>NC_133329.1:242962584-243681769 GCF_042186555.1 Aquarana catesbeiana
GGAGTTTATATTGAATGACACATTTATTTCTTTCATTCATTAACCACTTGCGGTCCGGGCCTCAATTTCCAGGAGGCCGTCATGGGATAGCCTCCCCTTTCCTCGTTCCCTGTGCGCGCTCACGAGAGTGCATCGGGGAAATTCTGTGCTGGCCGTGTCCCTTGGAAACAGCCAGTCACAGATCGCTGTAAATGGCCAATCACAGCGGCCGTTTACAGCACGATCGGCGGTGCCAATGAGAGATGATCTCTCCTCACACAGAGACCGCGTTTGAGGATAGAGAGGATATCTGCAGCGATCTGTGCCTTCAGTGAGTGAAAAAAACATTTTTTACAGTGATAAAATAGTGCCCCATCAGTACAGTGGGATCTGTGCCATTGGTGATCAGTGTCCGGACATCTGTGCGCATCTGCAATCGGTGCACATCTGTTCTGCCTCATCAGTGCCCATCTGTGCCATAAATCAGTGCACATCTGTGTAATCAATGCACATCTGTGCTCATCAGTACCGCCTCATCAATGCAGGCTTAGCACACACCTGTGTAGTCGCATCACCACCAGCAAGCATGTCCAAAAGAGGCTTTTCTGCCGAGGAGGCGTACCAGATACTTTCCCAGGCCGACGAGAGCAACAGGTCGCTCTCTTGTTCGGATTCCATTTCAAACTCTGATTCTGAGTCGGACGTAAATTATGAGCCAGTCCTCAGTAGTGGAACACTGAGTGACTCAGAGGAGGAAGATATTCGGCCAGCCAAATGAAGGCGTTCTAGTGAGGAGGCAGTGGCATCCACCAGCACTGCAGTGCCATCCACCAGCACCGCAGTACCTCGGCAAGAAAGGCCAAGGAACCATGCCAGCCTTCCCTATGCCCTTCAGAACCCCTTGTAGCTTTCTCCTAATTCAGGAGACGCAAACATTCCCCCTTTCACTGCCCAGCCAGGAGTCCAGGTGGACACGGAAAATTTTTCCCCAATCAATTTTTTTTATTTAATTTTTAGAGGACATGCTATCAACAATTGTGGTCCAGTGCAACCTTTATGCACAGCAATTTATTTTAAATAATCCAACGTCCTATTATGCCCGTCCCTACGAGTGGAGAGACCTAACGGTGGAGGAGTTGAAGGTTTTTTTTTAGGCCTCACATTTTGTATGGGACACACCAAAAAAAAAAAAAAACACCTTGAATTCCTATTGGTCAACCCACCCCATCCACCACATGCCAATCTTCTCCAAGGTAATGCCCAGAACCAGATACCAAATGATAATGATGTTCCTTCATTTCAATGATAACACCCAGTGCCCCCCCCCGAAATGACCCAAATTATGACTGGCTTTTCAAAATTCGGCCACTTCTGAATTTTTCTGAAGTATTCCCCCAGCTGTTTACCCCGGACCAACACCTATGTGTGGATGAGTCTCTTGTTAAATTTAGTGGGAGGCTTAAAATTAAACAATTTATTCCCAGCAAAAGGGCCCGCTATGGGGTGAAGCTATACAAATTATGTGACCGAGTCACAGGGTACATGTATGCCTTCAAAGTGTATGAAGGGAAAGACACCCAGCTGCAACCCCCTAATTGCCCAGACTACTTGGGATCAAGCGGGAAAATTGTTTGGGACCTCATATACCCCTTACTGGAGAAAGGCTACCACCTGTATGTAGACAACTTCTACACATCTCTGCCCCTGTTCCACAACCTTCACCGGAAGAAGACGCCAGCATGTAGCACCGTAAAAAAGAACCAGATGGGCTTTCCTCATAGTCTTGTCAATAAGAGGTTGAGGAAAGGAGAAACGGCAAGTCTGCAGAACAAGGAGATTTTGGCAGTGAAGTGGAAGGACAGAAGGGATATCCTCATGTTGTCTTTGGTCCACGATACCTTTAAATCCCTAGAAGAAATGGCCCCATCCAAAAACCAAAATGCATTTATGAATATAATTTATTCATGGGGGGAGTCGACTTCAATGACCAAATGTTGGAACCATACCTTGCCACAAGACGGACATACCATTGGTATAAAAAAGTCGCAATTTATTTTTTTCAATTGGCCATATACAACTCATCTGTAATTTACCGCAACTCCACCCAAAAACCCAAATGCTTCCTTGGCTACCAGGAGGAAATTTACACTGCCCTTATATTCCCGAACGGCCCACCAGAAAACATCCGATCAGATGTTCTTAGTCGACTCTCCGAACGCCACTTTCCAGATAGACTCCCTTCCAGACCCACAGGCCAACAACGTCAAAAAAAATGTAAGGTGTGTACCAGAGCAGGAGTCAGAAGAGACTCATCTTATTACTGTGCCCAATGTCCTTCCGAACCAGGCCTCTGCATAGGTGAATGTTTTCGCCATTACCATACTTCAATAAATTATTAGTGAAGTATGGTGAACGTAATCCTCAGTTCCTGCCTTCACACACCTTCACACCCCTTATGCCACTGCCTGCTCTGTAACTGACCCTGGCTTGTTATTCGACCACGCTTCTGCTTTCTGATTCTGGACATAACGCTGCCTGATCTGGAACTGACCCTGGACTGTTATTCGACCATGCTTCTGCCTAACGATTCTGTACATACATACCTCTGCCTGATCTGGAACTGACCTTGGACTGTTTTACCATGATATTTGCCTGTCTCTTGGACTGATCTTGTACCCTGCAAGTGGACTAGTGGGATTCAACACAGGGGTCTCACATATGTGAGGGGCTCTGGAATTGTTTTTCTGGATAAAGAAAACAATTTTTTGTTTTTTCTCATTCCTAGATTAGGGTGTGGAGACTCGGAGGCTTCAAAGAGATTTGGGTGGGAGAAGCCTCTACCCCTGTCCCCATTATGTCCTGAACAAGGCCCTACTTCTGCCTGCTGCCTGTAGGACTTACTGCTATTATGTCCCTGCCTGTTGCACTGACCACACCACATGTTCCTGCCTACTACCAGGACCAATATTTTTGGCACTTCTGGCAATATCTCTGCCTGCACTAACCCTGGACTGTATATGGACAGTATCCCTGCCTGCTGCCTGGACAATTGAGTTTGCTGTTGCTGACCAAGTCCCTGCCTGCTGCCTGGACCAGTGCTATCCTCCTGTGTACAACTGCGCTACTACAACCACAGGTAATCTTTTGTTTACGCTTTGCTCAGCATAATGTATTTTGGGTGTAATTCTTGGTATGTGCATGCTATGTGTCCCTGGAACACCTGACGGTGTTCCTTGCATGTTGGATCTCTGTATGTGGTCAGGCTGTGTAGAAGTCTCACGTGGTATCGCCATACTCAGGAGTAGCAGAATGTATTTTGGGGTGTCATTTTTGCTATCTAAATGCTATGTGTTGAAGATATCTTATAAACGGACAACTTTGTGTAAAAAAAAAAAAAAGTGTTCTCATTTTTTTTTTTCACATTTTCCAAAAACTTCTGGAAAAAAATGAACCGTTCAAAAGACTAATTATGCCTCGTAGATTATATGTTGGGGTGTTAGCTTTCCAAAATGGGGTCATTTTGTGGTTGTTTCCATTGTCCTGGTGCTCCAGGGCCTTCAAAAGTGTAATAGGTGGTTGAGAAATGAGATGTGTAATTTTTGCTCCTAGAACACCTGATGGTGCTTCCTGCATGTTGGGCCTCTGTATGTGGCCAGGCAGTGAAAAAATCCCACACATGTGGTTTCGTTATACTCAGGAGTAGCAAAATGTATTTTGGGGTGTCATTTGTGGTATGCACATGCCATGTGAGAGAAATAAGCTATTACAATGACAATTTTGTGAAAAAATACAAATCTTAATATTGCAAAGAATTGTGGGAAAAAATGACAACTTCAAATAACTCACCATGCCTCTTACTAAATACCTTGAAATGTCTACTTTCCAAAAAGGGGTCATTTGGGTGTCATTTGTACTTTCCTGGCTTGTTAGGGTCTCAAGAAATCACCAGTACATCAGATGTGATACATTTTTTATGATTTGCACCATAGCTTGTAGACTCTAAAACTTTCACACAGACCAAATAATTTGGGGTTATTTTTACCAAAGATATGTAGCAGTATAAATTGTGGCCAAAATTTATAAAGAAAAATTACTAATTTGCAAAATTTTATCACAGAAATTAAGAAAAATTCGTTTTTTTTCAAAATTTTCGGTCTTTTTTCATTTATAGCGCAAAAAATAAAAAACCCAGAGGTGATCAGATACCACCAAAAGAAAGCTCTATTTTTATGGAAAAAAGGACAAAAAAATAATTTGGGTACAGTGTTGCATGCCTGAGTAATTGTCATTCAAAGTGTGAGAGCACTGAAAGCTGAAAATTGGTCTGGACAGGAGGGGGGTTTAAGTGCCCAGTAAGCAAGTGGTTAATTTACACTAGTTAGGTTATTTTTCCTTGCACTTATTTGTTCATTATTCTCTATTTTGCACCTTTAATGTTGCAGATAATCATTTTGCACCTTTCGGCTGCACATATTAGTTTGTTCACTTGGTTGCGCATCTATTCTTATGTTACACATACTCGACTCCAAGCCCAGGTTGCTGAGGTGGTACAATCACATGATGATTTTTGTCTGCAGCAGAGTGCCACAGTACTAGTGCCATGCTTCGTTTTGGTTAACTGGTGAGCACCAGCAGCCTAGTACATCCTGATCTTATACATACCAGCACTGCAGTAACACTTGGTGACAGGGCGAGTCCCATAAGTGCAGTCCAAGCTGGTGCAGCGGCTAGCACAAGTAGTGTCACGCAGCAACTAAGAATTTGAACACAGGCCTGTAGAGCCCATAGTGTCCTTCCTTATGTGCTTGCGAATCCTAACTGGCAGCCCACAGATTCTGCAGCACCCATACATCCCCCATTCATTGCCCAACCTGGAATACAGGTGGAAACAGCAAATTTAACTCACCTTGGTTCTTTTGAGCTATTTTTCATGGAACATCTGTATCAATCGATTGTGGACAAAAGCAATTTATATGGTGAGCGATTTATGGCCACCAAACAAGATTTGTTCCTTTCCAGACCGTTCAAATGGAAACGTATCACAGTTTCTGAATTTGAGACTTTTTTTTTTTCTTTATCGTACATCATGGAACACAGAGCCTTAAGTTATTAATGGGTTATAGGCCACCTTCAGGTGTTGACACTGGTTATACCCAATCAAGGAAGTGCACTCCCTATATAACCCCTCCTCCTTCCAGGATCACATCAGTTTTTTCGCCAGTGTCTAAGGTGTTGGTCACGAGTGAAGATGTGCTCTGAGGATTTAAATAGCTCTATTACGACCAGATCCATCCAAAGTGCCAATAAGGCCAAAAAGGATGGTACCTGGGGCCTCGTATCTGAAGCACGAGGTTTTGCCTGTAATGCCTCTTTGTAGGGCTGGACCCCAGGAACCCAGGGCTTAGGTCTTGCTACATTACCTAAAGCTTCCTGATGGGGTGTTTTACAGGTCCAAGGGAGTAGGAACCCCATTTTAGGAACCCAGTCTTTGAAGGTTTGCTAAACGCAGCCCGCCGTGAAGGCTGGATTGTCTGTTAATTCAGCAAATCCTGCGGCGGGGATAAGGTAAGGGAAGAAACTTGGGTATTAAAAACACCTATGTATTTCTTCCATTAGGGAAAAATTTTGTTGTGCCTTAAATCTCCACTAGAGGGATTCTATGCACATACCTTAATCTGTTGTCTTCACTGTAAAGCTCAGTCTGTGTCTGGTTGCAGCAGCATGTGGAGGGAGACTTTCTGTTAAAGAAAATCTGCAAAAATGTTTTCTTTCTCCCCCTGATGGGACCAGAGGGTTAGGGGAACAGCAGCGCTGTACCCCCCTTACATTACACCCCGTCGTGGGGGGTTGCGGAAGTCCCACTAATACCGCTAATTGTTTTAACTGTGGCTGATTTCACTGTTTGTGCCTGCTTTTGGATGGCTCGCTGCTCCCCCCCCCCCCATGTTGGGTTGGAGGACCGGAAAACACAGCACACAAGCGTGGGATCATTTTAAAAGTAAAAAGGGGCAATTTTTTCTCAGAGGGGAGGGCCTAAGCACAATGCTATGGACACACGGCCGGCTAAAAAAAAAATACAACACAGCTGTGACAGTCTCTCCTCGGCTGACCAGGAGAAACAAGCAGCCTGAAACACAAGGACACGAGCTGTGGGGGTTGCAAACTGACATTCCTGATACAGGAACAACACCTTTTTCCCAGCACTAGACTGAATTTTATAGCGGCTTTAAATGTCATTACTATTTTCAGCGATTTAAGTGCAAATTGTATAGTGCCTCTGTTTTTGTACTTAGGACTATGCCTACCAAAAAAGACACCACAAAATCCAAAAAAGTAAAGGTTTCGCCTCTAAGCACTAGGATTCCGAGTCTCATTTCCATGCTGTCATCCTCACCTGAATTACCAGTTAGGGTGTGTTATTGGAACAAATTGATGGTTCAACTGCTTCTCACATCTCAGTCCCTGTATACGTGACTGGGGATGTCCTTTCCTCCTCCCTGCAGGGTCTGGAAGAAAGATTAGCAGCTTTAATCGCATCCTCCATTCAGATGGATAGGAAGCGTGCTAGATCCCCCTCCCCCACTTCAGAACCTTTGCAAGGGGAACAGTGGGCACAGAATGAGGTGTTACCCTCAGTTGATCAGGAGGAAAAACAAACCAATGATTCCTTTGCAGAGGAAACAACGGTAGATGAGCCTTTTTCAGTCACTCAAATCTGAGAAATTGCTGATACAATCTCTTACAGAGATGGTTCGTTCTACTTTCATGCTACCCCTAACGGAGTCTCCTGAAAGTTTGGTTTCTTCCTTGGGTTCCTTAAAACCCGCTCAACCTTTGCATGCGTTTCCTACACATGCATTACTAGAACAGCTTATTTTTGTTCAATGGGATCACCCGGATAAGCATTTTCTCCCTCCTAAGAAATTTGCAATTCTCTATCCCATGGAGGAGAAATTCTCCAAAAGATGGAAAATACCAGCAGTTGACGCTGCGATTTCCAATGTGAATAAAGGCCTAACTTGTCCAGTAGACAATGCACAGATGCTTAAGGATCCAACAGACAAGGAGTTGGCATCCCTGTTAAGATCTACTTTTTCCATGGCAGGTGCCATTACTCAAGTCTGCAGTCGCTGCAATAAGCGTTTGTCAATCCCTAAAGGACCAATTTAAACAGGCCTATAGAAAGCTTCCTGCGCAACAAGCTCGGGATTTGGCTGAACTACCAAAAGCATTATACTTTGCCATAGATGCTATTAATTCTATTCACCAGGTGTCCCGCCTTACGCTTATGCTTGTGCATATGCATAGAATCCCATGGTTAAAAAATTTGGTCAGCTGAAGCACCATGTAAAGACCTCCTAACTGGGCTCCCTTTTCATGGGGAGCGACTATTTGGAGAAAACTTGAACAAATATATCCAAACAATTTCTAGTGGGAAAAGTACTCTTTTGCCAGTCAAAAGAAAGTATAAACGCCCTTCATTTAAACGGGCTCTTTCCCCTACGCCAGGGGCTTCCACCTCTAGGCAGGGGCAATGGCCTCCACCGCCACACTCTAGAGGACGATCTCCGAGTCAGACCCAGGCTCAAAAGAAGTCCTGGGGTCGGAAACCTGCAAGCCAGTATCCTAAAGCCTCATTATAAAGAGGCAACCCCCCTCACCAAGGTGGGGGGGGGGAAACTTCTGCAGTTTTCAGAAGTCTGTAAAGAAGAAATTCAGGACAGATGGGTCATCTTCACGGTAACACTGGGGTACAAGCTGGGACTTCCACCATCTTGCTTCCTGAGGTCAAGCGTTCTGAAAGATCCAGAGAAAAGACAATCTCTGTTTCAGGCATTAGACCGATTAATATCTCAAGGGGTGAGAGGCACTCTTCACTGCCTATCACAGTTTCGGAGGCCATGGAATGCCCAGGTGGCACAAACCCCCCCCCAAATGACCCCATTTTGGAAAGTAGACACCCCAAGCTATTTGCTGAGAGGCATGGTGAGTATTTTGCAGCTCATTTGTTTTTGAAAATGAAGAAAGACAAGAAAAAACTTTTTTTTCTTTTTTCAATTTTCAAAACTTTGTGACAAAAAGTGAGGTCTGCAAAATACTCACCATACCTCTCAGCAAATAGCTTGGGGTGTCTACTTTCCAAAATGGGGTCATTTGGGGGGGGGGGGGGGTTGTGCCACCTGGGCATTTCATGGCCTCCGAAACTGTGATAGGCAGTGAAGAGTGAAATCAAAAATGTACGCCCTTAGAAAGCCTGAAGGCAGTGCTTGGTTTTCGGGGTCCCGTACGCGGCTAGGCTCCCAAAAAGTCTCACACATGTGGTATCCCCGTACTCCGGAGAAGCAACAGAATATATTTTGGGGTGTTATTTCACACATTCCCATGGCATGTTTGAGCAATATATCATTTAGTGACAACTTTGTGCAAAAAAAAAATTTGTCTCTTTCCCGCAACTTGTGTCACAATATAAAATATTCCATGGACTCGACATGCCTCTCCGCAAATAGCTTGGGGTGTCTACTTTCCAAAATGGGGTCATTTGGGGGGGTTTTGAACTGTCCTAGCATTTTATGCACAACATTTAGAAGCTTATGTCACACATCACCCACTCTTCTAACCACTTGAAGACAAAGCCCTTTCTGACACTTTTTGTTTACATGGAAAAATTATTTTTTTTTTGCAAGAAAATTATTTTGAACCTCCCAAACATTTATATATTTTTTTAAAGCAAATGCCCTACAGATTAAAATGGTGGGTGTTTCATTTTTTTTTCACACAATATTTGCGCAGCGATTTTTCAAACGCATTTTTTTGGGAAAAAACACACTTTTTTAAATTTTAATGCACTAAAACACACTATATTGCCCAAATGTTTGATGAAATAAAAAAGATGATCTTAGGCCGAGTACATGGATACCAAACATGACATGCTTTACAATTGCGCACAAACGTGCACTGGCAACAAATTAAATATTTTTAAAAGCCTTTACAGGTTACCACTTTAGATTTACAGAAGAGGTCTACTGCTAAAATTACTGCCCTCGATCTGACCTTCGTGGTGATACCTCACATGCATGGTGCAATTGCTGTTTACATTTGACGACAGACCGACGCTTGCGTTCGCCTTACCGCGAGAGCAGGGGGCGACAGGGGTGCTTTTATTTTTATTTTCTTTCTTTATTATTTTTTTTGCATTTTTATCTTATTTTTAAACTGTTCCTTTCATTTTTTTTTTAATCATTTTTATTGTTATCTCAGGGAATGTAAATATCCCCTATGACAGGTACTCTTTTTTTGAAAAAATTGAGGTCTATTAGACCCTAGATCTCTCCTCTGCCCTCAAAGCATCTGACCACACCAAGATCGGTGTGATAAAATGCTTTCCCAATTTCCCAATGGCGCTGTTTACATCCGGCGAAATCTAAGTCATGAAATGCTCGTAGCTTCCGGTTTCTTAGGCCATAGAGATGTTTGGAGCCACTCTGGTCTCTGATCAGCTCTATGGTCAGCTGGCTGAATCACCGGCTGCACTCTCAGGTTCCCTGTTGAGACAGGAGAGCCAGAGAAAAACACGGAAGATGGTGGGGGGGCATTCCCTCCCACTGCTTGTAAAAGCAGTCTAGAGGCTAATTAGCCGCTAGGATTGCTTTTAGATGAAAGCCGACCACTGGCTGAAAAGAATGATACCAAGATGATACCTAAACCTGCAGGCATCATTCTGGTATAACCACTCAAAGTCGTGAATGGCGTATCTGAAGACAAAAAAATGGTCAACGATAAAACACAGTAAACGGTAAAGTATAAAAAATTGCATACCTGAAAAGCAATCATGATAAAACATAATAACAATAAAACATTGCAGAATAGAATACAGTAAAAGAGAGCAGAACAATAGAGAGAGAGAACAATAAAACGACAACTTTTTTTTTTACACTTTTTTTTTTACACTTTTTTTTTTACACTTTTTTTTTTACACTTTTTTTTTTGTAACTAACTTTTATAACTGTAATCGGTTCCAGGTTCGGGTCTCTCAAAATGCGATGGCATCTTGGGAGACCCTGTGAAATTGCGCCTAGTCTGTGCAATGCTGTACCCTACGCTAATACTCAACTAGTGTATGGTAGCGATCAAAACATTCACCAATGCATAGACCAGGATTGTCAGGACAGGAGGGACAATAATAGCGGGTGTCACGCCTATATCCGTGTTTGCTGCAGACACAACATCTTTTTTGGGGGGGTTCGTTGGGTAGGGGTACTCGGGAGGACATAAAAATGCCTCTCATGCAGCCGACTGCATTTGGTTGGGGATGTGAATGGGGGAAGTATGGGCGCTGCAGAAGTGGTGGGTTCCCAATTAGGATTGACAAATGCAGCAGGAAGGGCATTATGGGCACGACGGGCCTGTGTTTGTCGTCTTCTTGGTGGCAGCGGGACACTACTTGTGCTTGCCACCAGCTTGAACTGCACTTATGGGACTCGCCACGTCACCAAGTGTTACTGCAGTGCTGGTTTGACTACGACCGGGGTGTACTAGGCCGCTGGTGCTTGCCAGTTCCCCCAAAACGCTACAAAAAAACCTGTTGGCGATCGCAGGGATCAGGCCTGACTCTGCGAACGCTGCAGTTATGCGTTTAGTGTTTTGTAAGTGACAGTGATCGATCGATACTGCACTTGGGTGGGCTGGGCTGGGCCGGACGGAGGAGCAAAATGCAGGTGCTAGCAGGTATCTGGGCCGATTCCGCTAACACTGCGTTTTTGGGAACCCTAAACTGCTGGGGACGCTAGTATAGATGTGATCAGATCAGATATTGATCCGTTCAGATACTATACCACTAAGGGAGGTGTACGGTGCGTGCGTGGGTGTTAGCGGTAATGGCGCTAATCTGACGCTGCCTGGGGTGACGCATATGACCGCCGGGCGATCAGGGGGCTAAACCTTTATTCTGTAATAAACGGCGGGTGCCCTGACACTATAAAAAATAAACGAACTAACCACCGTCACCCGTAACAGTTATACGGTGATCAGTGGTGAAAGGGTTAACTAGGGGGCAATCAAGGGGTTAAAACCTTTATTAGGTAGTATATGGGGGTCCCTGTCGCTATAAAACGCTGACGGCGAACCTAAATATTTACCTCCCTAACTAGCGTCACCAGTGACACTAATACAGCGATCAGAAAAATGATCGCTTAGTGACACTGGCGACGGGGAGTGATCAAGGGGTTAAAACTTTATTGGGGGGGTAGGGGGGGTACCCTAGACCTAAAGGGGGCTAACCCTAACTGCCCTAACACACTAACTGACACCATGCAGTAATCAGGAAAAATTTTAAAAAAACTGCTTGGTGACAGTGTGACAGGGGGGGAGGGGAGAGGTGATTGGGGGGGTAAAGGGGGGTGTTTTGTGTGCCTGGCGTGTTCTACTGTGATGTGTGTGTGTGTGTGTTTTACACTCACAGTGATGTCTTCTCTCCTCGGCGCCGGAACGGAAAATACCGAGCCGAGGAGAGATGACATAATTTCCTTTGCTGCTGTTTAGCATACAGCAGCATAGGAATGATTTGGCCGGCGGCGATCGCGAGGGGGGGGCCATGAATGGATGGCCTCCCCCTCACCTCCGATCGCCGCTGGACAAAAGCCGACCGCCTCGGGCACCGGGGACGGGGTTCGATCGGACCCCCCGCCCGCGGGAGGCAGATCACGTACAGGTACGTGATTCTGCCTGCCCGTGCCATTCTGCCGACGTATATCGTCGTGAGGCGGTCGGCAAGTGGTTAAAGGCCAAGTCTCAGCTTTATCGGTCTTATTTCAAAAGACCACTTGCTAATCCATTCTTTAGTCCGGGGTTTTATACAAGGGGTGACGTGGCTTATTCCGCCCGTCAAACCTCCCTTGAACCCTTGGGACTTGAACTAAGTTTTGTCTGTTACAAAAAACAGCCATTTGAACCAATACAGCATATTCTCCTAGTCCTTCTGACAAGGAAGTGAGTATTTTTGGTTGCTAGATCCTCAGCAAGGAGGGTTTTCGGAATTGGCTGCTCTTTCTTGTAAAGAGCCATATTTGATTTGTCGTGGGGACAGAGTGGTGTTATGCCCTCGTCCAGATTTTTTTTTTTATCAAAAGTGGTTTCACCTGAACCAAGATATTGTCCTGCCATCGTTTTTTCCAAAACTATGTTCCAGGGAAGAAGAGTCACTACATTGACTTAATGTGGTGAGAGCAGTGAAAATCTATTTTAAGGCAACTGCTCAGATTCGTAAGACTGATGTCTTATTTATTCTGCCAGAGGGTCCTAAGAAAGGACAGGCAGCGTCGAAATCCACTGTTGCTAAGTGGATTCTGCAATTGATAATTCAAACTTATGATTTAAGGGGTAAAATTCCCCCTTTTCAAGTTGAGGCGCACTCTACCAGGTCGGTTAGTGCTTCTTGGGCAGTGCGTCATCAGGCCTCCATGGCTCAGATCTGTAAGGCCACAACTTGGTCTTCAGTGCATACATTCACAAGATTTTATCAGGTGTATGTAAGGAGGTATGAGGATATCGCCTTTGGGCGCAGTGTGCTGCAGGCAGCAGTATAAATCCTCAAGTCTTTGGGTACCCTGCGGGTTGTCTCTCCCTCCCCTCAAGTAGCATTGCTTGGTGACGTCCCATTAAGTAATTACTTAAGGCTCTGTGTCCCATGATGTACGATAAAGAAAATAGGATTTTTATTACAGCTTACCTGTAAAATGCTTTTCTTGGAGTACATCATGGGACACAGAGGTCCCGCCCCTCTTTTGGGATTAAGTATATTGCTTTGCTACAAAAACTGATGTGCTCCTGAAAGGAGGGGGGGTTATATAGGGAGTGAACTTCCTTGATTGGGTATAACCAGTGTCAACACCTGAAGGTGGCCTAAAACCCATTAAGTAATTACTTAATGCTCTGTGTCCCATGATGTACTCCAAGAAAAGGATTTTACAGGTAAGCTGTAATAAAAAATCCTATTTTTTTTTAGGCCAAACCCTCAACATGGCATTACTAAAAAGAATGAGTCACGGCCATATTGATCCACAGACCCGATTTATCATATGGCCGTGTTCTCTGCTGCCATGGCCAGGAGTAGATAAAAAAAATATAATGCGATTTATGCATTTTAACAATTATGAACTCTGTCGTCCTTGGGTTGACCCTGGATATGATCGGCTCCACAAAATGCGGCCCCTCATAAATAATTTTAACCAAAAATTTGTAGTCTTGTACACGCCCCAACAAAATGCGTAGATGAGTCCCTCATGAATTTTTTTTGGCCGCCTTGCTTTCAATCAGTTTCTCCCTAGCAAGCGTGACAGATATGGGGTCAAAATATATAAGCTCTGTAAGAGGGCAACATTTAATACATGTAATTTCTGGATTTAGAAGGGAAAAGATAGTCACGTGGAGCCCACTGGATGCTCAGCCAACATGGGGAGCAGTGGAAAGATTGTTTGGGACTTAGTGTCTCCCTTGTTCCCTAAAGGGTACCACTTGTACATGGACAATTGTTATACATTCGTGCCACTTTTTAGACACCTTCTTTAATTCTGGAATTGGCTCATGTGGCACATGTGACCTAATCCCTGGGGTTTTCCCCAGCGGCTTGTAAATACCTGACTTAGACAGGGGAGAAAGCCTGCTTGAGAAATGAAGAATTGCTCGCAGTGAAGTGGAAGGACAAACGGGCTGATTTTGTCCTATCTTACATTTATGCAGATACGACCGTTCAAATTCCAACCGTGACTGGTGTTGAAAAGCCCCTCTGTCCACAATTACAACCTTAGCATGGGAGGGGTGGACTTCAATGACCAGATGATTGGGCCATACCTAATTTCCTGTAAAGCCAGACGCTAGTAAAAGAAAATGTCTATATTTATTTCAATTGGCTTTAGCGCTTTTGTACTATACAAGGTGTCGGAAAGAAGTGGATTCTTCCTAAAATTTCAGGAAGAGATCATCACAGCCCTTTTGTATCTAGAAGGTGCTGTAGCCCAATTTCCCAATCCAGATGCAGTGAGCCGGTTGCATGAGAAGCGTTTTCCGGATGCCATTCCTGGTACCCTGACCCAAAAGTCACCCAAAAAAAGATGCGTCTTTAGCAGACACGAAATAAGAGACGCCTGACTTTCCTTTGTCCCTCCTGTCCTGGCCAACCTGGTCTCTGCCTCAAGGACTACTGCCATCGCTAGCACAAACTAGTGGAGTATTTAGTATAGGGTAAAGCACGGGACCGTCTAGGGCACATATTCACACAGGATCTTAAAAGATGTTAGATAGTCAGGAAATTGGCTATCGCATTTTGAGTGACCCGAGTCCGGAAAGTTTACAATTTAATGTTTACAAGTTACAAAAAAGTAAAAAAAAATTAAGTAAAAAAATATATATATAGTTATCAACTTACTGAGTTAATGCGGAGCTCCAGCCCCCACCCCCCCACCAGAAAAATTAGGTTAGCAGCTACAACTACTGTAGCTGCTGACTTGTAATATTGAGACACTTACCTGTCCAGGGATCCCGCGATGTTGGCATCCCAGCCGATTTTTCTCGGAGGCTGCCACTGTCATTCCTTGTAAAGAAAATCCGCTCCCTACAGCGCATGCGTGAAGTGCGCTGCGCTTTTTTGACTGGCCCGGTGGCGGGGGAAGGAGGAGGGGGTCAAAACTGCCAAAGTCCCCCGGAAGTGGGAGCGGGTACCTGCCAAAAACGGGTATCCGCTCCCTCACCCTGAAAGGTGCCAAATGTGGCAAGCGGGGGGAGGAAGCAAACAACTTGAGCATCTCCTTTTGGGTGGAGCTCCACTTTAACGTTCTGTTCTTACTGTGTTTTACTGTTTAACATGGTTTGCTTTGCAGGAACGCCATTCAGCTGCAGCACTGATCTGTTTATTCTGACAGCAGCAGGGTGTGCTTTCAGAATGCATACATCAGTGATTGCAGAGCTGTAGGAGGAGATTTCTCTTCCTCAGTTAAAGGAAAGAACGTATATGTCGAAGCATGGGGCCTGGGGTGGTCAGTGGGCAGATCATCCCTATGCTTTTGGCATATATTTTTTTTCACTTTTTTTTGGCGGAGATTTCTTCATCCATGTCAATCAATGTGAATGGAGGAATTTGTTGGGTTCTTTTTCGTTTAGCCCCCCCAAAAAAAAGCGTTGCGTGTATGCCTATCATTAGAAGTGGGTGGATGCAGGGCAGTGTATTCTAATGGTGGGCATGCCACACACTTTTTCTGGAAGAGATTTCTTCATCCACATTGATCGATGTGGATGGAGGAATCTGTCAGCTTTTTTTTTTTCGTTCAGCCCACGGGGTGCATGGGGAAAAAAAGAACATTACATATATGCCCAACAAGGACCAACAACGTAATGGTATGTCCCTGGACTTTGAGTGATTATAACGGGATGATGCCTGCAGGTGTAGGCATCATCCTGGTATCGTTTTTTTTCAGCCGGTGGTCGGCTTTCATGTAAAAGTAATCTTAACCGCTAATTAGCCATTAGATTGCTTTTACAAGCAGTGGGAGGGGACACCTCCTCGCCTGCCGCCTTCCACAGTTTTCTTGGGCTCTCCTGTCCCACCGGGGAACCCGAGAATGCAGCTGGCGCTTCTGCCAGCTGACCATAGAGCTGATCGGAGATCGGAATGGCTCCAATCATCTCTATGGTCTAAGAAACCAGAAGCTACGAGCATTTAATCACTTTGGTTTCGCTGGATATAAATAGCAGCATTTTTTAATTGTGGGAAACATCTGATCACACTTATTTTGGTGTGGTTGGATGCTTTAAGGGCTGAGGCGAGATCTAGAGTCTAATAGACTCCAGATTTCTCAGAAAAGAGTACCTGTCACTGTCTATTGCTATCACAGGGGATATTTACATTCCCTGTGATAACAATAAAAGTGATTTTAAAAAAATTAAAGGGACAGTGTAAAAAATAAAATAAAAAAGCAAAATAAATAATAATAAAAAAAAAAATTAAAGCGTTCGCGTGCAAAAACGCAAGTATTGGTCTTGTGTCATATGTAAACAGCAGTTACACCATGCATATGCGGTATCACCTCGAACATCAGATCAAGGGCAGTAATCCTAGCTCTAGACCTCTGTAAATCTAAAGTGGTAACCTGTAAAGGCTTTTAAAAAGGTACATAGTTTGACGTCGCTGCACGGGCGTGTGCAATTTTAAACCATGTCATGTTTGGTATCTATTTACTCTGCATAAGATCATCTTTCATATTTTACCCAACAATTGGACAATATATTGTTTTTGTGCATTATTCCAAAAAGTGTATTTTTTCCAAAATTAGCATTTCAAAAAGATTTAATCTAGATCTCCGCACCACCACGGCCCCTTAATAGCCACAGGACTCACAAGTGCTCCCCCACACCTCTCACCAGGATAAACAAGCAGGGGAAACCCCTGGGAGCCCTCCGATGACCGCGGCGCAAGCAAGGAGGAACCTATCTCACCAGATGACTGCCGCGGCGGGACCGATCAGCTATACCGCCAAGATGGCGGCTGTTCCATGAGGCTCTCACACAGCGGAGGACTTGCGGACCAGGACTCGATCCCTCCGCCATCCCCAGGTACCGATCATCCTCCCCTGCACCTGGCCACATCTCCAGCTTCCACAGAGTCCTTGCTGGGCAGAAAGTACACTGGTCTCCCCTCTACCCCCATGCTGGATCCTCACACAGGCCTGCTTTTGGCAGTAAGTGAAGCAAATCCTACCCCCACAGATTTACCCTCCATGATGGAGGCTTTTGCACAAATGCTTTTCAAAAGCTTAGCATTAAATGCAGCACAGATCACCTCTTCCATCCATGCTGATCTGCAGCAAATAGTGAGAATGGACACAACAGAGAAAAAAGCTGATCAATCTGTGGCTTGGACTAATCAAAATTCTGCCAGGCTCCAAGATGTACAGGACCTACTAGAGACGTCTTTTGCAAAGATCGCAACCTCGAGAACAGATCAAGACGCTATAATTTTAGGATTAGGGGGCTCCCTGAATCTGAGAAAGAGGGTTCAATCGGCTGTTAAATCTCTCAAAAAAAGCCTTATCCCAGAGATTGCTAAACACCGCCTTGAGCTGGATAGAGCTCACAGAGCCCTTCAATCCACCTGCATGGATGGTCTCCCCAGGGGACATCATTGTAAAACCCCACTTCTAATTATTAAAAGAGGAGGTGATGAAGAAGTCTAGGAACTCTGACAATCGCACATTAAATGAGCACAAAATCCAGATTTTTGCCGACCTATACCCATACGCAGTTCAGAAAAGAAGATCGCTCAAGCCACTACATCAGATCTTGATTGATAAGGAAATCACTTATAGATGGTCATTCCCCCTACGACTGAACTTCTCCTACAGGAATAAAGATTTCAGCTTCTCCTCTTTTGTAGAAGGGGAACGCCTTTTGCTACAACTTGGTCTGATTGCACAAGAATCACCCTCCACGCAGGCCAACAGAGGAACCTCCTCCTCTACAAAGAGATCTCCACCAGCTAGCCCACTGCAACCCACTTGGCTGGAACAAAATTCCAAGAGATCCAAAGAAAATCTCCCGCCATGATGGTCAGACCCCCTCTAATAGATCAGGGCCCTGATCTGTGACTTTGCCACTTTTCACACGCTTTTGGGGGATCTCCCCTGTTTTCCCCATATTGAAAGCCCCGTCTGGAGCTAACCCCACTCCTGCATTGACGCATCTCCCCTTTGCTGCAGGACTGGCATTTGACGAGTGACTGGGGCCTCTAACTTGGGCTTGAAGGAGGGTGGGAGTGTTTACCTCTTTAACCCCTGCGGGGCCTGGGGAGGGTTCCCGGTGCTATAACTTGACTAATGTTAATTTATTTTGAATGGGGCGCTCTGTATTATACACATTATAGGCTCCTTTAACACCTTAAGTTAAGTTTGTCTTTAGGTGGCGGGGCTGTGGTGGACCCAGTGCACCTACAGTAGTATCCGGGAGTACCTTGGTGCCCTTGGATTCTTACCAGTTTCCCTGAAGTCAGGGCATTCCAGACCTCTCAGGGTAAGGGTCCGTCCCAGGTCCTAGGACATTGAAATCTCCGCTCTCCGGGCCCCTCCGTGAGTATTTCTCTCAAAGAAAAGGTGAGCCACAGATCCCCGAGTAGTTCCCTCCCCTCTGGTCCACTCCTCACCTACCCTCAAAATGATCTCACACAACACTCAAGGACTCAACTCCCCCATCAAACGTAGGAAACTCTTTCAACTTAATCATTCCATGGATGCTGACATACTCTTGTTTCAAGAGACCCACTTCCATCCACATTTAAACCCACATTCCTATATCAACGTTACCCTCAATTTTTCATTGCATCAGCAGATAACAAAACAAAGCGGGTGGCCATCTGTTTTGCAAAACACATTAACCTCTCTCAACCGGAGCCTATAGTTGACCCCCTGGGCCACTCCATTTTGGTTTCTGGCCACATAGAGGGGGAGTCTTACACTTTTTTTTTCATACTATACCCCTAATAAGGGTCAGAGACACTTTTTTGAATCCCTGCTACACAAACTGCAAGCTCACCTGAGACTCTAACACCGCCTTCGATTTTTCCCTTGACAAATCAGCAGACGGGAAATCGAAACCCAAGTGCCCTTCAAAACAAAGTGCTAAAATAGCCAAACTGCTTCATTCTGCAGGGTTGATTGACATTTGGAGAGAGGCCAACCCGCAGACTACGGACTATACCCACTTCTCGGCTCCTCAACTCCTTTGCCAGGATAGACCACATTTTCACACGCTCCTCAACAATCCCTCTAATCAGAAGCTCCAAGATTATAGATACCCCCCCTGTCAGATCACTCGATGGTCTTCTGGATCTAGAGGCCCCCCCCTGCTGGCGCCTACAGGAATCCCTTCTGAGTGACCTGATCCAATGCGCCTTACTGGTGAAGGCTATTAAAGAATATTTTCTTATTAATGAGACGAGCAAAGTTTCCCCATCCACTGTCTGGGCGGCACATAAGTCGGTCATCAGGGGAAAACTCATACAGCTGGCATCAAAACTTAAGGCTGAACACAGGTCAGATACACTAAAGCTTATGGAGGACTATCGTTCTTTAGCGAAAACACACATGCACCACCTCACGCCTGAGTCTCTAGCAAACCTAGACAAAGCCGTGCCCTCCTTAACTTGACTGACGACAGCAGCCGAAAGGCAACTCTGGTGGACCAGGACTAAATTCTATTCCCAAAAGGACAGGATTGGTTCCAGACTAGCTGTAAAGCTAAGTCCTAAACAACATTCCCTAGCCTTCCCTAAAATTCAGACAGCCTCAGGGGACTTGACATAGAACCCAACCAAGATAATGGAAACTTTTCTGCAGTTCTACTCTGATCTCTTTTTTTTTTTTTTCTTTTTCTTCTTTTCTTTTTTCTTCTTTTTTTTTTTTTTTTTATCCACTTCAGCGAAAGTTTTCCGAGAGACATTATTTCAACTTTATGTGTCAAACTTTATCTCTTCTCCTTTTTCACATCATTGTGGATTGTTTCCGTCACATCTTTATTATTTTTCCCTTCTAGGATATTCTTAAATAATTTTAACAACCGACGACAAAACGCCTTCTATAATTATAAACCCTATTATTATCTTAATCTCTCTCAGTCCCTCTTCCCCCCCCCCCTGTGTCTGGTCCGTTCCTTTATGTTGTTTATTTATCCACTTGGCTCTGCACCTATTCTTTCTTTTATCCTATCTAAATAAATATCCGAGACTTTGTAGTTTTTCCAACTTTCCCATCTACTATTATCCCCTTTCTCTCCTCCTTCCATTTTGTAGTGATAATCTATTTCCTTTAGCCAGTTTCTAATGTCTGGTTTTCCACTTTTTAGCCAATTCTTGGGAATTAAGGCCTTGGCCGCATTCAGGAGGTTAGGTATTATTGATTTTCTATATTGTTTCTTAGGTTTATTGTAGATATGGAAGAGGCAAGTCCAAATATTTTGTTCTATTTCTGCTCCAGTTATTTCTTTTATGTTATTTAACACTTCCTTCCAGTACTCCATTATTATTGGGCATTCCCACCATATGTGTGTGATCGTTGCTATTTGGCCACATTTTCTCCAACACAAGGAGGTTCTATCTTGATGGAATCTGTGTATTCTTACTGGGGTCATATACCATCTTGATACTAGTTTATAATTCATTTCTATAGTCTTCATGTCCCAAGCCTTATTATATCCAATTTCTATCATTTTTTCCACTTTTTGGTTATCTATTTTTAAATTCATTTCTTTTTCCCATTGATTTATATATTCTGGTCTTTCTTGTGCTTCCAAATCTGTCAGTATACTATAAATTTTTGATGTTCCGTTTTTTAATGGTGTTTCATTGCTACATAGCTTTTCCAGTGCAGTTAATTTTGTTTCATCTCTCAGTGGGTGTGGTATTGTGCTTACTAGGTGCCTTAGTTGAGTATACTTCCATTCATTCATCTTCCATCCATTCCTTTCCTCTATTTCTACTCGTGTTTTTATTTTACCATTTCTAGTGATATCTTTCAGTTGTGGTGCTAATAGTGGTGAATTATATTTCCATTCATTCTTTAAGTGGATGGTGTCCCAAATTTTAAATACATTTTTTGTTATTTCGTGCGTGTCGGTGTCCAATATTCTATATTTCCGTGGAATCCAAATATTCTTATGTAGTGTGGCTCCACTTATTGTGTTTTCCATTTCCACCCATTTTTTTTCATTTTTCTCATTTGTCCACTCTAACATTCGTGTTAAAACTATGGCTTTATAGTACCTACTTATATCTGGAGCGGCAAGACCTCCATGCTCCTTTTTCCTTGTGATCAGCGTGTAATTAATTCTTGGTTTTTTATTAAGCCATATGTATTTTAGCAGGATTGTTTTAATTATTTTAAAAAAGCTCTGCGGGATTTTTACTGGTAACATCTGTAATCTGTAGTTTATTTTAGGTAATATCGTCATCTTAAACATATTTATTCTTCCAATCCATGAAAGTGGCTGTATTCTTAACTTTTTCATTTCTTCTTTGACCTCATTGATCAGTGGAATAAAGTTTGCCTGATAAATTTTTTCGACTCTAGGAGTTATTTTAATTCCAAGGTAATTTAGTTCTTTTACCCAAGTGAATGGGAATTCTTTTTGTAAAAACTGAACTTCCTTTTTCTCTAGACCTATGTTTAATATTTCTGTTTTTATTGGATTAATTTTGAAGTTTGACAGTTCTCCGTATTTTTTAATTTCTTTCAGTATGTTTGGGAGTGACACTCTTGGGTTGGATACGTACATCAAGATGTCGTCCGCGTAAGCAGCGATCTTATGCTCTTTTCCTCCTAGTTTCGCTCCTTCTACCTCTTTGTTATTGCAGAGTGTTGCTAATAGTGGTTCTAAAGCCAATACATATAATAGTGGAGACAGTGGACAGCCTTGCCGTGTTCCATTCTGCATCTTAATTTTTGGAGAGAGTCTACCGTTTACTTTTACGACTGCTGTCGGGCCATTATACAAATTTGTTATCCACTTCATCATTTTTGTCCCGATACCCAAATGCCGCAATGTATCCATCATGAAACCCCAGTCTACCCTGTCAAATGCTTTTTCTGCATCCAATGACAGGAATAGAACTGGGGTCTCATTCTGCACCTTCTTGTGCAACATCAATAATGATTTTAGGCTGTTGTCCCGCCCCTCTCTCCCCGGGACAAAACCAGTTTGGTCCGGGTTGATCCACAGTGGGATTAGTTTTTTTATCCTAGTGGCCAGGATCTTGGAGTACAGCTTCATATCGGCGTTCAATAGGGCTATTGGCCTGTAGCTTGAGCAGTTAACTTTGTCTTTCCCTTCTTTTGGTAGTATTGTAATATGAGCTAATAACGATTCACTTCTTATTTCTTCATCTTCCCCTAAGGAATTCATATATTCTAATAGTTTTGGAGTCAGCTGTTCTTCAAATTTTTTATAGTATTTGACCGTAAACCCGTCTGGTCCTGGGCTTTTTCCTACGGGAGTTTCCTTTAATGCCAGTTTTACCTCTTCATGCGTAATATTTTTTTCCAATTCTTCTAGTTGGTCTATTTTTAGTTTTGGTAAGTTTGCTTTTTTTAAATATTCTTGTATCTTCTTTGTTCTTGTATTCGCTTCTTTCCAACTTTCCTGTCCTTTTATTGCATAAAGGGAGCTGAAGTATTTTTGAAATGTTATCGCTATATCTGTAGTTTTATTTACCACTTCTCCTTTTTCATTTTTGATCTTCTCAATGTAATTCAAAGACTTCTTTTTTTTTACCAGATTTGCTAGGTATTTTCCTGGTTTATTACCCCATTTATATTTTTCTTGTACTACTCTGTTGTAGTCCTTCCTTTCTTCTTGTTCCATCCAGTCTTTTAATTGCTCTCTCTTTTGAGATAGTAGGCCGAAGATTTTGTTGTTTACTTGATTTTTATGTTTTCGTTCCAATTCATAAATTTCTTTAATTATTTGTTGCATGTTTGTTTTCCTTTCCTGTTTTTTTCTTGCCCCTATGGCTATTAACTTGCCCCTAATAACAGATTTATGCGCCTCCCATATTGTTGCTTTCGATACCTCTGGTGTATCGTTTTCCTCAAAATATCTTTTAATTTCTTCTATGATGCTTTTTTCGGTCTCACTGTCTTCTAATAAAGTTTCGTTGATTCTCCATGGACCCCTTTCAAGGACTTCTCCTTTTATTTTCATTCTCAAGGTTACTGGGCTGTGATCTGAGGCGGTTATTATGCCTATTTTTGTTTCTTCTATTTCTTCCAAGTTTCTATGTTCGACCATGATGTAATCCAATCTGGAGTAATTTTTGTGTACTGTTGAGTAGAATGTGTAGTCCTTTGTGCTGGGGTGCTGAATTCTCCAAGGGTCTATTAGTTGCTGTTCATATAATGTTCTTTTTAATTTCTTCAGTTGATTTAACTCTTTGTCCCTTACTCTTGAGGTACTGTCCATTTTATTATCCATGCTGAAGTTGAAGTCTCCAGCTAGTATTAATTTTCCTTGCTTCAATTCCATTAGTATTTTAATTATATCTATCAAATATTTTTTAGGGTTCTTATTAGGACAGTAGACATTGGCCAATGTATATTTTACCCCGTGTATAGTTCCTGTAATAAATAGATATCGACCCTCCGGGTCTATTTTCCTTTGATCTATTAGAAAACGTACATTTTTCCCTATACCGATGGCTACTCCTTTGGCCCTTCTTATTGGCGAGTCTCCTTGATACCATGTTGGTATGTTTCTTGAATAAATTTTGGCATTTGAGTTTTGGGTTATATGCGTCTCCTGTAGGAA
Organism: Aquarana catesbeiana; assembly: GCF_042186555.1. Lineage (NCBI taxonomy): Eukaryota > Metazoa > Chordata > Amphibia > Anura > Ranidae > Aquarana > Aquarana catesbeiana. The sequence goes on from NC_133329.1 coordinate 242,985,898, forward strand.
AATTATTTCTGCTTTACTTTTTTCTAGTTCTCGGAGAATGATGTTTCTCTTCCCTGGGGAATTTAGTCCTCGGACATTGTAAGAGATTATTTTTATGCTGTTTATGTTTTCCATTCTTGTGCCTTTTCTTCCCCGCCCATCCTCCGGCCCTCCCCCCCACGCGGTCCCCCTAGGTGACCGGATGGAGGGGACACCCCGCGGATGCACGGGGTCTCCTCATCTCTTGTCTCAAAATAGGTGCGCCTATGTAACCACTCATGTGACTCAGACCTTTCCCTCCCCACCCTCCTTCCCTCCCTTTTCCCTCCTCCCACCCTCCCCCTCCCTTTTTTCTGATATGGGTTTTTTACCCCCATATTCTCTAGAGCTGAGAGCGTTTTACTTTGTTTTGTGGGGCACGCTCTGCCCCCTCTGCTCTATTTATTGTGAGGCGGAGCTCTGTAAGACACCCTATTCCCCCCCTGCCTAAGCACTAATAGGGCGACCCCCTGTCCACTCCGTGAGTCCCTGTTTCCCTCTCCCTGCATTTTTGTTGTGTTTTACCAATCCTTTCACTTTCCTTTTTTCCCATCCCATCAACCCCAGCCCCCCCCCCCCCCCCTTTCCACTCTAAGGCCCCTTGCACCGTTGTGTGGTATTTTCTCAGATATTAATTTCCTCGAAAGTCCACATCTTGATGTCTGATCCTTGAATTTACTTGCCACTGCAGGTCATCTCCTGCCGTTATTCGCTCCTGACTATTTGCGTATTTTTCCAGTTCTGGGGAGGGGATTTCTAGTTTGTTGCAAAAGTCCGGAATCTCCTCCACATGTCTTAGCCTCGCACTTATTCCGTTTTTCCTTGCTATTAGACATGCTGGAAAACCCCAGTTGTATTGAATTTCTTGCTCCCGGAGGATTTCTAATAATGGCTTTAGTATCCGTCGTCTTTTCAACGTTTCTTGAGATAAATCTTGAAATATTTGTAATTTACCTCCCGCAAACTCTATTTGTGTTTTCCTCTTTAGGTTTATCCAGATCTGTTTTTTTCTTCCCATTTTTCAAAGCGTACGATTACATCTCTAGGTGTTTCCCTTGCGAACCTTTGAGGTTTTTTTACTCGAAAGACACTTTCTATTCCTATTGTGTTAGTTGTTTCCTTTCCCAAGATTTGGTTGAAGAGATTGTTCATTTTTTCTATTAGATTTTCTGCTTGTTCTATTTCCGGTAACCCACGTATTCTCAAGTTTTTCTTTTTATCTCTATTTTCTTGCTCTTCTATTTTATATGATTGTTCCTGTTGTTCCCGTTTTAATTTCTTTATTTCGTCTTCCAGTTCCTTTATGTTTTTTTGATGTAGGTCTACTTTGATCTCTACTTCTTCCACTCTGTTTAACATATATCCCATATCTTTATGGAGTGTTGACATCTCTGCTTTTAGGGAATTCTCTAGTGCCGCGAACATTTTTTCCATATCCTGTTTTGTTGGCAACTGTGGCCCTTGTTGTCCTTCCTCCTTTCCTCTGTCTTCCTCTCCCATTTCTGGCTCCATTCTGGGTTCTGAGAGGTGGCTGGTTTCTGTTTGTACTTTATACTGGCCTTTTTTATCCTTGTTGTCCTTCTCTTTTGTATCTATTTGTCTGCCCTTTGAACCCACTTGTTTCTCTCCTTCTCCGATTCCTTGCTGTATATACCTGTTCATAGGGCCTGGACTGGGCCTAGGCTGGTCCTAGGTGATTTCGGTATTGCTCCCGCACTTCTTGTTGTTTTCCCCTTCATGTTTGTTTCTATGGCTGGATTTATAAGATCTTCGAAGCTGCCTTCCAGAATACCCCTTGATTGGGGTCTCTTAATGATGAAAAAAATCTCCCAGCCTTCTTAAATTGACTTATTTTTACTAATATTTCTTTTGTTCCGTTCTCCTACCCGGCATCCTCCCCACAATCCAATAATAGAAATAATTAATGAGATATGAGTAGTCCCCGTTTTCCACGAATTATGTTACTACCTTAAGTACATTAAGCATTCCTTGGTGCTGTTCAATTGTTTAAACCATAGTATTAAGTCCCCATGCACACGGACGTCTCCACAGCTGCTTTTCTGAGCCCTTTCTGCAGCTCAAAAAGGCCTGTCTATGTCAGTCCATGGCCTCACGCCCACCTAGGCGTCTCTGAGCCGCAAGTGGCATAGGCGTTCCTAAGCTGCAAAAAAAAAAAAAAAAAAACGCTCAAAAATGCTATTGCAAAAATGCTGAAAAAAGCTGAAAAAAGTTAAAAAAAAAGTCACTGCAAAGACACCGGCGTCTTCACAGCGCTTTTCTAACAGCCCGTGTGCATGAGGGCCCAGGTGCTCAGCAAAATAATTCAAATGTTTTAGCGATATAATGCAATCTAATTCAAGTATTCAGCAAGATGATTTATATATTCAGCAGTATAGTTCCAGTATGAGCTTATATGTTCCACATTTTTGTTACTATGAAATTTCTTCTTATTCTATAGTTTGTACTATCAAGCCTATAGTTAGTACCATTTGCAAAAAACAAAAAACAAAAACAAAAAAAAACAAAAAAAAAAATTCACAAGAAAGGGAGATACTGCAGCAGCAGCAGCAAGCAGGTGGGGGCTGGGAGACAACTCTTCCGTTGGCTTGTCTTTCTTTCACCTTCTCCTTCTCTTCTCCCCTGTTCCCCCCCCCCCCTGTTTTTATTGTTTTTCTTAGCTCACTTGATTCTACTTTTTCAGCTCTTTCGCCTTCATTTACTTTCACTTTTCATTCCATTTATTTCATTTTATTTCAATGTGATCTTTCCCTTTCTTTTGTTCTATTACTTTTCCTTTGCTTGTTCACTTCAAGACAATTGCAATAGAAAAGAGCCAAAAGAGGAGAAAAAAAAAAAAAACGCTCAAAAACACTATTGCAAAAACGCTGAAAAAAGTTAAAAAAAAAAAAAAAAAAAGTCACTGCAAAGACACTGGCGTTTTCACAACGTTCTCCCAACAGCCCGTGTGCATGAGGGCCCAGGTGCTCAGCAAAATAATTCAAATGTTTTAGCAATATAATGCAATCTAATTCAAGTATTCAGCAAGATGATTTATATATTCAGCAGTATAGTTCCAGTATGAGCTTATATGTTCCATATTTTGTTACTATGAAATTTCTTCTTATTCTATAGTTTGTACTATCGAGCCTATAGTTAATACCATTTGCAAAAAACAAAAACAAAAAAAAAAAAAAACACAAGAAAGGGAGATACTGCAGCAGCAGCAGCAGCAGCAAGCAGGTGGGGGCTGGGAGACAACTCTTCCGCTGGCTTGTCTCTCTTTCACCTTCTCCCCTGTTCCCCCCCCTGTTTTTATTATTTTTCTTAGCTCACTTGATTCTACTTTTTCAGCTCTTTCGCCTTCATTTACTTTCATTTACTTTCGCTTTTCATTCCATTTTATTTCAATGTGTTCTTTCCCTTTCTTTTGTTCTATTACTTTTCCTTTGCCTGTTCACTTCAAGACCATTGCAATAGAAAAAAGCCAAAAGAGGGAAAAAAAAAAAAAAAAATACGGTACTTATCTTTTAGTTGTTGTTGAAGTTGGGACAAAAAGGGACGCTCACTACTGCTTGTTGCTGCTCTCTGATGCTGCGAACATTCAGGTGCTGTCTCTGATGTTATCAATCTGCCCAGGTCTGTCTGACCCGCTGAAGTCTCAGCTGTTCTCTGCTCTCAGCTCTTCAGTGTCCGCTGCCGCTGCTCCTTGCTCCACTCACCCACCTTCCCGGCTCTCTCCTCCGAAATTCCCCGGTGCACTTCAGCTGGTTCCTCCGCTCTCCGCGGCCGGCAACACCGCTGGGGACTTGAAACAGCCCCCTGCAGCGCACCGTTTTCCCCGCTGCCGTCGCTTCCGAAGCGCTCCGATCTCCGCGGTTTTCCAGTTCTCCTAACCCCCCGTCCTCGATGAGCCTTCTAGCCCATCCGACTCCGGAGGGGTGGGGGGGGGGGGGGATGCAGTCAGACGCAGGTACAAACTTCCTCTGGCTTACACCACAAGACAGCTCAGTGAGTGATGAGCAGGGGGGGTGGGGAGGGAAGCTACCTACACCTTCTCATCAGGCCGATCATTCCTCTCAGCTGCAGGGAGAGGGTTCTCAGGATCCTCACGCCGTGCACAGAGCCATTACCAGGCTCCTCCCTCCTCTACCCGTGTCTGTCAGACGCGAGTCTACTGGGACATGAGGCTCAGTTCTACTCTGATCTATACAAACCGATCCAACCTCCCCTCCAAACTCTACAGGACAAATTTTTTGATAATCTCCCTTTGCCCACACTGACTAAGGACCATAGAGACCTCCTTGAGAGGAGATATTGGACACCATTAAATCCCTTAAACTAGGATCCTCACCTGGACCAGATGGTTTCTCCACTGGCTATTACAAAAAATTTGGCCCCTGCCTGGCCTCACACTTGGCTCGGCTGCTCTCTCTGGGATGGAGCCCTCCTTGGTACCGATCTCAACTCCGCATATATCTCAGTAATCCCCAAACCAGGCAAGGATACGAGCGAGGTAGGTAACTATCGCCCGATCTCGCTTATTAATAACGACATCAAAATAATGAGTAAGATCCTCGCGAACAGACTAGCGCGTTTTATTCCGGCATACATCCATAGAGATCAGGTGGGCTTCATCCCTGGGAGACAGGGACTGGACCAGATTCGAAGGACCATTGACATTATCTCGCTACTCAAATCACAGTGGGATCCCCTCAAAAAGGCTTTCTTCTCTCTATAGACCTACACAAGGCCTTTGACTCAGTAGATTGGGCATACCTGTCTGATATCCTGAGGAGATGGGGCTTTGGCCCTTACTTCCTAAACCTAATCCAGTCTCTTTATTCAACCCCAACAATGCAGGTACGCCTAATGGGCAGATACTCGGATTCCTTCTCAATAGGCAGGGTCACCAGACAGGGATGCACACTCTCTCCCCTCCTCTTCGCAATGGCCATCGAAACGTTGGCCATAGCGATCAGACTGAACCCTGACATTAAGGGGGTAATTTGTGGGGATCAGGAGCATAAGTGCGCGTTATATGCCGATGACCTCCTCCTCTTTATGACCTCTTCCCTTCCATCTACCCCTATAGTATATAAGATATTGTTGGATTTCAGCGAGGTATCTGGCTTGAGGGTCAACATGAACAAATCGACAGCTTTAAACATAAGTCCGCCCGGACCTGCTCAAACAGCTTTCCTGCAATTTTGCCTTTTCATGGGCTTCCACCGCAATTCCATACCTAGGAATCAAACTAACGCTAGACATTAATAACCTTTTTAAAGCAAATTACCCCCCTATGTTACACAAATGTAGAGGTGATATGGAAAGGTGGTCTATCCTGGCTAGGCAGAGTTCACGCAGTTAAGATGACCCTTCTCCCCTGTCTTTTATACTGATACTTCTAGCGCTCTCTCCCAATTCCAATAAGGAAACAATTCCTCAGTAAATTCCAGTCGGATATAGTTCGCTTTGTATGGGGTAACAAAGGTTATAGGTGTCCCTCAGGAATACTTCTCCTCCTGAAATCTTAGGGCGGACTGGGTCTGCCAAACCTGTGGGGATATTTCCAGACAGCGCAACTCACACAAATTTCAGTGGTTTTCTCTAGGGGCCCCAAGCCTGAATGGCTCTCCATGGAAAGACATGCCACCCCCTTGAATACCATTGATTATCTTCTTTGGTGCGACCCGAAAATTAGGCCAGCAATAATGTACCCTTACCCTCTCTCACTCTATTGCCCTATGCTCCAAGCTTTATTCACAACATTCCCTGATATCCCCCATGAAGCCATTAGCACATTTGTTTCATAACGCTAACTTCTCACTGGGGATGAACATTAAAGCGTTCCAATGGTGGACAGATAAGGGCCTCTACAGAATTGGTTATTTCTTCTCTCTGGCGGGACCCTGTCACACTGTAGGAAGAAACTGGAATGCCCTATTTGGAATGATTTAGATTCTCCCAAATCTTCCATTTTCTACACTCCATCTGGACCAACAAAACAGAACCCCCCACATTAACACCTTAGGAACACTGGTGCTCAAACACTGTGGATCAGAGGGGAGGGATCTCATTGATCTATGCAGCACTGGCGACAAACTTGGACAAGCCCACCTGTGGTCGGGCCTGGGAGGAGGACACGGGCAGCACTTGGACTACCTCAGATTGGTTCCGCGCGTCAAAGCGAGCTTACAAAGGTATTCTTAACATATCCCTCATCAAAGCTAGTCTAAAGGTACTGACTAGGTGGTACTACGTGCCCTCCAGACTGGCAGTGATCTATCCGGGGACCTCCCCATTATGCTTTCGGGGCTGCGAATTGGAGGGCACGATGCTCCACATATGGTGGACCTGTCCTCGCATTAGATCCTTTTGGCAGAAAGTCTTCTGTACCATTAGCTCCATAACAAATGAAACGGAAACCCTGGTAATCCCTGACCCCAGCATAGCACTGCTAAGTCGCTATATCCCAGACTTAACTAAGTACTCACAAGCACTGTCATATTTCATTTTATTAGGGGCCAAAGTTACAATTGCTAAGGCCTGGAAAAAACCCATCGTTTCCTTCCAGGGGTTCAAGAGAAAAGTCTCTTGGATAATGGCACAGGAACAAATAGTAGCGAAACTTAATGACAAAATTGAGAAGTTTAATGCCACTTGGGAACCTTGGGACATGTACTGCAATATTCCTATACTTAGTTTGTTTGACGTGGGGATAGTGTTCTTAGGGTCATAGGCAGCATTCCTCCTCCTCCAAACTCGAGGAGTTGAGTTGATGCCAAAGAGCTGGATTTTGGTCTTATCTGACCACAACACTTTCACCCAGTTCTCCTCTGAATCAATCAGATGTTCATTAGCAAACTTCGGACGGGCCTGTACATGTGCTTTCTTGAGCAGGGGGAATTATTTGTTGCATATGAAAGAAAATATTAAAGGCAGTATGTTCCCTTTTAAGAAATCAAAACTAGAGAAGGCTGACAACCTACCCTCCCCCTTGTACTCCTCTTGTCTCGGTAAAGTGTCAGAGCTGAGACCAGCTGCAATGTCTCCTATCTAGCTATTGTAGTAAGTTGAACTTCATTGATCTTCTTTAAAGTGTTACTAAACCCAGGACCCTGCATTCACTATATCTGGTTTCCCACAGTGCACAAAACTTGGAAATGCAATTATTTTAGTAAATCTAAACTGCTAAATTCCTTTTTTCATCAGCAGTATGTAGCAGTCTTGTGACTTCTGAGTGTTTGGTTAAAGCTTGCAGGAGGAGTTTTCATTCTGCTCTGGCTGTCCTTTAGGGCTGCTGAACCTCTGACCCTCTGTACAGTGCTGATTGGCCCTGTGCTGCACACATGCACTCTCCTAAGAAAAATAATCTTTAGCAATACACACCAAACTGAGCATTTGCAACTTGTTCACTAGCCTCTGTTCTATCAGAAGATAAAATTGGGGACTGTGGAAGAAGGGAAGGCACAGAGAAGACAGGATCAAGCAGCCATTTTACACAATGCGGAGGATTAACCCCTTAGGTTCCACAGTGAGTATAACCAGCATGCTTTACTGCATATACAGACTGATTTTACTATTGTGGGTTTAGTAACACTTTAAATAGGATGGTCAAAGATTTATCAGCATTTCTGATAAGTAAAGGTGAGATGTATTTGAGACACATTATTGTAACGGGCTAGTGAACTTAAGTGACTCCAGCTGGCAAACTAGAATGAACAACGCTGGTAAGTGTGGTGCTACTGAAGCCTAAAGCCTCGTGCACGCGATCAGATTTGCGGATGACCGTTCATCCGTTTTTTTGGGGTTTTTTTTGCATGCTAGTCTCATATCGAAAGTGAAGAGGTTACTCACCATACGAAAATTTTTGTACGACAGAATACAACTTCAGAAGTGATGTGATGAGGAGTTTTGTATGTGCTCTTTCGTTTCTGAGCATGCGTAGTCTTGCTCTTACGATTTTTTTCCGGACGAAAACCGTACTACTTAAACGAAAATCGGACTTTGTGTTCACGTACAATAAACATTTTATAGTCTGCACATCCAGCTTTTGTCATACGAAAAACGGAATTGGCTGTCAAAAGCACTATGCTAACGATCCGAAAATCGGCTGATCGTTCGTCGGACAAATTTTACTTCTGATTTTTGTATCGTGTGTACGGGCCTTTTAGTCTGAAGAGCAAGAATGAAGAGAGGGCAAGGTTAGGACACTTGATGAAGGATTTCTGCAGTCTAGCTGAGGAAAGCCAAGTGAGGAATTATGGGAACAATTGAATGAAATAATGAAAATTGAACTCAACAGAGGACCAACCATGGAAGAGCGACCAAGGTTCAAAGGAAGACTCACACAATTTTGGCAAAAACCAGAATGAGATTAAGAGAGGTGTGAAGCATGCAAAGATGTAATCTAAACCTGCCGCTTTTCAGTTTCAGAAACACACGGTATAGTTAACGACCATTTCTACTTTTGTTCTCTTTATCCATATGATGATTTACATGATAACAATTTTTCTACAAGCACTCAATGTGGAGAATGAGACTGAACAATGTTCTAGGAAGAGCATTTCAACTAGAGGCAGGCTTTTGTGTGTGCATTACATTTTTGTTCCTTTCTTTACCATGTCAAATTTATAACTTATTGTTGTACTTAATAAAGAACTACAGTCACAAATAACAAGAGAAAAATAAATAGCCCATGCAAAAATAAAGCAACTTTTGCTGCAATATTAACCTTATAGGAGAAGTACAGCCAAAGGCTGTACTTCTCCTGTGGATCACAAGAGTGCAGTTCGTTTTGCACTCCTGTGGCCCATTTTTAGCAGACAGTGGGCTGAAGTCAGCTCTCTACTGATATCACAGAGCTGGTCCAGGCTCGGGCAAGTTTGCGACACTGGGGTCGGGATCCGCCCACATTCCTGGACCATTCCTGAGAGCCTGAGCTGGCAGTTCCCGCCCACTCCACAGCCTAGCACTCCAGTGAGCGAGGAGGGGGCAGAGCAGAGAGCTGTAACTGACAGTCAGCAGCTCTCTGCTCGGGGAGCTGTGAGAACCAAGCGATCTGCGGTGTTTGATTGCTTGGTTCTCAGTGTTAGAGCCGGAGGAGGATAGATGCAGCATCGGACCAATGCTGCATCCACCCAGGAAAGAGGCAGATAACTGCAAAAACCCCATACTTCTCTTAACTCCAGAGGTGACCTCACACAGTACTTTTTTCTGCCATTAAATGTTTCTTAAGCTGCCCATACACTGATCAAAATTGAGCCAGTTTACCTGAGACTGGCCAAACATGAATCAGTATGCAGCTATCTCTGCTTGCCAGAAGTCAAAGCGACATGTTGCAGCCACTGATCAGTGTATTTTAACGGCAGCTGGTGTGACTGTCAGAGTACAATGTCCAGGAAGGAAGGGGGAGGGGGATTTCACCATCCACCTTGTTTATATGTATGGAGAAGTCTCTGTATATGTTATTTTTATTTAGCCCTCAGGCTGAACACAAAAAAATTTGCTTCAATAGCCATCTTTAGTCCGGCAGACAGTACGGTGTGGGGACCCGATGCGCATGACCGTCAGCCACCCACGTTCGCGGGAATGAGAGCCAGAACGGGGATCTGTCAATGTAAAACTGACAGAGTTAGAGAGAGAGATCTGCTGTTCCTATTGATTAGGAACAGTGATCTCTCTCCTCCTCCAGTCAGCCCAGCCCACATACAGTTAGAAACACTCCCAGGGAACACATTTAACCCCTTGATCGCCCCCTAGTGTTAAAGCCTTCCCTGCCAGTGACATTTATACAGTAATCGGTGGCTATTTTAGCTCTGATCGCTGTATAAATGTCAATGGTCCCAAAAAAGTGTCCAATCTGTCCGCCGCAATGTCGCAGTCTCGCTAAAAATCGCAGATCACCGCCATTACTAGTAAAAGAGATTTTTTGTTTTTTATTTTTGGGGGGCATATTTATTATAGCAAAAAGTCAAAAATATTGTTTTCTTTTCAAAATTGTCGCTCTTTTTTTGTTTATAGTGCAGATATAAACCACAGAGGTGATCAAATTCCACCAAAAGAAAACTATGTATGGGGAAAAAAGGACGTTAAATTTGGGTACAGCGTCGCATGACCGCGCAATTCTCAGTTAAAGCAATGTAGTGCCATATTGCAAAAAATGACCTGGTCATTAAGGGGGAAAATCTTCTGGTCTGTAACTGGTTAACCCAGTTGCTCTGAGCCCAGGCTGTCATAGATCCACCTCAGCCTGTAATTGGGCAGCGCAAAGAGAAGCAGCACAGTGCTGAGCTCATCTTTCAGTCAATTCAATTTTTCCTCCTAATCGCATGAACTGATTGACTGATTTTGCTGTTTCTTCCTCTCATGCTCCAGCCATGTAGTACAGGGGCTACAGGAGGCTAATTGCCAGGTCATATTCAGGGATGTGCTTGCATTAAAAAATAATACATTTAATTATGTATTATGATTACTGAGCCACATTAATTTGTGTTTTATATCTGCCTAAGGTTCAGCATGAAATATCAGAAACAGAATACCCTGTCTTTGAGTAGATATCAATACTTATGCTGCAAAACAACATAATTCACTAAAGGGTACTACTGTTCTTTACCAATAATCAGACTGATTTAAGATCCATGAAGCTGTCAAATCTGGAAAAAAACTGTTCTGGACATCATCATATATCAGAATGAAATATTGCAATTAGGTTGAATATCATCATTCCTCAGACTGAACATCATAATTGCCACTGATGATATTCTCTTCTGAGTCTGAATGTCATTACTCTTCAGACTGTATATTGTCATTTCTCAAACATTGTCGTACATCAGACTAAACATTACTCTTCCAGTGGAAGGTGCTGTTAGTTTACCATAAATTTGGTTGATACATGATCAGTAAATATGTCACTTCATCAGTACAAGTACTCAAGTTTGTATTTATGCATCATAGCATTGCCATTTGTCTGTAATTATTACTTGTCTGAGGTGGACAATTTAGGCACCATGCGGTGATAACGCCCTTTTTTTCAATAGGTACCCAATGTGGACCTGAGCTTAAAAACTGAAAATGTTTCAAATCTAGAAAGGTTACTTGTGCTCAAGAAGAGCCCTGAAAGATTTACCTGTTGTCTTGAATTCCTACAAATAACCATCCATACACAGTTTGGCAGTGGGCTGAATAGAAAAAAAAAAACAAAACTGCTTCCGCCATCCACAGAAACAAGATGGATGAAGCAATCCCCTTGGGGCATTCTACTAATCAATGGCTGCAGCTGCTGGTCACTGGAAAATTTTCCAAAATGTTTACCTTAAGCATAGTGTGTAGCAGCAGTAGATAACAGGTGCCTGGACAATGCCACCACTCTGAAATCTCAAAGCCAGAAATTTTCTAGGCACTAAAGCTGCCTATACACTGATTGAGTTTTGGCCATTTTCTGATGAACCAGATAAAAGTCTAGCGGTGGATGCACCTATCAGCACTCTACCACCCGATGTCATTTGACCCAAAAATCAAAGCAGCCCAGTGTATAATTCCTGGTCAAATACTGACTTCAGTTGTCCTATGACAATAGCCTCAGCTGGAGATTCATACCTCAACTATGTGTAATCTGGAGAGAAGAAACCGTTTTATTTTTATTTTTTAATTATTAGTGTATGACCAGCTTAAGGAATCAAGGGCATCATTGACACCAGCACTGCCTACTCTATAGGAAACCCTGTTTTTGCATAATTCTGCCATTTCTGCAGCTTATCTCAAAACCAGCCACACATCTGATGTCTTTTTTTATCTTGACTCATCACCTTCTATTTACCGCTACATAATATAACTACTTGATACGCTGTTAAAAATGTGTTCATTCAAGAAAACTTTTCCACCCTGCTCCTTTGAATTTTCTCATCACTGTGAAAGAAAATGAAAGTGGTTGTAAACTCTCCCCCACAACTTTGTCCCATGTAAATCAGCATAAAAAACCCTAATGAAGACTGCTTGTAGATATCTCCTTACTTGCTTAGTATTGTTATAATCCTTTTTGTTCTTTAGAATGACATCACTGAGCATGCCCATATCTCCCCTGACTCTGTGTGCTTGTCTGTCTATTATCAGGACTTCCTACGGCACAACACCGAAATCCCACGAGACTGCATAATCACTCAGAGCTACCTACTACACCCCATATGACCATGTGGCATCACATGGATTGTAAACCTGGGCATCAGACAGCATTACTGCAGTCTTATCAGCTGAAGCTGATAAGACTGACATAGGCAAACACTAGATAATCGGCACAAGAAAATACTATTAAATAAAACAAGTCAGCTATGAGCAGGGAAGCAGGGTTGCCATAGAAATGTTGGATTGAGAAGGAGTCTTGGTTAACAGTACAGGAAGTGCTCAATGTAAGGGCGGAAATACACTCTACTGTGGACTCAGAAAACAATACTTAAGATGGTGCTGCCTTACCCCTGGAAACAAGTTTTTTAAAGTTTCTTTAACCACTTCAATACTGTGCACTTACACCCCCTTCCTGCCCAGACCAATTTTCAGCTTTCAGCGCTCTCACACTTTGAATGACAATTACTCAGTCATGCAACACTGTACCCATATGAAATTAGCGTCCTTTTTTTTCACACAAATAGAGCTTTCTTTTGGTGGTATTTAATCACTAGTGGGTTTTTTATTTTTTGTGCTATAAATAAAAAAGACCGTAAATTTTGTAAAAAACATGCCTTTTTCTTTGTTTCTGTCATAAAATTTTGCAAATTAGTAATTTTTCTTCATAAATTTTGGCCAAAATTTATACTGCTACATATCTTTGGTAAAAATAACCCAAATTAGTGTAAATTATTTGGTCTTTGTGAAAGTTATAGAGTCTACAAACTATGGTGCCAATCACTGAAAATTGATCACACCTGATGTACTGATGGTCTATCTCATTTCTTGGGACACTAACAAGTCAGAAAAGTACAAATACCCCCTAAATGACCCCTTTTTAGAAATTAGACATTCCAAGGTATTAAGTAAGTAGCATGGTAAATTTTTTTAAGTTGTAATTTTTTCCTACAATTCTTTGCAAAATGAAGATTTTTTTTTTTTTACAAAATTGTCATATTGACAGGTTATTTCTCTCTCAGAGCATATGCATACAACAAATTACACCCCAAAATACATTCTGCTACTCCTCCTGAGTATAGCGATACCACATGTGTTAGACCTTTACACAGCGTGGCCACATACAAAGGCCCAACATTGAAGTAGCACTATCAGGCGATCTACGAGCATAAATGACACATCTCATTTCTCAACCACCTATTGCATTTTTGAAGGCCCTGGAGCACCAGGACAATGGAATTGCCCCCAAAATGACCCTATTTTGGAACGCAAACACCCCAACGTATAATCTATGAGGCATAATCAGTCTTTTGAACGGTTCATTTTTTTCCAGAAGTTTTTGGAAAATGTGGAAAAAAATGAAAACGCATTTTTTTTACACAAAGTTGTCCATTTATCAGATATTTCCAACACATAGCATGTACGTAGCAAAGATGACACCCCAAAATACATTCTGCTACTCCTCCTGAGTATGGCGATACCACATGTGTGAGACTTTTACACAGCCTGGCCACATACAGAGGCCCAACATCCAAGTAGCACCATCAGGCGTTCTAGAAGCATAAATGACACATATAATTTCCTGGCAACCTATCATTTTTGAAAACCCTTCATATTTCTAACACATAGCATGCACAAACCAAGAATTACAATCCAAAATAAATTCTATTGCAGAAAGGGTAAAAAAAAAAAAAAGCATTACCTGTGCTTTTAGTAGTATCCACTGGTCCAGGCAGCAGGCAGGGAGGTGCTTAGCGACAGCAATATTAACTATCCAGGCAGCAGGCAGGATTATTGACTATAGTTGGCACAGCACAGTCCATAGAAATTGTCCAGGCAGAGACAGCCAGCACAGCCATAATATTGGTCCTGGTACACTGTTACCTGCAGACACTCATTATTGTACCACTCTCCAGGCCTTCATAAACATACTGCCTCCTGCTACAGCTAATTATTTGCATAGTCCAGGTAGCGGTGTGGTCCATTCATGCGACAGGCATGGGCATGGTGGCAGTAAGTCAGCAGCAGCCTGAGGGTCACAATCAGGTAAGACCTGTGCACAGGGGTAGAGGCTTCGACCCACCCAAATCTCTATGAAGCCTCCGGACTCCAGACCCTAATTCCGAAACCCGGAGAAAACAAAAATAATTGTTTTCTCCATCTGGAAAAACAATTCTGGAGCCCCTCACATATGTGAGACCCCTGTGTACTACAGTAGCAGGGCAACAGTCCAAGCGGTAGGCAAAAGCATAGTCCATAAAACAGGCCAGGGTCAGTTCACGTGCAAGCAGTCCAAGCGGTAGGCAGTAGAGTAGTTGATAAAACAGGCCAGGGTCAGTTCACGTGGAGGCAGTCCAAACGGTAGGCAGAGGCATAGTCACAAAACAGGCCAGGGTCAGTTCACATGGAAGCAGTCCAAACGGTAGGCAGAGGCATAGTCAAAAAACAGGCCAGGGTCAGTTCACGTGGAAGGCAGTGGCATGGTTATTTGGGAAAGAATGGAAAATGGTCAGCACAGATGATGAAAATGGGGAAATGGTTAAAAATATGGGCTAATATTTTATGGATGTATGATAAAGTTGGAAGCATTCACCAATGCAAAGGCCAGGTTGGGAGGGACACTGGGGACAATGGTAGCTGGTATCTTTTCTAAATCCTTTTTTGGTGCACACGCGACATTTTTTTTGCCGTCTTCGGCCTTCTTCAGATGGTGGAATGCTGAAGGGGAAGTGGCGCTCATGAAGTCTGCAAACAGCCTCAGAGCGAAGGTCTTCTGGGGGGGGGTCTTTGGTGATAGATGAGGGACGTGACAACTTCTTCTATGAATTTTAGGAAGGGGACGGGGCTTTCAATGGATTTGGTGTAGACTACGTAGGAATTGTAAATGGCCAAATGGATGAGATAAATTGCTACCTTCTTATACCAGAATCTGGACCTCCTTATTGACAAATAGGGCTGAATCATTTGATCGTTAAAATCTACCCCCCCCCCCCCCCCCCATGTAGAGATTATAATCTTGGACACATGTTGGCTTTTCAATGGGACCTTGTCTTCTTTGTACCTCAATTGCAGTGTCGTCATGGATGGTGGACATCATGTGCACGTCCCTCTTATCCTTCCATCTCAAGGCCAGCACTTCGTTGCATCTCAATGATGCTCTTTCCCCCCTTCGCAGCTTTTTGTTCGCTAAAGATTGTGGGAAGCCCTTTCTATTTTTTCTGGAGGTTCCACAGGCCAGGGTTTTTGCAATGTATAAGTGTTTGAAAAGGGGAAGGCTCATATAAAAGTTGTCAACGTAAATGTGATATCCTTTGTTTAGAAGTGGGTATGCCAGGTCCCATACAATCTTTCCAGCTGTGCCCATGTAGGCCGGGCACTCAGGGGGCTGGAGCTGGTAATCTTTTCCTTCATATATGCGGAACGCATACAAATATCCCGTGGCTCTCTCACATAGCTTGTATAACTTTACTCCGTATCTGGCCCTTTTACTAGGAATATACTGCTTTATTCCTAGCCGGCCTGAAAAGGGTACCAGGGACTCATCGACGCAAATATTCTGATCAGGGACATAGAGTTCTGCAAATTGTTGGGAAAAGAAATTTATCAGTGGGCGAATTTTGTATAACTTGTCGTAATTTGGATGATTGTGGGGAGGGCACTGGGTGTTGTCGCTGAAGTGAAGAAAGCGCATTATCATCTTGTATCGGGACCTGGACATTAGGGCAGAATAAATGGGCATATTGTGGATAGGGTTGGTGGACCAATAGGCATGTCCTTCATTTTTTTTTGTAATCCCCATGTTTAGGGTGAGGCCCATAAACACTTTGAACTCCTCCAAATTCAGATCTCTTCACTCAAAAGGACGTGCATAGGATTGGGGGTTGTTGGCAATATATTGCTGGGCATACAAATTTGTCTGGTCCACAATAAATTGCAGCATAGTGTCGTGCAAAAACATATGAAAGAAATCAATCTCTGAGAAATTTCGGGTGTTGGTCTGCACACCTGGCAGTGCTGTGAACGGGGGAATAATTGGCGATGCCGAGTTGGAAGGCAGCCATGTTGGGTTGGCAAGACCATCTGGCATGTATGTAGAGGCCCTGGCTCTTGGGGGGTGTGACACTCCAGTAGTTGGATTGGAATTTCCTGTGCTGGTACTCAGGCGTGATGTGGCAGGACTGGTACTGGGTCTGGGCATTTGTTCCTGGGGCCTATCGCCGGCGGCAGCGCTGATACTGGGCATTTGTTCCCGGGGCCTAACGCTGGCGGCAGCGCTGGTAGTGGGCCTGGGAATTTGTTCCTGGAGCCTATTGGTGGTGACAGCGCTGGTACTGGGCCTGGGAATATAATCCTGGTTTCCAGAGTGCCGTGCCCTTTTGGGAGGGACCCATTCTTCCTCCGAATCATTTGCCGATTCACTATTTGGTTCAAATGCCGAATTTGATTCAGAATCCGAATTGGAATCTGATGAGAACTCCCCGTTGCTCTCATCGGTCATGGCGAGGATCTGAAACGCCTCCTCACTGCTGTATACTCTTTTGGACATGACGCGGTGTGACAGGTGGCAGGTGACGATCACTGATGGGCTGTGCGATGGGTGGCAGCTGACGTTCACTGATCGGTGATGACGGTGTGACAGGCAATGGTCGCTGATGGGTCACAGGCCACGGACAGTGAAGGGTGACGGGTGATGGCTGGCGGTCACTAAAGGGTGACAGGTGATCGGTGATGGCTGACGGTCACTGATGGGTGACAGGTGATGGGTAATGGGTGACGGCTGGCGGTCACTGATGGGTGACGGGTGATGGCTGGCGGTCACTGATGGGTGACGGGTGATGGCTGGCGGTCACTGATGGGTGACGGGTGATGGCTGGTGGTCACTGATGGGTGATGGCTAGCGGTCACTGATGGGTGACGGGTGTTGGCTGGCGGTCACTGATGGGTGAAGGGTGTTGGCTGGCGGTCACTGATGGGTGACGGGTGTTGGCTGGCGGTCACTGATGGGTGACGGGTGATGGCTGGCGGTCACTGATGGGTGACGGGTGATGGCTAGCGGTCACTGATGGGTGACGGGTGATGGCTGATGGGTGACAGGTGCACCGCTGACGGTCACTGATTTGTGACAGGTGACAGGTGCACCGCTGATGGTCACTGATGGCAGTCCCTTATGTGACAGGTGCACTTTATTGGGTGACTGTGGTGACTGTTGGGTGACAGATGAGAATTGGGGGGGGGGCGATGGGACAGGTGTGGTGTTTGTGCAGACACTACAGAACACAGATCGGTAACTCACTGCTTCTGGCTCTTCTCTCCTCACACTGGAAACGGTGTGTGAGGAGAGAAGAGCTGGTAACAGCTAGTAACCGCTCTGTGTTTACATTTATGATCGGCTGTGAATGGATCACAGCCGATCACGTGGGTAAACAGCCAGCCAATGGCTGTTTACCGGTGTCGGTGATGAGTAGTGTTCCCGGGAACACTCCGCCACCAACATGCACGTGCAGCGCGCTCGCGATCGCGCCGTGCACAATGGGGTGGACCTATCTGTGATCGGCCGTGACGTCATCACGGCGGATCACGTGGTAAACAGCCATGTCCAATGGCTGTTCACCCCCCTCGGTGGCGAGCGGTGTCTCCGTGACACGCCGCCACCAAAGGAACAGGGATGCGCGCACACGATCGTGCGCATTCCCTGTTTAAATGGGAGGACGTCATATGACGCCCTCCCGCAACGAGAGCCGCGCCGCCTGGCCATCAACTGAAGGCCGGCGGTCGGCAAGCGGTTAAACAGTAAGTAATTTGCGATTTGGGCTGGATTACAGTGGCTATAATTTGATAATTACTTCTTTTCATTTATTCCATTATAATAAGTATCAGAGTGAGAAAGTTTACTTCCTCTTGAACATTGGTTTGACCCACTAATGATTAGAAACACGTACACACTAACTTTCTTAGAACTTTCTTTTCCTAAAAATTATCATTCAAAATTTTACCTATGGCCAGCTTTACACTTCTTTTTTTTGGATTACTACATGTCTTCCATGTAACTTTGATCTTCGCCTCACAGATGGTCTTTCTCACTATGCTCCTGGACGCCAGATCTCCAGGACCCTGCAACCGACTCCCCCCCACCACCACCACCACCCCCTGTTTCTTCTATACTACTTCCCTTTTTTCTGATTCCTTTCTATTTCTTTTTTCCCTCTTTCCTCATTTCATTTTTACCTTCTCATGCAACGATGCTTCACGTAATACTCCTTTGGGCAACCAGTACTGAAGCTGATCGCTCACTCTTGAGCTCAAACTAAAGCCTAGTACACACTAACATTTTTTTTTTTAGTTAGTACAGAGCCGCTGTACTAACGATCCAACGTTAGTACAGCGATCTCCCTTACTGAGCTGTTGTGTTCTGACAGGGGGACGGCCCCCCACCATTGGCTGAGAGCGCTGATCGGAAACCAGTCAGCTGCTAGTTTTCCAGCATGGTCATCTGACAGAAGCCAGCCAAATGGCCGACTTCTGTTGGACTGACTGACATATACATTCGGCCCATGTGTATGGGGCTTAAGGCCAGTACTGTTGACATAAGTATTTTTTCATTAAACTTTTGATATTCAGACAAAAAAGATTAAATTGTGTGTTCTTATATAAGACTTGCTGAGATGAAGCATTGTATGCACACTTTGCTCAGTTTCTTCTTGATACTCAATAAAAAATTATTGAGCAAGAAAAAAAAAGAAAAAAAATCCCAACATAACACCCCTGAAACAAAATTAGTATAACCTAAAATGAAGGCCCTATCACATAAAAGAGACCAAAAATTAATGAAAATACTACCCTTCCCCCTTAAACAAAACCACATATTTTTAAGCGGAACTTTACCCATAACTTCATAAAAAATAATTCTATAGCAAGGAACATATATTTAACATTTAATATTTAAGCTACCAAAATTAGTGTTGGCTGTAAATTGCCTCCAGCATTGCTCATGTTTCTTCTTGCTGAAGGCTGCCATTTTGCTGAATCCCAGAGCCCCTGAGCAGCAGTAATCATAAAGCGAAATTAAACCCATAGATTAAACGGTTTGAAAAAAACCTTACATTCCTGAAAAGCCAGAATAGCCCATTGTCGCATTTGCTTGTGTCCTTAACCAAACTGTCAAACCATTCAAATGGTTGGTGTCATAACTGATCACATGCAGTTGCAGATCAAACTGAGGAAGCTTCCTTGGCTGTACAGAATAGGAGGGCTTAATTCCACTTTAACCTCCCTGGCAGTATGATTATTTCAGATTTTTGCGTCTCAAAGCGGTACAATTATTTTGCATAGAAATTTGGCATTTTATATTGTAGGCCTGTAATTCTAAGCAATAACACACTTATCTGTCCACCAAAAGTCTAGTAGATATCTCGGGTATGATGGAGTTTGAAACACAAAATCATAAATTATAATATAATAAATAAATATAAAAAATAATAATATTAAAGTAAATTTCCCCACGATTCACTATCGCTCAATTCTGCAAGTGTTCTAATTTACTATCACTGTTTTCTAGCTGGTCTAAAACCACTTTTGATGTAAAGGGACACTGTTTGGTTGCCATGGACAGTCTCCAGTTTTCAGGCAGAAAGAACAGTATATATCATATAAAACTGCATGCAGGGCATTGGACAAAGCACTGGGGGCAAAAGGGATGTGAAATGATTTCATACAGTAATGTAATCTGTAAGATTACAGTGTACGCTATGTGTTGTGAATTTTCACTTTTTTGAATTTGCCGCCAGGTTCCGCCCCCATGCGTCGCGGCGCTCACAAGGAATGGAGGCCAGCACACAGGACATCGGGGCGGAGGACACAGCCCACGGACACAGCAGGGGGGACATCACAGGATCCTGGGGACAAGGTAAGTAACCTCTTCTAGGATCCTGCAATGCAATCCCGAGTGTGGCTCGGGGTTACCGCTAATGGTGCTGAAATTTAACCCAGACCCACACTCAGGAATACCGTCAGGGAGGCTACGGCTGTCAGCATTTCAGCCTCTACAAACTCAGCAGTGCCTAAAAATAGAGAGCAACAGAGCATGTGCAGAGCAGGGTGAGACAGTGTATTACTGTATTTTAAACAGTATAGACACTTATTTTAATGTTTTGCATAGCTATACCTGCAAAAGGGGCCAGCCTGAAGCGATCTAGCAGGACTTAATTCGCTGACTAAAGTTCCACTTTAAGAGAAAGCCTTGCAGCAAGAAAAAAATGCTATATACAGGACAATAGGTAATAGCTGACCTCAAATCAACCATGAAATAAAGTTAAAGACAAGTCCCCCCCCCAAAAAAAAAAAAACAGCAATGGGGTTGTTTTCCCAAAGAACTTGCAATCAGAATTAAAGTACAGTTTAATAACTGACCCTGTTCTCTCTTATACAGTTTGTCAGCTTCCCCTATCCTTTACCTACAGCATCTTATTAAGGCAGCCCCCCCTCACCCCCTTCTTTTATAGTGATAGGGTTGGCTTATCAAATAGCCCCCTGATGCATTCAAAAGAGAAAAATACACACATGCATTCTAAATAAAACAGGTTACCTACCACAGGTACTGTGTCATAGAGGGTTTTTGGGTAAGATTCTCCCAGCCTCTTTGTTTTTCTGTTCCAACGTGCTCCATCAAGAAACAATCCGTGAATATAAACACCTGCAATTTAAAAATGTAGGAAAAAAAACAACCAAACTATAAAAGTGAAACACTAAAGTGTTTTTGGTTAAACAGACCACATAACATATTTCAGAATAATTTCCTACAAAAATATAAAATAATTAAAAGCTGTGTTTTGCCACTTCTCCCCAGGATGTCATAGCTTGTACAGGTTTGAATAAGGGACAAAAAAAAAAAGATGTTTATGAACAAACATGCATTTTGCAATTCATGATATAATCTTATAGATAAAGTGTAGTGATCACCTACTGGGTGGAAGACAGGTGGCACATAAACCCTCCCCCTTGTACTATTTTCTTATGGGCACTTGGGGGCGCCAATCAGTAATTTGCATCAGTGCTTGGGAGATATATCCTCCTTTTGGGAAACCCTTCTTGTACCTCCCCACAAAGGCTGAAGGGCACATGGGCCGGCTATAACAGCAGGGGATTCAGGTGTGCTGCCCCTTTACATGGGATTGATGTGTACAGTTAATGTCCCAGAGAACCCTTTATAAATATACCCATTAGTTCTATCAAAAGACACTGAGCAGGATGCCGTGATAATCCATCATAAAAAGCAAGGCAACTATAGATTTTCATCAGTTGTTTTTGTCTTTATAAGTTTGGAGGAATTGTTAATATAAAGAATACCTACTCTACAAGTCCATAAACCCTTACAGATTAGGACTTGTGTAAACGTCTGAGCCCACCATAGCTTTTAAACTGTACTTGCTAACCTAAACAGGATATAATTAACCCTGTAAGCGGCAGGTGGCCGAGATCGGATGGCCTCTTAAAAGACCATCAATATAAGCCTTTAGTATCTACACTATTCTTACTATGTGTCAAGATGACAGACTACAATGATCTAATGATTCAGATATAGTTGTTGAATCAAAAGTTGGAATGGCGATATGGGCATGGACATTTGTATAACTTATATAAATTGGTTGAAAAATATAAGAATATCTGCTTTTACAATGTCCACAAAAATATAACCTCAGCAGTGTTACTAATTATTTCTGGTAAAGGTGGCCCTTTGGAATCCTTTAGAATGTGTGGGGAAAAAAATGTGTGTATACATGCAGGTTTTTTCCAGTATGAATGCGGTGGTACATACCTCCAGCACTGAAACTATGTACTGGCATTGCAGGGTGGGGGGAACTTATATTGCTAGAGGGAGCTACTGTTACAGGGAGGGGATTGTTCCTAGTGGGGGCTCTATTGTAGATAGCAGGATCTACTGTTTTGGGGGAGGTCTATTGTTTTTGGCTATGGATGCTGGGGCCACAGGGGGTTTATTTTTGCTGGGTTGGATCTATTTTTGCAGGTGGGGGGGGACTGTTGTTGCTGGGGTTGGGATCTATTGTTGGTGGGGGCATCTATTGGGAGGAAAGTAGGGGGCTGGGACAAGAGGCAGTGCTTGGAAGTTAATTGGGGGCAGAGACAATGGATGACTCAAGAGACAGGGGGAGAGAAAAAATCCCCTTATGCCACCCTTTCACACTGTGCCGCCTAGGGTGTCAGCGATAAAGTGGCGCTATTTTCAGCGTTGCTTTACCATCGTTTTAGCGGCGCTATTCGGCCGCTAGCGGGGAGGTGGAGGAGCGGTAAGTTCACCCCTACTTCACTGCTCCAAAGAAGCTATTGGCAGGGACTTTTTCTGCCACCCTGCCAGCGCACCGCTCCAGTGTGAAAGCCCTCTGGCTTTCACACTGAAGTGCATGGAGCAGCTGTTTTAGGGCATTTTGCAGGCGCTATTTTTAACGCTATAACGCCTGCAAAACGCCCTCAGTGTGAAAGGGGTCTAACAGCCCTGGCCTGTTGAGGCATGGCCTCCAAAGACCTTTGAAGGTATGCTGTGATATTGGGCACTAAACTGTCAGTAGCAAATCCTTTAAGTCCTGTAAGTTGCAAAGTGGGGCCCCCATGGAACAGATCCCACAGATGCTGGATGGATTGAGATCTGGAGAATCTGGATGCCAAGTCAAGACCTCAAACTCATTGTGGTGTTCCTTAAACCAGCATTCCACTGCCTCCGCCGGCTTGCCTTCCTCCCATAGTCCATCCTGGTGCCATTTCTTCTCCAGGTAAGTGATGCACACACCCCAGACCATCCACATGAAGTAAAAGAAAATGTGATTAATCAGGCAAGGCCATCTCCCATTGCTCAGTTGGCCAGTTCTGATGCTCACATGCCCAGTGTAGATGTGTTTTGCTGTGGACACGGGTCAGCATGGGCTCTCTGAACAGTCTGCAGCTACACAGCCCTGTACACAAACTGCAATGCCCATTTTTCAGCATTCAATACATCAACTTCGTTGACATGTTCACTTGCTGCGAAATATATTTCACCAACTTTCAGATGCCATTGCAACATGATAATCAATGTTATTCACTTTACCTGTCAGTGGGTTGAATGAAAAAAAAACTAGTAGTGTATACAAAGCTTTAA
Source organism: Aquarana catesbeiana (assembly GCF_042186555.1). NCBI lineage: Eukaryota > Metazoa > Chordata > Amphibia > Anura > Ranidae > Aquarana > Aquarana catesbeiana. Next base: position 243,009,179 of record NC_133329.1, read on the forward strand.
AAAAAGCATACAAATGACAGCTTGGATTTGGATTGGAATAGCATATTAGTATGACTTGATGTAGTGTGTGTCGATACATCTGTACTGACTGTTAGAACATAATAAGGATTGTGGATACTGCGTTGAATTTCTAGTCAACTTCGCAATTTGCATTTAAAAAATAATTAATTTTTAATGGGCAACATGATACAGCGTGTATTGTATTTTAGGTGCTTTTCAGGCAAAGATTTTTGACAATGTGATGAATTGTTTGTAAGTATGTAATTCATAAAATTTGTTGGTGCTGCCAAGCTTGGAATCCTGAGATCCCAGTTTGTACATAAAAATATGCCATCACTTCGCCATTTAGGTTTCTTTGTTAGGATTATGTTTTATCTAATTGAAATGTGGGCATACCTCTTCTATTCACTGTATGTTATTTTAGGATTTAGTATTCTTGATTGACATAAAATACATTACTACCATTTACTATCCAGCAAGACTTAACATTTTTATACGTGTTTCCCTCTCTTTTTTCTAGTGACAGGTTTGCCTGAAGCACTAAAGAAAAAAAGCCAGGAGGCTTGTGACCTTTGGCATCAATTGTTTAAATTGTTAGACGTGTGAAACAGGAAGTTGGTTATTGCAGTTTGCTTCACTGTGTTTTTTTCAGTTGCAATATGTTTTACTTGATAGGGACGATGCAACAAACATCAGGAATCTGGAGCTATTCGGCTCCTTTCACACAGCGCGGAGTCTGTTCCAATCAGAACAGGATCTGTGACCTAGACATACCCAGTGGTAGGTGGGTGTAAATGGACACAAGTCCGTTTTACATCCACATTTCCATAGGTTTTCATGTACTGTACTTTCAGATCAAACACCTGTGTGAAAGGGGGTTTACATAAAAGTTTTTTGTTCCCTTTCTTTTTGTATCTTCTGAAGTTACTCTGATATTTTAAATACAAGTAGTGCTTGGCAGAGCACTGCTATAAATGAGAAGTATGACCAAAGCTTTTTTGACCCTACTTCTCTTGTGGGTCAAAAAAGTGTACTTACTTGTGCCCTCCTGTGACCCAAAATCAGCTGACAGCAGGTTAAACCCTGCTGTCAGCTAACGTCAAGGAGCCAAGCTCTGGAGGGATCCCGACAATAATGTCGGGATCCACCAGGATGAATGATTGGCAGTTAGTTTAGCCTTTCAGTGCTCCACTGAGAGCCTGAGCCATCTGCTTCCGCCCCCACCCCAGCAGAGCATAGAGCTGTGAATGAAAAAAGAAAAAAAAGCCAGGAGGTTTGTGACCTTTGGCATCAGTTGTTTAAATTGTTAGACGTGTGAAACAGGAAGTTGGTTATTGCAGTTTGCTTCACTGTGTTTTTTTCAGTTGCAATATGTTTTACTTGATAGGGACGATGCAACAAACATCAGGAATCTGCTCTCTGCTCAAAGCACACCGAGAACTGGGTGATCAGTGGTCATGTGATCGCTCAGTTCTCAGTCTTAAAGTGGATATAAACCCAATGTCATCCTTTCTAAATGACTGCCATAGGGGTTATCTATAAGGATATACATGCCTCCTGCATGTATCTTTACCTGTCAAATGTCTCCCCTCTCTCTGTTATTAGACCCAAAAAACTGCATATTTTGTGGGTGGGTCTGTTGGCTGGAGCTCGGTGGGTGGAGTCGTGATGTCAGTAGACTCCCCGCCCACCTCCAACTCCCCTTGTCAATATGCATTTTCTCCTGTGTATTTCTAACACTGAACTTCTGCTATGATCTCTAACATCCAGTGAAAAGACGGGAAAGTAACCACATGACTTCAGCATGCCAAATCATGGTGAGGTGCGGAACAGCCAATCCTTGCAGAGCTGCTGAAGAAAGGAGTGGGAGGGAAAAAATACTGCATGTCTCTTAGGCTAGTGCACGGGATATGTAAATCATCTGTCACTCACAGCAAGGGGGAGGATTTGATAAAGTTTTTTTCAGTTTGTCAAGTTTTATCTCACTGAACAATAAAAGAGGATTGCTCAGAGATGGATTAATTCTGTATGGCAAGACTGGGCTCAAATGATAGGAAATCTTATACTCTACAGTATGATATATAAAAAAAAAAAAAAAAAAACATTTTCGGGTTTACATCCACTTTAAGGCCGATGAGGGACACCTGCAGCATTACAATGATGAGTATGTATGTCTGTTTTTTTTCCATTCCCACACTTCTCTTTCAATGAAAAAAAAGGTGCAGAAATAAAAATATGTTCCAGTCTGAATAGGCCATGGTATATGTCTTGTCAAATGACAGATTCTGCTAAGCATCTGTCATTTTGTTGATTTTACATACTCCCCATCCAGCTCAAAAGGTTTCATTTTTGGATTTGCAGGGTTGCTAGGGCCATATAATAATTTAAAAGTAAACAGAAAGCAGGAAAGACCATGTAAATTGGCATCGCCTGTGAACATGAACACAAGCCTTGATCTGCTCTATACTTTCTACAGGTAGGACACCTATCATTACATCCAAACTGTACTTAAAATTGTGGATCGTCTTTTGCTCTCTGGATTTCAAATTGAGAAGTGTATATGGGTTTAAACTGTAACTTATTTTGTTTCAAACATTTTCATAAAAGTTAAAGTGAGATAGTCTAACAATTGTCCATTATACTGTACATATACACAAGCGTTTTTTTTTTTATATAATAATAATAATAATACACAGTCCTAGCAGGAGGAAAAGAAAGAGCGGATAGGTTGCTAAAAGGAAAGTACCAAACATTCTGCAGACACACGATACCTACAGTATGCATCAAAGTTCTTGAAAAGTCAGCCAGAAAGTTTTGATGGTTTTACCCTGTACTCACCAATATATAAAAGCAGCAATGACTTACCATCCTCGGGTGCATGTTTGTATTCTTTATCTTCTAAAACTTCAAAGTCAAAGCCCAGCAAGTCAATTGGGATTGTGTATTTGCGAGCATAATTTTGCTGAGCACCTGTCAGGAATGCTTGTGTGAAGAAAAAGCCTGAGAGCCAAAACATGGGGGGAGTTCCATTTTCATACCAATCCTGTATTAACAAAAAAAAAACAGAGTACACAGATTTGGTGATCTTAGATTTTTGTTGGTATATAATGCATACACAGGAATGTACACATTCATGCTGTCAAGTGTCAGACATTTATGTAAATAATGCATAAATAACAATGTATAATACAATAATGTAGAAGGGATTCTAATCATAGACCACCTTTAGAGATCACAGAAAATACAAGAGACTGCTGGAAACTGCAGCCATGTTAAAAGGTTGTTGGCAGGTTTTTCCTAGAGACTGCTTTAAACAACTAGGGCCAGTGAATCTTGGCACCCCAGATGTTTTGGAACTACATTTCTCATGATGCTCATGCACTTTAAAATGTAGTTGAGCATCATGGGAAATGTAGTTCCAAAACATCTGGGGTGCCAAGGTTCACCATCACTGAGCTAGGCTCATGTCACACTGGCGATTCTGTAGTTACGTTTAGCAGCAGCAGAATCACTCTCTTCAGTGTTTTTGTTGCTGTAAAAAATCAATTGCACTCAATGAAAGGTCTATGTTGCTAAAATTCCAAGTGATGTGTAGCTCGGTTGCTGAGGAATTCACTACTTGCAGTGTTTGGAGATAAAGAGAGAATCACCTATCTTCAGTAGCTATCCATGTCTGCTGATGATTATGAAATACTGGTGATTTGTAGCTCCAGAGATAAGCATTGTAGCCAGCTACACCAGCAACTCTATAGCCAGAGGAAATAGGGAAAGAGATCTATAGATGCTACAAATGTGCTGATGTTACATGGCCCTTAATTACACAGAATACTTGATCAAGTGGGCCTCACACACTTTGAGTTCTGCTTTAGACTAGAGCAGAGGTATTGAATTAAAATTCATGGAGGTCCGATTAGTAAAATTTTCTTCCAGCAGTCTGAATCGCAGTTTTGTGTGATGACTCAGATTCTTTACATCATAGCCCAGGTGTGCAGGCACGACACTCCATTCATTTGAATGGGCTGTTGTGCCTGCGTTTTCTGCTGGGAAAAGGTCCTGGCACCTTTTTAAAAATGCAGCCGCATGGAAACTGCATGGTGCGTTTGTACCATGCAATTTCCATGTGTGGGAAAATGCACCTTGCATTTCAGTGCATTTAAGAGTCAATGGTACCCCTACACATTTTCTGTGCAGCAACTCATTTTGTGCGCAGCTGCTTGTCTCCTTCACATCTTCCCCACCACAACACTGCCCCCCTTCACATATCACCCCACACAGTATTGCCCCCCTTCACATATCACCCCACACAGTATTGCCCCCTTTACATATCCCCACCACACAGCATTGCCCCTTTACATATCCCCCCACACAGCATTGCCCCCTTTACATATCCCCCACACAGTATTGCCCCCTTTACATATCCCCACCACACAGCATTGCCCCCTTTACATATCCCCCCACACAGTATTGCCCCCTTCACATATCACTCCCACACAGTATTGCCCCCTTTACATATCCCCACCACACAACATTGCCCCCTTTACATGTCCCCCCACACAGTATTGCCCCCTTCACATATCACTCCCACACAGTATTGCCCCCTTTACATATCACCCCCACACAGTATTGCCCCCTTTACATGTCCCCCCACACAGTATTGCCCCCTTCACATATCACCCCCACACAGTATTGCCCCCTTCACATATCACCCCCACACAGTATTGCCCCCTTCACATATCACCCCCACACAGTATTGCCCCCTTCACGTATCACCCCCACACAGTATTGCCCCCTTCACGTATCACCCCACACAGTATTGCCCTCTTTACGTATCACCCCACACAGTATTGCTCCCTTTACGTATCACCCCACACAGTATTGCTCCCTTTACGTATCACCCCACACAGTATTGCTCCCTTTACGTATCCCCCCACACAGTATTGCCCCCTTCACATATCACCCCCACACAGTATTGCCCCTTCACGTATCACCCTGCACACAGTATTGCCCCCTTCACATATCCCCCCCACACAGCACTGCCCCTTCACATATCCCCCCCCCCCACAGCACTGCCCCTTCACATATCACCCCACACAGTATTGCCCCCTTTACATGACCTCCACACAGCATTGCCCCTTCACATATCACCCCCACACAGTACTGCCCCCTTCACATATCACCCCCACACAGTTATTGCCCCCTTCACATATCACCCCCACACAGCATTGCCCCCTTTACATATCCCCACCACACAACATTGCCCCCTTTACATGTCCCCCCACACAGTATTGCCCCCTTCACGTATCACCCCCACACAGTATTGCCCCCTTCACGTATCACCCCCACACAGTATTGCCCCCTTCACGTATCACCCCCACACAGTATTGCCCCCTTCACGTATCACCCCCACACAGTATTGCCCCCTTCACGTATCACCCCCACACAGTATTGCCCCCTTCACGTATCACCCCCACACAGTATTGCCCCCTTCACGTATCACCCCCACACAGTATTGCCCCCTTCACGTATCACCCCCACACAGTATTGCCCCCTTCACGTATCACCCCACACAGTATTGCCCCCTTTACGTATCACCCCACACAGTATTGCCCCCTTTACGTATCACCCCACACAGTATTGCCCCCTTTACGTATCACCCCACACAGTATTGCTCCCTTTACGTATCACCCCACACAGTATTGCTCCCTTTACGTATCACCCCACACAGTATTGCTCCCTTTACGTATCACCCCACACAGTATTGCTCCCTTTACGTATCCCCCCACACAGTATAGCCCCCTTTACGTATCTTCCCAAACAGTATTGCCCCTTCACGTATCACCCTGCACACAGTATTGCCCCCTTCACATATCCCCCCCACACAGCACTGCCCCTTCACATATCCCCCCCCCACAGCACTGCCCCTTCACATATCACCCCACACAGTATTGCCCCCTTTACATGACCTCCACACAGCATTGCCCCTTCACATATCACCCCCACACAGTACTGCCCCCTTCACATATCACCCCCACACAGTATTGCCCCCTTCACATATCACCCCCACACAGTATTGCCCCCTTCACATATCACCCCCACACAGTATTGCCCCCTTCACATATCACCCCCACACAGTAATGCTCCCTTTACATATCCCCCCACACAGTATTGCCCTCTTTACATATCCCCCCACACAGTATTGCCCTCTTTACATATCCCCCCCACACAGTATTGCTCCCTTTACGTATCACCCCACACAGTATTGCTCCCTTTACGTATCACCCCACACAGTATTGCTCCCTTTACGTATCACCCCACACAGTATTGCTCCCTTTACGTATCCCCCCACACAGTATAGCCCCCTTTACGTATCTTCCCAAACAGTATTGCCCCTTCACGTATCACCCTGCACACAGTATTGCCCCCTTCACATATCCCCCCCCACACAGCACTGCCCCTTCACATATCCCCCCCCCACAGCACTGCCCCTTCACATATCACCCCACACAGTATTGCCCCCTTTACATGACCTCCACACAGCATTGCCCCTTCACATATCACCCCCACACAGTACTGCCCCCTTCACATATCACCCCCACACAGTTATTGCCCCCTTCACATATCACCCCCACACAGCACTGCCCCCATTCCCCCGCTCCCCATCCTTCACAGTTCCATATATTTTCCTCCCTTCACTTTCCTACCTTTCACAGAGCGAAGAGCAGGAGGTGGGACAATCCTAACCTGAAGGCAGAGCAGCAATGGGCGGAGCGTGGGAGCTGCCAGGTTAACTTTTCATATTAGCAAACTGGTAATTGGCTGCTAGGACCGCCTCTTGCAGCCAATCACCTCCCGATTAACGTGACAGGCAGCTACCTCTCTCCACGCAGTGGTGGTCCCACCCCCAGTCCAGAATTGTCCCGCCTCCCGTCGTCCGCGGAGGCGGGACAATAGCGGAGGAGGCTGGGGACTAAAGTATCGACTAAATGGCGCGATCGCGGCAGTCCAGAAAGAGCAGCGGCTCGGGCCGCATGCGGAACGCGGGCCACCATTTAATGATGCCTGGACTAGAGACTCAATTTTATATTTGTTATACACATAGAGATCTCCCTTAACCACTTCAGCTCCGGAAGGTTTACCCCTATGATCAAGCTATTTTTTGCGATATGGCATACTTTAACTGACAATTGCACGGTCGTTTGTCCTTTTTTTTCCCCCTCAAATAGAGTTTCTTTTGGTGGTATTTGATCACCTCTGCGGGTTTTTTTTTTTTTTTTTTTACGCTATAAACAAAAAGAGGCCGACAATTTAAAAAAAAAACAATGTTTTATTTTCTGCTATAAAACACATCCAATACAAAAATGTAAAAAATCGAATTTCTTCAACAATTTAGGCCAAAATGTATTCTGCTACATATTTTTGGTTAAAAAAATCCCAATAAGTGCATATCGATTGGTTTGCGCAAAAGTTATAGCATCTACAAACTATGGGACATATTTATGGAAGTTTTATTTATTTTTTATTTGTAATGGCGGTGATCAGCGACTTATAGCGGGACTGCGATATTGCGGCAGACAAATCGGACACCAAACTGACCCTTTTTTGGGAACCAGTGAAACCAGTACAGTAATCAGTGCTAAAAATATGCACTGACACTGTACTAATGACACTGGCAGGGAAGGGGTTAACATCTATGGTAATCAAGGGGTTAAATATGTGGCCAACATGTGTACTGTGTGTGCTGTTTTTACTAAGCAATGTGCGGTCTGCCAAAGCCGATCATCAGATGCCGGCGATCAATCAGCGACCGGCATCTGCTGATTGGTTGGTGCTGCAGCCAATCACAGCACAGCCGGGGCGCGTTCTCTACCCCGACGTGAGGATCACATACTAGGTAGGTACGTGATCTGGTGCAGAGTGGCCGCCCTGCCGCAGTACATCTATGGAGGGCAGTCTGCAAACAGGTAAAGTTGTCTTGCTTCAACAGACATTCTCACAGGAACATAGATAACTAGGCATGAGGACCATCTTACTGAGCGGGCACTACCCAGGGGCCCTAGGTGCACATGGGGCCCCATCATGGCTGGCTACCTCACTCCAATGATCTAGGGGATGTGGCAAGCCGTCAATGCTGAGGTCAGGTGAAAGGAAGGAAGGATGGTAACGGCAGTCTGTACACTGCACAAATTATCACTAGCAGTGGGGCTCGGGCCGAGCGGGCATCTCCAGACTCAGCTGGGCTGTCACCTGAGTCTCTCTGAGTGATTACTGCCGAATGTCGGCGGCTTCACCACCACCTACCGCCCAGCTGGGACTCCATGGACGGGAGTGGGTGCACAGTGAAGTGTGCTGTCTGTGGTTGCCCTTGCCTATCCTGAAACTCAATATCTCCCTCACACAAACCCTGTGAGTGAGATATTGAGAGACAGAATTCAAAAGTGAATAGCGCAGGGTACGGAAGATTCCCATATTTTTTTGCTCCGCCTCCTTGTAATGTCACCAATACCTGATGTGCCTGCACTAGCAGGCCCACCCCCTGATGTGGACACACACACACAGTGTGGTGTTAGAAGTATGGAAGGTGTGTGTGCAGTGCAGCAGGCAACAAATTCAACTGGAGCGCACACGGGGAGAAGGAGGGGGAAGATAAGAAGGGGGGGTAAGAAGGGGGGAGATAGGGGGTGAGAGAGAGGGAGACTAAGGGGGGAGAGGAGGAGGAGGAGGGGGGAGAAAGGGGGCAGGGAGAGAAGGAGGGTCTGGTCACAGTGCTTACTTACTTGAATGGTCCCCGGGGGCTCCCAGTGAGAAGTGTGACTTCTCTCAATGTGGCCGTCGGCTCCTTAATCTTCCCATCCCCACATCCCCTTCACAGACGCAGCAGCACACAGGCAGGGAGAGAGGTGTGGGAAAAGGGATGTGTGTGAAGCTCAGGTATGCTGGAGGGGAGGGGACGGAGCAGCGTGGGGATCCTCTCCTTCCAGGACAGCCACAGCTCCCAAGCCACTTGTCACTGCACACTGAGCCTAGGGATCTTCAGGAGGACGGAGGGGGAGGAGGGGAGCAGGTGAATTGAACCATGGGTTCTCTAGGGAGGGGGATTGCACTAATTTCTGCCCCCCCCCCCCCCCAAGCGCACCAAGTTAGGAGCCAGTGCAGCGGGCTGCACCAACGGGATTTGGGATTAGTGTAAGGGGAGGAAAAGAGCAAAGGGGAGGTGCCAACTTGGAGCCCAACGTCCTGAAGGACCGGGCCCCTCGGGAAGCTGTACCCCCCTAATGGTGGCCCTGGTAACCACACAAACTGGTAAGGTACCACTCAGCCACCAATCATTTTCAGGTTCCTATTTGAAAACTATGTGGCTTGACCAACACACAAAAAAAATACCAAGGCATAAGCCTGAATCCTGGGGTTCTCTGGCCCCACAACAGCCTGCAAATGTAACTGACAGTGGCGGCTGGTGCATCGAAGGGCAAACGCATGAAAGACAAAACCAGAGAACATTCCCAGCTCAACTCACTAACCAGTCTGGTTACCAACCGAATTACCCTGTCCAACAGTATGCGGTAAAACAGGGGTTTAGTTGGCACACATTTGCAAACGCATGGGGGGGTGCAAACAAATACCGCCAGAAGAAAATTATATTTTTGGGGAAATAAGGACATCAATTTAATTTGGGTAGAGCGTCACGTGACTGCGTAATTGTCAGTTAAAGCAACGCATTGCTGAATAGCAAAAAATGTATTTCTGTCTGTGGCTGATCACAAACACCTGGCCATGCCTGCTGCAAAAATTTGCTGATCTGGGTGGTATATGGCTCTAACTGGCCATGTGCATGAGATATGGGACAACTATCATATTATCTTACCTGTCTCTATACCTAACACACTTAAGGTAGATGTTAACTACTTCGTCTCCTGTGACACAGCCAGTGCACAGGCTTAGAATGATCACAAGCTGGAGAGGGCTCACTCAAAAAGCTGACTACATCAATAACCCCCCAGGGAGTAGGCAGACCCCCTGATCACCCCCCAGGACCGAGCAGGTAACTCCGGGAATGAAGTTGCAGCATTTCCATTCATTGATACCCCCCGCACTGCGACTCCGATGTGATTTATTAGGTAACATGCTGAGCCCCCCTTCTCTGGAAAGTGATCACCCCCCCAGGAGCCAAGGCAGCAGACACAGCACTGATCATGCAGCAAGTCCCCCTCCCATACACACAGACACCGATCCTCTACCCCAGAGCGGGCAGCAATGTTGCCTATGGGAGGCGATCTGTAGGTGCAGCAGTCCCGTACACCCCATACTGCTGCAATATTGCATGCATTAGATGGCAGTCTAGGATGTTCTCTGCAGATCGGGGCATGCAGGCTGAGGGTGGCATACATTGGTGTCGCCACAGCCGGGGGATGTCACTGAAATCGGGTCAGAAGGGTGTCAGATGAACAGGCTGAGCTGTCCCGCCCAGCACATGGCACACCAGCTGCAGCAGCACCGGCTCCCCCTTCCCCGCTATATGAACCTTTTGGTACTGAGCGCCATACATCCTCCCCCTTGCATGGCCAATAGGGCAGCTTCTCCTCTTGTCCAATCGGGTCTCGGGACCTGCTTCCTGATTGGCCGGGAGGAGAAGCAGGAAGACAATATTGAATATTAATTCGCTATTATCACACAACTAGGTGAGCTCAACGCTTCCCCCCCCCCCCCCCCCCGAGCCCACTCTTTTTTTAAAGCCAATTAGAGCCTCAGGCTCTAATCACGTGCTTCACAAAAGAAAAAAAAAACCTGAAATCCATGCACCTGGCACCTTGCATGTAGATTAGGGGCTGGACGCATGGATAGGGTGGATGGCACCTGTGCACCCCCCATGGACGGGCTGCCACTGGTAACTAATATAATAATATGTATACAGTATATGGGCAGCCTAAAAACTGTCTTCATTGTGTTGCTTTGTTTTTTCTATTAGAATACCATTTCAAAGCAAACTTTCTGTAAAGTGTAATTGTCCGATAATTAGGCTAGAAGGTTGATGTAATTAAAATTAGCTTACGTTTTTGTCTGTAATCAAGAAGTGTTGATGTTAATTCTCTTACCTGTAGAAATTTTAGCCTTGCAAGAAAATCATTAACATAACTGCCAAGAGGTTTGAGACTTGGGTACGATTTCTTCATCCACATTCCAGGAATCTTTCCTTTTAGTATGCTCATAACTACTTCTTCCAAATCCGCAGACATAACCACCAAACCCTGATTGAAACAGCCATCAATTTACAAAAATTGTTGAAAATTGGTTATAAAGAAGAGTACAAGCACATTCCCCTCGCCTGAAAAAATAACATCTTTACATTCATCACAAGCAATTCTAACACAAACCCTTATGCTACGAAGTGACAAATATATTTTTAAAGCTGAACCTCAGGCAGATGTAAAGGACACAAGTGAATGCAGCTCTGTAATCTTTAATACATCATTAAATGCATCTTTTAAAGGCAAGCACTGTAAGTGCCACAATCTGACTTTGCATCAGCCTCTCATCCGCTCAGGAAGAGGGAGGAGGGAGAAGCAGCACATGCTAAGAGCGAGAGGAGCTGAGCTGTGTGCTGCTTCTCTTTTCACTGCACACACACAGGGTAGGGGTGGGGAGGGGAGCTGGAAGTTAAAGAGAAACTGTAGCAGTGAAAGGTCAGGCTCCCCTCCTCTGCTAGACAAGGTTGTGGTGTGTGACAGAGCTGTGTACATTTTAAGACTGGGTGGACAGAAGTGCAAATTCTTTGGCAGGTAAAACAGCTCTCATTGATGTATTTCATCTGATTATTTAGCTATTTGCCTGAAGTTCAGATTTAACAAAGGCTGTTTATAAAAAGCTAGAAAACAATGAACATCAAAACACTGAAACAGACTTATAGCGGATCTTCAACCCCCCCACACACATTTTTTTTAAACCCACTGCCTACCAAAAGGTGTTTTCTACACAATTCAGATACTCACCCAGCCAGTGGATCCAGCGTTCTCTTGCCGGGATCCTCTTCTCTTCTGCCACCCCTTGGTCCTGTGGCGCTTTTTTGTCGTGTGATGTCATCTGGAGGCTGCCAGCTCTTCCAATTTCAGCCAGTGTACCATCCGATGATGTGCCACTAGGCCTGCCCCCTCCTCCCTTAATAGGCTCTACCTTTTGGGGAATGTGACATGCATATCACAGGCGCCAAAGGGTGTGTAGCACACCCCGGTAGGGACTGCTGATGAACTTGGAACCCCCACTCCTGCACAGCCAGGCACACCAAATTTTCACAAACACCCAGAGAACAGTCCGTGACTTCGTTTTTTTGTTTACTGAGGGTTAATAACTTGGATAGAAATGGGAGGTTATGGGACGCCCACTTGACTTCAGCAAAACTTTCAGCAAAACTTCAGGGACATCTTCCTATACACAGTCTCATTCCCTTTCCTCCTGCACAGCACTTGCTTGTTCCACCTGAATCACTTTAGAGATGATCTGACAGGCTCCCAGTCAGCATAGCAATGACCCTTTACAGGCAGGAACTCCTAGCCCCTTTTTGTGTAGCAAAGATGTAGTGAAGCAGCTTTTAACACTTTCTTTAAAAAAAAAAAAAAAAAAAAAAAAACTTAAAGAAAAGAAAAAAAAATACTATTTATGCAAAGGACCAGAGGAGGGGTGGACAGGAAGGGTATTACTTTGAGGCTGAATATCTGCTTTAATTATCATAATACTAGAACAACCTGACAAACTGGAATTGTGTTCATTAGAGAAAGCCCAGACCAAAAAGAAAACAATTCAGAAATAATGCGCTTATATTGAGCATTTTGTGCATACGCTGATACTTTTGCCATTAAAATCCACCTGTTTATTCCATTACCCTATTACTAATAATTCTACTTTGGTTATAAAAAACAACCTAGCTGCAATACTAACAATACTTAAATGTATAAAAAGGTATACATAATTTTCATGAAACGATAAAAGACATAACAGAGAGGCTTGGAATATGACCCATTCCTGATCTATGAGGGTTCGCAGTGCAGGTGTGACCATTGTTTAAAAAGGACTTGGCTGTGGCTAAGATATGTAGATGCAGTGGGAGGTTTCAGTGTGGATTAGTCAAGGAGGACTAGAAGGATGATTAGCATTAAGCAGTCCATAGATGGTGAGAATCTCAGTCGGTTCAGCAGAGACTGGCTAAGATTCGATCCATGTACGTATAGGCAGGCTCATTGTACCCAAGTCAATCCAATGATCGACTTAGGTACAACCTGCATCTTGCATTTCTAACATGTGATTATTGCCACTAGCAATAATCACTGTGTTCTCCCAGCAGGGACTGCTCCCCGGGAGAACACAATAGGGAGGTATTTCCCCATCAATACTGACTGTGTTAATGGGGGAATCAAGCAATTTTCTTTCCTGCAACCTTCTATGGCCTACCTTAATCTTGTTAAAAGGTACATCTGTACTTTAAATACTTTTGGTAATAGGAGGCAGAGTTGGAAAAACTGAAAAGCTGAAAAAATAATGTAGTTGGTCTCCATTTCTATGTTATAAGAAGTGCATTACAGCTAGCTGGTACACACTGTCATACCTTTAGCATTTAGCTTTACTGACTGTAACCATGTAACCAGTAGCATTACACAAACTGTTTCCCACTACAGTCTATTATACACACTCACAGCCACTTTATAAAAGTACACCTTGCTAGTACCAGGTTGGACCCTCTTTTGCCATCTGAACTGCCTAATTTTTCATGGCATGGATTCAACAAGGTGCTGGAAACATTCCTCAGAGATTTTGGTCCATAGCATCAGGCAGTTGCTGCAGATTTGTCGGCTGCACATCCATGATGTGAATCTCTGGTTCCACCACATCCCAAAGGTGCTGTATTGTATTGAGATCTGGTGACTGTAGAGGCCATTGGAGTACAGTGAACTCATTGCCATTTTCAAGAAACCAGTTTGAGATGATTTGAGCTTTGTGATATGGTGCATTATCCTGCTGGAAGTAGTCATCAGAAGATGGGTACACTGTAGTCATAAAGGGATGGACAGGGTCAGAAACAATATTCACGTAGGCTGTGGCGTTTAACCGATGCTCAGTTGTTACTAAGGGGCCCAAAGTGTGCCAAGAAAATATCCCCCACACTACCACCAGCCTGAACCGTTGATACAAGGCAGGATGGATCCATGCTTTATGTTGCTTACGCCAAATTCTGACCCTACCATGTGAATGTTGCAGCTGAAATCAAGACTCATCAGACCAGGCAACATTTTTCCAATCTTCTATTGTCCAATTTTTGTGAGCCTGTGTGAATTTGAGCCTTGGTTTCCTGTTCTTAGCTGATAGGAGTGGCAACTAGTGCGGTCTTCTGCTGCTGTAGTCCATCTGCTTCAAGGTTCAATGTGTTGTACGGTCAGAGATAGTATTCTGCATACCTTGGTTGTAACGAGTGGTTATTTGAGCCACTGTTGCCTTTCTATCATCTTGAACCAGTCTGCCCATTCTCCTCTGACATCAACAAGGCATTTTCACCCACACAACTGCCACTCACAGGATATTTTCTCTTTTGCGGACCATTCTCTAAACCCTAGAGATGGTTGTGCATGAAAATCCCAGTAGATCAGCAGTTTTTGAAATACTCAAACCAGCCCGTCTGGCACCAACAACCTCGCCACGTTCAAAGTCACTTAAATCCCCTTTCCTTAATCCCCATTCTGAGGCGCGGTTTGAACTTCAGCAAGTCGTCTTCACCACGTCTAGATGCCTAAATACATTGCGTTGCTGCCATGTGATTGCCTGATTAGCAGTTTGTGTTACCAAGCAATTGAACAGGAGTAACTAATAAAGTGGCCAGTGAGTGTATATCTAATACTTCCATGTATGATGTACAATTCAATCACAGAAATACATTAAAAGTTATGAATGTACCATACATACCTTTATTGCTTTCTGTATATTGATACAAGAATCTCTAATAGTGATTAGTAATTTATTGAATCGACCCATTTCTTGGACCAATACTGTATTCATACTTTGGGTGTAAGTGGTTGGATAACGTCTCATTGCAGCTTCCGTGTCAAAATTCATAGGGAGTTTACTCAGGATATCTGCCGAAACTTCGTAAACCGCCTCATCTGATGATTTTCCTCCTCCTCCTGAAGTGCGTGACTGCATTTAACAAATATAATAATTTATTACATATACTTGCATGTATTCAGGATTTTTTGTAAATGTCAGTATAAAAAGCTCCTTCTAAAGCACTATGGGGTTGATTTACTAAAGGCAAATCCACTTTGCACTACGAGTGCACTGCAAGTGTAATTGAAAGTGCACTTGGAAGTGCAGTCACTGTAGATCTGATG
The DNA here is from genome assembly GCF_042186555.1 of Aquarana catesbeiana. Classification (NCBI taxonomy): domain Eukaryota; kingdom Metazoa; phylum Chordata; class Amphibia; order Anura; family Ranidae; genus Aquarana; species Aquarana catesbeiana. Next base: position 243,024,544 of record NC_133329.1, read on the forward strand.
GGAAGATCTGCTGATTTTATCATCCAATCAAGTGCAGGCTAAAATGCTATTTTTTTTTGTCTTGCATGTCCCCCTCAGATCTACAGCGACTGCACTTCCAAGCGCACTTTCAAGTGCATTTGCAGTGCACTCGTAGTGCAAAGTGGATTTGCCTTTAGTAAATAACCCCCTATGATGTTTTTTTGGGGGGCTAAAATTAGAGCTAGACAACTTATACAAGCAATGGCGTAGATAAACCTATATGATGCAAAGTTTGAAAAGGGCCGCCACTTTAATGTCCACCTATAGTGTCCCACGTTACTAGTCAAACTCACAAGCACATGCAATGCACCAGCACAGAGATGCTACCAAAAAATCTCCTCTGCTGGGTTGTGTGTTCTATATCCCATGACCAAGTACATCAGAAGCTTACCTGTCTGTCACGGAGGATCTTTTGCATTTACCTCTAAAATGATGTGACCTACTGTGCATGTTTACAAGTGCAGTAAAGTGCAACAGTGGTGGTAACCAGCATGGGCCTAGTCAAAGCTGTGCCTGCTGTGAACACAGTTTCTATAGCACTCTGTGCACATCTGTTTTAAAACTACATGCAGGGGCGTGCCACCAATGAGGCAAAGTAAAGCAACCACCATGGTGGGAAAACCCTGCCCTCATTGCAGATCAGTAGTGTTACCCTGTGTACACAGGCATCTGCCTGAACCTAACAATGAATGATGCTAAATGGCCCTTTTGCCTTTGTCTTATGTCGCGTACACACGATCAGACTTTCTGGCATACTTGGTCCGGCAGACTTTCCGACGGACTTGTCCGCCTGGTGCGCCGGACTTAAAAAATGGACGGACTTGCCCACACACGACCGGACTTTCCGGCGGACAAGTCCGTTCATTTTGAACGTGACTCAGGTACGACGGGACTAGAAAAGGAAGTCAATCTTGCCGCTTTTATCGGCGAGATTGACACCTTGCGAGCCCTGTAGCGGGTCATACCAGGCCCTTAGGTGTGGTATGGATTATAAAAGGAAGCCCCTATGCCGAAAAAACGGCGTGGGGTCCCCCCTAAAATCCATACCAGACCCCGATACGCGCACGCAGCCCGGTCGGTCAGGAAAGGGGGTGGGGACGAGCGAGCGCCCCCCCCCCCCCTCCTGAACTGTACCAGGCCACATGCCCTCAACATGGGGGGTAGGTGCTTTGGGGGAGGGGGCTCCCGGATTCCGATAAGCCCCCCGCCCGCAGACCCCGACAACCAACGGCCAGGGTTGTCGGGAAGAGGCCCTTGTCCTCATCAACATGGGGACAAGGTGCTTTGGGGTGGGGGGGCCCCGCAGGGCGCCCTCCCCCAAAGCACCCACCCCCCATGTTGAGGGCATGCGGCCTGGTACGGTTCAGGAGGGGGGGGGGGCGCTCGCTCGTCTCCACCCCTTTCCTGACCGGCCGGGCTGCGTGCACGGATCGGGGTCTGGTATGGATTTTAGGGGGGACCCCACACCGTTTTTTCGGCGTAGGGGGTTTCCTTTAAAATCCATACCAGACCTAAGGGCCTGGTATGCCCCGCGCTCGCCGCAATAGGAAAATTTGTTTTTCCTATTGCAGTGAGCGCGAAATGCAATACCCTGCCCTTGCGTCGTATCTGGTCCGTTGGACCAGCATACAGACGAGCGGGCTTTCCGTTGGACCAGCACACAGACGAGCGGACTTTCCGTCAGAAACTGAGTCCAACGGAAAGGTTTAAAAGATGTTTCAAATCTAGGTCCCAAAAGTCCGCCGGAAAAGTCCGCTGGAGCCTACATACGGTCGGATTGTCCGGCGGACTCTGGTCCGCCGGACCAAGTATGCCGGAGAGTCCGCTCGTGTGTACGCGGCATTAGAAACCAATGACATATAGATATACAGCATCACTGGTTGCTAGGACGCTGTCGGACAAGCTGCACTATGATTAGTTGCTGTGTCAGTGTCTGTCTGGCTTGTTTTCTTTTTCATAAAAAATGGTTTTGATTCACTTTCATAGCACAACCATCTATGGTTTACTATAGTATATTCCAAATATATAACCCGTCTTACATTTAGATTGCTATTCAGATTCATTTTCTGATAATTACCTCAATTCACAAAGCCAATTCATTTATCCAATGATCATTTTCACATCGGAGATGTTCAGTTTCACAAAAAAATGTAAATTGCATTAGCCTGGAACTATTTTTCCCCATAAAAAGAATCCTTAGGAAGAGGTATCTTTTCCACCTCTCCTCAACAAGCATCTCATTAAATCTTACAGTTATTAAGTGCCTGAAGCTAGCAGTCTTTTAAGGAGCCAAGTGCAATGGTCACGTTACAATCAATCAAAGTTCATATAACAATGAACATGGACAACATCACATGCATGCAGTAAATTTACCTGATGTGTGCAGTAATGCCATCTGTGAATTGATGCTAACAGTGCATACATTAACCCCTTGTCTACCAAGGTACGTTTATAACTACAGCTATGAGCTTGGCATTGAATTTTTCAGATGACTCTCTTGGCTTCATGTAGAGCCACATGGTCACTTTTACAATACAATGAATGCCCACACTATCACATAGGGGGCTTGTTAGCTGCCTTGTGACAGCAATAAAGTTTTAAAGTGCTAAAAAAAAAAAAAATAAACATAAAAAGCACCCCAGTCACCTCATGCACACATCTGAATACAAATGCATGTGAACGTAAACCACGATTGCACCACACATGTAAGGTATATCGCCATGAACATTGGAGTGAGAGCAATAGTTCTAGGATCATAGTTATATAATATATACACATATAGAAATATATATATTGACTAGAGCTCAAAGGCTTTTATATTATATGTAATATTTTGTGTCTAGACCATTGAGGGCAGTTGAATATTCAGTACATATGTGACATAACTACAAACAGAACATTCCTGTTTATGTGGAACTAGAGGGGAATATAAACAACAATTGCAGATGTTTCCTGATTTTCTTCCTAAACAGTATTCCCTGCTACATATGCTATCTGAGTGGGGTCAGGCATTTCCCATGGACATAAGAACATTGCATGATGTGACTGCAGACTACAAGCTATCACATCATGTCATCATGTCAATGGTTAGTGCATTCCATTTGGTTATCAACCGTGCTATGAGAAAAAAAAATGTACAAAAGCTTTTACGGGGGCACTGGCTCTGAGCAGATAATTTGTTGAAGAGAAAAAAAAGCAATCGGGCATTTTTGTGCTAGTGAACAAAGGAAATGGAACTTTCCTATTCCTGGCATCTTTCTTAAAATGTGTAATGTGACAATCTGCGTTACCCCAGAAGGTGCAAAAATTTAAAAACAATATCTAAAAATATGCAATAGATATTTAATTCTAAATATATATATATATATATATTTATATATATATATATATATATATATATATATATATATATATATATATATATATATATATATATATATGCAATGGTGCTGCAATCTAAAAGGAAACTGGAATATTCAATTTTGTAAATATAGATAAAGTAAGTAATAGATGTGCAACCAAAAAAAAAAGGGAAGAAGGGCTGATGTGTGCAAAGACACAAAAAAACAAAAAAAGTGAAATATGTGCACCTTAATGATCAAATTAAAGCAAATGAAATAAAATATATAAATATATTATAAAAATATAATAAATGTCAGGATGAATCTCAAATAAATTCTATCCGCATACATATGAATAAACCTGTGCTGAAACAAAAAAAAGAAAAGAAAAAAAGGGGAAAAACCTCAGTGCTAGCAAAAACACAAAAAGAAGTCCATGGTGCATTCAATAAAGTTCATATGGAAATGAATTATTCCGGTGAAGAGCCCCAACATGTCCTTTTCTGCAAATGGTCCCACAGAGTGGTCAAGCAATAAAAAAAGGGGAGGGCGGGTGGCCGCTTACCAGAACTGTAGGACCCCTATTACAGAGGTCTAATAGGCACAGACAGGAGGGAACAGTCAGTCATGGGCGGCAACTTCAAACGTCCGTCCGGATCCTCTCACCCACCGGTATATCAGACTTAAATATGTTCCATAGGACCCGCATTCAGCAAATGAAAATAGAGGCTTCCAAGGGATAACACTTAGACCAGTTCCACTTGGACAGAGTTCCAGCAGCTGGGTGAGAGGATCCAGACAGATGTTTGAAGTTGCCGCCCGTGACTGACTGTTCCCTCCTGTCTGTGCCTATTAGACCTCTGTAATAGGGGTCCTACAGTTCTGGTAAGCGGCCACCTGGCCTCCCCTTTTTTCATTCCTTGACCATTCTGTGGGACCATTTGCAGAAAAGGACATATTGGGGCTCTTCACCTGAATAATTCATTTCCATATGAACTTTATTGAATGCACCATGGACTTCTTTTTGTGTTTTTGCTAGCACTGAGGTTTTTCCCCTTTTTTTCTTTTCTTTTTTTGTTTCAGCACAGGTTTATTCATATGTATGCGGATAGAATTTATTTGAAATTCATCCTGACATTCATTATATTTTTATAATATATTTATATATTTTATTTCATTTGCTTTAATTTGATCATTAAGGTGCACATATTTCACCTTTTTTTTGTTTTTTGTGTCTTTGCACACATCAGCCCTTCTTCACTTTTTTTTGGTTGCGCATCTATTACTTACTTTATCATCTGTCTTAAAAAACGGTGAATATACCAGTGAACAACCTGTCAATATTCATATATAAAGAGTAGCTCCACTTTTGTTAAAAAAAAAAAATCCCCTCTGGATGATCTAAGTGCAAGTAAATAACATATGCCTTCAGTTTTGCAGCTGAAAATGAAAAACCCAAATTCGTCAAACTTTACATACCTGAAAGTACATCCAACAAAACCTAAGTGTTAAAATGTTTTCTACCAGCACAATAACAATACACAAGGTGCCCAAAGTCCATCAAGGTTTGAAGAAGTACACACAATGTAAGAGACAGTGAGGCTCACCTTATTATTAAGGCAAAAATCATTAAGGTTACCTGTTGGTGGTAGAAGCTGCCACATAAATACATTATAGGAGTGCAGCTCCCCTTCATTAGATATAAGCATCTGCAGACAACTCTGGATTCTATGCTCTTTCGCAGCCTGTATCATGACCGTTAATTTAACACATGGGGGGTTATTTACTAAAGGCAAATCCACTTTGCACTACAAGTGCAAAGTGCACTTGAAATTGCACTGAAAGTGCACTTGTAAGTAAAGTCGCTGTAGATCCGAGGGGGACATGCAAGGAAAATAAAAACAGCATTTTTAGCTTGCACATGATTGGATGATAAAATCAGCAGAGCTTCCCTCCTTTCAGGTCTACCCCTCAGATTTACAGCAACTGCACTTCCAAGTGCACTTTCAGTGCAATTTCAAGTGCACTTTGCACTTGTAGTGCAAAGTGGATTTGCCTTTCATAAATAACCCCCACAGTCTCCACCATGTATATGCCTTTGCTTATAGGTCTACTTTGAAATTGGGTCAAACATTGCTGTCTTTTACATTGTGTTCACATGAGACATGCCACAACAATTGGAAAGTGTGTTTTATATAGTGGTTTTTACACTAAGCAAAAGTCCTCTTTGTCCAGGAATGCAAAGTATCTCATTAGCAACCAAAGAACCTAGAGAATGGTGTAACATTATGTTTGCTTTACATAGCATTGGCACTGTTCTACAGACTCTCTCTTTTTTGTTTTAAGCTGAACTCCAGGCGAACAGCTAAATGCACAAATGAAATACAAATGTGGGATATTTTTTACCTGCCAAAGGATTTGTATTCCTGTCCATCCAGTTTTTAGATTTCAACAGCTATGCTGCACAGCACACCCCATTTTACAAGGCAGGAGACCTGATTTTTCTCTACTGCAGATAAGTACCACTTATAAGTATTGTCATTTCTCCAGCCTTTGAATGGACAGTGAAAAGAAAAGCAGCCACTGACCAGTCCATTTCTCTGTCACCCTTCTATCTCCTAGTTTCTTGCTAGTACTGAAGCATAACTGATTAGCTCTGTGTCCTGCCTCCCCTTATCTGTTTGGCCAGGGGAATATACAAGGCTGATTATCAAATCTAATGCATTTAGAAATACATTTACTCAGTATTACAGCCCAGCTGAATTTGAAGTTTAAATCAGATAAATACATTTCGGGTACATTCAAATAAAAACTGTGCAAAGCCTTAGATATTGTTTTTCTTTAGAAAGCAGCCACAGCCTTTAGCAGAAATGCCAGCCACCTGCCAGCATGCTGCATAGAAGGAAGCCTGTGCTCTGTGAGGAAGTAGGGGTTTCTTTGCAGAAGTCTGACACACTTCTTGCTAAGTGTGAGCCAGAGGAAGGGTCTCCATCAGGAAGCATGAGCTTTGTTAAATGGAGGGCTCTAACCATGTCAAACTTCTGCAGAGGGACTACTGCTTTCACAAAAAGAGCAGAACTTTGAAAACCTTGTTTTGATGCACCTAGAATGTATTTACCCTGATTTAAACTGAAGTTTCAATTGGCCTTTAATAAATACAAACCTGCAATAATATGTGCTATTTCTACCTGGAATTCAGCTTTAAGCATGTAGTGCATGGTTGATGAAAGGCAAAGGGGTTGATTTACTAAAGGCAAATCCACTTTGCACTGCAACTGCACTTGGAATTGCACTTGGAAGTGCAGTCGCTGTAGATCTGAGGGGGACATGCAAGGAAAATAAAAAACAGCATTTTAGCTTGCACATGATTGGATGATAAAATCAGCAGAGCTTCCACTCATTTCAGATCTTCCCCTCAGATGTACAGCGACTGCACTTCTGAATGCACTTGTAGTGCAAAGTGGATTTGCCTTTAGTGAATCAACCCCATAATGTACAAAGAAGGTCTTTAAACAGCAACCACGTTCATGCTTTTTCCTGGACAAGAGGTACTATTTATAAAAATATCAGACTAACCGATCCTTTTTATTTTTATTATTTAAATCTAAAAGACCCATCTCCCATAGTCTTAAGACACCCCACTGTTAATTAACACATTTACTACAAGAAGAAAGAAGAACCCCAGAAGAACATACACATGTATTAAAGTAACATATTTACTTACACTGCTATCAGTCTGGAAGAAAAAAAAAACAAAAAACAAAGTTAAAGGTTACTTTCAAAACAGATTATGTTTTATTTGTTTCACTCTAGGATACATGAAATGGCCATATATTTCATGTTACATGCTTTAGCATGATGCAGTGCCATTCATATTAAATGGCACCCCCAAGGGCACTTTGTCAACAGATGTACAATGCAGTGCAACACAAAGCAAGCAATATAATACACTAACGTGCATTGCAATGCTCTCCCAGAAATAATATGTGCACCTTTTTAGTGCATTTCTGTGTGTTAGGCACTGCATTCAAAAGAATAGGCTGAACTAAGGCAATGTACATTATCATACGGCATAATGCATGTTAACACAAGGTAAGTATATCAGCTTACTGATCATCCCCTAGGTATAGAAAACAGTTAAACCTTGCAGTAAGGATGGATAACCACTGTAAGGAAAAATACTTTTGTCCCACAGAGTTTAGTTTTATTATACAAAAATTCCATAAACAGGTACTGTACTTAATGGCTTTTTCCATTTTTATACAAGATTCCTAAGGTCTGATTTGCTTCATGTCTGCATTTTTAAAGGTACAAAATTCTACAGCCGCAAATGGAGTGTTTCTGTTTACTGATTCGTCTAAAAATGTACCCTTTATTCCCCTGTAATATTTTTATCTGGATACATCTTTATCACCTAAATTAGATTAAGTGGGGTGGAATGTGAAGGAAACCTGTCATGAAAGAAATATGAAGGCTTCCACTGCTGATCACTCCTTTTGAAAATACTATCTGCCTAGTTGTTGTGCTGATGTGTATGCCTTCAATGCCTGGGACAAGCACAGAGATAACGGATTTGGACTTTTATCTAACTTTTATTTGCCTGATTTGAGTCCAGGATTTAGAAATATTGAAGCCAGACACAGCCAGATAGAAATGGTGGCTTACATCTTTGTCTTATGACAGGTATATTTAAGTAGATCACTCATCTTTCATGGTCAGCAGAAATACTCAAGTAGACATTGCTTTAGGAGGCACTTCCACAACAGAGACACAAATGCTACTGTTGCCCCCTAAGAGTTAGTGGGGGCAGGAAAATTACAATTTGGACAGTAGATTTGTTTGGATCAGTCTCTAGATCCCTGATGCTTTCATTGATTCCATCTCTATGTATGCCTTTACAGCTGAACATATTCCATATGGGTCAAGCTGGCCCAAATTATTTCAATTAGTAAATGCTACATGCAGTAAGCAGCGCTGGAACAAACTGGAGTCGGCCTGAATGCTTCTCAGTCATCTACTGTCTGCAAAAAATCGAACTGGTATGGATGATTTTAAGCTATTCAGAAGCCTGGTGTGTTCATTAGTAAATATAAGGCTTTCCCTGATTTGCTGAGGTAGAGATTGTGATGTTAATTGTCCACCTCTCTACCTCAGCCAATCAAAGGAAGCCTTGTGTTCATTGATAAAAATATAAGGCCTCTTCTGAATGACCGAAAAACATTCAGACCAGCTAAATTTTTTGCTAACAGCAGACGGGAAGTCACCCATACTGCTGTGAAACACAGCACAGCTTACTGTGTGTAGCTGATGCTACTACAATGTGATACAGGGCAATAATGTGTTTGGTCCAGCTTGGCCTAAATTATTTAAAGTGACAGGAAACCTGGAATTCAAATTTTAGTTTGTAAATAAAAGTTTTAAAAAGTTTTTGCTACCCAGAAGGCAGCATTTGGGGAACCACAGGACACTAATTCATTCATTAAGGGATGCAAGAGTGCAACAGCATACTTGCGTATCTACAGCACTACCTCTTACCTCTCTTTCCTTGTTCATACAGTACATACATATATACAGAAGTACTTATTTCAGAACACAGCATTTGCATAATATAGGGGAAATTTACTAAAACTGTCGAATGCAAAATCTGGTGCAGCTCAATTTCCAGATTTTATTTTCAAATCTTAAAGTGTTAGTGAACCCACAACAGTTAAATCAGTCTGTATATGCAGTAAAGCATGCTTGTTATATTCACTGTGGAACCTAAGGGGTAATCTTCTGCATTGTGTAAAAAGGCTGCTTGATCCTGTATGCACAGATCCTCCCCTCCTTCCACTGACTCAAGAACATGTCCGGATAAGACAGAGCCTTTGGAGTCAGGCTGTACATGCTCAATTTGATGTGTATTGCTAAAGAGTTTTTTTCCTTGGGAAAGTGCATGTGTTCACCACAGGGCCATTCAACACTGTCCAGACAGAGGGTCAAGGGTCAGGGGTCCTAGCTTTACTAGGAACTGATAGAAGTCACAAGACTGCTATATACTGACGAGAAAAGGTATTTAGCAGTTTATAAAACTATTACATTTCCATGTTCTGTGTACTGTGGGAGACCAGATATAGTGAATGCAGGCTCCTGAGTTTAGTAACACTTTAATTAAACAAGCTGGTTGGCTACCATACATAGCTGCACCATATTTAGTACATTTTAGTGCTCCAGTTTTAGCAAATCTCTACCTATGTGTTTTTTTTTTTTTAAACTTCAGGACTGACATAGATTATTACGACTGTAACATTTCAGCAAAGCAGGAAAATTATTTTTTATTAACAATCTATGGTAGACAGTAGGGTGACATATTGGTCGACACTGCAGTCTAAAAATTCAAATCAGAGCTCTTTTTTCAGTCCCTAGAAGGTGCGCTATCTGCAAGGAGTTTGTGGGTCCATCCTGTGTCTATGTGGGTTCTCCTGCAGATGTTCATTTTCTCACAAAAACTCAAAGGGTATGTCCAGTGGGTTTTTGTGCATGACTGTGGTAGAGACATAGGATTGTAGGGCCATTTTGGAGCAGTGACTAATGGAATTGTTTCCTGTACACTATAAGGTGATGCAGAATCTGTTAATGCTATACACATAAAATATTGAACAAAAAAGTTTGCACGTGCCTTTTAAGTGAAACCTATTCTATTTTCGGATGTACCATTTTTAGCATCGTACCTGGGTTAAAAGGATGTTGTCAAATAGCTGCTGTGTTTCTGATTGATCCTTGGTAATATCAGCATTAGCATTCATCCCAAAAATCTCAGGGGAAGGGTTCAGTGGAAGGGTCTTCGTATACTCAATGTAATGGTTGTACTGAAAAATTAAACGATGAGCTGTTAGAAAAAGGGGTTTGTGCTTTAGTTCCAATTTATATTTATGAGCCTAAAACTGCCTAAAATCCATTATCGTGTTCACATTATCTTCATCTACAGCTTTCTATATGAAAATAACTCTGCAGGACATGACGGTGACACATGATAATCTGCAATCTACTGAGAAAAGAAAATGAAGTAAAATCTCCTTGCACTGCATTTTTCTGAATTTGGATTACAATTAGGAAATTTAATACTATCAATAGTAAGATGATCCCATCACGGACTATAAATCATAACAATCAAATCCATTAAATATATAAGGTGCAACCAATATTTCTTTAGTTACAGGTTCTAAAGAGAAAATTACAAATTAGGTTCTTAAATACAATGCAAGGTACTGTAACCCAAATTAACAAAAATATTTAAAGAGGTTTGTTTTCTAATAGAGTAATTCTTTCAAAGGACATGCAAGATATCTTTACTGAAATATCAATCAATAAAAATCTATTTGTAGGGCTAAGTTTCATCAGACTGTAAGACAGAAGAAATTCTGTGCATGGGCCATTAATATTTCAACTTGACAATTGCTGATCTAGTCACATAACTAGGTTAGAAAAGACATGTTGTCAAGTTCAAACTTCGAGGAATTTTAGAATTGTTGGTGAAAAGGAAGACATAACAATGTACAGTATATTAGATAGGCTGATGCCAAAGACAGGTCAAGCAAAATTGTTCTTCTTAGACCAGTTGGGTTATTTCCCTTAAAGTGGTTCTAAAGCCTAAACATTTTTAACCTTAATGCATTCCTTGGACTAAGGCAAAAAAATGTGTAGGCATCAACATCCCCCCTCACCCCCCCCCCCCCCCCGTTATTACTTACCTGAGCCCTCATTCGATCCAGCACTGTGAACATATGCAGCTCTTCTCTCCTCTCCCTTCCAGGTCTCACTGGCTTTGCTGGGGCACCGGGAGCCTTTGGCTTCCACTGCGGTCCATCAAAGCCAGTGATGGGGGAGGGGAGGGTGGGGCCGAGTCCCGCTTTCTGCATCAATGGATGCAGCAGCGTGGCTCGGGAGCTCTCCTGAGAAGAGGAGATTTGCACCCGCTCTGTGAATTCAATTTCACAGAGTAAATAAGTATAGAGAGGTTTATTATTAGTGGGACTGCTTTAGCAGTCCCACTATTGTTATTCGATTTTATTTATCTTTATTTCTTTATTATTCCGTACGTTTTTTGGCTCTGCGTAACTTCTGCATACTTTTAGCTATTAAAACCATTCAACTATTAAAATGTTTGTCTCTTTCAGCTGATGATGGGACTTTTTCAACTTTTTTTCTACCATTTATACTTTTTAAAATATTAAGCTTTTTATCACTTTTTTTTAACATTGAAGTCAATGGGAGCATGCTTCAGATCCTTAAAATCTTCTTCCGCTCCCAAAAGTTTCAGCTCTTTCATACTTTCACCTACAGACGCCAAACAAACTTTAAAATGTTCACAAAATATTCAGCTATCTAGCTATATCTTTTGATATCTTTTACAGTTTTTGTGAAAAAGCTTTTTGTTTAGAGGTCATTTCAGGAAATTTTAGCCATTAATCAGAGTGTACTGTGTTGCTTTTGTTGCCATGGTTACCAAAGCTTCTGTTATACACAGGGGGGAGGTGGCTGGAGCATCTCAGCTCTGATTACAGAGCCCGGGGGAGGGGACAGACACACCATGTACTAATTTATAATAGAGGAATATGATGGGGCAGTTTTGATGGGGCAGTTTTGATGGTGGCAATATGATGGGACATTTCTGATGGGGCAGTTTTGATGGCGGCAATATGATGGGGAAGTTTTGATAGGGCAATTCTGATGGGGCAGTTTTGATGGGGCAATTCTGATGGTGGCAATATGATGGGGCAGTTTTGATGGGGCAATTCTGATGGTGGCAATTCTGATGGGGCAATTTTGATGGTGGCAATATGATGGGGCAGTTTTGATGGGGCAGTTTTGATGGTGGCAATATGATGGGGCAGTTTTGATGGGGACAATTTTTATGGGGCAATTCTGATGGGGCAGTTTTGATGGCAATATGATGGGGGCAGTTTTGCTGGGGGCCGTTTTAGCAATACAGCTATTCAGCATTCCCACGCATTTTCCCCAGGAATTGCATTTTCTAGTTTATTTTTATTTCTTTATTATTCCATAAGTTTTTTGGCTCTACGTAACTTCTGCATACTTTCAGCTATTAAAACCATTCAACTATTAAAATGTTCGTCTCTTTCAGCTGATGATGGGACTTTTTCAACTTTTTTTCTACTACTTATACTTTTTAAAATATTAAGCTTTTTAACACTTTTTTTTAACATTGAAGTCAATGGGAGCATGCTTCAGATCCTTAAAATCTTCTTCCGCTCCCAAAAGTTTCAGCTCCTTCATACTTTCACCTACAGATGCCAAACAAACTTTAAAATGTTCACAAAATATTCAGCTATCTGGCTATATCTTTTCGGTTTGATATCTTTTACAGTTTTTGTGAAAAAGCTGTTTGTTTAGTGGTCATTTTAGGACATTTTAGCCATTAAACAGAGTGTACTGTGTTGCTTTTGTTGCCATGGTTACCAAAGCTTCTGTTATACACAGGGGGGAGGTGGCTGGAGCATCTCAGCTCTGATTACAGAGCCCAGGGGAAGGGACAGACATACCATGTACTGATGTATAATAGAGGAATATGATGGGGCAGTTTTGATGGGGCAAATCTGATGGGGCAGTTTTGATGATGGCAATATGATGGGGCAGTTTTGATGGGACAATTCTGATGGGGCAGTTTTGATGGCGGCTATATGATGGGGCAGTTTTGATAGGGCAATTCTGATGGGGCAGTTTTGATGGGACAATTCTGATGGGGCAGTTTTGATGGTGGCAATATGATGGGGCAGTTTTGATGGGGCAGTTTTGATGGGGACAATTTTGATGGGGCAATTCTGATGGGGCAGTTTTGATGGCAATATGATGGGAGCAGTTTTGATGGGGACAATTTTGATGGGGCAATTCTGATGGGGCAGTTTTGATGGCAATATGATGGGGCAGTTTTGATGGTGGCAATATGATGGGGCAGTTTTGATGGGGCAATTCTGATGGGGCAGTTTTGATGGTGGCAATATGATAGGGCAGTTTTGATGGGGCAGTTTTGATGGTGGCAATATGATGGGGCAGTTTTGATGGGGCAATTCTGATGGGGCAATTCTGATGGGGCAGTTTTGATGGTGGCAATATTATGGGGCAGTTTTGATGGAGCAGTTTTGATGGCAGTATGATGAGGCAGTTTTGATGGGGGCCATTTTAGCAATTCAGCTATTCAGCATTCCCACACATTTTCCCCAGGAAATGCATTTTCTAGTTTATTTAAATTTTTTTAATTACCTTTACAATCACTTAAGTTTAAGACTTAAACAGTTTCTGAAATGATCATACTAATCGCCCGTCAGGATGTTATAAGTACGGTTGCATGCTTCGTTCACCAATTTTAAGTGCTAATGAAGGGGAACCCTTTAAACCCCTGAAATTAATGTTTTTTTTTTGTTTTTTTTATGATACAAGAGTCTGAATAAAATCAAATCAGAACTTTACATGTTCAGTTTTTTTGTTTTCTTCCTTGTGCTCTTAGTCCCTTCTTGAACAAAGAGCCAACTTTTGGCTGCCTGAGATTAATTATTTTCTTTTCACTGGCTAAAAACGCCTATTGCTTTAACCACTTACTTACTGAGCACTAATACCCCCTTCCTGCCCAGGCCAATTTTCGGCTTTCAGCGCTGTCACACTTTGAATGACATTTGCGCGGTCATGCAACACAAAAAAAAAAAAATGAAAATTTTGAAAAGAACAAAATGTTTTTCATATTTTGTTAGAAAATTTTGCAAACAGGTAATTTTTTTCCTTTATTGATGTGCAATGATGAGGTGGCACTGATGGGTGCTGATAGGCTGCACTGATGGGCACTGATAGGTGCCACAGAGAGGCAGCACTTATGGGCCCTGATAGGTGGCACTGGTGGACACTGATAGGCAGCACTGATATGTGACACTGATGGGCCATGATTGGCAGCACTGATAGTTGGTACTGGTGGGCACTGATTAGCAGCACTGGAGGGCACTACGGGGGCCGATGCCCCTCTAACAGAAGCCGGTTAACGGGAAAAAAAAAAGCTGATAACCGGCTTCTGTTTACTTCCGTGATCAGCTGTCACTAGCTGACAGCTGATCACATGATAAAGGTCCAATGTTATTGGCCCTTTACCCGATCTATGATCAGCCGAGTCCCAAGGAGAGAACGAGAAGACGTCCACTTACGCCCTCCAGGGATTTTAAGCCTGTGCAGTAGCATCTTCCGGCTATAGCACGGGCACCAAGTGGTTAAAGAATATGTTACCCAAACATTTCATATCCTTGTTATGTGCCTACTGTACCATGTACTTGCAGTACAAAGTATTCTGTTCTCTTTGTATAGCTTCTTTTCTTTGAAATACCTGGTTATCCTGCCAGTCTCCAAGCTTTTCTTTTTCAAACTGACCACACTAGGCATGAGAGCACACCCATCAAATGAAACAAAGGGGTAGGTGCCTCTAAGTGTAGAAGTAAAAAGCAATTTATTGGTACCATACAAATGGCAACTCACATGTGTAGAATGGTTAAAAGGCACATCTTTAACTAGAAGATCCTGAGGGATCTTCGGTAGAATGTCAGATTTCTCCGATTATGACGCTGCATAGCACCATACTCCCCGCTGGTTACCGCTGTGATGGAGAAATGGCCGTACGGTGAATGGATCCAAAGCGAGGCTTGGTGCGCAGGTGGCTGGAATTCTACCAGATTCCCTATTTTTATCACCTCCCAAAGATCCATAAAAATCAGCAGACTCCCCCAGGTAGACCCATAGTGGCTGTGATGGACAGCATGACCACAGGCTTTAGTCAATATATAGATCAGTATCTTCAGCCATTGGTCCATCAACTACAATCCTACATCAGGGTTGGTACACACTTGTTAGATTTCTTGTCCCCATACAGGTGGGAGTCCACCTACAGTATATATGGCTCTCCCTGGATGTCATTCTTTATATACCTCGATCTCTCAGCATTTTGGTTTGTAAGCCTTAAAATCCTTTCTTGCCCAAGACCCATTAATCAATCCCAGACAGCCTGCTTTTATCCTGGAAGCAGCTAGATTTTGTTTAATGATTTTTATCTACAGCAGCAGGGGGTTTTGTGAAACCAATCATATTTGGAGACAGAATGTCATAAAGCAGATGTGACCAGAACTGTGTGACTGCGACAGAGTGAACCAGACATAAACAGGTGAAAGTAAGTTTATTAAGGAAAATGCATATGTGAACACACCACCAATACAGAGTGAACAACCAAACAAACAGTGATATTAAACCAACCAGCATATGTAGCAAAAGGAAGTACCAGAATCGTAGTCAAGCCAGGCAGGGGTCATAAACAGGGAATCAGTAGCTGGGAAGGGAGATAAACAGGACAAGAGAGGATGGATGGATCACAGGAGGGACGGGTCAGGTACAAGACTCAGGGTCCAGGGTTCAGGTAACAGACAGGAAACAGGATCAACAGGTTCCAGGAATCAGGCTTCAGATTCAGGGTTCAGGAATCAGAGTAACAGGATGCAGATCAGGGCTCAAGGACAATACCAGGGCAACATAAGTGTGCAATTGCCGGGTATTTATACTGCAGCTCTGCTAATTAAAGTCAGGTGACACCTGTCTGCAGAGGGGAATACCTGCTCCATACTGCCAGGATTCCTCCGCAGGTGGACACCAGTACTGCGGCCCAAAGGTGACAGAATACTTGCAGGAAAGAGCTCTTCTGACAGCTCCGAAATGCCAGGAGACACCTGCTGGTGGACCTCAGTACTGCACACCAAATGATCGATATTACCAGCGGAGGAGACCTTTCCTTACAGTACCCCCCCTCGAAGGAGCAACCTCCGGACGCTCCAACTAGCCGTTGCTGGGGAAAGTCCATGGTGTCCAGCCAGGCAGCGGGCACCTCAAGCTGGGCAGCAAGCAGTGGCACATCAGGCTGGGTAGCGGACAGGAACACACCAGGCTGGGCAGCGGGCAGGATCACTCCAGGCTGGGCAGCAGACAGGAACACTCCAGGCTGGGCAACGGACAGGAACACTCCAAGCTGGGCAGCGGACAGGAACACTTCAAGCTGGGCAGCAGGCACGGGCACTCCAAGCTGGGCAGCAGGCACTCCAAGCTGGGCAGCAGGCGCGGGCACATCAGGCTGGGCAGCAGGCACGGGCACATCAGGCTGGGCAGCAGGCACGGCCACTTCAAGCTGGGCAGCAGGCATGGGCACTTAAAGCTGGGCAGCAGGTACATCAGGCTGGGCAGCAGGCATGGGCACTTCAAGCTGGGCAGCAGGCGCTGGCACTTCAAGCTGGGCAGCAGGCGCTGGCACTTCAAGCTGGGCAGCAGGCCCATCAAGCTGGGCAGCAGGAACAGGCACTTCAAGCTGGGCAGCAGGCACGGGCACTTCAAGCTGGGCAGCAGGCACATCAGGCTGGGCAGCAGGCACGGGCACTTCAAGCTGGGCAGCAGGCACGGGCACTTCAAGCTGGGCAGCAGGCACATCAAGCTGGGCAGCAGGCGCGGGCACTTCAAGCTGGGCAGCAGGCACGGGCACTTCAAGCTGGGCAGCAGGCGCATCAAGTGGGGTAGCAGGCCCATCAAGCAGGAACAGGCACTTCAAGCTGGGCAGCAGGCACGGGCACTTCAAGCTAGACAGCAGGCATGGGCACTTCAAGCTGGGCAGCAGGCACATCAAGCGGGACAGCAGGAACATGCACATCAAGCTGGGCAACAGGCACATCGAGCGGAGCAGCAGGTACAGGCACTTCAAGCTGGGCAGCAGGCACGGGCACCTCCAGCTGGGCAGCAGGCACGGGCACTTCCAGCTGGGCAGCAGGCACATCAGACTGGGCAGCAGGCATGGGCACTTCAAGCTGGGCAGCGGGCATGGGCACAGGCTGGGCAGCAAGTTCCGGGTCATCAGGCTGGGCAGCAAGTGCCGGATCATCAGGCTGGGCAGCAAGCGCCGGATCATCAGGCTGGGCAGCAAGCGCCGGATCATCAGGCTGGGCAGCAAGAGCTGGGTCATCAGGCTGGGCAGCAGACAGTGGCACATCAGGCTGGAAAGCGGCTCATCAGGCTGGAGAGCAGGCTCATCAAGCTGGAAAGTAGGCACTGGCCCCTCCGGCTGGAACACTGGCCCCTCAGGCTGGAACACTGGCCCCTCAGGCTGGAAGGCGGGTACCAGGACATCGAACGGTTGGGTTACTGGCAGGATCGTCTTGGTTGGAAAAAAACTTTAGTTTTTTCTTTGGCTTAGCCACTGAAGCTCTGTAGGTGAAGGGTGCAGCAGACTGGAGAGGAGGATTGGAATATGGTAGAGAAGAGGTAACAGTAGCTGGGGGAAGTTCCTGTGGGTCTATAGGCAGCTGAGAAGCAGCAGGTGGATTGAATGCAGGGTAGGTACAGGGAGCAGAGACCGGATATGAGTATTTGGTTAGGAGCAGCGTATACTGAGCTGCAACTGAGGTTGACATGGGTGATGGGGAAACATACATTTGGGTAGGCTGGTGTTTGGTGGCAGAGGTGGTTTGTTTGGCTGGAGCTGCTTGCACCATGTCAGATCATGCTGAAAGTATAGGTTGTACAAACTGTGCTTTTAAAACTCCCTGTCTAACAAAAGACTGAGCAGACACAATGCACTCAGCAATCACCTTTGGGGAACAGGCTGAGTAGTGCTCACAAAAATCGGCTGGATCATCTTCAAAAAGCCATACTAGGGATACAACCTGATTCATATCAAAAGGAGGAGTGAAATCATCACGGCCCTCTGGAATACAGGGCAGGGCCAGCTCAGTACATATCTTGATCAAAGGCTGCACCCCCCCCCAAACAATATATAACCAGTGAGTGAGCCAAAGGTATAGTTGCAAACAACTGGTCACTAGACCATCCTTTCAAAGCCTGGTGGCAATAATCACCACTTTCAGATGCCAGCAGAGAAAAATAAATAACCTCATTGGCATTCATGTTTGCAACCAAACTGAGTCAAAAATGGTTCCCCTGTGCAGCCACTTCCGGTCAGGGATGGCCCTGGTATTCTGTCATAAACCAGATGTGACCAGAACTGTGTGACTGCGACAGAGTGAACCAGACATAAATAGGTGAAAGTAAGTTTATTAAGGAAAATGCATATGTGAACACACCACCAATACAGAGTGAACAACCAAACAAACAGTGATATTAAACCAACCAGCATATGTAGCAAAAGGAAGTACCAGAATCGTAGTCAAGCCAGGCAGGGGTCATAAACAGGGAATCAGTAGCTGGGAAGGGAGATAAACAGGACAAGAGAGGATGGATCACTGCCAGGACACACCTGCTGGTGGACCTCAGTACTGCACGCCAAATGATGGATATTACCAGCGGAGGAGACATTTCCTGACACAGAATCCTTTTTCTGCTAACATTGTCTACTTTGGAAGATAAATTCATGATATTATCATCGTTTGGGATGGATCTGCCGACCTCATTAGCCAATTTCTCAATCATTGTAATGATAACCCCTTTGGCTTATCTTTTACATATGTTCAAGATTGTAATACCTTGGCCTTTCTGGACCTGGAATTGGGTCACCATTAGGGCAATATCTGTGCAAAAAACTACACTAAGCCAACTGCGGCAACTCTTTTTTTTACATTAACAACAAGAGTTGCCATTATCCAAAATGGATTCAAAACATCCCCAAAGGACAGTTCTGCCATTTACATCAGAACTGTATGTGGGACACAGACTATGTGGAACAGAGCATGGCCCTGAAAAGAAAATTCCTAGATAAAGGATATACTGAACCGTGAGTGGAGCAAGCTTTTGAATTCTATCTCAAACAAAAACCCCCTATAAAAAGTTTGTGAACCTGGTGACCATTCCACCAGATTTACTACTACTTTCCATTTTCAGCACAAGAAATTGGAAATAATTCTTGCTAATCATGGGAATATACTACAACAGGACCCCCATTTAAAAGCCATCCTTCCAGACTTTCCCAGAGTCACCAACTGTAGGGCTCCCATCTGAAAAATAAGATCGCCCCTATTAAACTTAAACCCCCAGATGCTATACCTAATATACCGATTCTGATACCCCTAGTTGGCATATATCAGTGCCATAGGGCATTCTGCAAAACATGTAAATTTGTCCAGCATGGCAAAAAAGTTAAGGGAAAACCTTTACCACGGAGAATTTTTACAATTGCTCCTCTGATTTTGTTGTTTATGGGTTATACATACACACACACACACACACACATTTGCCTTTCATTGCTATTGTAAACTGAATGGGTTAAAAAGAACAAAAAATGATGCTGTGCTCCAGAGGTGCTAACACAAAATTGCAAGCAAACCCCCCCCCCCCCCCAAGAAAAACCCTCAAGAGTGTAGTTGATCAATCCCCGTGTAGCCCAATTAAAAAAATATAAGTTTGATATGAAAGTGACAAAAATCAAGAGACGCTCTATACAGGGAATGGACCCAAAAATACAGAGAAAAAAAACAAATCAGAAGTGCATAAATTATTAAAAGTTCACTGTAAATTCATAAGTAATTGGGATTGAATTTACACCCGATTTTAATATGATTTATGCACTTCTGATTTGGTTTTCAATAACTTTGCAGTCACATTAAGAATAATTTTAATAACTTCTTTGTGTTGTCCATCGATTATTGCCGATTATTGCCACCTATTGATTTTTTACATTTATTTTGCTCTGTGTTTTTGGATCTATTCCCTGTATAGAGATTCTCATCTTTGATGTTTTCACTTTTATATCAAACTTGCATTTTTATTTGGATATACGGGGATTGATCAACTATTGTTCTTTCACTCTCTTTGAGGGTTTTTTTTTTTTTTTTGGGGGGGGGGGGGTGCTTGTCATTGTGTGCTAGCACCTCTGGAGGTTATTTACTTTGTTTATTTAGCAGAGCAGCATCATTTTTTTGTCAATTTTGTGCATTGGTGTGGGAACACATTGGGGTGCTTGCAGCAGCTGTTTGATCCTTTTAACGATTTGGGCAGCGTAAAAGAGTTTCTCCAAAACTGAATGGGTTGTTTTACAAGGTAAGGGTTTACATACATTTTAAGAGATCCAGCAACTCAAACCTTCCTTTTACTTCTCAAAATGTTTTGATGCTTTCCTTTACTATTTATAAGGGAGGATACCATTTGTTACAAAGAAAGCATGCAAAACATTTCAATATCCCTTTATGAGTTATGTGTTATTACTACCTCATTTACTTCATTCACATTTAATAATGTAAAATAAAAAAAAAGATAATGTTAAGAAGTAGCCTTTGTGCATCTCTTCTGCCCAAAAAGGGTGTATGCTTTCTCCTAGCTTTTTTTTTTTTTAATGAATGTACACTGCCTGTGATACACCATTATACACTCATGATCCATACCCAGTATATGCAGGATGCTGAGAATGGGGCCGAGTGTTGGGACAGTGTAACTTCTTACATTTCCTTGCTTTCAGTACTCTGGCCACAGCCTCGATTCTGTGTACTTTAGGACTTGTTACTGAGAGCTTTGGGACTCCACACTCCTTTCCTATAGGATTCAGCTGAGTAAACTGGTCACAACTATTTAATAAATACAGTTTTGTTTTTAAAAAAACCTGTTTAACACAGTGGCGGCCCGTCTATAGGGGGCACCTGCCACCCCCTCCCCCTGTAGTCACCAAAAAATAAAAAATAAATTAAAATAAAAACGGCCCCCTTAAGAAAAAAAAATTTGAAAAAAGTGTCCTTTAACTAAGTGCACTGTGTTTGGGCGCCTGACACAGTGCACTATGGGAAGCGCCACGTCAATGCAATCATGAGATTGCAGACGCGGAGCTTCATTGGCGGGGTTTGGAGCTGCTTTGTGGCGTAATCCATTGCGCCGAGCAGCATCCGCCCGGCACCCCTGTGAGAATAAAGTCACTTCCAGCGGGCAACAAAAAGATGGCCCCCGTGAGGACTTATTCCCTTGTGTTCAGTGGAGAGGGGAGGCCCCTCCCCTCTCCACTGAACACACAGAGAAAGCCAACTTTAGTTTTTTCTTTGGCTTAGCCACTGAAGCTCTGTAGGTGAAGGGTGCAGCAGACTGGAGAGGAGGATTGGAATATGGTAGAGAAGAGGTAACAGTAGCTGGGGGAAGTTCCTGTGGGTCTATAGGCAGCTGAGAAGCAGCAGGTGGATTGAATGCAGGGTAGGTACAGGGAGCAGAGACCGGATATGAGTATTTGGTTGGGAGCAGCGTATACTGAGCTGCAACTGAGGTTGACATGGGTGATGGGGAAACATACATTTGGGTAGGCTGGTGTTTGGTGGCAGAGGTGGTTTGTTTGGCTGGAGCTGCTTGCACCATGTCAGATCATGCTGAAAGTATAGGTTGTACAAACTGTGCTTTTAAAACTCCCTGTCTAACAAAAGACTGAGCAGACACAATGCACTCAGCAATCACCTTTGGGGAACAGGCTGAGTAGTGCTCACAAAAATCGGCTGGATCATCTTCAAAAAGCCATACTAGGGATACAACCTGATTCATATCAAAAGGAGGAGTGAAATCATCACGGCCCTCTGGAATACAGGGCAGGGCCAGCTCAGTACATATCTTGATCAAAGGCTGCACCCCCCCCCAAACAATATATAACCAGTGAGTGAGCCAAAGGTATAGTTGCAAACAACTGGTCACTAGACCATCCTTTCAAAGCCTGGTGGCAATAATCACCACTTTCAGATGCCAGCAGAGAAAAATAAATAACCTCATTGGCATTCATGTTTGCAACCAAACTGAGTCAAAAATGGTTCCCCTGTGCAGCCACTTCCGGTCAGGGATGGCCCTGGTATTCTGTCATAAACCAGATGTGACCAGAACTGTGTGACTGCGACAGAGTGAACCAGACATAAATAGGTGAAAGTAAGTTTATTAAGGAAAATGCATATGTGAACACACCACCAATACAGAGTGAACAACCAAACAAACAGTGATATTAAACCAACCAGCATATGTAGCAAAAGGAAGTACCAGGATCGTAGTCAAGCCAGGCAGGGGTCATAAACAGGGAATCAGTAGCTGGGAAGGGAGATAAACAGGACAAGAGAGGATGGATCACTGCCAGGACACACCTGCTGGTGGACCTCAGTACTGCACGCCAAATGATGGATATTACCAGCGGAGGAGACATTTCCTGACACAGAATCCTTTTTCTGCTAACATTGTCTACTTTGGAAGATAAATTCATGATATTATCATCGTTTGGGATGGATCTGCCGACCTCATTAGCCAATTTCTCAATCATTGTAATGATAACCCCTTTGGCTTATCTTTTACATATGTTCAAGATTGTAATACCTTGGCCTTTCTGGACCTGGAATTGGGTCACCATTAGGGCAATATCTGTGCAAAAAACTACACTAAGCCAACTGCGGCAACTCTTTTTTTTACATTAACAACAAGAGTTGCCATTATCCAAAATGGATTCAAAACATCCCCAAAGGACAGTTCTGCCATTTACATCAGAACTGTATGTGGGACACAGACTATGTGGAACAGAGCATGGCCCTGAAAAGAAAATTCCTAGATAAAGGATATACTGAACCGTGAGTGGAGCAAGCTTTTGAATTCTATCTCAAACAAAAACCCCCTATAAAAAGTTTGTGAACCTGGTGACCATTCCACCAGATTTACTACTACTTTCCATTTTCAGCACAAGAAATTGGAAATAATTCTTGCTAATCATGGGAATATACTACAACAGGACCCCCATTTAAAAGCCATCCTTCCAGACTTTCCCAGAGTCACCAACTGTAGGGCTCCCATCTGAAAAATAAGATCGCCCCTATTAAACTTAAACCCCCAGATGCTATACCTAATATACCGATTCTGATACCCCTAGTTGGCATATATCTGTGCCATAGGGCATTCTGCAAAACATGTAAATTTGTCCAGCATGGCAAAAAAGTTAAGGGAAAACCTTTACCACGGAGAATTTTTACAATTGCTCCTCTGATTTTGTTGTTTATGGGTTATACATACACACACACACACACACACATTTGCCTTTCATTGCTATTGTAAACTGAATGGGTTAAAAAGAACAAAAAATGATGCTGTGCTCCAGAGGTGCTAACACAAAATTGCAAGCAAACCCCCCCCCCCCCCCCCCCCCCAAGAAAAACCCTCAAGAGTGTAGTTGATCAATCCCCGTGTAGCCCAATTAAAAAAATATAAGTTTGATATGAAAGTGACAAAAATCAAGAGACGCTCTATACAGGGAATGGACCCAAAAATACAGAGAAAAAAAACAAATCAGAAGTGCATAAATTATTAAAAGTTCACTGTAAATTCATAAGTAATTGGGATTGAATTTACACCCGATTTTAATATGATTTATGCACTTCTGATTTGGTTTTCAATAACTTTGCAGTCACATTAAGAATAATTTTAATAACTTCTTTGTGTTGTCCATCGATTATTGCCGATTATTGCCACCTATTGATTTTTTACATTTATTTTGCTCTGTGTTTTTGGATCTATTCCCTGTATAGAGATTCTCATCTTTGATGTTTTCACTTTTATATCAAACTTGCATTTTTATTTGGATATATGGGGATTGATCAACTATTGTTCTTTCACTCTCTTTGAGGGTTTTTTTTTTTTTTGGGGGGGGGGGGGGGGGTGCTTGTCATTGTGTGCTAGCACCTCTGGAGGTTATTTACTTTGTTTATTTAGCAGAGCAGCATCATTTTTTTGTCAATTTTGTGCATTGGTGTGGGAACACATTGGGGTGCTTGCAGCAGCTGTTTGATCCTTTTAACGATTTGGGCAGCGTAAAAGAGTTTCTCCAAAACTGAATGGGTTGTTTTACAAGGTAAGGGTTTACATACATTTTAAGAGATCCAGCAACTCAAACCTTCCTTTTACTTCTCAAAATGTTTTGATGCTTTCCTTTACTATTTATAAGGGAGGATACCATTTGTTACAAAGAAAGCATGCAAAACATTTCAATATCCCTTTATGAGTTATGTGTTATTACTACCTCATTTACTTCATTCACATTTAATAATGTAAAATAAAAAAAAAGATAATGTTAAGAAGTAGCCTTTGTGCATCTCTTCTGCCCAAAAAGG
Source organism: Aquarana catesbeiana (assembly GCF_042186555.1). Classification (NCBI taxonomy): domain Eukaryota; kingdom Metazoa; phylum Chordata; class Amphibia; order Anura; family Ranidae; genus Aquarana; species Aquarana catesbeiana. Next base: position 243,049,007 of record NC_133329.1, read on the forward strand.
GTGTATGCTTTCTCCTAGCTTTTTTTTTTTTTAATGAATGTACACTGCCTGTGATACACCATTATACACTCATGATCCATACCCAGTATATGCAGGATGCTGAGAATGGGGCCGAGTGTTGGGACAGTGTAACTTCTTACATTTCCTTGCTTTCAGTACTCTGGCCACAGCCTCGATTCTGTGTACTTTAGGACTTGTTACTGAGAGCTTTGGGACTCCACACTCCTTTCCTATAGGATTCAGCTGAGTAAACTGGTCACAACTATTTAATAAATACAGTTTTGTTTTTAAAAAAACCTGTTTAACACAGTGGCGGCCCGTCTATAGGGGGCACCTGCCACCCCCTCCCCCTGTAGTCACCAAAAAATAAAAAATAAATTAAAATAAAAACGGCCCCCTTAAGAAAAAAAAATTTGAAAAAAGTGTCCTTTAACTAAGTGCACTGTGTTTGGGCGCCTGACACAGTGCACTATGGGAAGCGCCACGTCAATGCAATCATGAGATTGCAGACGCGGAGCTTCATTGGCGGGGTTTGGAGCTGCTTTGTGGCGTAATCCATTGCGCCGAGCAGCATCCGCCCGGCACCCCTGTGAGAATAAAGTCACTTCCAGCGGGCAACAAAAAGATGGCCCCCGTGAGGACTTATTCCCTTGTGTTCAGTGGAGAGGGGAGGCCCCTCCCCTCTCCACTGAACACACAGAGAAAGCCAAGAACTAGCTACAGATGCGACTTGAAGGAGTGCTGTGCTGCCAGGGACACAGATGTATGGAGGGACTTCGCTGGGGACACATATGTAAGGAGGGGCTCTGCTGGGGACACAGATGTAAGGAGGGGCTCCCACTGGGGACACAGATGTAAGGTGGGGCTCCCACTGTGGACACAGATGTAAGGAGGGACTCCGCTGGGGACACAGATGTAAGGAGGGCCTCTGCTGGGGACACAGATGTATGGAGGGACTCCGCTGGGGCACAGATGTAATGAGGGGCTACGCTGGGGACACAGATGTAATGAGGGGCTCCGCTGGGGACACAGATGTAAGGAGGGGCTCCGCTGGGGACACAGATGTAAGGAGGGGCTCCGCTGGGGACACAGATCTATGGAGGGGCTCTGCTGGGGACACATGTAAGGAGGGGCTCCGCTGGGGACACAGATGCAAGGAGGGGCTCCGCTGCTGGCGCCTGACGTAAGGAGGGACTCTGCTGGGGGCACCTGATGTAAGGAGGGTCTCCGCTGGGGGCACTTGATGTAAGGAGGGAATCCGCTGGGGGCACCTGATGTAAGGAGGGAATCCGCTGGGGCACCTGATGTAAGGAGGGGCTCCGCTGGGGACACAGATGTAAGGAGGGACTCCGCTGGGGACACAGATGTAAGGAGGGACTCAGCTGGGGACACAGATGTAAGAAGGGCTCCGCTGGGGACACAGATGTAAGGAGGGGCTCCGCTGGGGACACAGATGTAAGGAGGGGCTCCGCTGGGGACACAGATGTATGGAGCGGCTTTGCTGGGGATACAGATGTAAGGAGGGTCTCCGCTGGGGACACAGATGTAAGGAGGGGCTCTGCTGGGTACACAGATGTATGGAGGGGCTCCGCTGGGGATACATGTAAGGATGGGCTCCGTTGGGGACACAGATGTAAGGAGGGGCTCCGCTGGGGGCACCTGACGTAAGGAGGGACTTTGCTGGGGGCACCTGATGTAAGGAGGGACTCTGCTGGGGGCACTTAATGTAAGGAGGGACTCTGCTGGGGGCACTTAATGTAAGGAGGGAATCCACTGGGGGCACTTCATGTAAGGAGGGACTCTGCTGGGAGGGGTCAAAAAGGAAGGGCAGGGTCTGGCGCCCCTATCCTAAAACTTCACCAGCCGCCACTGGTTTAACATATTCGAATTCTGCAAAGGCATCGCCCCAGGGCAAATTCAGAAAATTCCATCAGCACTATTCCACCAAACTGACACATATTCTGATCATACAGAGCCCTGAGTAGCTCAGAAGAAGCTTTTAATGACTGCAACCAGATGCCACTCTGCATTCCACTCATAATCCCCCAATTGGAACCCCATCATCAGTCTGATGCATAGATAGGGTTTATGCGCAAATTAACATTGGATGAGCTGGCACAGAAAGGGTTTAAAACAGCTGTTTATGAAATAAAAGATATAACAAAAATCCCCACTTTTTAATACTGGGGGTTAAAGGCTCAGTCTAGATGAATAAAACTGAGATTCCTAGTAGTAGAAACTGGATAATGGGATTGAAGAAGATACTCGCAGTCCAGCCCCAATACTGTCATTGTAAAATAATTCATTTAACAATATCTGTTCTTTCGTAGCATAAATAATTATCAGGGAAATGGGATGTTGAAATATCATAGGATAAATCACGATTAATCTCTGATGTAGAAAGGTTTTGCTCCCCAACTTTTAACCATCTAGCACAGGAGACCCAACATGGGCTAGATGAAGACATAAAGTGCTGCTCAAACTGTTGGCAGTATATAAATCCTGCATAATAATAATAATAATAATATTTTTGTTGCTTAAAAAATTGCGACACCGGGAGGCGGAGCCTAGCGGAGCAGACATGCATTGTTAGAGCTCCACACCGCTGAGGAGAGAAGAGAAGGACAAAGCGGAGCTTGCAGACTCAAAAGGTATCCATTTGAACCTTTTTGCCCCTGGGAACAAACTGTGAAAGTTTGGGCAGGAAATATGGTACTGGGTGGAAACCGTGGCAGAAATAAAAATCACCTCACAAAGAGCTCACAGGCACTCACTGCAGCTAAAGCAGCTCCAGTCACCTCACAAGATACAGCATCAGGGCGCTCTCACAGACAGAAAATGTCACAGCAAGACTCTCCATTTGAGTCAGATACAGAACAAATTCTCTCACAAACTTCACCACAAGCCTCCTCAGTATCCCCAGTAATATTATTACAATTTGAAAAGATGCTTCATAAGGCTTTAAAACAAACCTCAGACCAAATAACAAAAAGCCTAACCAAAGAAATAAGAGAGCTGGGAAACCGCACCGCAGCCTTAGAAATAAAAATAGATGAAATTGAAATTGCAACCCAAGAAAATATAACAGAATTGGAACAATTAAAAAAAGAGAATTTAATACTTCAAACTAAGCTCGAAGATTACGAAAATAGAGCCAGACGTTCAGACTTGCGCATAAGGGGAATACCTGAAACTGTGACAGACCTGCAATCTACTATTACTGCTCTATTACAAGAACTAAAGCCAGATATCCCTATTGAACGTTTAGAACTGGACAGAGTACACAGAGCCCTCACAGCCAAAAAGAATGATGGACCCCCACGTGATATAATCACAAAATTTCATTATTACAGAACGAAAGAACAAATAATAATTGCTGCAAGAGAAAAAAAGGAACTTAATTTTCAAGGACACAATTATCAAATTTTTGCTGACCTATCCCAACTTACTATTACTAAAAGACGATCCATGAAACCCCAACTAATGGAACTGCAACGCCACAACATTATGTATCAATGGGGCTTCCCCTTTTCAGTCAGATTTAACTACCAAGGTACAATTTACAGAAGCAGATCAGCAGATGAACTACAACAAACCCTTTTAAAATTAAATCTGACAGAACCCACAAGCAGCAACACTCCCACACGCAGAAGAATGGCATCATCTTCACCTTCAGGCAGCACCCAGAAAATTTCAGAACAAAATGGGAATCATCATTCTCACAAAAGAGGCCGTTATGCCACATCATCCATGGACCAAGAAGATTCAATGGACTGACATCCTAATTCCTGATATCTCTTCATTTATTATACTAAGAGATGGTTCTCTATAAAAAACCTGTATTTATAACTGAATGTAACTGCATTCTGATAGTCACACACTGTGTGGGATCATGTTACATTCCAGTTATATTTCTTATTACTTCTGATTCATATAGCCTTAGAATATATAAGTGAAATAAGGAAATTCTTGTTCAGTTATATATTATCAGGTAATAACAATAGATTTATTACTTTTTAGGACAAATATGTTCAATAATCCAGAAGTAATGGAAGCTTTTTCTTTCTTTTCTTAAAACAAATATATTATTACCTAACTAGTTCCTAGAATTATGTTTTTGTTTATTCTAATCTGAAGCAATACAACCTCAATTTTATGAGTTAACATATCTAAACAGTTACATATGAATAAAATATGTAATTGTTTACTCTAAAAGGGTTAACATCCCAAAATAATTCAAACTATCTTCATCAATACCAAAGTTATTAACAGTACCTTTCTAACTGAATTATTTAGCCTAGGGCAAGACTAACCATATACAACCACCCTGGAATAAATAATTTCAACAAAAACTATATTCTGCACTCCAATTAATGAAACATCATTTTGATGTCTTTTGACATAGCACTTCTCTCCTGTAAGCGGAAGATCCGTGTACCCCCATTAGCCCTCCTCATTCTCCCAACCATATTATGTGGGAGTGTGACGAAGGCACTTATTCCCCTGAGAGAGATATTTATTCTCTTTCACGGGTAAATTGTGATTACTTGCAAAAAATAATTTATACAATGTATCATCTAATCTCATATGTTTTTTGTTTACTCTTTACTCCAGAATTCACTGGTTTCTTTTCTATCTATCCATCTCTTCAGTCCACACAGGTTGATCTGCGCAGTCAGCTCTGCATAACAAAAAGTAAGTCAAAACTATTTGATCTATTGCCATGGCACCACTGAATATACTTTCCCTGAATGTTCAGGGAATAAATGTCCCTCAAAAAAGGACCAAAGCCTTCCGTACTTTCCATAACAAGAAGGCTCACATAGTATGCCTCCAAGAAACACACTTCACCAAAGATTCTACTCCAAAATATATTTCTTCTTTTTATCAACAAATTTACACGGCTTCTGCCTGTACCAAGCAAAGGGGAACTCTAATTGCATTTCACCGATCCACACCATTCACCTTATCATCAGAAATTAAAGACCCAGAAGGTAGATACCTGATACTCATGGGTTATATAATGGATACAGCAATCACGGTGATTTCTTACTACGCTCCTAACAAACAACCTACACCATTCCTCTCACATATATTACAAGTGATTAATACACACAAAATAGGAACAGTGATAATGTGTGGGGATTCGAACCAGGTCCTCCTCCCATTTCTAGATAAATCACCTTTTACACCATCCAAAATAACCTCTAGATTACCTTTTTCTCAACTTCTTTCCAAATACAATCTGGTAGATTCATGGAGAGAAAGTAACCCAATGAAAAAGAAATTCACTTATTTCTCGCACCCTCATCAAACCTTCACCAAAATAGATCATATTTTTCTAACAATAGGAATGATACCAGAAATTATTGCATCAGATATAATTCCGATTCCGTGGTCTGACCATGATGCAGTATACACTACTATAGCCTCAGCCATACCAAAAGCGCATGACCCAACGTGGTACTTACCGGACATAATGCTCAAACACCCACTACATCAGATGGCCATTGAACAAGCTTTAAAGGAATACATATCAATTAATAATACAACAGACATCTCCCCAATAACACTGTGGGAAGCTCATAAGCCTGTCTTGCGTGGTACAATACAAAGACAAATGGCACTATTTAAACGGGAACGCAAAAATCTAGCAAAAAAACTAGAACTCAATTTTAATGCAGCCTACATATCATTTCAAGATAATCCATCTCAGAGTACAAAATCTCATCTGGAAAAATCTAGATTGGAAAACGATCTATTTCTCACTGAGTCAGTTGATAAATCCCTCAAACGCTCCAAACACAATTTCTACATGAATACAAACAAACCAGGTACATATTTGGCTCGGGCATTAAATTCAACTAACAAATCTTTCAAACCAATACGTTTGAAATTATCAAAAAATGTTTACACTTGTAATCCAGTTAAAATAGTCCATAAATTTCACTCACATCTCGCAACTTTATACAAGACAAACAATGAATTTAATCCTACAGAGGCTGAATCCTTCTTCTCAAAAATAACCTTACCTGAGTTATCTCAGAATCAAAAAAGCAGTTTGGATGAGCCTATAACTATAGATGAAGTTGCTAACGCCATAAAAGACCTAAAACTAAACAAAAGACCAGGCCCAGGCGGCTACTCGGCTTTATACTATAAAACATTCTCAGAAATACTCTCTCCCATTCTCACTGAAACTTTTAACAAACTTCTAGATGGACATTCTTTTCAGCAAGAAACACTAATGGCAATTGTTTGTATGATCCCAAAACCCCTTTCTGATGATACTTCCTGTGTGAATTATCGGCCTATCTCTCTGTTAAACCTCGATATTAAATTATTAGCAAAAATAATAGCAAAACGCCTCAATAGCATTATAGGAAAATTAATACATAGAGATCAAGTAGGCTTCATGCCAAATAGACAGGCAGGCGATAATATACGCAGGGCAGTGTTATTGGCACATATTGCTAAAAAACGGAAAATCCCTTTATGTTTTCTATCTCTCGATATTAAGAGGGCATTTGACACAGTATCCTGGCAATATATGCAATATTCATTACAAAAATGGGGTTTTGGACCCCACTTTTTAACATGGATCAAAGCATTATATAATAAACCCAAAGCCTATATAAAATATGCTGGATACAAATCTGAAGCCTTTAATATCGAAAGAGGTACCCGACAGGGTTGCCCATTATCTCCCTTATTATTTGCCCTTATACTCGAACCCATGGCCCAATACATCAGAGCAAACCAAACTATAACTGGCATTGAAGTAGGAGGTATTGCACACAAATTATGTATATTTGCAGACAATATATTACTTTTTCTATCATCACCACAGGTCTCTGGTCCTAACTTAATACCAGCTCTTGATGGATTTGCAGCCCTATCCGGCCTTATGATTAATCCTAAGAAATGCCTAGTGCTTAATATTTCACTCACAAACATGGAATTGATCCCGGCTAGGGCTGCACTCCCATTCACATGGGCAGAAAAATCAATCCCATATCTTGGAATTCATTTAACAGCATCTCATTCTGACTTATTCTCAACCAATTATCCTCCTGTATTAAGACAGATCACAAATCTAATAAAACAATGGTCGCAACTTCCTTTATCCTGGATGGGGAAGATTAATGCAATCAAAATGACTATTCTACCCAAATTGCTTTATCTATTCAGAGTCCTCCCTATTCCAATTCCTTCCTATTTTTTGAGAATAGTACAAAAAAGAGCAACTTCGTTTATATGGGGCTCTTCTAAACCACGTATACCTATACACACACTACATCTTCCCAAAAATAAAGGAGGCCTGGGATACCCTAATTTTACTAACTACTACAGAGCAGCACATTTGGCCAGTCTGTCCAAATACCATGCAAAACAGGAAATCCCATTATGGGTATTTATAGAGGCTTCAGAAAATGACCCTCTATTAATATCAAATTTATTATGGCTTGATCCTAAAGACCGCTTTAAAATTCATAATCCCATAACTAAACACTTCTTATCTCTCTGGGATAAACTAAAAACCAAATATCAGATACAATCTCCACACAATCCTCTCCTTTCTTTTATCAGAAATCCGGCCTTTTATCCGGCATGGATCTACCCAAATTCTTTTAAGGCTTGGACAACATCAGGCATTCAGATACTAAATGACTTCATAGCATCTAAATCATTCCTTTCATTCCCATCGCTTAGAGAAAAATATGATCTACCAAACTCTGAGATATTTAGATATCTCCAAATCAAAAATTTCTATACACCATTCCTAAAGGGGGATACACCATTATCCCAATTATCCATTTTTGAATCAATCTGTACAAAAGATCCATTTGCTAAAGGTACAATTTCATCACTTTATAATCAATTATATGGAGTAGCAAATCTTAATAGACCCTCTTACGTTCAGAGGTGGGAGGAGGACCTGGGACGAACTTTAGAAGACACGGACTGGTCTAACATATGGCTCACATCTAAGTCATCTTCACCCAACATCTTAGCACTGGAGACAAATTATAAAGTCCTAACTCGCTGGTACCTTGTACCCGCTAGAGTGGCAAAATATTCACCTAATACCTCAGCTCTTTGTTTTCGAGGATGCCCAGAAATAGGCACATATTTACACATATGGTGGACTTGCCCAGTAATCCAAACCTTCTGGAAGGAAGTCTTCGTGATTGCATCTAAAATATTTAAAAAAATAATACAACCAGATCCATATTTAACTTTACTTAATCTAAAACCGGAATGGTTAACACTCTCTCAATTCAAACTAATGATCCAACTAATAACGGCTGCAAAACAAACAGTGGCCAAGGCATGGAAATCTCCTACATTGGTACTAGCAGAAACAATTCACAGAATGAATAATACAATGTCCCATGCTAAGATGGTAGCCATCGATCAAAATCAAATTCCAAAATTTGAAAAACTTTGGCATCCTTGGATAAAACAACAGTTCCTGTCAAACTTCAATGACTCTGCCCTGTTGCCATGGTAACAGATTAAATGACTTACAGAGACACCCATTCTAAGGCTTCAAAGAGAACTAAAAAGAATAACAAACTGACGAGCGGGACAGCCTTGTGGACCATACCTCTACCTTTCAACCCTTTTTCTTCTTTCTCTTTCCTTTTCTCCACCTTACGATTAAAGCTCATTATCAGAATTTATTTGACCTATATACACTCTACTTGTAAACAATATGTATAGTAGGTATAAACCATTTAAATACCTACAAAAGTAACTAAGGAAATTATATATATCTTTAATTTAGGTTTACGTGAACCCAATGTTTAATATTTGAAATTTCATTATATTTACCTATATAAACCCTACTGTAAAACAATGAGCTTACTTTATAGATCCTTGTAAACTTACTTTATGTATCTTTATAACATTGTATACTCAATAAACTTCCTTTGACAAGGAAAAAAATTGCGACACCATCTCCTAGAACATTGGTGGTGCAGAAGAGTCCAGTGCCCATCATCGCTGTACTGGTATTTTGAGAGAATTTCATTCTTTACTGGTATCAGCACTGCAAGGATCCCAGCTGAGATCATTAGACTGCTGCCACCTTTATTGAGAATGTAAGACTTTACACTTCTTGTTTTCCCTTCTCTTGGATTCTAATAGTAAGCTATAGCTAATTAAAAGCTAGGAAAGGAGAATACATTTGTTATTTATGTTCAGGAGGAATACTATACTAGTATATATTAGTATATACTACCCTCTGCTTGTCTATTCCAAAAAACACCAGGCATCACCTCTACAAGTTACACTCCCACTGGCTGCAAAATAGAAAAATATTTCAATAGGCATCTAGTGTGCTGTTTGAATAACAGAACAAAATGAGACTGTACTGTAACATCTTCCGTTCAAACACCATTGTGACAATTGTAACTGAAACACAATCGATGGACAACATCTACAGTAATCATTTGTTGGAAAATACCTCTTTGACAAGTGCCAACACGTGACAAAGTTGCAGTTCCTGAAACACTGACTTCATTTATGTGTGTTGCAGTAAAAGGTTTACTATGGTGACTGAAAAAAGACAGTCTTCATCTCTCTTATTTGCACGTGGTTTTCAGAATATCCTTAAAGTGTATTTCAATTTTTGCAGCCAAACTGGGATAATACCTACTTTATATTTGTTACATGTTCCCGTTCACAAAGCAGAACTAAAAAAAATATGTATATATAAAAATTGCAGCTTACCTTTTTTAGATACTCTTTTCTGGAAACCCCACTGAAAAAATCCTACTTTTTTTCCTTTTTGTTTATAAGGGGAGTGGTAAACCATTTTCTGCTATAAACAATCCTAGCTGTACTTTGCTTGCAGGTCTCATTATCAGTTGTAAACAGGATTTAAACACTGTCTGACCTAACAAAGGGCTAATTATTTTAGAAGCTGGGCTTCTCCATTGCATGCTAACAAGAGGAGGCTATGTCTGTCCTTAGCCTTTCAACTGGGAGAGACTTACACAGAACTTGTTAAGAAATGCCTGCAGCCACCTATTACATCCTAAGAACCATGAAAAACGTAATAAATATTTTTTTCAAATCTCATTTACTCTGGAAATCTAGACTTACATTAAGGTTTATTTAAAGTTTTTTTGTGTGGTAAACAGGGTATGATATGGAAGGATTTATTTTTTGAACTAGGCAGGCTTTATTACATTTTACCAACATTTTACTTTTGCATATAGATGGTAATGGCCTCAGTCATCTACAGACTCTTAATTTTATTTTTTCAGATTTTATTTGATCAGAAATGACCTTCAATGCATGAAATTTTCTTTCCCTAGAACAGTCATTGTATTTTATGAAATTATTCCTGGACTGTTTTGGCATGATTCCCTTATGTTGAGGCCATTGGAAAAAGTGAGGAAGCATATTAATAGGGACAAAAAATTCATGCCCATTGCTGAAAGCTTTTCTTTTAGATATTCAAACCTAGACCAGGGATATGCAATTAGCGGACCTCCAGCCGTTGCAGAACTACAAGTCCCATGAGGCATAGCAAGACTCTGACAGCCACAAGCATGATACCCAGAGACAGAGGCATGATGGGACTTGTAATTTTGCAACAGCTGGAGGTCCGCTAATTGCATATCCCTGACCTAGAGGATTGAATTGATTGGCTTTACAGGAGTGATGTCATATAACTTGTCAAATATTGGCCTAGATATTTTCAGTTGTGATCTCTAAACGTGTATTGACTTGCCCATGATCCAGTGGTGGGATGCCAGTTTGGTCTTGTGACCCACCTGGCTTTTGGGGACAGTTGATTTTTAGAATTCCTGTTATTTTTGTAAATAGCTCAAGTCACAGTGACTGGAGCTGTTTTCGGTTAATCGATTTATTTATATTGTGATATGATTTTTAAAGTTTAAAAAATAAAAATATTAAATTATATTTTAAATCAATAATAAAGATCCACAGTCAATTTTATTCCATGCTTTGCGTTTAGTGTTTTTATTTATTAGTTGTTGTTTTTTCCTACTTGCTGTGCACGATTCTTTAAAAGGTATCAGAAATAAGTGCATATTGAAAAGTAAGAGTTTTTTTCAGATAGTAATGTGATTAGAATGTGCAATAGGCTAAAGCCTAAAATATTTCAAAATGTTGTATATATTATTTACATTTTCAAATATATTTCCAGAAAACATAACATATCACTTACATCTCCATCAGATGGAACATAGTAAAAACCACTTGAGTCAAATTTGTAACCTTCAATATTAATGATATCTGGGTTATAGAATTTGTTAAGGATGCTACGAAGTGTTCGCCGGTCCCAGTCATCAGTTACTCTGCCTCCATAGTTACACTCTCCAGTCATGTATCGTACAGCATCATATGGAACTTCCTGTAACATGAGAGGTAAATAGTAAAATATGAAACACGTGACTCTGGATCATATTGTATTAAATGCATACAGTATGCAGAAAACTTCCCTTGCAGACAGGAACATGCATGCAGCTATATACACAGCTTAATAATCCAAATTAGTCTAGGAAAAAAACACGATAGTACAACTGTGGAAATTTATTCCAGATATTATATATTTATCTGCATATTTATAATTAAAGTAATCAAGGTTAGGGGCGTGGCCTGGAGCTCGACGGGAATAGACGCTGAATAACTGAGCTCTGCACACCTGCTGCTGAAATCACCCTTTCCAGCCTCTCAGCAACGACGGTGGGCAAGCGGGGCAAACTTACACCAGGCTCCAGTCAAAGTCGATCGTTCTCCACCCCAGGATCCCGCAGCATACTGGAGCTTTTCGAGCTCCAGACACATCTGACCCGAGGCTGTTCTGCAGCCAAGATGGCGCTGATGCAGCACGAGGCAGAACAGAGTGAGGACTCCGTGTCAGCCTCAGAAGACATGGTAAGGGAACCTGCCTACACAGATCACCTGTCAGAAATGACAAAAATAGCGTCCATCATTAAAAACACTTTCTCTTCAGCTATCACTGATCTAAAAGCTGATGTTCTGTCCCCATCGGATCGCTTATCACACACACAGAGCAGAGGCAAAAAGGGACAGAGCTGTGGAGCATTTGGAGATAGCTATCTCATGCCACCCATTTAATCCTCATCATTAGGCATTTAGAGGACCTTGATAATAGGGGAAGGAGGCAAAATATCAGGGTCAGGGGGATCCCTGAAACAATGGATCCACCCCAGATTAAACAAGCTCTCCAGACTGTCTTCAATGAGCTCCTTGAGTGCCCTAAAAACACTAAAATAGACTTTGTGCGGGCACACAGGGCCCTGAATCCCCTTCCTGCTGACACGGTTCCCCCGAGAAACATTGTATGCTGCCTGCAGAGCTTCCCACTCAAAGAGGAGATTCTTAACAAGGCCAGGTGAAATGACCAAATCCTCACAATTTCTCCCTATTCCAGGACCTTTCGCATATTACACACCAAAACAGTGAGCTCTGCACCCCATACGGTCTGTTTTGAAGGAAAAGGGGATACCCTACTGTTGGCACTTTCCTTTTGCCCTAAACACTACATACCAGGGTAAACAATATTATCTGAGGATGCCTGAGGACACCCCAACGTTCTGCGAGCAGCTCAACCTGCCACTGATAGAACTACCGGAGTGGTACAAGGAGTTCCGTACTCCAACTCAGGGACCCTCTTCCCCCCCACACTCCACAGGCTTCTCCTTCCAAGCCTCCCTCCACCAAAAAAAAATCAAAATTCAATAAACGCACGGGCCCCAGCTATGGCAAATCTCCTTATGCGGCCAAGGGATCCAGATCTCAAAACAACATCTGAACAATGCTATCCATCTACCTTTGCTATGTCTTTATTTTTGAGCTGTAATCACAGGCTGCAATTGATAACATCTCTGATGGAAATTCTCTACTTATCTGTATGCATATGTATTTTTACCCACTAACTATCCTCTCTTATGCATATGGTCATTCATGCTTAGTGATTAATATACCAGGCATACTGTCTGACCAAATTGGAATGTGTGAACATCCCGTGGTCTTTGACCAATTAACTATACCTATAGCCTTTACTTAAGGAGGGCACTACGGTGCATAATTTGCACTAATCACATAACTCTACATTCTAGATTGGTCGGACTGTGTCCCCTACTTAGAACACTCAGGATTGGGGCAGTATGGGTGATACTCATTGCCTTCTAAAACAATGTGTGTTACCATATAATATCCCCCAAACTCAAACCATATTATGGGTGTTTTATGTAATACTGGAGTTTGACTGTTATATGATTGGTGCAGGATCATTTGGGTTGTGCAGCATAAGCTTTACCCACATGATTCATCTACCAGACTGATCTCATGTACCCAGTAGTCATGCTTGTTGACAGATGTCCTGTGCCTCCAAGCCAACCAAAAATCACTACATAAATACCCTCTGGTCCCTGACCAATTGACTATACATACAGACCTAAGTTATCCACCTGGACGATTCTCCAGGTGGAGCACGGGTTACACCTTATATGTTGTTGGGGTACCCCCTTGTTCTAAATGGGTCGATCTACTGCCCTTCTCTGGGAGTTTCAGAGCCGAGGTTGTCTCTGAACCAATCCGCTACAACCGGTTTTATTTGCACTACTACGCATTGTTACCAAATGTGCCTATGGTACATACTCGGAAATTCGTTTATAATATTGGAGTTTAGCTAGTCCCGGACTATTTAGGCTTACTAAGTTATTCACTGTAATCAATGTTCAAATCTTTAGTTAACGATTGCTCTTAGCGCTGTTTTCATGTTACTGATTCATGCTACCACTTAAATGGCTGGAAGGGGTACATGACCAATTTAAATATTTTACTTGCTTTATTTGAAGGCCGCGGGAGGCAATGCTTACACTGTTTTTATTACAACAGGTTTTCTAAATATGATGTTGACATTCCTATGGTAATAACCTCCCATTGCCTCTAACAGTGGATTCTGTTCAGTTATCTGCTGAACATGAATCCCTTATTTTTTCTCCTAGCGATTGACGCCAGGAGACGTTTATTATTAACCTCTCTGTTGACGAGATTCTCTTACTTGAGAGTATCCAGACTACTTCTCTAGGGATGAGCCGAACACCCCCCGGTTCGGTTCGCACCAGAACCTGCGAACGGACCGAAAATTCGCACGAACGTTAGAACACCATTGACGTCTATGGGACTCAAACGTTCGAAATCAAAAGTGCTCATTTTAAAGGCTAATTTGCATGGTATTGTCCTAAAAAGGGTTTGGGGACCCGGGTCCTGCCCCAGGGGACATGTATCAATGCAAAAAAAAGTTTTAAAAACGGCCGTTTTTTCGGGAACAGTGATTTTAATGATGCTTAAAGTAAAAAAAAAAAAAGTGAAATATTCCTTTAAATATCGTACCTGGGGGGTGTCTATAGTATGGCTGTAAAGTGGCGCGTGTTTCCCGTGCTTAGAACAGTCCCTGCAAAAAATGTCATTTTTAAAGGAAAAAAAGTCATTTAAAACTGCTTGCGGCTTTAATGTAATGTCGGGTCCTGGCAATATGGATGAAAATCAGTGAGACAAACGGCATGGGTACCCCCAAGTCCATTACCAGGCCCTTTGGGTCTTGTATTGATATTAAGGGGAACCCCGCACCCAAAATAAAAAAAGGAAAGTTATGGGGCCCCCAGGCCCTATATACTCTGAACAGCAGTATACAGGCGGTGCAAACAAGACAGGGACTGTAGGTTTGTTGTTAAGTAGAATCTGTTTGTAATTTTGATCTGGTACATTTTTAACGTGTTTAGCTCCAGCCAAAAAATCTATTTTAAGCTTTTTGGAAAACCTAAGGAAGGGTTATCACCCCTGTGACACTTGTTTTGCTGTCTGTGCTCCTCTTCAGAAGATTTCACCTCATTTTTTATCCCAATGACAAATGTTTTTTGAAAATTTGGGTTTTTTTGTGAAACAAGGATTGGTGATAAAGCATCAGTGGAAAGGAGAAAAGTTTTTTCCCATATTAACTTTCATCTTACTTCCTGTTGTCTCCTTCCGTTTGCAAGTAGGAGTCGTTTGTAAGTTGGATGTTTGAAAGTAGGGGCCTGCCCTATATACTCAGCAGAAATTTGGGCCTTAGGTGTGTGTGTGTGGCCACAACACTGTAAGCCCTCACATGGCCCTGCTGTGAAATATGAGATCAAGAATTGTAATTACATGCCCCTGTTGAACAGGGGCAGAAAAATTGGGCCTTTGGTGGTGGTGCTGGTGCTACAACACTGTAAGTCCTCACAGATACTCTTGGTGGACGCAGAAACTGGCCCTGCTGTGAAATATTAGATCAAGAATTCTAATTACATGTCCCTGTTGAACAGGGGCTGAAAAATTGGGCCTTAGGCACTGGTGCTGGTGCCACAACACTGCAATCCCTCACAGATACTCTAGTTGGAGTGCAAGAACTAGCCCTGCTGCAAAGAATTGCATGAAAAATTGTAATTACATGCCCCTGTTAAACAGGGGCTGAAACATTGGGCCTTAGGCACTGGTGATGGGACTGGCGGCGCCCAGAACCAAAAATGTTCTTACAAGCTATCATCATTATCATTGAGGAGGAAGAGGATAATTACTCAGTATAACAGGATAGTCACTCATCAGCATAGGCAGTCTTTGAAGGGATCTGACATTTCAAAAAAATTTATTCGGTTACATCAGCATCAGGTGCTTGGTAGCTGGTGGTGATTCAAGACTGATTCATTTTTATGAAGGTCAGTCGATCGACCGAGTCGGTGGACAGACGCACCCTGTGATCGGTTACAAAGCCTCCAGCAGCACTGATTTTCGGGTGTCCGATTTAGATCTTGCCCCTAGGTATTCCTGCACCATGTAAAACAGACGCTGGCGATGGTTGCTGGAACTGATCATACTTTCGGGCTGCGGACTAAAAAATTGTCTGAACGCATTGTTCAGACGGCCACCTTCTCCACCGCTCCTTCTTTGACTGACCGAAGCCTCAGCAACACGTTGTCCAGAAACAGGAGTTTGTAACCTCCCAGTCTCTGGGAACGTGTTGCACAGACCTTTCTGCAAGGCCTCCCGAAGATGTTTCATCCTCTGCTCCCTCTGCGACGGCTAGATAAGGTCCGCAACCTTACCCTTGTAACGTGGATCAAGGAGGGTTGCCAGCCAGTAACGATCCCCCTCCTTGATACCACAAATACAAGGATCCTTCCACAGGCTTTGCAGGATCAGGGAGGCCATGCAGCATAGGTTTGCTGAGGCATTTGGTCCAGAGTCCTCTGGGTCACTAAGGACGACATGATCTGCAGCCACCTCTTCCAAGCCACGTACAAGTCCATGTGTTTCTTGGAACTGTAAATGATCCCTTAAAGACTGCTGCTGATGCTGAGTGCCAGGCTCCATCTCCATACTGACACAATCCTCCTCCTCGTCCTCTTCCTGTGTGATCGGCGGGCACGCAGGAACACTGTCTGGATAAAGGGGGCCTTGAGAGCTAAGGAAGTCCTCCTCTTCTTGCCTCTGTTCTGCCTCAAGTGCCCTGTCCATTATTCCACGCAACGTGTGCTCCAACAGGTGGACAAGGGGGACAGTGTCACTGATGCATGCACTGTCACTGCTCACCATCCTCGTGGCCTCCTCAAATGGTGACAGGACAGTGCATGCATCCCTGATCATGGCCCACTGGCGTGGGGAAAAAAAACCAAGCTCCCCTGACCCTGTCCTGGTGCCATAGTCGCACAGGTACTCATTGATGGCCCTCTGCTGCGTGTGCAGCCGCTGCAGCATGGCCAATGTTGAGTTCCACCTGGTGGGCATGTCACAGATTAGGCAGTTCTTGGGCAGGTTAAATTCCTTTTGGAGGTCTGCCAGCCAAGCACTGGCATTATATGACCGGCGGAAATGCACACAGACTTTCCTGGCCTGCCTCAGGACATCCTGTATGCCCAGGTACCTGCCCAAGAACCAATGCACCACCAAGTTAAGGACATGAGCCAAACAGGGCACATGGGTCATTTGTCCCTGTCGGAGGGCGGAGAGGAGGTTGGTGCCATTGTCGCAAACCACCATTCCTGCCTTAAGTTGGCGTGGCGTCAACCACCTCTGAACCTGCCCCTGCAGAGCTGACAGAACCTCTGCCCCTGTGTGGCTCCTGTCCCCCAATCACACCAGCTCAAGCACCGCATGGCATCTTTTGGCCTGCATACTTGAGTAGCCCCTTGAACGCCTACGGAGCACCACTGGTTCCGAGGACAAAGCACAGGAAGAGGCCATGGAGGAAGAAGAGGAGGGGGTGGAGGAGAGAGGTGTGTCAGAATCAGTAGTGGCATTTTGGAGGCGTGGTGGCGGAACAACCTCCAACACTACTGCATCTTGTCCTGCATTCTTCCCAGCTGCCAGCAGAGTCACCCAATGCGCCGTGAAACTTAGGTAACGTCCCTGTCCATGCCTGCTGGACCATGAGTCAACGGTAATATGCACCTTACCGCAGACCGCCCTGTCCAGCGAGGCATGGACATTGCCTTCCACATGCCGGTAGAGAGCCGGAATCGCCTTCTGTGAGAAAAAGTGCCGTTTGGGTACCTGCCACTGAGGAACCGCACATTCCACAAACTCACGGAAGGGGGCAGAGTCTACCAACTGAGAAGGTAGCAGTTGAAGTGCTAGCAATTTTGCCAAGCTAGCATTCAACCACTGGGCATGTGGATGGCTGGGAGCGAACTTCTTTCAGCGGTGCAGCAGCTGGGGCAGGGAAATTTGCCTGGTACAATCTGACGTTGGTGTACCAAAAGCAGATTGCCCATAAGTACTTGGCTGTGACACACTTAATTCTACACCTTCATTTCTCTCAGTGCAGGTCTCAGAGAGGACTGAAGGTATAGTGGGGTTGGAGATCTCAGCTGATGAGGAGCAAGGAGAGGTCCTCTTTGTTCTTTGGTGTGGGTCTTTTAGATACGCTTGCCAACGAACTGCATGGCAGGTCAACATATGTCTGGTCAAGCATGTGGTGCCCAAGCGGGAGATGTTTTGGCCACGCAAGATACGCTTGAGACATATGTTGCAAATAGCAGCGGTGCGATCTGCTGCACTCGTCTCAAAAAAGGCCCACACCAAAGAACTTTTGGAATAACGTGCAGAGACAGCAGCGCCCTGCACATGCGGAGCTTTGCGGTGTGATGCAGTCAGTGTGCTGCCCTTAGGCTGGCCCCTGGAGGGCATCCTGCCTCGTTGGTGATGTGCCTCCTCCTCTCTCCTATCAGGCACCCACGCTGAGTCAGTGACCTCATCATCCCCTCCCTCCTCATCACTGGAACAAACCTGGCATTATGCTGCAGCAGGGGGAGCATGACTGCCAGATTGCTGTCCTTCTTGGGCACCCCCTCTGTCCGTGCTCACGTTACTGCCTTCATCTAGCTCAGTATCATCATCAGAGCCTTCTAAACGCTGGGCATCCTCCTGGAGCATGTACCCAACACTGTGGTCAAACAGTTCGAGGGACTCCTCAGGAGGACATGGTGGGGCTACGGAAGGAGTCACTGATGCCATTGAGCCGAGGGAAGAGGCCGCGTTGGCAGCTGCTTTGCCAGACAAAGTAGCCTGAGCATGGGTGAGAGAGGATGAGGACGGCTTGGTCTTCCACTCGACCAAGTCTTCCGCATGTTGCGGCTCAACACGGCCAGCTGCCAAAAAAAGGCCAAGCGTGTCCCATGGCCACGTGCTGATGAGGATGCACCGTCTCCACGACCAGCACTGTTGCCTCTAGACACAGAGCCTGCTTGCCCTCTTTTATTATTGGCTTGTGACTGTCTGCCTCTCCTTGTTGGCCTTCCAGACATACTAATGGCCTGCAGTGAGATGTAGCTACACTAAGCTGGGATATATAATATATATATATATATATATATATATATATATATATATACACACACTGATACTGCAGCTAGCAAAATCAACTGCCTTCCTGTTGTATGAGAACACCACCAATCTTCTACAGGTAGCTTTAGATGAACACTGTGCAGAGGTCGCACTACACTAACTTGTAGCTTTAGCTGACCACTGTGCAGAGGATGCACTACACCAACGTTAAAATAATGTAGCTGCCTGCGGTAGTAATAGGATCAGGAAAACACCACCAACCTTCTACAGGTAGCTTTAGCTGAACACTGTGCAGAGGTCGCACTACACTAACGTGTAAATAATGTAGCTTCCTGCGGTAGTGATAGGATCAGGAAAACACCACCAACCTTCTACAGATAGCTTTAGCTGAACACTGTGCACTGCACTAACATTAAAATAATGTAGCTGCCTGCGGTAGTGATAGGATCAGGAAAAGACCACCAACCATCTACAGGTAGCTTTAGCTGAACACTGTGAAGAGGACGTACCACACTAACGTTAAAATAATGTAGGTGCCTGCGGTAGTGATGGGATCAGGAAAACACCACCAACCATCTACAGGTAGCTTTAGCTGAACACTGTGAAGAGGACGCACTACACTAACGTTAAAATAATGTAGCTGCCTGCAGTAGTGATGGGATCAGGAAAACACCACCAACCTTCTACAGGTAGCTTTAGCTGAACACTTTGCAGAGGTCGCACTACACTAACGTTAAAATAATGTAGCTGTCTGCGGTAGTGATACGATCAGGAAAACACCACCAACCTTCTACAAGTAGCTTTAGCTGAACACTGTGAAGGGGACGCACTACACTAATGTTAAAATAATATAGCTGCCTGCGGTAGTGATAGGATCAGGAAGACACCACCAACCTTCTACAGATAGCTTTAGCTGAACACTGTGCAGAGGATGCACTACACTAACGTTAAAATAATGTAGCTGCCTGCGGTAGTGATAGGATCAGGAAAACACCACCAACCTTCTACAGGTAGCTTTAGCTGAACACTGTGAAGAGGATGCACTACACTAACGTTAAAATAATGTAGCTGCCTGCAGTAGTGATGGGATCAGGAAAAACCACCAACTTTCTACAGGTAGCTTTAGCTGAACACTGTGCAGAGGTCGCACTACACTAACGTTAAAATAATGTAGCTGTCTGCGGTAGTGATAGGATCAGGAAAACACCACCAACCTTCTACAGATAGCTTTAGCTGAACACTGTGCAGAGGACGCACTACACTAACGTTAAAATAATGTAGCTGCCTGCGGTAGTGATAGGATCAGGAAAACACCACCAACCTTCTACAGGTAGCATTAGCTGAACACTGTGAAGAGGACGCACTACACTAACGTTAAAATAATTTAGCTGCCTGCAGTAGTGATAGGGTCAGGAAAACACCACCAACCTTCTACAGGTAGCTTTAGCTAAACACTGTGCAGAGGTCGCACTACACTAACGTGTAAATAATGTAGCTGCCTGCGATAGTGATTGGATCAGGAAAACACCACCAACCTTCTACAGGTAGCTTTAGCTGAACACTGTGAAGAGGACGCACTACACTAACGTTAAAATAATGTAGCTGCCTGCGGTAGTGATAGGATCAGGAAAACACCACCAGCCTTTTACAGGTAGCTTTAGCTGAACACTGTGCAGAGGTCGCACTACACTAACTTGTAGCTTTAGCTGAGCACTGTTCAGAGGACGCACTACACTAACTTGTAGCTTTAGCTGAAAACTGTGCAGAGGTCGCACTACACTAACTTGTAGCTTTAGCTGAACACTATGAAGAGGACGCACTACACTAACTTGTAGCTTTAGCTGAACACTGTGCACTACACTAACTTGTAGCTTTAGCTGAACACTGTGAGGAGGATGCACTACACTAACATGTAGCTTTAGCCGAACACTGTGCAGAGGTCGCACTACACTAACTTGTAGCTTTAGCTGAACACTGTGAGGAGGACGCACTACACTAACTTGTAGCTTTAGCTGAACACTGTGCACTACACTAACTTGTAGCTTTAGCTGAACACTGTGCAGAGGACGCACTACACTAACTTGTAGCTTTAGCTGAACACTGTGCAGAGGTCGCACTACACTAACTTGTAGCTTTAGCTGAACACTGTTCAGAGGACGCACTACACTAACTTGTAGCTTTAGCTGAACACTGTGAGGAGGACGCACCACACTAACTTGTAGCTTTAGTTGAACACTGTGCAGAGGTCGCACTACACTAACTTGTAGCTTTAGCTGAACACTGTGCAGAGGTCGCACTACACTAACTTGTAGCTTTAGCTGAACACTGTGAGGAGGACGCACTACACTAACTTGTAGATTTAGCTGAACACTGTGAGGAGGACGCACTACACTAACTCTTAGCTTTAGCTGAACACTGTGCAGAGGTCGCACTAGACTAACTTGTAGCTTTATCTGAACACTGTGCAGAGGTCACACTAAACTAACTTGTAGCTTTAGCTGAATACTGTGAGGAGGACGCACTACACTAACTGTAAATAGTCTAGCTGCCTGACTGTGGTACTAATAGGATCAGAAGAACACCAGCAATTTTCTTCAGGTAGCTGTAAATACTGTAACAACACAAGCCTGCCTGTCAGTAGAAAGATAATAACAGGAACGGATCTAGCTAAACTGAATACAGTAGCTAAACTGAATACAGTGTATATATATATATATATATATATATATATATACACACACACACACACACACACACACACACAAAACACCTGGGATGCATATATATACACAATACACTGTAAGTGCAGCTAACTGACTGACTGTCCTGCCTAATCTATCTAACTTAAATCAAATGACACTGTCTCCCTGTCTCTGTCTCTCAATGCCGGAACACACACTACACAGGGCTGCCGTGCAGGCGGCCTTATATAGTGTGGGGCGTGTACTAAACCCCCTGAGCCATAATTGGCCAAAGCCACCCTGGCTTTTGCCAATTACAGCTCTCTCTACAGACAGCGCTGTGATTGGCCAAGCATGCGGGTCATAGTGCATGCTTGGCCAGTCATTAGCCAGCAATGCACTGCGATGCTGCAGTGAATTATGGGCCATGATGCGCCACACGAATTTGGCGCGAGCGGCCCATATCGTTCGCAATTCGGCAAACGAGCGAACAGACAATGTTTGAGTGGAACAATGGTTCGACTTGAACACAAAGCTCATCCCTATACTTCTCTATTATCTTCCGGATCTTTTCTTTCCCTAATCTCTCCATTCTGTCCACCAAGGGACCAACTGATTCAAACAATCCAACCCTGAGATATTTCCTGCATATTTAACTATGTCTTTTTCTATGCTTGACAAACGACCTTTTGTGATTTCTCATAATGTTAGGTGACTAAACGCACCCGAGAAGCAAACTTCTTTACTCAGAGAACTACACAAAGTGAAGCCATCCATGGTGTTTCTACAAGAGACACACTTCAAAAACAGGTAAGGTACCAAGACTACACAATGAACATTACCCATATGCATATCATTCCACGAATTCCGCCCCCCAAATCTAAAGGGGTATCCATTTTACTCCACAAAAATTCGAGCTTCGCCATAACATGGCAACATGCTGACGCAGATGGAAGATTTCTATTTCCTAAAGAGCAATGGGCAGGGTTGCCAATCATGTTGGCAAATGTGTATTTCCCTAATTCAGCCCAAGTCACATTCTGCCAGCGTGTTGTTGAGGAATTGAAAAGCTTCACCTCAGGATGTATTGTTTTAGGAGGGGACTTTAACACATCACTGAACCCCCTACAAGACACATCAGATGGTACATCTAGCTTACCATACAAAAAAACTACGAAAAATCAAAACTTTCCTAGCCTCACTTACATTGGTTGATACGTGGCGCACAACTAATCCTACCGACAGGGATTTCTCATGTTTCTCTGCTTTATACAAATTCACACGCATTGATTATATCTTTCTCTCTCAGAGGGATTTACCTCTTTTGCAAAATGCCAAGATCAGTATTAAATTCTTCTCAGATCATGCACCCATTTGGCTGACTCTGTGGATGATTAGAAGCCCACGAAATAGCACTTGGAGGCTAAACCCGTCCTTACTTACAGACACGTCAGGACTAGGCAAAATAACAAAAACCATAAAAGCTTACTTTGCGGAAAACGTCACGGATGAGCTGTCTCCATTAACAATTTGGGCAGCCCATAAATGTGTGGTGAGAGGGGAGTTTATTAGGTTGGGAGCGGTGAAAAAAAGGGAGGCGGAAAAGGAAATCAATGATCTGGTGCTCAAAATAGGCGAAATGGAAGCAAAACACAAGCAATCCCTAGCAATAGAATCGGCCACTGCCCTACTTGAACTAAGGAAAAAGCTACAGTCCATCTTAAATCATAAGGTGCAGAGGATCCTCTTCTTTAAGAAGGGGTTGTTTTATGAATATGGAGACAAAACAGGGAAATTCCTTGTAAGGGCATTGAAGGAGACACAGCTAGCTGCTAACATATCTGCCATAAAAACTAAAAATAATCAAGTAGTACAGGACGCCAAAAAGATTGCACAAGTCTTCCATTTTCTGTTTAAATGGGATGAAAAGGCTCTTAAATATCTGGGGGTTTGGCTGACACCGAAACTTGACACACTTTACACAACAAACTTTCAACCTCTGCTACAAGCCATAAAAAAAGATCTAGAGAAATGGTCTTTAAAATACTTCTCATAGTTCGGCAGGGCAGCCATGATCAAGATGACAGTTTTACCTAGAATTCTGTATTTTTTCCAAACCATTCCAATCCTTCTATTATTATTATTATTATTATTCAGGATTTATATAGCGCCAACAGTTTACGCAGCGCTTTACAATATAAAAGGGAGACAATACAGTTATAATACAATACAATACAATAGGATTAAGAGGGCCCTGCTCAGAAAAGCTTACAATCTAATAGGGTTGGGCAGGTGGTACAAAAGGTTGTAACTGTGGGGAATGAGCTGGTGGAAGTGGTAGGAGATTAGTTGGAGACGTGATAGGCTTTCCTGAAGAGATGAGTTTTCAGGGATTGCCTGAAGGTAGCAAGAGTAGGGGATAGCCGGATAGATGGAGGTAGCGAGTTCCAGAGGATGGGAGAGGCTCTGGAGAAATCCTGGAGACGAGCATGGGAGGAGGAGATGAGAGAGCTTGAAAGCAGGAGGTCTTGAGAAGAGCGGAGAGGTCGATTTGGGTGATATTTGGAGACAAGATTAGTGATGTAGCTTGGGGCAGAGTTGTGAATGGCTTTGTATGTTGTTGTTAGAATTTTGAAATGAATTCGCTGGGTGATTGGGAGCCAGTGTAGGGATTGAAGTAGAGGGTTCTACTAACAAACTCTACAATCTATGCTCAGGAGATTTTTATGGATGAACAAAAAACCTTGCATTGGCCTCCAGCTACTCACTTGAGCTAAACACAATGGAGGAATGGGCTTCCCAAATTTTTAAAATTACTATCTTGCTTCACATCTTACTCGAATTATAGACTGGACATGTCATTCAGACAATAAGGATTGGGTGGCATTGGAAAATAATATAGGTCCGATACCAGTGACACATTCACCATGAATACCATGGAACTCTTGTCCTAGACAACTGAAACAAAACCCTTTAGTAAGGGCAACACTTAAAAATTTGCAAAAAGTGATTCAGATCTCTGACTTAACTACATCTTCAGGACTTCTAACACCACTGATATCTAATCCAAACTTTCCGCCAGGAATGAACAAGCCCCCACAGCTGTATACAGACGGGAATAGATCTTTTTTGGCTTCACACTGTTTCAAGAGCAGTAAGATAAAATCAATTTTGGAAATTCAAACTGAGACAGGACAAACATATATGACAAATTGGGAATACAGACAGATTCACAGTTATGTCTTGAGTCCCCAAAGGTATAAACAACTTATGAGACCTTTAACCCCTTTTGAAGCGGTGTGTCTTAAGGCAGCCAAAACAACTATTTCATTATCTCACGCCTGGTTGCAGTCCTCCAGAACTCAGGAACCAAATAAACACAAAGTGTTCTGGGAATCTGCCTTAAACACCTCTTTCAATGAGGACCAATGGCTACATGCTTGTGTGTTTGCACAAAAATGCACAATTAGCACACGCATACAGGAAACCTCCTTCTAACTTTTGACAAACTGGTACAACACACCAGCTAAAATACATAGATGGATTCCGGCAGTTCCAGATCCCTGTTGGCACTGCGATCAGGCAAAGGGCACATTACAAAATATATGGTGGGACTGCATCTTAATACAGCCATACTGGCTGAAAGTCTGTGAGACAATAAAACTCATTACGGAAACATCAATTCAATTAATCGCAGCATGCTGCTTACTACACATCGCAAACTTCTCTATGAAGAAATAAGAGATCATTGACTAGATTCTTGCTTTCTGCCACAAAAGTGGTAATCTCTAGACACTGGAAAACAACAACCACCCCCAAAACCAAAGAATGGCTACACCAAGTACACTACCTCTATAATATGGAGGAAATAAGGGCTACAGTGCATGAAACAACCGAAAAATTAAATAGCCTGGCAACCTTGGGTGGTCTTTAAATACATGAATACATGAAGCATATAAAGCAGCAACATAAAATCTACTCAGGCAATTTCTGGTCCTTGGTCTCCTGTCTCTTTTTTCTTTTTTCTTCTTTTAGTTCACCTTCTTTCAGTTTTGCTACCCTTTCTAGCCAATACAGTTTTATTCATTTTAAGCAACAGATGCTTCTATAGAGTGTACACTGATTACACAAGTATGCACAAATAATCAGTCAATATGTATTCCAAGACCTAACTTTAATGACAGGCCTTGCTTGCTAAAACTGTAACTTCAATTGACAAAATTTATGGCCAGCCTATATCTCAGTGATTATTGCATAGCATACACTTTAAGGATGTCATATATTTTCTGTTGAACTTGTATGATACACAAATATCTGTACGACTCTTTATCCTTCTACAACTGTTATTATTCTTTCTTATGCAATAAAAATTTTAATGATAAAAAAGTCATAGATAAAGTCATGTAAACCGTAAAAAAGGCCAATTTTTGTAAGAAATAGTAACATTAGTATTATACTACATATACAACACAAGGCAATTATAGCGTACAAATAAGTACAAAATGATGGGCATTAATACAATAAAAAAACATAAAATGTTCATGTTAATCTTACATCATATTGATTTAGAAACATGTGGAGCTGTTGAACACTTATCCTCAAATCAGTCTCATTAAATTCATAGGGAATGTTCCATCCAAGGGGACCAAATTTCCGTCTTTCTTGAACCAATGCATGGAAGAAGCACAGACTGTAGAGCAATTTTTTGAATTCCGGCTAAACAGATTGAAAAAAAAAAGAGAGCATTTATAGTTCAATCTTGAAATACTTCAAAATGTCTTCTAAATTCCTTCAGTTAACAGACATCGCAACTTATTTTTTGCACATACCAAAAAGTATTGCACTATCACACAGAAATGCTTATTTCTCTTATTATAAATATAGCACTTGCCATAACCTATAACTTTGCACTACAGCTGTAAATTCAGACCTAATTAAGCCGTTTGATTATCTTAGACTCAATGTAAGTGTATACTCATGACGTAGCATGCTTCTGTTTGTGTTGTGTATAGCTTTTCTTGTATCAGTATATAATAAATAAATCTGTGCCACTGGGCCAATAATACAGTATCTCACAAAAGTGAGTACACCCCTCACATTTTTGTAAATATTTTATTCTATATAACACTGAAGTAATTACACTTTGCTACAATGTAAAGTAGTGAGTGTACAGCTTGTATAACAGTGTAAATTTGCTGTCCCCTCAAAATAACTCAACACACAGCCAGTAATGTCTAAACCGCTGGCACCAAAAGTGAGTACACCCCTAAGTGAAAATGTCCAAATTGGGCCCAATTACCATTTTCCCTCTCCGGTGTCATGTGACCCATTAGTGTTACAAGGTCTCAGGTGTGAATGGGGAGCAGGTGTGTTCAATTTGGTGTTATCACTCTCACTCTCTCATACTGGTCACTGGAAGTTCAACATGGCACCTCATGGCAAAGAACTCTCTGAGGATCTGAAAAAAAGATGGCCTGGGCTATAAGAAGATTGCCAAGACCCTGAAACTGAGCTGCAGCACAGTGGCCAAGAAGATACAGCGGTTTAACAGGACAGGTTCCACTCAGAACAGGCCTTGCTATGGTTGACCAAAGAAATTGAGTACACGTGCTCAGCGTCATATCCAGAGGTTGTCTTTGGGAAATAAACGTATGAGTGTTGCCAGCATTGCTGCAGAGGTTGAAGGGGTGGGGGGTCAGCCTGTTAGTGCTCAGGCCATATGCCACACACTGCATCAAATTGGTCTGCATGGCTGTCATCCCAGAAGGAAGCCTCTTCTAAAGATGAGCACAAGAAAGCCTGCAAACAGTTTGCTGTAGCAAGCATACTAGTGGGGCATACACACGGTCGGACTTTTCGACCGGACTGGTCTGACGGACGCCGACGGACCAAATCCGGCGGACAATCCGATCTTGTGTGGGCTTCACCGGACCTTCAGCGGACTTTTCCAGTCGCAAATCTGACGGACTTTAGATTTGGAACAGGCTTCAAATCTTTACGTCGTAACTCCGCCGGACCCAGAAATCCGCTCGTCTGTATGCTAGTCCGATGGACAAAAACCGATGCTAGGGCAGTTATTGGCTACTGGCTATCAACTTCCTTATTTTAGTCTGGTGTACGTCATCACGTACTAATCCATTGGACTTTGGTGTGATCGTGTGTAGGCAAGTCCGTTCGTTAGAAAGTCCATTGGAAGTCCGTCAAAAGTCCGTTGAAAGTCCGCTGGAAAGTTTATGGGACCAGTTTGGTCGAAAAGTCCGCCCATTTGTACGCGGCATAGGGACATGGATTACTGGAACCGTGTCCTGTGGTCTGATGAGACCAAGATAAACTAATATGGTTCAGATGGTGTCAAGCATGTGTGGCGGCAACCAGGTGAGGAGCACAAAGACAAGTGTGTCTTGCCTACAGTCAAGCATGATGGTGGGAGTGTCATGGTCTGGGGCTGCATGAGTGCTGTCGGCACTGGGAAGCTACAGTTCATTGAGGGAACCATGAATGCCAACATGTACTGTGACATGTGGCTGAAGCAGAGCATGATCCCCTCCCTTCGGAGACTGAGCCGCAGGGCAGTATTCCAACATGATAATGACCCCAAACACACCTCCAAGATGACCACTGCCTTGCTAAAGAAGCTGAGGGTGAAGGTGATGGACTGGTCAAGCATGTCTCCAGACCTAAACCGTATTGAGGATCTGTGGGGCATCCTCAAACAGAAGGTGGAGTAGCACAAGGTCTCTAACATCCACCAGCTCTGTAATGTCATCATGGAGCAGTGGAAGAGGACTCCAGTGGCAACCTGTGAAGCTCTGGTGAACTTCATGCCCAAGAGGGTTGCTGGAAAATAATGGCGGTCACACAAAATATTGACACTTTGGGCCCAATTTGGACATTTTCACTCAGGGGTGTACTCACTTTTGTTGCCAGCGGTGCAAACATTAATGGCTGTGTGTTGAGTTATTTTGAGGGGACAGCAAGTTTACACTGTTATACAAGTTGTACACTCGCTACTTTACATTGTAGCAAGGTTCTATGGGGATAGGAAAGTTGTAATGTTTCGGTTTTTGCAGTATTGTCACGTACGCAAGAAACTGTGTTAATTCTCCCTGGGTATTAGAGGTAACAAATGCATCAGCTGCTACAAAGCATAAATATGTAAATATATCATTATCTTCAGGTTTTTCTTTATCATGCCTACCAATTATTCATAAATTATAATAACACAAAAATGCATGGCATGTGTAGTCAGAGGGATTACAAGGCAGACTTCTAGTCACAGCCAAAAGAGAGAAGCCGAACAAGACAACGCTATTTACATTACCTGCACAGTAGAGGGTCTTGGTGCTCACCTGTTCCAGTCCAATCAACAAAGTCTTTCCACAAGAGATATTCAGGGCACTCTCAGCTTCCAATTCTCTTTATTGTGACAAACCAACAAGGTCTAAAAGAATTAAAATCCATCGGCCAAAGAACTTTTCATGTTAAGAAGCTCACCCATGCCCTGAGAAAGCATGAGCTTGTTTCTGATAGTTCACAATAAAGAGAATTGGAGGCTGAGAGTGCCCTAAATATTTCTTTGTGGAAGGTATCTGTAAAATATAACTAACTCAGTAGTTTCAAGCCACATTCAAATAAAATAAGTGTGCTAAACCAAGCATAAAGGATATTGTAAGAAAAAGAAACCTTTGCAATGACTGATGGTAATGATAAATGAGTCACCCAAGATAATATTCAAAACTTAAAGTTAGCCTAAAATGAAATACTACCTACCCCACCATCCCGCCTACACCATTGTGCTGTGTGATGCAATATTGAACAATAATGTGATATTCAAATGTGCTAAAAGAACCCATGAAATACAGTATCTAATGCCGCGTACACACGGTCGGACTTTTCGTCTACAAAAGTCCGACAGTCTGTCCGACAGACTTCCGGCGGACTTTCGGCGGACTTGCAGCAGACTTTCTAACGAACGGACTTGCCTACACACGACCACACAAAAGTCCGACGGATTCGTACGTGATGACGTACACCGGACTAAAATAAGGAAGTTCATAGCCAGTAGCCAATAGCTGCCCTAGCATGGGTTTTTGTCCGTCGGACTAGCACACAGACGAGCGGATTTCGGGGTCCGTCGTAGTTACGACGTAAAGATTTGAAGCATGTTTCAAATCTAAAGTCCGTCGGATTTGAGGCTGAAAAAGTCTGCTGAAAGTCCGGAGAAGCCCACACACGATCGGATTACCAGCCAGCTTTAGTCCGTCGGCGTCCGTTGGACTTTTGTAGACGAAAAGTCCGACCGTGTGTACGCGGCATTACTCTTGGAAAAAATTATGGTCTGGTATACCAAAACAGATAGTCTTGTGCTAAAGCACATGACTCTATGATATCTGTAGTAGGAGAGGATCAGTGTTCTGACTGGCTGATCTTTAGCAGAGATAATGCTACCAAGACAGGTATGAACTTTAGGGGTACATAGGATGTTTGATTTTTGGTAAGAGTTACATAAGTCACATGTGCATAATTAGCAATCTGCTGGAACTACCAGTCTAACTCACTCCCTATTGCATGGACTGTAGAGACCATATTTAGACTATAACTGTCACAATAGTATTCTTTTAATTTGTATTTTCCCCATGTGTAACTAACAAAGCACATCTTGCTTATATTCAGCCCTAATGCGTTCATTTTATTAAAACATAAATTTGTTTTCTTTATTTTGAGTGATGGGCAGAGGCTGACTGGTGAACTTTTGGCCCAGGGGGCAAGTACAACCCAGAGGCCCATGGAGTAATGACTCAGCCCCCCCTCCCGCTGTCCCTCTTCCCTGTCTCCTTCCGACCCCCATTCCACTATAGAAATGTAAAGGACCTGGGACACTTTTGGGTGGTCCAAAAAAAGAAGTAACGCGGTGCACATAGCGCACCATGGTGAACAGTGGGTGTGGTCTGCATTAACAGTGGGAAGGGCTTAAAGGAGCATGGTTACCCCCCTTCCTGACCAGGCCATTTTTTGTAATACAGCACTGGGTTACTTTAACTGACAATTTTGTCCTTTTTTCCCCACAAATAGAGGTTTCTTTTGGTGCTATTTGATCACCTCTGCGTTTTTATTTTTTGCGCTATAAACAAAGAACGACCGACAATTTTGGAAAAAAAAAATTTTTTTACTTTCTGCTATAAAACAATAAAAAATCGAATTTCTTCATATATTTAGGCCAATATGTATTCTGCTACATATTTTGGTAAGAAAAAACCCCAATAAGAGTATATTGATTGGTTTGCGTTGGTTGCGTATGGTTTGGAGTTTTAGCGTCTACAAACTATGGGATATTTTTGCTTTGTTTTACTAGTAATGGCGGTGATCAGCGACTTATAGCGGGACTGCGATATTGTGGCGGACAAATCTGACATCTAACTGACACTTTTGACACTTTTTAGGGACCAGTGACACTGATAGAGTGATCAGTGCTACAAATATTCACTGTCACTGTACTACTGACACTGGCTGGGAAGGGGTTAACAGGGCGATTAAAGGGTTAATGGCGTTTCAGTGTAGTGGGGGAGGTGCTTTTACTAGTGGAAGGCATGGATCAGTGTTTCTGCTTTACAGGAACACAGGATCCATGCCTTCTGTACTAGCAGAACAGCAATCTGCCTTGTTCCATAGGCAGACTGTCATTCTGTACCGAACGATCAGCAGGTGCCGGTGGACATCTGGTCCACAGCAAATCACAGCAGGAGCAAGCCACCAGCGGAGAGCACTTGCGCCCGAAACCCGGAAGTGCAGGATCACGTATATACAGTACCTCACAAAAGTGAGTACACCCCTCACATTTTTGTAAATATTTTACTATATCTTTTCATTTGACAACACTGAAGAATTGACACTTTGCTACAATGTAAAATAGTGAGTGTACAACTTGTATAAGAGTGTAAGTTTGCTGTCCCTCAAAATAACTGAACACACAGCCTTTAATGTCTAAACCGCTGGCAACAAAAGTGAGTACACCCCTAAGTGAAAATGTCCCAATTGGGCCCAAAGTGTCAATATTTTGTGTGGCCACCATTATTTTCCAGCACTGTCTTAACCCTTTTGGGCATGGAGTTCACCAAAGCTTCACAGGTTGCCACTGGAGTCCTCTTCCACTCCTTCATGATGACATCACTGAGCTGGTGGATGTTAGAGACCTTGCGCTCCTCCACCTTCCATTTGAGGATGCCCCACAGATGCTCAATAGGGTTTAGGTCTGAAGATATGCTTGGCCATCACATTTATCCTCAGCTTCTTCAGCAAGGCAGTGGTCTTCTTGGAGGTGTGTTTGGGGTTGTTATCATGTTGGAATACTGCCCTGCGGCCCAGTCTCCGAAGGGAGGTGATCATGCTCTGCTTCAGTATGTCACAGTACATGTTGGCATTCATGGTTCCCTCAAAGAACTGTAACAGCAAACTGTTTGCAGGCTTTCTTGTGCTCATCTTTAGAAGAGGCTTCCTTCTGGGATGACAGCCATGCAGACCAATTTGATGCAGTGTGCGGCATATGGTCTAAGCACTGACAGGCTGACCCCCCACCCCTTCAACCTCTGCAGCAATGCTGGCAGCACTCATACATTTATTTCCCAAAGACAACCTCTGGATATGACGCTGAGTACGTGCACTCAACTTTTTTGGTCGACAATGGCAAGGCCTGTTCTGAGTGGAACTTGTCCTTTTAAACCGCTGTATTGTCTTGGCCACTGTGCTGCAGCTCAGTTTCAGGGTCTTGGCAATCTTCTTATAACCTAGGTCATCTTTATGTGGAGCAATAATTCTTTGTTTCAGATCCTCAGAGAGTTCTTTGCCATGAGGTGCCATGTTGAAATTCCAGTGACCAGTATGAGAGAGTGAGAGCGATAACACCAAATTTAACACACCTGCTCCCCATTCACACCTGAGCCCTTGTAACACTAACGAGTCACATGACACCGGGGAGGGAAAATGGCTAATTGGGCCCAATTTGGACATTTTTACTTAGAGGTGTACTCACTTTTGTTGCCTGTGGTTTATACATTAATGGCTGTGTGTTGAGTTATTTTGAGAGGACAGCAAATTTAAACTGTTATACAAGCTGTACACTCACTACTTTACATTGTAGCAAAGTGTCATTTATTCAGTGTTGTCACATTAAAAGATATAATAAAATATTTACAAAAATGTTAGGGGGTGTACTCAATATTGTGAGATACTGCATGTGTGTGTATATATATATATATATAAAAGACCTTCATTAAAATAGGTATGGCCTACTTACCAACCAGCAACTGTTATGACAATAAACACACTGGGAAGTATCTAATGAACAATATAGTATACAAGTTTTCTCTTGTTCAGCTAGTGGGCTGAATGAAAAAAACTAACAGATTCCTCTGTCCACACAAATTAGATGGATGAACAAATCCCTTCTGCCAAAACATTGTCTGTCCCCAAGTAAAATCTCCCCAGCTCAGTCTATCCCCTGGTAGAACACCCCCAGGTCAGTCTGTCTCCCAGTACAACCCCCCAGGTCAGTCTGTCTCCCAGTACAACCCCCCAGGTCAGTCTGTCTCCCAGTACAACCCCCCAGGTCAGTCTGTCTCCCAGTGCAATCCCCCCAAGGTCATACTGTCCCTCGTACAATCCTCCCAAGTCAGTCTGTCCAAGCACAACCCCCTCCCCAAAGAATTGGGTGCCAAGATAGGGTGCAAAGATGCCTGGTGCCTGGTGTGCATGTGATCTTCAGGGCCGGTGTGGCACACTGGAACAACTCATTCTGATCCGTGGTGCAGTGTGCTGATTCTTAATACATATCTGTCCTCATTCCTCTCCACATTGTAACCTCATTATTCTCAGCCCCAACACCCCCTCCATAATCATCATCCTTGTCCCTCTCCACAGTCATCCTCATCCCTCTTCACATTGTAACCTCATCAGCCACTTTAATCTCCATAGTCATTCTCATTCCTCTCTATAATCGTCCCCATCATCCTCATCCCTCTCCAGAATGATCCTCCTCCCTCTCCATAAAAGAGAGGTGTGAGGTGTGATCTTAGTGCTGTCAGAGGAAGTGGCTGCCACAGCACACTTACCTCCCTCCATGTTGCTCTTTCGTGCACCAGAGAAGCCGGGCTGGGGGTGACCACCTCCGAGGCTGGCCACACCCCCTCCCCTAATACCACCCAATCAAAATTTTAACCCAAGGAGCAGGCTCTGCCTCAGGGGTGTACTCAGTAGCAGTGAGTCCCCAATAAGAGAGCACTGATCAGATGCGGGGGGGGGGAGAAGGTAGGGGAAGAATTTGTTTCCTTGGCATGTGTTCCTCTTTGACTGTTGCCGCAGCTGTTCTTCTTGTGTGGCAGGGGCTGGTAGGGGGCCTCAATCATCCGGTGATGGTGTTAAGACAGCCCCGGTGCACAGGGTGATGGCAAAAGCTCTGTTGCACCTTTTTAAGGTGCAACAGAGCAGCCTGGGGGGGAAATTGATACCCTGCTATCCCCCCCCCCCCGACCCAGTCTGGCCATGGTAATGGGGGATTAGAACCTTTTACACAATGTTTTCTGTAGCATGTGTCCTGGTTGGCGAGATATACACACACTCGCCTTGTCATGTTGATTGCTTTAACCAGAACAAAAAATGAGAGGTAAAGCTACACAAGTTAATGTTTGTATGGGGAGGGTGTTCTGTGGCCTTTACACTTTCTGTTCTTGGGTGACGTTGCTGCTTCAGTACAGTGGGTGAGTGTTGTCATTCTGGGACAGGAAGTTTGTTACTGACAGGATCCCTGGGTAACAAAGGAAGAAATGCCTTAAACAAAAAAAGGTAATGCAGTCACAACATCTAAGGACTGCTAAGCTGCAATTAAACATTTTTTAGTCTTGAGGTTTAGATATTTTAAGAGTAGAAATTTCGATTCTTAGAAATACCAATCCTGACTGGTTGTTTTTAAAGCTTGTCTGTTTATCTGACATTACTACACTTCCCAAACTTAAATTAACAGACATAATGCAAGATTTTAACTGCTTCAAAAAAGTTGGTGATGACATCTATTCCTTTGCAGCTAGATATACCATTATGATGTAGACATATTAATAATAAAAAATAAAAAAAAAACCTCTTTCCCTTAGGGCAATGTGTAAAAATGTATATAAACACTACTAACAAGCTTTTTGCAGCTAGTGAAGAACTCCGGATCAGAGATAGGATCCATCAGGTATGAGCGGTTAATATTAGAACGCAAGCCTTTAGGTGCCTCATTTGTCATTTTCACTCCATTCTGCAGTACAGACACAGGAAAATTTGGTGATGGATAACTTGTAAGCCAGAGGCGAAAATCTGGATGTGTAGTCTCTGGATTCAACTCCTGTGAAATGATAAAACAGTAACGTATAAGCAAGCACTGCTATTTCATTTATACAATGCAAAGTAAATGGTACATAAACAGTTTGCCTATTAATTTCAGTTTTATTTACTGAAGATGAGATAAAAAGGAACCAGCAATTAAGCCCTATCCTATAAATATATACAGTAGCTAAAATATTAGCTTCCAAATAAGCCATAGATATTTTTATCTTTGATATATTTTCTCTTTAGTATTTGCAGCTGACTACTTAAATTAGTCGTCCTTGCAGTTGAACATGCGTGGTTTGTGAATGAGTCATAGCTGCCAGCTCACACTTTTCTAAAGGTGCACATACACATAATGGTTTGATGATAGCCACCAGCAGCTGTTTGTGGACCTCCATTCATATCCATGATAAACAAAGGTTGCCGCAACATACACTGGTGCGGCTGGGCAAGGTTTTCCATATCTGATTATTATCCACCCTGAGAGCACTGGCCAGTGATGGTGCGATATTCTTTCCTGAAAAGAAAGAAAATTGCTCAATACCCCCATTAACACAATCAGTGCTAGTGGGGGAATCCCTCCCGCGGATCTATTGCATTCTCCCAGCAAGGGGAGGGGGTGTCCCTGCTGGTAGAACACTCAGTGATTATTGCTAGTGGCCATAGGCCCTGGTAATAATAGCATGAAAAATCCGACAGGCTGGTTACACCCAAGTTGATCGATCAACACATACGTTCATACATTCAACCTGCCCATACATGGTTCAAAACTTGGACGGTCCTTGCTGAAGCAGCCGATTTGAACCATCTATGATGGCTTTATTGTAAAACAAACATTGAGGTAAACGAGGGGAAGCTCTGATGATTTCTATCATTTCTATCATTCAATCCTGTGCAAGCAAAAATGCTGTTTATTTTCCTTGCATGTGATTGGGTATGCTTTGCAATGCAAAGCCTTACCTAATTTACTAAGATCTGGAGCAACTGCGCTTGCAGTGCACAGTACATTTACCTTTAGTAAACAACCCCCTTGGATTGTATCCCACTCCAGCCAAAAGTGGCTGGAATATAAGATTGTTATCTGATGTCTGTGGAAAGCTTTAAGTGTCTAGTTCATTTGAAATTTGTTGCTGATGCTGATGAACTTAACATACCCCACTGATTTGTTACATGACAGCAAAACTGCAAAATAAAGGGGTAAACAAAATATGTAGCAAGGAAAATCAGAGGAAGAGTAGAGAATTCAGTAAGAATTTGTGATTGTATTACAAAGACGTTTTGTGTTGTTTTTTTATTAACTCGCACCACAGAATCTACTTCTACTAATGCAGAGAGAGTCTCAGTTATGATATTACATCCTACATAATGCAAGATAAAGTCCAACAGGGAACCATGAAACAACTAAAAAAAAACTGGCAGACATTCTGCCCTTGTGTATGTCGGCTGGCTTCTGTCGGACGTGCATGCTGGTAAACCAGCAGCCGACCGACTCCTGATCAGCACTCTCAGCCAATGGCAGAGAGAGCTGATCAGAGCGTTCTGGTGGGGGGACCGTCCCCCTGTAGAATGCAACAGCTCGGTGGGGAGATCGCTGGACTAACCTCGCATGGTTAGTACAGTGTCTCTGACCAGAGCTGTTTTTTTTCGTGCAACCAGAAAATAAACTGTAGTGTGTACCCAGCTTAAGAGTTGCTGCAACATGCAAGCAGACTGTAGGTTATCAGCTGTGCCTAATCACCAATGGAGTCAGGGTTGCCAGGCATTTAGAAAATGAGCAATTTATTTGGATTAGTGCATTTTATGTTGAGTGTTAGTATGCTGTATGATTCTTTGTGTTTCAGTATGGTATCAATTCTGTGTCTGCAGACATGTATCTAGCTAGTATTAGGGCTCATGTACACACAGACTAGGTCGACCGCCGGCCACAGGAAAATGCAAAACGTGGCAAAATCACTTTAAAATTGTGCCGCAATTTTGCCACATTTTGACGCCGGTAGTCAATAATTTCCTATCCTGAACACGATTCTTCCGCATTCAGGAGAGGGAAGTTGAGGGAGGATGAAAATCCCCTAACCGTAGCAGCTTCTAAACTCTTGTAAAAGCCTATGTGTACATGGACACAGGCTTTTATGGAGTTGAGTTTAGGGGCTTTGGCAGAAAAACGCCTAAAGCTCCTACACTCAAGTTTAGAAGCTGTAGTGTACATGAGCCCTTATAGTACAGTACTGAGTCTGCATCTGTAAAATGTAATGTGTCATTATGGTACTGATTCTGTGCAGACATGTTGCTGATTTTGTCTCTGTGGACATGTTTCTGGTTTGTCAGTACACTGATGATTATGTCTCTGCAAAGATGCTTTTGTTAGTATGGTACTGACTGTGTCTAGGCAGACACCCATCTCTTTGTTTCAGTATAGTAGTTATTTTATTACATTAAAGAAAACCTGTTATTACAGAAATAGGCAGGTTGTCGTTGGTAACTGTTATTTATCTGTCTCTAGCTTCAATACCTTCTAAGGCAGGCCATACATGGTTCGAATTTCAAAAGAATTTTCTTTCGAAAATCTTATCTAAGAATTTTCGTTCGAATTTCGCACCATTAGTGGGCTGCAGCAACAACCGATTTTTGTGCGGCCATCGAATTTGAGTAATCAGGCATGTTGGAAATATTTTGAAAAACTAACGTTTTTTTTAATCAATGATGGGAGAATTGTGCGAGAAATGTAATCGGGGCAGCACAGTGGTGTAGTGGATAGCACTTTCACCTAGCAGTAAGCAGGGTTGCTGGTTCGAATCCCAACCACGACACTACCTACCTGGAGTTTGCATGTTCTCCCTGTGCCTGCGTGGGTTTCCTCCAGGTACTCTGGTTTCCTCCCACACGCTAAAGACATGCTGGTAGGTTAATTGGATCCTGTCTAAATTGTCCCTAGTATATGAATGTGAGTTAGAGACCTTAGATTATAAGCTCCTTGAGGGTAGGGACTGATGTGAATGTACAATGTATATGTAAAGCACTGCGTAAATTGATGGCGCTATATAAGTGCCTTAAATAAATAAAATAATCAAAAAAGAAATGTGCACGAAAAGAAGATTCCCAGCCACGAAAATTCTTTTCTGTAGCAACATGAGGTGAAATTGAAGGCTTGGTTGGCCGAATTTCGAAATCAATGGTGGCACCATCGGATCACAAAACACACAAAATTTCTGATTTTCAAAAGAAAATTCTTTCAAGATTCGACCATGTATGGCCAGTCTAAGACATAGATCTAGAAAAATAATTCAGCCACAGAACTTCTGATCTGCACACTTGTTCCAGGCCAAATAAACTACTGAGGTCAGAGGAATATGACAGCCAGGCAGGTAACATTTTCCAAAGGAGTGATCAGCCTTAGCAGTGCCTTTTATGCTGCGTACACACGAGCAGACTTTTCGACCAGACTGGTCCGACGGTCTATGCGACAGACTTTCGGCGGACTTCCGACGGACTTTCTGAACAAACGGACTTGCCTACACACCAAAGTCCGACGGATTCGTACATGATGACGTACAACCAGACTAAAATAAGGAAGTTGATAGCCAGTAGCCAATAGCTGCCCTAGCGTCGGTTTTCGTCCGTCGGACTAGCATACAGACGAGCGGACTTTTCGACCGGACTCAAGTCCGTCGGAAAGGTTTGAAACATGTTCCAAATCTAAAGTCCGTCAGATTTTCAACTGAAAAAGTCCGCTGCTGGTCCGATGAGCCCACACACGGTCGAATTGTTCGCCGGACTCGGTCCGTCGGACCAGTCCGGTCGAAAAGTCCGCTCGTGTGTACGCGGCATTATACTTATAGCAGGTTTCTTTTTAAGGAGTTTTGATTTTACCATCATAGTTAACAAATCACCTCTAGAACCTAAACATAAGGAAGACACGTATCACAAGATTTAAGCTTTCATGCCATCATTCACCCTGGCACTGGTTTTCATATATTTGTATTGCTTGAAAACAACATAGTAAAATAGTGAACATCCTTTAATTTATAATAACTTAGCCATAAACATGTCCACTTGTTCTAGCTCTTTGTTTATCCACTTACTGTATATTGAGAAGTAATAGAAAAAGCTTAAGAGGCCATTCTAACTTTTGCCATTTTGGTGTGTTGCGCTTATGCCTGTGTATTACTATTAGTTTACAAGCATTAAAGTAGGCTGTGTTAAGGAAGCCCATTCAAATTAATTGGCTGCCAGCACACCAGAATGGACAGCAATTTTTCACCTATGTCGAGCTGGGCGACTCGAATTTCAGCCATTTCAGAAGGAAGCATCCCATATTCGAGCTGTCTATAGCAAGCCTTACACATTTCTACAACAAAAATATAAGAAGAGGGTTGGGCTAATGATTGTGTATTTGTGCTTGGCCTAATAGTTGTGGATAACTTGTATTACTAAACAAGGAGTCCTGTGTCTACTGTAACGTTCAGGGGTATAGCTCCTGTGATAGTGCTTCGTGGTCACTTGCAAAGTCATTTCTCATAAACAACAAAAAGTCTTTATTTTTCTTCACTCAAAAACAGTGCTTTCAGCAGCAAATGTAAATAGCTTAACACCAGCAACAAAAAAAACAACAACAAAAATCCACTTATCAATTATCACAAATGAAATGTAATTACGTATCAGCCCCATAAGGGATTTATCCACTGGAAGGACAGTCCAGACTGAGCTGTTTTTAAAATCTTCCAGCAGACGTGATGCACTCAGACAAGTGTCTCCTCTCCAAATTCCTACTACTCCACACTTGCACTAGGAGCTTCCTGCCTTTAAGTGCTGTTTCCTGCAGGTAAGCTTACCTTGTGGGACCAGAGTCCCTGTAATCAGGGTTGGAGGTTTTTTCCCACCCGCATATCTCTTTGAACCTCCTTCTGAGTCCCAAATAAGAAATTATTAATGCGGAGAGATCTGTAAATCAGTTCTCTCCTTTATGATTGAACTGTCCCAGAATCTCTCACCCCGCACGGGTGAGAACACCTCAGTACACCAAAACCATCCTCTGTAAAGGGACCACAACCCAATGATGTGAAAATGGTGAAACATAGCACCTGCCCAGGACCCATCATTGGCGTCCTATACACTACATATATATATAAAATTAAAATGGTAACGTTATCAGTTCACTATTAGGGCAATCCTGTATTCCTGAAATCCTGTATATAAGCAAGATTAACATGGTAACATTGGAAATCCGTTTCATGTAAACTGTGTCGTCACTTCAAAAGCAACATAATACACAGTTCAAGTACTGTAATACTGTTTAAGCAGAGCACAATTTTTTTCTGTATTGTTCCTTTTAGCATATGCCTTAAAAGTCTACACAGGAAGTGTATAAATTGCTTTTAAATGTATTAACTTTTCTACCTCACAAACTTTTTCCAGCATTGGCATCCAGGATGTAGCCAGATGGCAGTTCTGCAGGACTACCCAACTACCTTCTTTTATAGCCTTTTCAGTCATGCGGAGGGCTATTGGTCCTTGTCCTTGTCCAAGAGACAAAGAGCTCAGCTTTGAGCTTCCGAATCCCTTCAAAGAGGAAAGGTAATTGAAGATTATATCATGTCGCTAAATTAGTGCAAATGAAGTAACAGATAACATACAAGATAAAATCTTGTAATACATCAAAACATTAGCAGAGAACAAGTGTGAAGAAATATACCACATGGAGAAAGAAAACAAAGCCGCACTCCATATTAAAAGAGGTAATAATGTTTTTTTTTTAACTCCACTCACAATGCACAGACAAATCCACCTGGACCGACCACTAATGCATTTCACTCAGCAATAGCTCAGTTGAAGAGGGCAGAGGTCTAAATGGATTTGTCTGTGCACTGAATTGATGAATAAAACCATTATTACAGCTTCTTAAAGGGAGTGTAGCTTTGTTTCCTTTTTTCCATGTAGAGTATTTATGAAGTAGATTTGGTACTGCTGGTGATGCTGCACCCATTGTGGAAGTGCTGGGGCACAATATTTGTAGTGGAGAAGTTAACTTGTCTAGCTTTCTTTAAGCACAGGTGTACCTGAGCAAAAGATCAGATTTAGTCTGGGTTCACACCGCAGCACGCTCCAGCTCACAGGAGTCCGGTGCGTCTCCATTCACAATTTCAGGTCCGATTTCAGCCCAAATTTTTGGCTGAATTCAGACCTGAAATGGACCAAAAGACGAACAGGACTCCTGTGCAATTCGCACTGGAGCTGCTGTGGAGATGTGTGAACCGACTCTTTAGAGAGCTGGTCACAATCTCGTGATATGCGAATTGGAGAACCCGCATCCAATTCGCATAGGTGTGAACCCAGCCTAAAACATTCAGTTTGTGAAAACGGGGATAAAACTCTATAAAAACTCTATAAATTTTACATGTATAGATTTACCTGCTTAGGTCCTAAGCTGAATCTGATGAAGATTAAAGGATCTATTTATCAATGTTTTTACACAATTCACCCAGCTTTCACCCAATATTCACTTATTTTCACTTCACTTATTTCACTTCACCTATTTTTCACATAAGATTCTATTAGAAAAA
The DNA here is from genome assembly GCF_042186555.1 of Aquarana catesbeiana. Lineage (NCBI taxonomy): Eukaryota > Metazoa > Chordata > Amphibia > Anura > Ranidae > Aquarana > Aquarana catesbeiana. The sequence continues at coordinate 243,090,477 of NC_133329.1, forward strand.
TAATTGAATCGTCGGTAAAATTTGGAGTGAAAATATTGATATTTAAACCCCTTCAGAATTAGCAGTCCTTCAAAACAAGTTGCTGACTTGGAATGTTAGAAAGTGTATCATTGTTTCTTGATCATACATCACGGGACACAGAGTATTCATTACATAGTGGGTTAGATAGGCACCATCGGTGATTGGACACTGGTTAACCCCAATTAAGGAGAATTCCTCCCCTATATAACCCCTCCCATACGGGGAGGACGTCAGTTTTTTCACCAGTGTCTAAGGTGGTTGGTCACGTAAAACATGTGCTGTGAAGAAAGCTCCAGTTTGGTCCCTGCGGGGGGCTTAAAGGGCTATGCTGACCGGATCCATATCTCGGACCCATATTTTGACTCCCAAGATGGTATGTTACCCGGGCCTCGTCATCCGAAGAAGTGAGGTTTTGCCTGTAAGTCTCTCTTTGGAGGACTGGGCTCTGAGAAAACCAGGCTTGGTGTACTATTAAAACAGTGGCACAAAAGATTCTGGCAGAGTCTTTTACAGGTCCAGGTAAGAGGTTTCTCTGAGTAGGAACCCAAAAAACCCTGAAGGTTGGCACAACGCTACCTGTTCTCAGTAGTTCCTGCAGCGGGGACAGGTAAGAGAAGTTAATCCTATATATATATATATATATATATATTTATATTACAAATGGATTTTCTTCAGTGAGTAGTTGCATGTCTTACCTGATTTCCACCACTAGAGGGAGTAAGGAGCAAACTTACGTGCTTTTCAGATACACACTCAGTGAAGCTGGTGTCCAATCCGCTTACTTCCTCCACTGCATGTGTGCAGACGCCAGGTGGCTAATTTAAAGCCCAGAGCGTTCAGAGCTCTGTAAACAGATGGACACAGAATGTGGGCAGTGAGCATCCTAAAGTGGTCGGATCCAGGCTAAACTAAGACACCTACTCGGCATCAGGTTGTACAGTATTAAAGTGGAGTTCCACCCACTTTTACAACTCTTCAGCATCCCTCACTAAACTGTGCACTGTAAACGAATTAGATTTTTTTTTTTTCTCAGCACCTACTGTATATCTGCTGTATTCATTTTTCACTTCCTCTGCCCTGGCCGTGGCCCATCGCATCATTTCCTGTTTGCAATGCCTTCTGGGAAGGGGCGGCAACTTCCTCTGACACTGCCGCTGCTAAGGAAACCTGACCTGAAACCTATTACACTGCTTGTGCTGCACTGAGCATGTGCGTGATCTGCAAGGGTGAGATCCAGGAAGAAATACAGTCTGGCTTCAGATGCCCACACTTAAAATGGCCATGGCCTGCTGTAAGTTTATAAAATAACAAACTACTGCTATAAACTAACAAAACAGACCTTAGTTTACAGACTAACTTTACTAGAATACATTGAGCTTGTGTATTATAGGGGTATTGTTATTTAAAAAGTATCATTTTGGCCGGAACACCACTTTAAGCATATATGTATATTGTGAGACTTTTAGCACAACAGTGATTGCATATGTACTAGTACCTCTGCTTTGTAGCTTGGGACTATGTCTCCTCGTAAGAGGGTCTCGGGGGGAGGAGGTAACAAAGGCACAAGAATGTCACCGCCTGTGTCTAGGGGTCCTAAAGATGCCTGCAGATTACCATCCCCCCTGCAAGACTGGAGCCAGCCTCACAGGATGAGTTAGTGCCCCTGTCAGGTTTTGCAGCCTCTCCTAATGTTACAGCCCCAGCGTATGTCACAGGGGATTCCCTTAGGGCTACATTGGAGGGTTTTGAGGGAAGAATTATGAATTTTATTTCAGCTTCCTTAAAAGATAGCAGAAAAGGGGGTAGATCCCCTCCCTCTGCTGCACTTTCTCTTTCAGATGATTCTTCTGACAATGAGGAGAGATCCCTATCCAGAGATAGGGATCAAGAGCAGTCTGAGGAGTCAGAGGAAGAGGAGAGAGCTTCTTCCTCTCAGGCACTCAAGAAGCAGGTCCAGTATTATACTGAACTAGTGCGTTCCACATTTAAAATGCCCTCTGCTGAGGCCGCTACATCCTCTGTTTCTTCCCTGGGGATCAGAAGGATCCCACAGACTGCCTTTTCCTTTCCAATTCATCCTTTAATGGATAAATTGTTGTATGGGGACTGGGGACATCCCGATAAACTGTTTACTCCTCCTAAAAGGTTTTCTATGCTTTATCCTCTGGAGGAAAGCTTCACCAAGAAGTGGGAGGTTCCATCCGTGGATGCGGCTGTCTCTTGTGTGAATAAAAACCTGACCTGTCCCTTACACAATGCTCCGGTGTTTAAAGATCCAACTGATAAAAAGCTGGAAACTTTATTAAAAGCCTCCTTCTCCATGGCTGGCGCTGTAGTCCAACCTACAGTCACAACTGTTGGTTTGTGTCAATTCCTCAAGGAACAGGTTAAGCAGATGCTTGGCCTCCTTCCCAGTGAGGAAGTGGAGAACTATGCAGACCTTCCACAGGTGCTGTGTTTTATGATTGATTCCATTCTGGATTCTGCCCAGCAAGCATCTCGTTTGTCTCTCCTGTTGGTACACATGCGCAGGTCCCTTTGGCTTAAAAGTTGGGCAGCAGAGCTTTCATGCAAAAGATATTTAGCTGGCTTCTCATTCCCAGCCTATTTGGGGATGACCTAGATAATTTTATACAAAAAATTACAGGTGGTAAATCTACACTCCTACCAGTTAAGAGGAGTAAACGTCCACCATTCAAACGGTCTCTTTCCCCTTCCCCTGGAACATAAGGCTCTAAGCAGTGGCGATGGCCTTCCCAATCTACTTTCAAAGGAAGGGCCCAGGGTCACACCCAAGGGCAGAAAAAGGCTTGGGGACGAAAGACTGCCAAGCAGAGCCCCAAAACATCCCTGTGAAGGGGCGCCCCGACTCGTCCCAGTGGGGGGAAGGCTCCTACAGTTTTCAGGAGCCTGGCGGGAAAAGGTTCAAGACAAGTGGGTGGTCTCTTCAGTATCTCTAGGTTACAAAATAGAGTTCCTAGAGCTTCCACCAGCTCGTTTCCTAAGGTCAAGAATTCCCAAAGATCCAGTAAAACGAGACTTGCTGCTACTGGCCTTAGATTGCTTACTATCCCAGGGAGTGATAGTAGAAATGAACCCAAAAGATCAGGGTTCAGGGTTCTACTCGAATCTTTTCACCGTTCCAAAGCCAAATAGAGATGTCAGACCCATCCTAGATCTAAAGGATCTGAATCAGTTTCTACACATTCGATCCTTACGAATGCAGTCAATTCGTTCGGTGGTCTCCACCCTGCAGGGGGGAGAATTTATGGCATCAATAGATATCAAGGATGCATATCTTCATGTGCCGATTTTTCCCGCTCACCAAAGATATCTAAGGTTCGCGGTAGACCAGCACCATTTCCAGTTTGTGGCCCTTCCTTTCGGTCTCGCTATAGCTCCTCAAATTTTTACAAAAATTCTAGACCCTCTCATAGCAAATCTAAGAGCTCAGGGCATAACTGTGGTAGCTTATCTAGACGATTTGCTACTCATAGAGCAATCGGTGGCACACCTGAACCGCGCTGTCTTCAAGACAGTAAGACATTTGGAAAGACTAGGCTGGATAATCAACCTAGAAAAGTCTTCTTTGCAACCTTCAACAAGGTTGAAGTACCTAGGCATGATCATAGACACCCCTCAAGACAGGGTGTTTCTACCAGAGCCAAAGGTCAAGGCCATAAGAGCTCTAGTCCGCTTAGTATTAAGCAAAAAGAGTCCATCCATTCGGCTATGTATGAGACTGTTAGGAAAGATGGTTGCCACTTTCGAGGCTGTTCCATTTGCCCAGTTTCACTCAAGCATTCTCGCAGCTTGGAACAAAAAGACTCATGCCTTGGATCTTCCGATGTGCCTATCCCCAAGGATATGCAAAAGCCTCAATTGGTGGTTGCGAACCAAAAATCTTTTGAAAGGCAAAGCCTTTCTTCCACTACAATGGAAGATCGTAACCACAGATGCCAGTCTGACAGGCTGGGGAGCAGTTCTGGAAGAAACATGCACAAGGGAAGATGGTCTGCAACCAAGAGACGCTTGCCCATCAATATTCTAGAAATTCGGGCAATTTACTTGGAGCTCATGGACTGGTCTCACAGGCTACAGGGTCATCCTATTCGGATACAATCCAACAATGCCACGGCTGTGGCTTACATCAATCACCAAGGAGGCACCAGAAGTCTGGATGCCCAAAGGGAGATGAATCACATTCTTGCATGGGCAGAAAACCATGTTCCCTGCCTGTCTGCGGTATTCATCCCAGGAGTGGAAAATTGGGAAGCGGATTTCTTAAGCCGCCGCCAATTATGCCCAGGAGAATGGTCCCTACACCCCGACATATTCCAAACCATATGTCAAAGGTGGGGAACACCAGATGTGGATCTAATCGCGTCCAGATTCAACAGGAAACTGGACAAATTTGTGTCCAGAACAAGGGATGTACTTGCTCAGGGGTCAGATGCTCTGACAATCCCATGGGATCAGTACAATCTAATGTATGCCTTCCCTCCTAACCCACTTCTTCCGCGGTTCCTGGGAAGGGTCAAAAGGGAAGCAAAGTCGGTCCTTTTAGTAGCCCCGGCTTGGCCCAGACGAGCTTGGTATGCAAAGATCGTAAAGATGGCAGTGGGAAGGCCTTGGGTCCTCCCATTCCGGCCAGATCTGCTCACACAGGGTCCGATTTGCCACCCTGCTTTACGAAGTCTAAATTTGACGGCTTGGTTGCTGAAACCCACATTTTCAAAGACCGTGGGCTCTCAGAGTCAGTCCTTTCCACTCTGGTCAATGCCAGAAAGCCGGCCTCCAGGCTTATTTACTACAAAATCTGGAAGGCATATGTTTCCTGGTGTGAACCCAGGGGATGGCATCCTAGAAGGTATAAGATTAGCAGAATCTTGACCTTTCTTCAGTCAGGCCTAGAGATGAGATTGGCTTTGAGCACTATCAAAGTCCAAATTTCTGCTTTGTCTGTATTTTTTCAGAAGCCAATTGCTTCACATTCCTTGGTCCGGGCCTTTATTCAGGGGGCACTGCGGTTCAATCCGCCAGTCAAACCTACAGTATGCCCATGGGATTTGAATTTGGTGTTGTCGGCTTTACAGGGACAACCCTTTGAGCCACTGCACCTGGCTCCTTTAGCGCTTTTGACTAAAAAATTAGTCTTCTTGATAGCCATATCCTCTGCTAGGAGAGTATCAGAATTGGCAGCTTTTTTCTTGTAAAGAGCCATATTTAATTATTCACAAGGACAGGATTGTTATGCGTCCTAATCGTACCTTCTTACCTAAAGTGGTTTCAGGATTCCATTTGAATCAAGATGTAATCTTACCATCCTTTTTTCCAGGTCCGCAGTCCGCGGAGGAAGAATCTTTGCACACTCTTGATGTGGTTAGAGCAGTCAGTGTCTATCTGCAGGCAACCGCTCAGATACAGAAAACTGATTGTTTGTTTATTCTGCCAGATGGCCACAAGAAAGGCCAAGCAGCGTTGAAATCCACTCTTTCTAGAAAGATTAGACAGGTTATTTTTCAGGCTTATGATATAAAGAGGAAGACTCCTCCTATTCATGTGAAAGCGCACTCAACTAGGGCTGTTAGTGCTTCTTGGGCAGTGCATCACCGGGGCTCCTTGGCTCAGATCTGTAAGGCTGCGACTTGGTCTTCAGTCCATACATTCACCAGATTCTATCAGGTGGATGTAAGAGGGCAAGAGGATACCGCCTTCGGGCACAGTGTACTGCAGGCTGCAGTTTAGTTCCTCTGGTCCGTTTGCGGTCTATATTTTCTGATCTGTGTCTCCCTCCCCTCAAATGAGCATTGCTTTGGGACATCCCACTATGTAATGAATACTCTGTGTCCCGTGATGTATGATCAAGAAAATAGGATTTTTAAATACAGCTTACCTGTAAAATCCTTTTCTTGAGAGTACATCACGGGACACAGAGCTCCTGCCCTTCTATAGGTTTTACGTGTTTACCTATTGCTTTGCTACAAAACTGAGATCCTCCCCGTATGGGAGGGGTTATATAGGGGAGGAATTCTCCTTAATTGGGGTTAACCAGTGTCTAACCCACTATGTAATGAATACTCTGTGTCTCGTGATGTACTCTCAAGAAAAGGATTTTACAGGTAAGCTGTATTTAAAAATCCTATTATTATTCCCCACACCAAGAAAACAGTACTATTTTTTTTATTCATCCCAGCACATTATAGTGGGGGGATTTATCAATGACAATTTTCAGCACCCACATAGAACACATACTGTAAAACAGGGACAATGCATTTGTTCTACTGTAAGTGTACACATTTTTGTAAAGAAAAAAAAAAAAAATCTCAATTTACAAAACTTTACCACAAAGTCTATTTTTAGATACATCACTGTAACTTTCAAATTTCATTGGAGTCAGTTGAAAAAAAACTGTCAATTTTTTTAACCACTTCCCGTTCTTAAAGGATAAGTTCACCTTTACAAAAAAAATGCACATTTTTTGCAGGTAAAAAATATGCATTTATTTTTTTTTTATGTTAGGGCCCAAAAAAGAATTGCACCCATGATCAGCAGATCCTTATACCCACTGGACCATATCTTAAGAAATTAATTTACCATGTTTATCCTCTGAAATAGAAAACAATTTTTTATCTATTTTTTATTCTCAAAGCTTGACTGGATAAGCTCACGTTAACAGCCGATTGGTTGCCATGCACAGATTCTGTCTGCTCCAATTTTGAAAAATTCCCTTCAATATGTTATTTTCTATAATTAGCCACTACAGTGATTAGTATGCTCCTGAGAACAGAATTTACCCTTCATTCTGCATTTTAAATTACAACTATATATATTTTTTTTTTATCTGACATGATGGTGACAAGAGAATTCACACGTGCACATCAAGCTAAGTTGCTTATTCTTACACTAAACATTCCAGTTTGTTAGAACACCCTGGTGAATCTCCTTAAAGCCAGATCAGTGCCCAGACTCTCCCACACAGTAGTGTCATCAGAGAGAAGTGTAGCCAGATTTTGGAGCACTATTAAATGTACATGGCACATATAAACTCACTACCCCATTACACTAGGTAAATAGTTATAGAATTAATATGGTTGGGAAAATATGCCATGTTCATTACATTGCACATGTAAAAGAGAAGCTTGATGAGTTCTTAACTAAAGAATTAAATAGCAAAGTTAAAAAATTATTCCTATATTTGTTTGTCACTGATTTTTATTAAAAAAAAAACCTTGCAGAAATACCTGATCATCAGCAAATTTCAGTAAAGCTGCCATTGGATCTGACCCAGACGACAGCACAAAAATCAGTGGAGCACAGCAGTGACTGTCAGCAAATGCTTTGGAGAGATCAAATGGAGGAGGTTCAATAAACTGCCGTCCCAAATTTTCTGTTACAAATTCTTGAACCATTGGAATAACCTAGATTTAAAAAATATATATTACTTCAGTAAAGACAAAAAACATCTATAAACAGTTAATAAAATTAGGGATGTGTATATATGTGTATGCACTAAATCGATGCTGGTTCAATTGACTGTTCTAACTGACACAATAACAAAAATACAAGAAGCAAAGGTCAGGGCGTCTTTAAGGCCCCTTTCACACGGGACGGATCCGTGTTGATCCGCCCCGTGTTTATCCGCTGCTCAGCGGGGATCGCTCCACTTTCCCCAGCTGAGCAGGCAGATGACAGGGCGGGACCCGCACACTGTGCAGGGACCGCCCTGTCAGATCTCCGCTCTCTCCTATGGGGGATCGGAGGAACACGGACCGTCTGTCTGTGTTCCTCCGATCCGCTCTGCAGACGGATAGAAAAATAGGATTTTCTTCCGTCCGCAGAATCGGACGAGAGCGGAGGCGGACGACATCGGGTGTTAGCGGATGTACATCCGCTGACACCCGCTATCCCATAGGGATGCATGTATGTCCGTATTTCATCCGAAAACGGATGGATGAAATACGGACATACTGTCCGCATGTGTGAAAGGGGCCTTACGGAAACTTTGTACTTGATAAACTGTTGAGAGACTTCTATAGACATGAGGGGAATTTACTAAAACTGGAACAGACAGAATCTGGAGCAGTTGTACATAGTAAACCGTCAGCGTCTGTCTTCAACTTCTTCAATTAAGCTTTTAAAATTATAGATAGAAGCTGATGGGTTGCTGCTCCATATTACGGCTGCTTCAGTCTTAGTAAACTCCTCTCAGTGTGTATCAAAACTCAAGAACAAAAATGTAAGATATTGCAGCTAACCAGTCCTTAAATGTTGTGATTGCATACATTTTTTTAGGCTTTTACAGCCTGTCTTTGGGTGACAACGCTTACTCACCATAGTGTGCCTATGGAGATGCAGTGTTGTCACCCTAGGACAGGAAGGTTGTTAGGCCTAGGAAAACCTCTTCCTCTTATTAACTTTGTAACAAAGGGAAAAGGTGTACCACAGAGGTAACCTTTGTGAAGTTAACCAGAGTTGAGTGGAAAAATAGGATTTTTATTACAGCTTACCTGTAAAATCCTTTTCTTGGAGTACATCATGGGACAAAGAGCCTTAAGTAATCACTTAATGGGTTATAGGCCACCTTCAGGTGTTGACACTGGTATACCCAATCAAGGAAGTTCACTCCCAATATAACCCTTCCTCCTTCCAGGAGCACATCAGTTTTTGTAGCAAAGCAATATACTTAAATCCCAAAAGCGGGGAGGGACCTCTCTGTCCCATGATGTACTCCCAAGAAAAGGATTTTACAGGTAAGCTGTAATAAAAATCCTATTTTCTTTATTGTACATCATGGGACACAGAGCCTTAAGTAATTACTTAATGGGACGTCCCATAGCAATGCTACTTGAGGGGAGGGAGACACAACCTGGAGGGTACACCAAGACTTGAGGACCTATGCTGCTGCCTGCAGCACACTATGCCTGAAGGCGATATCCTCATGCCTCCTTACATCCAGCTGATAAAATTTTGTAAATGTATGCACTGAAGAACAAGTTGCGGCCTTACAGATCTGAGCCATGGAGGCCTGATGACACACTGCCCCAGAAGCACTAACCGCCCTGGTAGAGTGCGCCTTAACTTAAAAAGGGTGAATCTTACCCCTTAAATCATAAGTTTTGAATGATCACTTGCCGAATCCACTTAGCGACAGTGGATTTCGACTCTGCCTGTCCTTTCTTAGGACCCTCTGGCTGAATAAATAAGACATAGGTCTTACGACTCTGAGCAGTTGCCTTAAAATAGATTTTCACTGCTCTCACCACATTAAGACAATGTAGTGACCTTTTTTCCCTGGAACATGGTTTTTGGAAAAAACGATGGCAGGACATTATCTTGGTTCAGGTGAAAACCTGAAACCACTTTTGATAAAAAAAAAGTCTGGATGAGGGCGTAACACCACTCTGTCCTCATGACAAATCAAATATGGCTCTTTACAAGAAAGAGCAGCCAATTCCAAAATCCTCCTTGCTGAGGATATAACAACCAAAAATACCAACTTCCTTGTCAGAAGGACTAGGGGAATATGTTGTATTGGTTCAAATAGCTGTTTTTGTAACACAGACAAAACTAAGTTCAAGTCCCAAGGGTTCAAGGTAGGTTTGACGGGCGGAATAAGCCACGTCACCCCTTGTATAAAACCCGAGACTAAAGAATGATTAAGAATGGTCTTTGAAATAAGACTGATAAAGCTGAGACTTGGCCTTTAATAGTACTCAAGGCCAATTTCATTTCTACCCCTATTTGTAGAAAGGCAAGACTTCTTCCTATGATATATCTCCGAGGGTGCCAACCCTTGGATTCACATCAGGAAACATAAGCCCTCCAGACTCTATAGTTCTGGAAGCTGGCTTCCTTGCATTAATCAGGGTAGATATAACTGACCCGGAAAAACCAAGTTTCTTCAGAATGTGGGTTTCAATAGCCAAGCCGTTAAATTTAGAGACTGTAAGGAAGGATGGAATATCGGTCCCTGTGAGAGCAGATCTGGCCTTAGTGGGAGGGACCATAGGCCCTCCACTGCCATCTTTACGATTTCTGCATACCATGGCCTTCTGGGCCATGCTAGTGCCACCAGAATTACCGGCTTTCTTTCCAGCTTGATCCTGCAAAGAAGTTGTGGCAGCAACTGAATAGGGGGGAATGCATATATCAGTGAGAACTGATCTCATGGGGTCACCAACGCATCTGTTCCGCATGCGAATGGATCCCTTGTACTGGCCACAAAGTTGACTAACTTCTAACTAACTAAGATCTACGTCCGGAGTCCCCCATCTTTAGCAAACAGCCCGAAATATGTTGGGGTGAAGAGACCATTCCCCTGGGAATAACTGCTGGTGACTTAAGTAGTCCGCCTGCCAATTCTCTACTCCCGGAATGAAGACTGCCGAACATTCCTTTCTGCCCAAGTTAGAATATGGTTCACCTCTCTCTGCGCTGAGAGACTTTTGGTGCCCCCATGGTGATTGATATAGGCCACAGCTGTGACATTGTCGGATTGAATCCCATAACCTGAAAGTCCAGGCCTTTAGAGCCAGACGTACTGCCTAAATCTCTAGGATATTGATGGGCAAGGTTCTTTCAGTTCTTGACCACTTTCCCTGGACATTTGTTTTTTCTAGTACTGCTCCCCAGCCTGAAAGGCTGGCATCCGTCGTTACCACTTTCCAGATGACTGGTCTGGAGGATTTTCCTTTCAGCAGATTCTGGGCTAGTAACCACCAAGTGAGGCTTTGGGAATCTCTTGGGGACAGCTGCATTGGCAAGTCTAAAGCTTGAATTGTTTTGTTCCAAGCAGACAGGATACTGTTTTGCAACAGTCTTGAATGAAACAGGGCATAGGGAACTGTTTCGAATGAAGCCACCATGGTTCCTAGCAACCTCATGCAAAGGCGAATGGAGGGATCACCATTTGACCTGACCATCCACACCAGCTCTCTTATGGAGTTAATCAAACCCTGAGGCAAGAACACCTTTTCCTGGGCTGTGTCTATAATCAGACCCAAGTACTCCAGCCTTTTTAGCGGTATTAAGGAAGATTTCTCTAGGTTGAGAATCCAACCCAAACTTTTCAGATAGTTGGTAGTAGTGCGTACGCTTTGCTCCAAATGAGCCACCGACTGATCTATTAGCAATAGATCATCTAGGTATGCTACGACTGTTATGCCCTCTTCCCTTAACCTGGCTAGAGGTGGGGCCAGCACTTTGGTGAACACCCAGGGTGCTGTGGCTAGCCCAAAGGGCAGGGCTACAAACTGGAAATGCTGCTGTTCCAACTCGAACCGCAGAAACTTTTGATAAGCGGGAAATATAGGGACATGCAGATATGCATCCCTGATGTCGATTGATGCCAGAAGTTCTCCTCCTAAAAACTACTGACCTGATCATCTCCATGCGAAAGGAGCGGATCTTCAGGAACTGATTTAGATTTCTTAGAATGGGTCTGACATCTCAATTTGGTTTTGGTACCATGAAAAGATTTGAATAAAACCCCAGACCTTGTTCTTTTGTGGGGATCTGTATGATCACCCCTTGAGATATTAATCAGTCTAGTGCCTGAAACAGAGATTGTCTTTTCTCTGTATCTTTGGGAAAGCTTGACCTCAGGAAGCAAGATGGTGGAAAGTCCTGAAATTCCAGCTTGTACCCCAGCGTTACCGTGGAGATGACCCATCTGTCCTGAATTTCCTCTTTCCAGACTTCTGAAAACTGCAGAAGTCTTCCCCCCACCTTGGTGAGGGGGGTTGCCTCTTTATGATAAGGCCTTAGGATTCTGGCTTGCAGGTTTCCGACCCCAGGACTTCTTTTGAGCCTGGGTCTGACTCTGAGATTTTCCTCTAGAGTCTGATAGCAGAGGTCGTCGCCCCTTCCTAGAGGCGGAAGCCCCTGGCGTAGGGGAAAGAGCCCATTTAAATGAAGGGTGTTTATACTTTCTTTTGACTGGCAAAAGAGTACTTTTCCCACTAGAAATTGTTTGGATATATTTGCCCAAGTCTTCTCCAAATAGATGCTAACCATGAAAAGGGAGCCCAGTTAGGGGGTCTTTACATGGTGCTTCAGCTGAACAAATTTTTTAACCACAGGATTCTACGCATATGCACAAGCATAAGCGTAAGGCGGGACGCCTGGTGAATAGAATCTTTAATAGCATCTATGGCAAAGCATAATGCCTTTGGTAGTTCAGCTAAATCCCGAGCTTGTTGTTCAGGAAGCTCTCTAAGGGCCTGTTTAAATTGGTCCTTTAGGGATTGATAGACACTTATTGCAGTAGTAAAGTAGTAAAGTACTGAGTAAAGGCACCTGCTATGGAAAAGGTAGATTTTAACTGGGATTCCAACTCTTTATCTGTTGGATCCTTAAGCATCTGTGCATTGTCTACTGGATAAGTTAGGCCCTTATTCACATTGGAAATCAAAGCGTCAACTGCTGGTATTTTCCATCTTTTGGAGAATTTCTCCTCCAGGAGATAAAGAATTGCAAATCTCTTAGGAGGGAGAAAATGCTTATCCGGGTGATCCCATTCAGCAAAAATAAGCTGTTTTAGTAATGCATGTGCAGGAAACACATGCAAAGGTTGAAAGGGTTTTAAGGAACCCAAGGAAGAAACTGAACTTTCAGGAGACCCCGTTAGGGGTAGCATGAAAGTAGAACAAACCATCTCCATCAGAGATTGTATCAGCAATTTCTCAGATTGAGAGGTTGAAAAATGCTCATCTGCCGTTGTTTCCTCAGCAGAGGAATCATCATCGGTTTGTTTTTCCTCCTGATCGACTGAGGGTAACACCTCATCCTGTGCCCACTGTTCCCCTTGCAAAGGTTCTGAAGTGGGGAGGGGGATCTAGCACGCTTCCTATCCATCTGAATGGAGGATGCGATTAAAGCTTCTAATCTTTCTTCCAGACCCTGCAGGGAGGAGGAAAGGACATCTTCAGTCACGTGTACACAGGCTGAGATGTGAGAAGCAGTTGCACCATCAATTTGTTCCAATGACCCACCCATTTGTTCCAATGGCTCACCCCCAACCTGGCTTGCCATAACTGGTAATTCAGTCGAGGATGACAGCATGGAAATGCGACTCGGAATCCTAGCGCCTGGGGGTGAAACCTTTACTTTTTAGTTTTTTGGTAGGCATAGTCCTAAGTACAAAAATAGAGGCACTATACAAATTGCGCTTAATCGCTGAAAATAGTCATGACATTTAAAGTCGCTATAAAATTCAGCCTAGTGCTGGAAAAAAAAGGTGTCGTTCCTGTATCAGGAATGCCAGTTTGCAACCCTCACACATCCCACAGCTCTTGTGTCCTTGTGTTGCAGGCTGCTTGTTTTCTCCTCATCAGCCAAGGAGAGACTGTCACAGCTGTGTTGTATTTGTTTTTAGCCTGCCGTGTGACCTCATGGACGTTCACGGCATTGCGCTTAGGCCCCGCCCCTCCGAGAAAAAATTCTGCCCCTTTTTACATTTAAAATGTTCCTGTGTGGCATTTTCGGGTCCAACGACCCAACACGAAAGGGGGGAGCAGGGACCCATCCAGCAGCAGGCACAAAACAACAGTGAAATCAGCCACAGTAAAACAATTAGCGGTATTATCGGGACCTCCGCACCCCCTGCGGCGGGGGGGTTATGTAAGGGGGGTACAGCGCTGCTATCCCCCTAACCCTCTGGTCCCATCAGGGGGAGAAAGAAAACATTTTTGCAGATTTCTTTCACCTTGAAAAAATCCCCCTCCACACGCTGCTGCAACCATACACAGACTGAGCTCTACAGTGAAGACAGCAGATTAAGATATGTGCATAGACTCCCTCTAGTGGAGATTTAAGGCATGACAACATCTTTTCCCTAATGGAAGAAATACATAGGTGTTTTTAATACCTAAGTTTCTTCTCTTACCTTATCCCCGCTGCAGGATTTGCTGAATTAACAGACAATCCAACCTTCACCCATCACGGCGGGCTGCATTTTGCAAATCTTCAAGGACAGGGTCCCTAAAACGGGGGTTCCAACTCCCTTGGACCTGTAAAGAGCACCCCATCAGAAAGCTTAGGTAATGTAGCAAGACCTAAGCCCTGGGTTCCTGGGGTCCAGCCCTACAAAGAGAGGCGTTACAGGCAAAACCTTATGCTTCGGATACGAGGCCCCAGGTACCATCCCTTTAGGCCTCAATGGCACTTTGGATGGATCTGGTTGTCAGGGCTGGCTCAGCCCTTCCTTCTCTGAGCTGGCCACTCAGCTGTTGGCTAATTGCCAGCTCTCATCTCTCTCCACAGTTAACCAGCTGTTATGGATCTGCTCGCCAGTCCCGCCTACTTAAAGATCTCCAGCTCACTTCATTCCTGCCTTCGCCTTGGTCACATCACAAGTAACCATCTCCTGCGTTCCTGTTTAAAGACTGGCTTTGCTGACATCCCTTCTGTCTCCTTATCCTGCCTGCTGTTCTTCTACTTGGATCCCTGACTTCTGGCCTGGATGATTACCCGATCTGGTTACTGAACTCTGGCTTGGCTGATTACCCGATCTGGTTACTGAACTCTGGCTTGGCTGACTACCCGATCCGGTTACTGGACTCTGGCTATGCTTTGACTACACTTACTCTATTTACCTTTTTATTTTTATTAATAAACAAGTGTGATTTTACTGTACTTCTGTCTCGGTCTGGTTCATGGTTTCTGACACTGGTCTATTTAAATCCAGCATGGATCCCTCCTGAAGCTCCTCAGAGCACATCTTCACTCGAGACCAACACCTTAGACACTGGCGAAAAAACTGATGTGCTCCTGGAAGGAGGAGGGGTTATATAGGGAGTAAACTTCCTTGATTGGGTATAACCAGTGTCAACACCTGAAGGTGGCCTATAACCAATTAAGTAATTACTTAAGGCTTTGTGTCCCATGATGTACGATAAAGAAATGACACAAGACAGCACTGGATGTCTGGCTGAATCAACAGGTGTTCTGTACCTTTTTGAAAAGAAATCTAACAAAACACATTTAATGGTATATGTAACAGACCAGAAGTAAATAAGAAAAGTTCATTATTAAAGTATCACAGAAGGCAACATTTTTTCATTTGGAGTAAAGGAGGGTTATAATCGCTGTCTGATTTGTCCTATAACCAAAACAGAAAGTGAAAGAAAATTCCTACAAAGTGAGGGAATCCCAGCGTGTCCTCATTGGAAGATTTCCCCTCTATTCTTATTCCGATGCCAACCTAAAATGTGGTATTTTCATTCACTTTCACTTTCGATGATAATGGTAAACGGGCAAATAGAAAGGGCGAATCCCCCTAATGGCAGGCACAGAAAGCATAGTTGCCAACAGTCCCGATTTTCCCGGGACAATCCCGATTTTGGGACCCTCGTCCCGATTGGAGGCTGTCCCAAATCGGGATTTCCATCAGGAAAATCGGGAATGTTGTTTTTTTAATTTTTGGAGCAGCTGGCTCCAGCAAAATGGCCGCCGGTGCCGCCGCTGGATCTTCCCCCTAGTGTTCAGTGGAGAGAGGAAGGGGCTCGATCCGTGCAGCCAATGAATCGGCTTCTTTAGCTGCACGGATCAGCCCCTCCCCTCTCCACTGAACACATGGCGCCGGTGTCTTGCCGAGAAAGTTCCCCAGCTATTCAGCTCGGCTATTTTCGCCGGCTCGTACTGCGCAAGCGCTGCGCCTGCGCAGTACAGGGGGGTCCTTACTTGCCGAGGGGAACTTTCTCGGCAGAACACTGGCCGCTCCTGGACGTGTGGTGGGGGCGTTATGGGAGGGGAGGGTCTGCACTGGCACTGATGGAGGGGGTGGTCTGCACTGAGGGGGGCCTGCACTAATAGAGGGCGGTCTGCACTAATAGAGGGGGGTCTGCACTGATAGAGGGGGGTCTGTACTGATAGAGGGGGGGTCTGCACTGATAGAGGGGGTCTGCACTAATAGAGGGGGCTGCACTGAGGGGGGTCTGCACTAGAGGGGGGCTGCACTGAGGGGGGTCTGCACTAATAGAGGGGGGTTTGCAATGAGGGGGTCTGCACTGATGGAGGGGGATCTGCACTGATGGAGGGGGATCTGTACTGATGGATGGGGATCTGCACTGATGGAGGGGGGTCTGCACTGAGGGGGTCTGCACTGATGGAGGGGGGTCTGCACTGAGGGGGTCTGCACTGATGGAGGGGGGTCTGCACTGAGGGGGTCTGCATTGATGGAGGGGGGTCTGCACTGAGGGGGTCTGCATTGATGGAGGGGGGTCTGCACTGAGGGGGTCTGCACTGATGGAGGGGGGTCTGCACTGAGGGGGTCTGCACTGATGGAGGGGGTCTGTACTGAGGGGGTCTGCACTGATGGAGGGGGGGTCTGCACTGAGGGGGTCTATACTGACTCTGCTGGGGGCACCTGATGCAAGGAGGGACTCTGCTGGTGGCACCTGATACGAGGACAGACTCTGCTGGGGACCCCTGATGCAAGGACGGACTCTGCTAGGGGCACCTGATGCAAGGATGGACTCTGCTGGTGGCAGGCGACATGGCAGGTGACACGCTCAGGGATCCCACTGATTTGGCATTATGGTGAGTTGAATGATTTAATTTTATATTACAATGTAATAATAGAAATAATGCGCTTCAATCATCCTGACACCATAACAATCATGGTGCCGGGATGATTGAAGTGTTAACACCAGGTGTTTGGAGTATCTTTATCTGCTGATTGTTAAACTTTCTAGAATACACATATTTCTATTGTTGTGTAGGATCTGATGCTGCTGTCCAGTCATTCCTCTCTCCCCCTTTCCCTCTCCTCCTTTCCCTCTCCATTCTTCATTCATCTCAGACTCTAACCACACCCTCTTTGAGCCACGCCCATTTAAGTCACGTCCACTATTTCACGTAAACCACGCCCATTTTTCGCCGCGGCGCACTTCGCGTGCCGCACTCGTATTTTTATTACTAAGCCACGCCTACAAACGAATGCCCCCGCCCCCTAATTATTGTATGGCCCCGCCTACAGCCAAAAAAGTGTCCCATATATTTTTTTTGCAATGTTGGCAACTATGAGAAAGGTGTTCTAATCCCTCTCCACTCCAATCTAAAACTAAAAATAAATCAACTTTAAGGTCACTTTAAAGTCTACATACACTTTAAATACTGTATGCATGTACTTCTCCAGTAGGTGGAAAGGTGGATATGTAGCAGTGACACAGAACTAAGGCTCCTTTCACAAAAAGCAATCCTGCTCCATTCAGCAGGGATCTGTGAGCATATCCCCTGCTGAATCAGAGCTAAACAGGACAGATGTCAATGTTTTGACATTCATTCCCGTTCTTTGTGTGTCTGCATTTGCATCCACTGTATCTGCACACAGTGGACACCAGCGGACCCATGATGGCTCTATGGGTGGTTGTAAACGGACTTGTATCTGTTTGAATCAGACTACCTCTGATCATTTAGGTGGGAAAAAATGGAAAAGGAATATTTTTCTGGACCTTATTGGACCCAAAGGTAGGTGGGTGTAAACAGACACAAGTTCTGTCCATAGAGATGTATGGAGCTTCCGATCAGGTCTGCTTAAAGAAATTATAGGTGAAACTTATTGGAAAGCCCATGTGAAAGGTCCTAACTATTAATGGAGGACCTAAGATGGTTTAACCTTGCCACAAAAGTAAAATGATGAACTGATTAGCTGCTAATTGGCTAACAGACGCTTACCAAACTCAACTAGTTTGGAGAGTAGAAATGAAAGCCTTGTATGATCGGGGAAACATACAGTATATATACCTAAACCTAAATATATGTATACCTAAAAATATACACATATACTATACATACTGTGCCCATACACTTGCACTCTCTGTGTGTATGTGTATATATATGGCCTCAACCCAGTAGAACACCTTTGGGATGAATTAGAGTGGAGACTGCGAGCCAACATCAGTGCCTGACCTCACAAATGTGCTTCTGAAAGAATGATCAAACATTCCCAAAGACACACTCCTAAACCTTGTGGACAGCTGAAGCTGTTATAGCTGCAAAGGGTGGGCCAACTCGATATTGAACCCTACAGACTAAGACTGGGATGCCATTAAAGTTCATGTGCGTGTAAAGGCAGGTGTTCCAATACTTTTGACAATATAGTGTATATAAAGATAGAATTTGCACATTTTACTTAGTAATTTATCACTTTAAAAAAAAAAAAAACGTTCTCATTTACACTGGCAAAATATCTGAACATCTGTTCTTCCAGTTAAACAGCATAAACTGATCTGCATTAAGTTCATGCCCTGGCTTAGCGGCTTTCCTGTGCTTAGGCTAATATTTTCTCATAATAACATGAGGGAGACAAATGAAACACATTTGGAGTTACATTTTTCTGTCACGCTCCATTATATTCCATGTGCTATGTTGATGTTTTATTTTAGCAAACCATTATATCAGAGCTGAGCATAAGCAGGCTTTTAAATTGCTACCATACTTACTTTGTCAGGCCTGAGGCATCGAATGATGAGCATCCTTTGGAACGCACCCACCTTTTCTTGCCATTCCAAAGGAAAAGCCTCATGGTGTGGTTCCTACAAGTACAAACACAGTACATTGGTTTTACTTTATCATATAATAACAAGTTGAATTCAACATTGCAGGAAACTTAGGTGTACTGGTACAGAAGCATAAAGACGTTCATCACACCTTTATCTACATGCAGGATCCTATAAATACTACACTATGAAAACTATTACTGGTTTTTGAAACAGAGGAGGATCTATACATGTTTCAAAGTGATATGTTTCAAAGTGAGTTTCAAACTGGCTAGCATATCTGCAGAAACAATGTTATGTAAAAAAAAACTCCAATATCAAGGTAATGCTAAGCCAAAATCATAGGATTGCAGGAAAAAAAACAAAAAAACGCACAGCCACCAAACCAAAGACATGATATAAATGGGGCTATACTGACATCAGACTGCATAAACCTTGACATCGAACAGATACTTTACGATGAGGGACCTTAAAAATGAGACAGCCCTAAAAAAAGCATCATCACCTAAAACTACCTTAGGTGCTCAAATCATTGTGTGTATGGACAAAAAGGGGGAGGGGAGGAGTTACAAGCAACATAAAGTGTATGTTGCTGCCCTTTTAAAAAAGGGTCTAATTGATCCCTTAACATCTCAACAATGGCATTCAAAAGGTGAAAAAGGCACTGTCTTATAAATCAAAACTTTAGGAACCGCGCATTCGTCTAAGGCTCGCCAGTTCCTAAATGTCTTGTAGGATAATTTCATGGGTCAGATGGTAAACGCACCAACTAGAAACAAAGCGTTACTAGACCTACTGATTACCAACAATACAGATGGATGTGGAAATAAGGGGCAACTTAGGAAACAGCGATCACAGATCAATTAGCTTCAGTACAAATCACACAAATAGAAAACATAAGGGGAATACAAAGACATTGAAAGAGCAAACTTCCCTTAACTACGAACCTTGCTAGAAGATATAAATTGGGATAAAATCTTAGGAACAAAGAACATGGAGGAGAGATGGGTTTGTTTTAAGAGCATATTAAATAAGGGCATTAGCCAGTGCATCCCATTGGGAAATATATTTAAAAGAGTAAACAAAAGTCCTGGATGGCTTAACTCCAATGTAAAAATGCATATAAAAGCAAGGGAGAAGGCCTTTAAAAAATACAAGGCTGAGGGATCGTCATTAACATTCAGACTTTACAAAGAATGCAACAAGAAAAGTAAGGGTGCAATTAGGGCAGCTAAGATAGAACACGAAAGACACATAGTGGAGGAGAGCAAAAAAAAAGATGCCAAGAAATTCTTTAAGTATATAAACAGTAAAAAAAGGGAGGACAGACTATATTGGCCCCATAAAGAATGAGGAAAGAAACCTGGTTACAAAGGATGGGGAGATGGCGAAGGTATTGAATTTATTCTTCTCCTCAGTCTTCACGAGGGGAAATGGGGGGCTTCAGTAACCAAAACTGCAGTGTTTATCCTCATGAAACATCACAGGAAGCACCCTCAACAGAGGACAGAATTAGAAATAGACTTGGAAAATGTAACATTAAGAAGTCAACGGGACCAGATGGCTTGCACCCGAGGGTCATTAGGGAACTCAGTCAAGTAATTGCCAGACCGATGTTCCTAATTTTTACTGATAGTCTACTGACTGGAATGGTACCAGCTGATTGGAGAAAAGCCAATGTAGCACCAAAATACATCCCTGGGAATTACAGACCAGTTAGCCTAACATCAATAATATGTAAGCTCTTGGAGGGGATGATAAGAGACTATATACAAGATTTTAGTAATGAAAACTGTATTTATTAGCAGTAATCAGCATGGATTATGAAGAATCGTTCTTGCCAAACCAATCTATTACCATTCTATGAGGAGGTGAGCTGCCATCTAGATAAAGGAAGGCCCGCAGACATGGTGTATCTAGATTTTGCAAAAAGCATTTGACACAGTTCCCCATAAACGTTTACTGTACAAAGTAAGGTCCACTGGCATGGACCATAGGGTGAGTACATGGATTGAAAACTGGCTACAAGGGCAAGTTCAGAGGGTGGTGATAAATGGGGAGTACTCAGAATAGTCAGGGGTGGGAAGTGGGGTCCCCCAGGGTTCTGTGCTGGGACCAATCCTATTTAATTTGTTCATAAACGACCTGGAGGATGGGGTAAAACAGTTCAATCTATGTATTTGCGGATGACACTAAGCTAAGCAGGGCAATAACTTCTCCACAAGATGTGGAAACCTTGCAAGAAGATCTGAACACATTAATGGGGTGGGCAACTATATGGCAAATGAGGTTTAAATGTGGGAAAATTTAAAATAATGCATTTGGGTGGCAAAAATATGAATGCAATCTACTCACTGGGGGGAGAAACTTTGGGGGAATCAAAAATGGAAAAGGACCATGCAATGGCAATGGCATGCAATGCCAAGCTGCTGCTAACAAAGCAAACAGAATATTGGCATGCATTAAAAAGGGGATTAACTCAAGGGATAAAGCGATAATTCTCTCACTCTACATGACTCTGGTCCGGCCTCACCTGGAGTATGCTGTCCAGTTCTGGGCACCAGTCCTAAAGAAGGATGTATTGAAAATGGGGCGAGTACAGAAAAGGTGAACAAAGCTAATAAAGGGACTGGAGGATATTAGTTATGAAGAAAGGTTAAGAGCACTGAACTTATTCTCTCTGGAGAAGAGACGCTTGAGAGGGGATATGATTTCAATTTACAAATACCATACTGGTGACCCCATAATAGGTATAAAACTTTTCTGTGGAAGGGAGTTTAATAAGACACGTGGCCACTCATTAAAATTAGAACAAAAAAGGTTTAACCTTAGACTGCGTAGAGGGTTCTTTACTGTAAGAGTGGCAAGGATGTGGAATTCATTTCCACAGGCGGTGGTTTCAGCGGGGAGGATCGATAGTTTCAAAGATAAGATAAGATAAGCACCTGAACGACCACAACATACAGGGATATACAATGTAATATTGACATATAATCACACACATAGGTTGGACTTGATGGACTTGTGTCTTTTTTCAACCTCACCTACTATGTATGTAATAAATAAATAAATGCAGCGCTAAGTGTCCTTAACCATGCGTTTTTCTGTGGTTAAACAAACGTATAATCAAACATGCGTTTTCAGTGAGTATATAAACATATAATCAAACATATCACCTTTCATAGGTAATAAGGATGTTCATCCGAAAAAATGTGATGGTGATTCAAAAAATATAAGTGAAAATAAACAACAAATTATAAGTGCAGTGTCTACACACATGAATCATCTAATTAGAATAATATATATCACCCTACATCACAACAGAGTATAGTGGTATATAAAGGAATAAAGTCCATACATAAAAAACTCTAGCGATAACGCTATGCAAACTGTGGCACTGATGAGATCCCGTAGTGATTGTTACATCTGGTGGGCAATCTTCCTGCATACAGATTTCATATAGAAATAGTAAGGTGGATGCGCTTACCAGAAGGGATGGACACTCTCATTGTATCCACCTTACTATTTCTATATGAAATCTGTATGCAGGAAGTTTGCCACAGTGCCACAGTTTGCACAGCGTTATCGCTAGAGTTTTTTATGTATGGACTTTATTCCTTTATATACCACTATACACTGCTGTGATGTAGGGTGATATATATTATTCTAATTAGATGATTCATGTGTGTAGACACTGCACTTATAATTTGTTGTTTATTTTCACTTATATTTTTTGAATCACCATCACATTTTTTCGGATGAACATCCTGATTACCTATGAAAGGTGATATGTTTGATTATATGTTTGTATAATCACTGAAACCGCATGTTTGATTATACGTTTGTTTAACCACAGAAAAACGCATGGTTAATGACACTTACATGACACTAATGGCACAGCGCTGCATTTATTTATTTATCACATTTTGTATACGGTTATCATACTGGTGATGCTGGCTGCTGATTTACACTTTTAAGAGAAAAAATTTTTTTAGTAGCGCAACAATACTTTTCTCTCTTTCTTGTTTATACTATGTATGTAAGTATGTAAACTATGTAATAAAAATAAAGAAAATCTCCCCTCCTGAATTTCCCCATTTTTTTACAGAAAATGGAAAGTGTAACCCATTTGTTATTATTATAAATCAGAAATATAAAGAGAAATGCATGTACTATGTGCCTGCAATACCTACAGAAACCTTAGGTTATGGTCAATGGATTTCTGAGGTACCTAGGATCACAACTAAAATAGTAGAAAACTGAATTTCTTTTATTTACATATTTCACATAAAAACAGTTACACAATTTGAAAATTGCTCCAATAAATCATTCATTCTGCTCAATTTGAGGCTAATAAGCCCCCATTAGTGTCAATCCTAATCCTGTGTTGAAACTGTTAGGGGATCAACAATATTCAATATTCCTTTACATGGTTGCTGGGAAAGTCCAGCTATAGCCTACTCCCTCCCATCTCCCATGCCTCTCT
Organism: Aquarana catesbeiana; assembly: GCF_042186555.1. NCBI lineage: Eukaryota > Metazoa > Chordata > Amphibia > Anura > Ranidae > Aquarana > Aquarana catesbeiana. The sequence goes on from NC_133329.1 coordinate 243,113,487, forward strand.
ACTGGTCCATGTTCATAGCAGGGCTCAACACGTGGTGAAACTTGAATGAACTCAGAGAAAACAGTGATCACACAGATCTATATTAGATCCAGTGTTTGACTCTCCTCATGGAGTAACAACTTGACAGCAGCAGGTGCTGAGCAAGCATAAAAGATTAACAGTTGTATGCATAGGATAAATGGCTCTATAATATTACGTTATATATATATGGATTAGCTCACACTTCATTATATCCTTTTGCTATGCTCTAGTTTTTTTACTGCAATTGTAATCACTGCCTGCAGCTACATTGTACATCGATACTGCTCTTCTCTCAAAAAAGCAGTGCTTCAACTTAAAGTGTTTATCATGGTAATTCACTTTTTCCCCCTTATGCTTATCTTCAAGAATAGCAATTGAGCCAGGCATATCAACCCCAATGTTTATCAGATGCTGATATAGACAAACAGCTTCTTGAAATGATATGTATTTCTCTTCTGTCAGTGACAGTGCTACCGTTGTCTATTTTCTGCTCATCTAACAATATAATCTCAAAGTTAAAAGTGGATCCGGTAGCTGACTTGCAATCTTGTCAAGGCTCTGTAAGCATCTTTATATTAAGCAATGTTTGCGAGAAATGATGAGGCTGGTATTTTTTTTTCAATTTCTTGCTGATAATTTTAGACATTTTTGGACATGTAGTTCAGTCACGCTAAAGAGAAGCAGCAACTTTTCTACACAAAACTCAGATGACTGCTGATCTAAGACTTTTATTGAGGCAATATATCCAGAGTCAGAGCTAGATAGTACCCATATCAATTTTTAAAGAGATATATAGAGGCCAAATAACAAAAATATACCAACATGTAGGAATAAGACATACTTTATTAATATTTAAACTTTTATAAAGATATTAACATAAAAACGATATTTACATTAAGAATAACTAGACTAGTTTCTCATATCCATCATTTGAAAAGTATTGTATATTGGCACAAACAGTGGGGTAATATGGCGCACTCTGGATATGGCTATATATTACTAAGAGATGGGTATGGGGTAGGGTACTGAACTGGGCAATAAAACAAGTCCATATAAATCAATAATTCCGTGTAGGGAAAACAATATGCTGTCTTTGGAAGGCTGCCAGCTCAATAGTTAGAAGAGACTCTGGAACATAGAAAGGGACAAAAAGCAGCGACTTCTAAGTGTACCAAGTTTACCATTTAATTAATAAAAGTGAACATAAAAACACTCACAAACGAGCGATATTTTCCAGCATTGTGTATATTGTTATCTTCTGCACTGTCCCGGGATGATGCCTGGTGTCAGTGGCTGATGGTAAAGGTCCGTGATCAGGCCGCAATCTGGATAGCTGTATCGGAGATCAGCAGTACACAGCGATGACGTCACTTCCGGGTACAAGGTCAGCGGGCGGTGCTTTTACCCGGGAAGTGTTGTCGTTGCTGCGTATCGCTGATCTCTGGTCGAGCTATCTGGAAGCAGCATCATCCCGGGACAGTGCGGAAGATAACAATATACACAATGCTGGAAAATATTGCTCGTTTGTAAGTGTTTTTATGTTCACTTTTATTAATTAAATAGTAAACTTGCTACACTTAGAAGGTGCTGCTTGTATATTGCACAAGACTGATTGCACAATAATTCTTATATACACTATATTGTCAAAAGTATTGGGACACCAGCCTTTACACACATGAACTTTAATAGCATCTCAGTCTTAGTCTGCAGGTAGTTCAATATTGAGTTGGCTCACCCTTTGCAGCTCTTCTGGGAAGGCTGTCCACAAGGTTTAGGAGTGTGTCTATGGCAGTGTTTGACCATTCTTCCAGAAGCGCATTTCTAACGAATTAGGGTCATTACTCTGTGCAGGCCAGTCAAGTTCCCCACCCCAAACTCGCTCATCCATGTCTTTATGGACCTTGCTTTGTGCACTGGTCCAAATCATTTGGTGGAGGGGGGATTATGGTGTGGGGTTGTTTTTCACTGAAGGGAACTCTTAAGGCGTCAGCATACCAAGAAATTTTGGACAATTTCATGCTCCCAACTTTGAGGGAACAGTTTGGGGATGGTCCCTTCCTGTTCTAACATGACTGCACACCAGTGCACAAAGCAAGGTCCATAAAGACATGGATGAGCAAGTTTGGGGTGGAGGAACTTGACTGGCCTGCACAGAGTCCTGACCTCAACCCAATGGAACACCTTTGGGATGAATTATAGAGGGACTGCGAGCAAGACCTTCTTGTTTTCATCAGTGCCTGACCTCACAAATGCACTTCTGGGAGAATGGTCAAACATTCCCATAGACACACAGACAAACCCTGTGGACAGCCTTCCTAGAAGAGTTGAAGCTGCAAAGGGTGGGCCAACTCAATATTGAACCCTACGGACTAAGACTGGGATGCCATTAAAGTTCATGTGTGGAGCACATTTCCTTGAAAATTAGGTTTTGAAGCTATTAAAACTTAACCCCTTCCTGCCGACCGCACACAAATATGCGGCTTCAGCTGCACGCATCACCTCGGTACTTTTTTTAGAGCAGGCGGTCGGCTTTCTTGGGTAACAACCGATGCGGCCCCTCGGTTGTTATCCCAAGTAGCAGGAGGAGTTGTCCTCCCCCTTCCTCTGCTCACACGGGCTCTCCTGTCACCACCGACTGGCCGGAGACCCAAACGAAGACGGAATTGGCTTCAATCGGGTCTCGGATCTAGTAACCCGGAAGCGATGACATGGCATCACTTCCGGTTTACTTAAGACTTAAAGGCGCCAAATTAAAAAATTGCCAAAATTGGTGTTTTGAATGCTTTTAAGTGCAAAGGAGGGATTTGGGGTCTTATAGACCCCAGATCCCTCCATAAAGAGTACCTGTCACTGCCTATTACTGTCTGAGATGTTTACATTCCTTGTGTCAGCAATAAAAGTGATCAGAAAAAAAGGGACAGTGTAAAAATAAATAAATTAACTAAAATAAATAAGAAAAAAAGAAATAATTTAAAGTGCCCCATCCCCCCGTGCCCGCGCGCAGAAGCAAACACATACGTAAGTCACGCTCGCAAATGTAAACAGTGTTCAAACCACACATGTGAGGTATCGCCGCGTTCGTTAGAGTGAGAGCAATAAAATACTGGCACATTACTCCTCTGTAACGCTAAACTGGTAACCTGTAGAAATTTTTAAAGCGTCGCCTATGGAGATTTTTAAGTACCGTCGTTTGTCGCCATTCCACGAGTGTGCGCAATATTAAAGCAGGACATGTTAGGTATCTTTTTACTCGGTGCAACATCATCTTTCCCATTATATGAAAAAATTGGGCTAACTTTACTGTTTTGTCTTTTTTTTTCATTCATGAAAGTGTATTTCTTCCAAAAAAAATTGAGTTCGAAAGACCGCTGCGCAAATGACATAAAATATTGCAACAATCACCATTTTATTCTCTCTGCTAATATATATATATATATATATATATATATATATATATATATATATATATATATATAATGTTTGGGGTTTCTAAGTAACTTTCTAGCTAAAAATACACTAATGGTAACTTATGTGAGATTAAGCAGCTGGTAAGCTGGCAAACAAAATATGAAATAAATGTAATTTCATGGGAGATACAATATCTTACAAAAGTGAGTACACCCCTCACATTTTTGTAAATATTTTATCATATCTTTTCATGTGACAATGCTGAAGAAATGATACGTTGCTAAAATGTAAAGTAGTGAGTGTACAGCTTGTACAACAGTGTAAATTTGCTGTCCCCCGCAAAATAACTCAACACACAGCCATTAATGTCTAAACCGTTGGCAACAAAAGTGAGTACACCCCTAAGTGAAAATATCTAAATTGGGCACAATTAGCCATTTTCCCTCCCCGGTGTCATGTGACTCGTTAGTGTTAAAAGGTCTCAGGTGTGAATGGGGACCAGGTGTGTTAAGTTTGGTGTTATCGCGCTGACTCTCTCATACTGGTCACTGGAAGTTCAACATGGCACCTCATGGCAAAGAACTCTCTAAGGATTTGAAAAAAGAATTCTTGCTCTACATAAAGATGGCCTAGGCTATAAGAAGATTGCTAAGACCCTGAAACTGAGCGGCAGCACAGTGGCTAAGACCATACAGCGGTTTTAAAGGACAAGTTCCACTCAGAACAGGCTTTGCCATGGTCGACCAAAAAAGTTGAGTGCACGTACTCAGCATCATATCCAGAGGTTGTCTTTGGGAAATAGACGTATGAGTGCTGCCAGCATCGCTGTAGAGGTTGAAGGGGTGGGGGGGGGGTTAGCCTGTCAGTGCTTAGACCAAATGGCACACGCTGCATCAAATTGGTCTGCATTGCTGTTGCCCCAGAAGGAAGCCTCTTCTAAAGATGATGCAAGAGAAAGCCAGCAAATAGTTTGCTGAAGACGAGCAGACTAAGGACGTGGATTAATAGAACCATGTCCTGTGGTCTGATGTGGCCAAGATAAACCTATTTGGTTCAGATGGTGTCAAGCGTGTGTCACTGCAACCAGGTGAGGAGTACAAAGACATGTGTGTCTTGCCTACAGTCAAGCATGGTGGTGGGAGTGTCATGGCCTGGGGCTGCATGAGTGCTGCTGGCACTGGGGAGCTACAGTTCACTGAGGGAACCATGAATGCCAACATGTACTGTGACATACGGAAGCAAAGCAATGACCCCCTCCCTTCAGAGATTGGATCACATGGGAGTATTCCAACATGATAACAACCCCAAACACACCTTCAAAACGGTCACTGCCTTGCTAAAGAAGCTGAAGGTAAAGGTGATGGACTGGCCAAGCATGTCTCCAGACCTAAACCCTATTAAGCATTTGTGGGGCATCCTCAAATGCAAGGTGGAAGAGCACAAGGTCTCTAACATCCACCAGCACCATGATATTGTCATGGAGGAGTGGAAGAGGACTCCAGTAGCAACCTGTGAAGCTCTGGTGAACTCCATGCACAAGGGGGTTAAGGCAGTGCTAAAAAATAATGGTCGCCACACAAAATATTGACACTTTGGTCCCAATTTAGACATTTTCACTTAGGGTGTACACACTTTTGTTGCCAGCAGTTTAGACATTAATGGCTGTGTGCTGAGGTATTTTGAGGGTACAGCAAATTTACACTGTTATACAAGCTGTACACTCACTACTTTACATTGTAGCAAAGTGTCATTTCTTCAGTGTTGTCACATGAAAAGATATAATAAAATATTTACAAAAATGTGAGGGGAGATACTGTATGTAAAAAAGAAGATGATTGTGCGGCTGGGTGAGGGATCACCTCTTCAACACTAGGACCCACATAAATAAGAATGTAGCAAGACATTTTGTTGAACAACATAGATCCAAATATAGAAATAGTTGAGTGTCCAGTTGAAAGAAGTGATTGTTTCTCTCATTTAACCACCTCCCACTCGGCCACTGCACATATAAGGCCGGGTGGGTGCTTCCTCCTTCTGAGTGGACGTTCAGGAACATCCCTCAGAAGGAGGGGGGTCACACGTATGCGTGCCCACGCAGCGGCGTGATCCTGATGCGCTCGTGTCACCGGGACACGGCGCATCTCTGATCGGCAGGAGGGCTCTGTGATTGGCCCTCCTGATCACATGATGGCTGTGTCCAATCACAGCCATCATGTGATGTAAATAGAGAGTTGCTAGGCGATCGGCTCTCCTCACACGGAAGTTGTCAGTGAGGAGAGGAGAGTGGATCGCTGCAGCTGGCCGGTGATCAGTGAGTATGAGCTGTTTTTTTAAGTTTTTTAGACACTGATCACCGGCCCAGTGTCCCCACACATGTCTCCATAGTGTCCCCACACAATGTCCCCAAAATAGTGTCCCCAAAACACTATCACCACAAACATGTCCCCACACAGTAAAAACACCTGTCCCCCCACATATGTAACAGTAAAATCATATGTCCCAATTATCATCTGCACACAAACAGTCAGGTCCATAAATATTGGGACATCGACACAATTCTAATCTTTTTGGCTCTATACACCACCACAATGGATTTGAAATGAAACGAACAAGATGTGCTTTAACTCCAGACTTTCAGCTTTAATATGAGGTTATTTACATCCAAATCAGGTATAGGAATTACAACAGTTTGTATATGTGCCTCCCACTTTTTAAGGGACCAAAAGTAATGGGACAGATTAACAATCATCCATCAAACTTTCACTTTTTAATACTTGGTTGCAAATCCTTTGCAGTCAATTACAGCCTGAAGTCTGGAACGCATAGACATCACCAGACGCTGGGTTTCATCCCCGGTGATGCTCTGCCAGGCCTCTACTGCAACTGTCTTCAGTTCCTGCTTGTTCTTGGAGCATTATCCCTTCAGTTTTGTCTTTAGCAAGTGAAATGCATGCTCAATGGGATTCAGGTCAGGTGATTGACTTGGCCATTGCATAACATTTCACTTCTTTCCCTTAAAAAACTCTTTGGTTGCTTTCGCAGTATGCTTCGGGTCATTGTCCATCTGCACTGTATAGCGCCGTCCAATGAGTTCTGAAGCATTTTGCTGAATATGAGCAGATAATATTGCCCGAAACACTTCAGAATTAATCCTTCTGCTTTTGTCAGCAGTCACATCATCAATAAATACAAGAGAACCAGTTCCATTGGTAGCCATACATGCCCACGCCATGACACTACCACCACCATGCTTCACTGATGAGGTGGTATGCTTTAGATCATGAGCAGTTCCTTTCCTTCTCCATACTCTTCTCTTCCCATCACTCTGGTACAAGTTGATCTTGGCCTCATTTGTCCATAGGATGTTGTTCCAGAACTGTGAATGCTTTTTTAGATGTTGTTTGGCAAACTCTAATCTGGCCTTCCTGTTTTTGAGGCTCACCAATGGTTTACATCTTGTGGTGAACCCTCTGTATGCACTCTGGTGAAGTCTTCTCTTGATTGTTGACTTTGACACACATACACCTACCTCCTGGAGAGTGTTCTTGATCTGGCCAACTGTTGTGAAGGGTGTTTTCTTCACCAGGGAAAGAATTCTTCTGTCATCCACCACAGTTGTTTGCCATGGTCTTCCGGGTCTTTTGGTGTTGCTGAGCTCACCGGTGCGTTGTTTTTTTTTAAGGATGTTCCAAATAGTTGATTTGGCCACACCTAATGTTTTTGCTATCTCTCTGGTGGGTTTGTTTTGTTTTTTCAGCCTAATGATGGCTTGCTTCACTGATAGTGACAGCTCTTTGGATCTCATATTGAGAGTTGACAGCAACAGATTCCAAATGCAAATAGCACACTTGAAATGAACTCTGGACTTTTTATCTGCTCCTTGTAAATGGGATAATGAGTGAATAACACACACTTGGCCATGGAACAGCTGAGCAGCCAATTGTCCCATTACTTTTGGTCCCTTAAAAAGTGTGAGGCACATATACAAACTGTTGTAATTCCTACACCGTTCACCTTATTTGGATGTAAATACCCTCAAATTAAAGCAGAAAGTCTGCAGTTAAAGCACATCTTGTTCGCTTCATTTCAAATCCATTGTGATGGTGTATAGAACCAAAAAGATTAGAATTGTGTCGATATTCCAATATTTATGGACCTAACTGTATGTCCGTGATCATCTGCGCACATCTGTACATGATCATCTGCGTACATATGTCCGTGATCACACAAACCAATTATTATACACTTAACGGGATTTTTTTTACCAAAGACATGTAGCAGAATACATTTTGGTGTAAATTTATGACAAAATTAATTTTTTTCGGATTTCTTTTAAAATAGAAAGTAGAAAATATTGGGGTTTTTTTTCAAACTTTCCTCTCTTTTTTTGCTTATATCACAAAAAATAAAAAAACTGAGTCATGAATAAATACCACCAAAAGAAAGCTCTATTTGTGTGAAAAAAAATAATAAAAATGTCATTTGGGTACAGTGTTGCATGCTGAAAGATATAAATTGGCCTGGAAGGAAGGGGGTGAAAGTGTCCAGTATTGAAGTGGTTAAGTAGATGAGTGGTATTCTTGCTATTTAAGTTAAATATTCGTATTTCTAAGGGAATTACTTTTGAGTGGGATGTGACTCACTGCTATGAATAGTATATCCACTCCCTTTTCCCGTTTTTCTTTTTTACCTTAACATCTTCCCCTCTCCACCCCCCCTTTCTTCTTCCCACCTTTCCCCTTCCCACCTTTCCCTTTCTCTTCCCCTCCCCCGCCTATTTTTTTCTGTTCTTGCCCCTTATAGTCTACAGGTCTATATTTAGAGACAATTTAATTCAAATTAATTTCTGTCTGAAAGGGGTTTGGAGCCCACTAGTAAATGATTTTAAATAGAACAGTACAAGTTTGGTCTGCATTTTTCAAATATAGAGGAGTGGGTTTTTTTATTGAGAAATTGCCTATTGTTACTGGTTAATATTGTAAGAAGAAGAAACATTATGAACTTTTATTTCATATTCTAAAAATTATGCTCAATGGAGTGTTTGTACTTGATTTTATAGTATCTATATAAAGGCAATAAAACATCTGCCGATATGAACTGGAAGTAGTCATAATGGTTCATACATATTGAGCCTTCTATATTGTGATTTTTTTGTACATCTCTTTAAAAAGCTGATGTGTTTAACTGGTTAGTATTTTTTTTTAAAAATTTCCCCTGACCCTCCATTAACTCTGTGACAAAAGCCAAGTAAACACTATCAGTTTTTTTCAGCCCAGCGAGCTGAAAGAAAAAAAAACTGAAGAGCTCGGAAGGAGATCCTGTACTAGCAATTCAATGTTAGTACAGCGATCTCCCTGCTGAGCTATTGTGTTCTGATAGGGGGGCGGCCTGGCTGAGAGCGCTAATTGAATGTCCACTGGCAGACCCTTTTCAGTCATGCCTCTTCAACAGGCAGAAGCTGGACGTTCAGCCACCTTCTATCAGACACTGCCTGCCGTACACAGTGGCCGAGTGTCAGACGGTTTCCGACAAATATTTGGCCTGTGTGTGTATGGGGCTTAAGCTTGGAAGGGTGAAACACATTAGAAGGGTAGTCTCAAGGTGGGAACTTGCTAAATATATTATCTGTCTGAACAAAGATTGTTGGGAAAAATTATGGAATGCAGCCCCTTGTCTTTACATTAGACTTTAGGTATTACAACTTATATGTTATTAGTTGCAAGGAAATCATTTATTCATTTGTGTAATAATATTATTGATTTTGCCTTTACTACCTCACGTGATAAAGCATTTAGCTCTGAAAAAGATTTCCTTCCTAAACTGATGGAAAGCCTGCTTTTTCATTTGTGCAGCCAATGTCCCCATATAATTAAGCAGCCTCAAGGCACTTTAGCCGCCAGTGTCCATCTGGGTCTTCAGAAGAGATGGGTCTTGAGCTTCTTCCTGAAGGCCAGATGGTTTGGGATCCAAAGCTTGTTGGCTAAACCTTTTAACTGGCCTTGGATAAATCTAGAGGTGTTAACCAAGCTGACTCTAGGATCTTTTTTATCTGGAAACTGACAAAAACTTTTTCTTTCATTCCAAGGATGATTTTCCATCATTTTTTTTTCTTCACCATATGAAATATCTGAATGTTTTTCTGATGAAAAAGTAAAATGCTAGTTTTTCCAATCTTCATTTGGAGACGTTTTTAGAAAATGCGACTTCAAACAGTACCACAGTACATGAATACTTTGCAAGACTGATTTCAACATGGCTTGTATTAATTGAACAAATATTAGGGTATGTAATGCTAATATTTGAGAAATAATGAGCACTTCTGATCCTTATAAGCACACAAACAATATCCATGTTGGTAATGGACAGGGTGCAGTAGACCTTGTCACCTTCTAAAGGATGAATAACAAATATATTTGAAAAACGCACCTTAGGAAGAAAACTTACATTTGCACCTATGTTTTCAAAATTATTGCTTCTTGGAAATTCTACAGTGTACACTACAACTATATTCTAATGTAAAGGTCTTCACTTACCAAACTATCATATACAGCTTTCCAACCATCTTTAAGCCTCATAAATTCCTTGCGAATGCCTTTAAATCTCAGTAGGGAATCCAAACGGCATATTTCATCCCAGGACTTTTGGGGTAGCCAGGTACATGGATTGGAATGTGGATTGTCCAGCCCTATGCCTCCTGTCAGCAAAAACATCCATTCTTCCTCATCAACCTAGAACAATGACATTGCTGTCTTAAGAGACCTTTCAGAATGTACAATATATAATAAGATTATGGGCCAGACCATTTAACCTAAGACTATACACTTCTATACTGTGAAGTGCATGGTAGTATCAGCCAACTGAAACATTGTGCAGGAAAGGCACGGTCTATGCACGTTTCTTACACCGCATGTGAACATGCTGCCCTTGCAATTAATTGTTAATGGCACCCCAAACGCATCTTACAATACAAGGTGGCCACCAAACTACATAATACTGTAGTACCATACAATTTGGTGCAGCACAATTTGAAAAACAAGTACAAGCTCTACTTTTCATTTTCTAGTATGTTTGGCAGCCCATTGAAATAAATGGGCTGTCAAAATCAGAAAATGCGGGACCATGTGTGTTTGAACCGGCCCCTAAAGTGACTCAATCAAAACTGGAAAACAAAGCTGGTGACAGGTATAAGGTGCAGGCACCAAGCAATTTTCAGTACCCTGCTCTGCACAAATGCTTAGTTCTACTGATTAGGCTAAAACCTCCTGATAGTGCTAAAGTTTGCCTTTCCATCTCATTTTGTTTTACAGATTATCTGTTATTATTTGGGGCGCCATCAAATTTTTGTTCTGGATACATAAAGATTTATAAAAGGCAAATGCTTTTACTAAAGGTTCAAACAGTTCTTACCAGTTTTTCATGCTTAAGAAGATTTACTGTTAAACCAAATGAAAAAAGAAGCTTGTCCTTTTCAAAAAGTGAACGGCACACATTTGCATATAGTGAGTACGTGAAGTGATCTTTGAGAATCTGAAGCCTTAAAAACAAACAAAATAATGACAAATGTACATAGGTCTTAAAAACACGGAAGCTCTGAAAGCACCTGAATGACTAATACAGTTAACATTTTATCAATAAATGCGGTTTTCACTAATTAAACAACAGTAAACATTCAAAAGCAAAACACAAAACAAAAAAACAAGATAAATATGTAATACAAATGTGTAATTATACAAAACCTATACATTAAAGCAGAGCTCCACCCAAAAGGGCAAGCTCTGCTTATCTGCCTCCTCCCCCCTCCGCTGCCACATTTGGCACCTTTTGGGGGGGAAGTAAGTACCTGGTTTTGACAGGTACCCACTCCCACTTTTGGCTCAGTTCATCGTGGTGCATGTGCAGTAGGGAACCGACTGTGGAGCATCAAGGCAGCAGCATGCAAGAGACAGTTCAAGAATCTGCCCGGGTGAGGACACCGCTGGATGCCTGGACAGGTAAGTACCCTAATAGTAAAAGTCAGCGGCTACAGTATTTGTAGCTGCTGACATAAATTTTTTTTGGGGGGGGAACTGCACTTTAAGAATAGTGATTGCTCAATAGTAACTGGCCAGCATAGTAAGAGTGTCAGTTTCATAGAAATTGCTATGACTTATGCCCCGTACACACGGTCGGACTTTGTTCGGACATTCCGACAAAAAAATCCTAGGATTTTTTCCGACGGATGTTGGCTCAAACTTGTCTTGCATACACACGGTCACACAAAGTTGTCGGAAAATCCGATCGTTCTAAACACGGTGACGTAAAACACGTACGTTGGGACTATAAACGGGGCAGTGGCCAATAGCTTTCATCTCTTTATTTATTCTGAGCATGCGGATTTGTGTACACACGATCGGAATTTCCGACAACGGATTTTGTTGTCGGAAAATTTTATAGCCTGCTCTCAAACTTTGTGTGTCGGAAAATCCGATGGAAAATGTGTGATGGAGCCCACACACGGTCGGAATTTCCGACAACAAGGTCCTATCACACATTTTCCGTCAGAAAATCCGACCGTGTGTACGGGGCATTACAGTCTTGCTAGTGGGTAACTGCAAGTTTTGGCTTACATATCCTTAACTATAGAATCTAGAAACACCAAGTAAATGAAAGTAATTTTAACTTTGCTCAATTATTGATTGGGATGCAATGTGGATGTGTAATACACCATAATTGAGTTAATCCATTAAAACTGGAATAAAGGTAATAAACACAAAACTGCCAGCAGCAAGCAATCAGGTTTCACATTTAATTTTCCTGGAAAAGTAAGACAACTTTTCATTGGTAATAATCGGCAACAACTTAACAACTTCAGTCCTGTGCTGGGGGGGTTGGTTTGTGCTGGGGGGTGGACCTATGCTGGGGGGTGTCTGTGCAGAGGGGTCTGTACTGGGGGAGTCAGTTTGTGCTTGGGGGGGGGGTCGCCTTGTGTTGAGGGGTCCGTGCTTGGGGGGAGTGTTTCTGATCTGAGAGGTCTGTACTACAGGGGTCTGTTTGTGCTGGGTGGACCGATCTGTCCTGAGGGGTCTGTGGTCTGTGTTGAGGTGGTTGATCTGTGCTGAGGGATCTGTGTTGAGGTGGTTGATCTGTCTTGAGGGGTCTGTGTTGAGGTGGTTGATCTGTCCTGAGGGGTCTGTGTTGATGTGGTTGATCTGTCCTGAGGGGTCTGTGTTGAGGTGGTTGATCTGTCCTGAGGGGTCTGTGTTGATGTGGTTGATCTGTCCTGAGGGGTCTGTGTTGAGGTGGTTGATCTGTGCTGATGGGGAGGGGGAAGGGTCTGTACTGAGCAGTCTGTGTGTGTGTGTGTGTGGGGGGGGGTTTGACAAGAGTCACTGAGATGAAAACAAAGAATAAGGGCTTATGCTGACTTTCAAATGCTCAATTTTCTATTTGAACACACTCATATGTGTTTGAATGGCAAAGCAGTGTGTGAGAAGAAAAGTCTGTGTATGACCTTCCTTTGACATTTGACCACACACATATCTGCCATCAGCAACATAGAAGGACATAAGGAGCCTTGTTTCCTGCCTTAACTCTCCATGAATAAAGACCCACTGTTTATATACAAAAAATAAATGTTTGTAAAATAGCCTACCTTGTCTGCAAATGTTCTGATCTCTCTGAGTTATCTATAGACATTACAAAAAGGTTAATAAACCAAGTAAGAGAATACTGGTACATGGGCTCAATGTTGGCTAGGTCAGCAATGGAAAAAAAGAGAATTGAGGAATGGATGGAGATTGGGCGATAGCCCATTCTTGTTGCATCAATCTTCTTTTCTGTTGCCTCTGCCACAGCTTGCTTCTCAGAAATTTCATTTGCCAAGGCCTTGGAGGAAGACAATATTTTAATGGCAGTTTCATCTTCTAATATGTTTCCTTCTGAAGATGAAAGCACTTCTAAAATCTTATCTTCAATTTCTTTTAACTGCCTGGAAGTATAAGAAAAAGAATGCATAACAAACAAGATTTTAGTGTTGAAAATAGCAGGTTTTAAAAGTTTACTGTGTGCCATCAACTAAATGATGAATTAAATGACTGAATTTTTTAATGATTAAATGGTTTCAAAATTATTTTTTTATTTAGAACGTATAATATATGGTTCCAGCATCAAACACTTCATGCTAATTCATGCACATAATAATTTATGGCAAATTTTTAAAATGATAATTTACTCATTAATACATTTCATTCTTATACTTAAATATCACAGGGATGTGAAATTGTTATTCATTCACATGAAATAGTTATTAGCTATTGCAAAGTTTTATTTCTCATGAATCTGTTTTTTTTTTATATATATATATATATATATATAATGAATCCATTTTTTTACACCTCAAAAGCTCCATAATCTGCTCTCTTCATAGGTACTTTACATAAGGGAACAGCATTAGTCAGAAGCAATACATACTGTACTTTGAATAATGAGAATCTGTGTGATAATGTCTGTGAATTGACTTATACACTGCAAAAAGCAATACTATAACAAAACTATGACATGCGATAAATTAACTTGACCATGCAATAAAACCTTTTGTAAATTATAAATATTAGTTGTGACTAATACATTTTGCAAATAATATATGGTGGTAACATTATCAAATGCATCATAAATCAGTGAACTTACCACAAAACCTGATAAACCAAAAAAAAGGACAAAAGTTACAGTGTTTCTTACCTCGACATTCCTGATATGTGTTTTCTGTACCATGTACTTGTGTTAAAAAGTATCCTGTTCTTCTTGCATTGCATCCTATGTGTGAAACACCCAGTGTTCCTTCCAGTCCCTGTGCTTCTCTATTGCAAACTGACCACATTAGGCATGAGAGTATATCCACCCCAGTGTAGTCAGTTTCTGGCTGTGCTGGGAGAACAGCCTGCCTGTCCTCTAACGGCCAAGATTTGTGCTAGCAAGCTCTTCACTGGGAAGATCAGTGTGTTGCTCTTTCTTCCTCTTGTGACACCCCCCCATCCTCCCCGTAGTCTCCACCCCCAGCTCTTTAAGTCACTTATGCAGCTGAGAACAGTGATCATGTAATCACTTATTAAAAAAAGGAAAAAAACTGTATTTATATGTTTTTTTTAAATACACAAATGTTTTGGCTTGCATTTCTATTTTAATTTCAATTTAACAGGTAAGGCTTCACATATACTTTAATTAGAGGCCTTAACAGGGGCAGATCCAGGGGGGGGGGGGGACGGGTCAATTGACCCGCCCCCCCCCCAGAAAATAGTACTGACTCCAAGGATTTCTCCCTCCGTCACCTCACAAGATTTGCGTTACGAGGCATCTAAATGTAGCTGCAGGGACTTTATTTCTGCTTCCCTGGCTCTCCCAGAGTCCCAGGTGGCCTAAAATTTAAAAATAATATTCATTGGGCCCCATCAGTTCATTTAGAGGGGGCCAGTGGCGTCACTGTGGGGGTCTGTAATCGATGTGACACCGGGGCCACTGCTACACGCTGGCAGAGTTGCAGCAGAGCGGTGCGAGTGTCACTTCACTTCCCTGTCAGGCGGAGTGATCTCCACCCGACAGGAGCTTCCTAGTCCCGGCTGGTGTGACGTCACGATTCAGAGGCGTGCAGGATTGAAGATAAGATGGACTTGAAGCCAGCTCAGTGCACTGCAAGTGAGTGAGCACTTAGCTAAGGCATTGTAATGTTAATGAGCTACGGCGGGCATTGTTATGTTAATGAGCAACGGCGGGCATTGTTATGTTAATGAGCAACGGCGGGCATTGTTGCATTAATGAGTTAACACCTTGTCTTACATGTGAAGTGGTTAACGCTTTGTGGGAGAGGGGGTTAAATCATTTACATTGGTAATTGTAATATGGCACATGGAGGGGGTTAATCTACTCATTTATGTATTAGTGACCAGTGGCAATTAACCCCTTTGTGCAGCATTATTGACAGTGGCACCATCAATATTAATTAACCCCTTGTATGCTACAGCATGAAGGGGTTTATAAACACTGCCACTAGTGCAACTAATGCAGCACAAAGGGGTTCATTAATTGCCAGTGGTCAGTAATACATCAGTGAGTACATTAATGTGTCATATTACAATTACCAATCATCATCATTATCATCATGATAATCACACAGTACAGGTGCGTTGAGCCACATCACCTGTATTGTGTGATAATCATGATAATAATGATGATATAGAATGACAGAAAAATTCATCTTTAGGCTTCATTCAGACAGGGCGTGCTGCAGACATGCGTCCAACGTGCAGGGCTGTCTTTTACTGGCTTGGGGATGCATAACGTGTTACATGCATCCCAATGCCGGCATCCCATTTATTTCTACTGAGACACACAGCCGCTATATCCCAATATGTCATGCGTGCAGATCCCAGAATGCATGCAGGGTTTATTCAAGGACCCGCACCAGCATGTCATATTGGGATATAGCGGCTGTGTGTCTCGGTAGAAATAAATGGGATAAAACCGCCCGCTAGGAGCCAAACAGCGGCGCTAAATATAGAGCCGCTTTACCGCCGACGCATGCCCCAGTGTGAAAGTAGCCTTATTTTATGGCAGTGCCCCTCCCGAGACTAGACTCTGGTTTCGGCCTGGGCTTTAAATATTCTTACAACTGTTTCTCAATATAGGATATACATATTTTCTTCCTTTAACCTTAAAAGTTGACCTGAACTTGAAAAGTGAAGATTTGCCATGTTATTGGGACCATTTAGAAACCTTAATTGTGTCTAAGTAGTATCCTGAAAAAATTACCAGTGCATTTCATGGTCTTTGAGGGTGCCTTGGCACTTCTGGGTCTACAGTTCCATGGCTCCAGTGGGTATTGAAAAGAATTCTAGAAGTTGCACTGGGTAAATACAGCTGAATAAAACAAAAACTGTGTCTGTCTTCATTTCAGGCCGCAAATATATCTGTATATATCTGCAGTGTGATAGCTAAAGCCCTGATGCCTCTGACTGCTAGTGTTAGGGGATTTAAAATAAGATTTTATGATGTCACTACTTTGCTGCTCACTGTTCTTGCTGGAGGCTCTGACCCGAGGAAGCAAAACCCTGCTTCGACCAAGATAGCTGCTCCATAAAAAGCTACAGTGCAGGGCAAGGCATAGTATTTCAGGAATCAAGAAAATATAAGCTGCAAGCTTAGGGATTTTATGTGATAGACCAACACAAAGTGGCACATATATGTGAAGTGGAAGGAAAATTAATAGTTTTCAAAAATGTTTACAAACGAATATCAGAAAAATGTGGCGTGCATTTGTATTCAGTCCCCTTTACTCTGATACCCCTAACTAAAATCTAGAGGAACCAATTGCCTTCAGAAGTCACATAATTAGTAAATAGAGTCCACCTGTGTGTAATTTAATGTCAGTGTAAATGTTCTGTTCTGTGAAGCCCTCAGAGGTTTGTTAGAGATCCTTAGTGAACAACAGCATCATGAAGGCCAAGGAACACACCAGACAGATCAGGGATAAAGGTTAAAGCAGGTGAGAATACTGGGAGCACTGGGGTGTCACGATCAGGTGGAAGTACACCATTTGTTTATATGTTGTTACACTGAAGCTGCCTGCACTGAAGAAAGAAGTAGACACCTTATTTATCATTTGATATGGACTATTATGCACTTTTTAGCACACGTGCACTTTACTTTTATTGGACTATTCTAATGCACTGAGTGTGAACATTTAATGATTTGATATATTTTCATCACAGATCATTTGAGGTTATTTGTTTTATAGTATTAGTTTATTTTTTCTGGTATGCACAACACTTATTCATATTTATTATACTAGAGATCTTGCTTCCAAAAATCCCCAGGCTTGGTTCAGAACAAGCATGCAGATAATGACTTTCCTACACTTATTCAGGGCCCTTGACTTGGAAAACCATTTAAGCCAGTGGGCCAGCATTATAGCCAGGAAACTAGCCTTTTCAAATGGTGTCCAGTCATTGGAGCCTCTATACTTCTCCAGTGGCAAGTTGTAAACCAAACCAAGGTTCAGTTTGCATGGTGTGTGCATACATGTCCCAGTGTTTGTGTTTATTTCCTGACTGTACACTGACTTTATTCCAAAATATTGATTATCGCCTGGTAAATAAAAAAAGCTTATTCTGAAAGTGCTAGTTCACCTATAACCTCATTACATTTTCTATCTATATTATATTTACTGTTCATTTTTCCATTTATATGTAATTGCCTTTTTCCCCTTTTCTGCCAGGCTGAAAGTGATGTCACAGATGATCTGTGGACACATGAAGCTCCACTTTTACAGACAACTTGGTTGATGATAACACTCAAACCTAAAGCAGTTTTATTTAACCTGCAAAAATGACCGGATTCCCTGAGCCACACAATCCATGCGGATGGGGGAATCCTCCCCAATAAACTATTGTATTGACAGTGGGGAGGCTTCCAGGTCTTCAGAATACACTGATCAACTCCACCAGTGGTGCTAATTGAGCAGGAAAAATCAGACAGTCTGGTTGTACAGAAGTTGATCAGTAGATCGGCTTCTGTACAACCAGCCTGCCCATACATTGATTGAAATTCAGCCGGTCCCTGCTGAACGGGCAGAATTTCGATCCATGCATGGCAGGCCTACATGCACTTCCAATCATGTTTATGTTATTCTGGCTCAGCAGAGGCAAGCAGGCAAATATTTATCTTCTACCAACTCAACGAAGGTAACCGTCGCACATTTCCCAATAATTACACAACAGACATGGCAGGAGTGATAGTAAGAAGAACTTTACTGATATTATTGCTGCCAACCATCTAAGCTGATAAAACTTTCTAGCAGGATTATATACACTTGGCTTACTGGCATACACTTGAAAGTACAAAATCCCAGGAGCAGACTGCCCAGAACATGTTGTGGAAAGGGCTAATGTAGGACATACTACTTAAAGCGGGGGTCCACCTATCTATCGTTTTTTTTTTTTTTTTTTTTAGTTTATTCACAAACTTTTCTTCTCAGCCTTACATACTCACATATTGTGTGTAATATGTCCGCCTGTATCATATTTCGTCGGAAAGAATAACTTATACTATTCACTGCAGGCGGTTTCCATCTTCATTGTGGGCATTTGAAGCCCACAAGCATTTATTTCCTGGATGTGGTGAATGCTGTGCTCCCAGCATTCACTGCTCGTTCCCGCACATGCTCAGTGGCATCCTGGGAAGCCTGAGACTAGCTCCCAGGAGTCTGGGAGAGGCTAGAAACACGCCTACTCCCACAGGAGGAGAACCAGGAAGTGCAAAGAAGAATAGAAAAATAAAAGGTAATTATGGCGATTTAAATTTTTTTAAACGGCATGTCAGCATCTAGGCAAGGAAGAGAATACATACAGATATTGTTCAAAATTTGGGTGGAACCCCGCTTTAAATAGCAGATGTGCAGTCTCAACAATGTGTTAGTCCCAAATACTGCCACAACATTCATCTTGATCTAGGAACAACAAAGAGGTAACTGACTATCTGCTGCTTCGCTGATCTAGTACACTGTAGTTTGAAGGAGCTTTCCCTGATCCTCCCATCTGCCACTATAGCGATTTCTTTAAAGTATGTCTGCATACCACTACCCGATTTTTGGAACATTTTTCATTCTAAGCATATATGTGCTTCCCCTTGGGGCCATTTTCCTTATGTATGAAGTCTCTGACTCAAAAACAGTCTACGTTTCTATCATGGCAACTAATTACTATCTCCCCTACATGTTATAACCCACCCTAACAACAGAAACTTATGAAGTTAATTGCCTGCTGGGTAGGAAATAAAAAACCTTCTGTAGTCACTACCTTTATATAAGACCGACAGTAATTGCTGATATGGCTCTTGTAGTGTATCAAGTAAAGCATACTATGTGGAAACAACAGTTCTAGCGCATGCGTTTTGCTATACTTCGTAGATTTGGAAGCTTGGCCACTCTTTAAATCACTTTAAAATAACAGTTTGACCATTAAAACCCTCTTACTTTGAATGGTTACTCTGGGGCTCCCCAGGTTTTTAACACCCTGGCAACACCCCTAGCCTGAGAGCCAAGGAAGGGTTTATTGGAATTGTTTTTATGTAAATTATTGTGTAATGTTTCAGCAGTAAAAACTGTAAATGCAATAAAACCTTAATCTTTCAAATACCTACTGCCTACTATGTAATCATGATTGCTACACTCAGAAATTCACAGCTGAATTTCCGCAAGGCCTAAGGAATTTTACAAGCTCCTAGAATGCTTTGACATGTCCTATTGTAGTCTATATCATTGGGTGACAATGCTGCCACTACCATACATGGCAAAGAATGGAAGTGTGGTCTCCCAGACGTGCTAGGAGCCAGAACACAGAGTTCAGTCTACACACAAAAATAAGTTGCAAAACATTAATACTGAGGTATTAATTTAACCACTTGTGGACCGCCCCATTGCTAAAATACTGCAGCAGGGCGGCCACATTCCTCCGGATTGGGGGGGGGGGGGGGGGGCAGGTGTGTGTACCCACCACTCTATTTGTGTTGTGATTCAGTACAGCACAAGTCAGTCAGCAGGTCCTGATCAATGATTTATGGCTGGGACCTGCTGATCGGCTTAACGAATTACAGTACAGAGCCCTGTGTTTACTAACAACACATGTGAGCTCTGTCCACATTAACTAGTAAAAGCAGCACACATTACACACTGTTAGGCACACAGTTAACCCCTTGATTACACCTAGATGTTAACCCCTTCCCAGCCGGTGTCATTAGTAAAGTGACAGTGTATAGTATTAGAACTGATCACTGTATTAGTGTCACTGGTGATCAATGTCAATTAGTTAGTTCCCACCCAGTGTCAGATTGCCCGTTGCACTATCACAGTCAAACTATAGGTCGCTGATCACCGCCATTACTAGTATAAAATAAATAAATAAAAATTCCAGTGTATATACCGTCATTTGTAGATGCTATCACTTTTATGCAAACCAATCAATATACACTTATTGGGATTTTTTTACCAAAGAAATGTAGCGCAGTAAATTTTAAGTTTTTTTATTGGATTTGTTTTTATAGCAGAAAGTAAAAAATACCCAGTGGTGATCAAATACCAGCAAAGGAAAGCTCTACATTGCCTTGAAAACGTATTCATACCCTGTGAAATTTTCTACATTTTGTCATGTTACAATCAAAAGGGTTCATTTTAATGGGATTTTATATGCTAGACCAACACAAGGTAGCACATAATTGTGAAGTGGAAGGAATATGATAAATGGTTTTCAACATTTTTTACAAATAAATATGTGAAAAGTGTGGTGTGCATTTGTATTCAGCCCCCCTGAATCAATACTTTCGCTGCAATTACACCACCTTTCGCTGCAATTACAGCTGCAAGTCTTTTAAGGTATGTCTCTACCAGCTTTGCAAATCTAGAGAGTGAAATTTTTGCCCATTCTGCTTTGCAAAATAGCTCAAGCTCTCAATCTGGATGGAGAACAGCAATTTTCAAGTCTTGCCACAGATTCTCAATTGATTTTAGGTCTGGACTTTGACTGGGCCACTCTTACACATGAATATGCTTTGATCTAAACCATTCCATTGTGGCTCTTGCTGTATGTTTAGGGTCGTTGTCCTGCTGGAAGGTGAACCTCCACCCCAGTCTCAACGCTTTTGCAGACTCTAACAGGTTTTCTTCTAAGATTGCCCTGTATTTGACTCCAGCCATTTTCCCATCAACTCTGACCAGCTTCCCTGTCCCTGCTGAAGAAAAGCATCCCCACAACATGAGGCTGCCACCACCACGTTTCACGGTGGGGATGGTGTGTATCTGGGTGATGTGCAGTGGTAGTCTTTTACCACACATAGAGTTTTGATTTTAGGCCAAAAAGTTCAATTTTGGTCTCATCTGACCAGAGCACCTTCTTCCATATGTTTGCTGTGTCCCTCATATTGCTTTGTGCAAACTTCAAACGGGAGTTCTTATGCTTTTCTTTCAGCAATGGCTTTCTTCTTGCCACTCTTCCATAAAGGCCAGGTTTGTGGAGTGCACGACTAATAGTTGTCCTATGGACAAATTCTCCCACCTGAGCTGTGGATCTCTGCAGCTCCTCCAGAGTTACCATGGGCCTCTTGGCTGCTTCTCCGATTAATGCTTTCCTTGCCCAGCCTGTCAGTTTAGGTGGATGGCCATATCTTGGTAGGTTTGCAGTTGTGCCATACTCTTTCCATTTTTGGATGATTGAACGGTGCTCCGTGAAATGTTCAAAGCTTAGGATATTTTTTTCTAACTTAATCCTGCTTTAAACTTCTCCACAACTTTATCCCTGTCCTGTCTGGTGTGTTCCTTGGCCTTCATGAAGCTGTTTGTTCACTAAGGTTCTCTAACAAACCTCTGAGAGCTTCACAGAACAGCTGTATTTATACTGAGATTAAATTATTGAAAGCGCTCCGCAAACTGTTGGCGCTATATAAATCCTGTATAATAATAATATTAATGTGACAGACCTAGCCGGGAGAGAGACTTTTGGAGGGGACTGTATGCTAGCCTCTTGCCGGTGAGCTCTTTGTGAGCTGTATGCCTGGGGACCCTTGAGGCAGTAATTACTGTGGATTCGGGTCCTGGTCCCCCAGGACACACAGACTCTGGGGACCCTGGATTTGCCATATTGGAATAGTGACTGATTCAAACCGTTGGGACTCCTACTGTTAAATGCTGTCATCAATTAAAGCTACCTGTCTGTTGTCTGCTAAAATGTGTATTGTAAATAAGTCTCTAGTGTGGGATCTAAGAGTCATTAGATCCCCATTGTTGTTTGTGTTAATTAACTCTGCTATTGTGATAATGTTGATTGTGTTTTCTAAGCTACAGTCTGGCCTAAAGCTCATGTCTGAGTCATCTAGGCTGTCTAAAGGGATTAATTAATTAGCTCATGTTAATTAGGTTAATTAGGTTACAGCTGTATTGTTAGAGTAATATGAGTCAGAGGTATGCACCTCCACTTTTAGTGTATAAAAGAGCCTGTATATTGCAATAAAAGAGATTCCTGGTTGAACTTACATACAGCCTGCCTGGTGTTTGTTCTGAGCTATCACAACAAGTTCTAATCCTGGAGCATTGGATGACCGAACCATCAGACGTTGCAATCTGATTCAATAGCTGCAGAGGAGTGTCGGAGAGTGGAACCGAGCGAGCAAGGGGCTCATTACATTGGTTGGCAGCCGTGGGATTTGCTCTCCAGTTACTGGGACACTCCAAACCAGCCTGCAGGAGAGCCACGCTGAAAGACTTACTTGAGAGCCGTGGAGGGAATGGTGGGATCGTGCTTCCTTGCTGTGAACACATCCAAACCATCACCTGGATCCAAGGTCCAGATAGCAGGAGAGGAGAGATACCAGCCACCATGGATGAGGAATTCAGAAGGAGGTTGTGAGAAAAGCAGATACAGCACAGAGGACCAGTATCAGAGCAGGTCCTGCTAGGATGGTTTGATTCTATCCGCTGCGAACTCTGGAAGGAAGCGCTAGCCCGTGAGCAGCGAAACCAGGGAAAAGTTCTCCCCTCCATCCATGTAAGGTACTGGTCGCAGTATGAAGTGCGAATGCTGTTATTGGGGAAACAGCCGAACCAGGAGTGGACAGCTGAGTTAAGCAGGCAGAAATGCGGTTGAACGAGAGCTACAGAGCCCTCCAGTGGTATGTAGCCCAAGTGTGCCCGTGGACAGCGGATGACAGCCCCACGGAAGGCTTTGACTACGATGGCCTGGGATTGTTGTACTGGAGGCTGTCCGGGAACCCTGATTTTGGGAGTGATCGGGAGTGGCGTTTGGAGGAAATAATAGAGCACAGAGAGCGGAGACTGAATGTCTCAGAAGTGCACTGGGCACAGGAAGATTTGGAGTTTCTGGCCGTTCAGGAATGGGAGCTGGAGATTGCCTACAAACAGCTGTTAGACTCTGCTCAGCAGCAGGGTGGTGCTCCCTTTGCCTGGGACTATCAGGAAATACCAGTTGACAACTCTGAAATCCTGGCTGAAGAGTTGACAATGTGGCATAGTAACGGTGTGCTTTGCCAACCTGCACCCGCAGCTATGGAGGCGGAGGTCTTATGGCGGATGCAGCAAGTGCTGACTGACCTTGATGAACCTGTTTCTGCATTGGATGATCTTGGATGGAGGAATGTGCCTGTCCAGCAGAATGCCAGAGAATCGGCAGTGGAAAATCTGGAGATTGCTATCCCCAAAGCTGAAGTGCTGACAACGGGGCAGAGCTCTGCTAACCTCTGCCCAGCACTGATAGCATCTTCGGGGTTCCACGGAGAGGAGATGGTGAACCTTTATCCCCAGACACCAGTTACAGAGACAGGGGATTTGATAGACTTTTCTGCTGAGGAAGAACAACCTGGTGAGCCTCCAGCAGAAGAGGAGCTGTTATTAGGGCCAAACTTCACTGTGCTCTGCCCAGCACCAACAGTGTGAAGTTACAAGGAACTTCCCCAGCTGAAGCGCTGGCAACCGGACAGAGGGTCAAAGATCTCTGCCCTACACCTGCGGCGGTTCCGGAGGCTCAGGGTGAGAAAGAGGTGGTCACTTCCCAGCAGCAGATCAGGATACAGGGGGAGAAGGGAGAGGAGGTGTTCGTCGTCCCTCCCCAACAGTTAGCCGGAGCAGATGGTGTGAGGTTTCCAGCAGAAGGGCTGGCAAAAGGGCAGAGTACTGCTGGACTCTGCCCTCAACTAGCAGAGGATGGATTTCCTGTGAAGGTGGATGGGACTTCAGTCTCCACCTGTATACCCCAGGGATGCTGGGCAGTCGGCCCAGATCCCCAACAGCATGACGGAGTGAGCCCAGACACCCTGTCTTCTCTCAAGCGGCAGAAAGGACTCCAGGGAGAAGGGCCAGTCCAGGCCTCTCCCCAGTGGCAGATATGTTCTCTGAGAGAGGCAGAGGTTGGCTGGGTGAGTAATGCTTTGTTTGGAACAATTTGTTTGGGGTACTGTGTGGGTACAGGCATTAGAGGACTGGAACTACTGACTAACTTCAGAGTCAACCCGTCTGGGGTCTCCTCCTGTGTTAGTCTCCTGCCGAAAGGGGAGAAATGTGACAGACCTAGCCGGGAGAGAGACTTTTGGAGGGGATGCTAGCCTATGCTAGCCTCTTGCCGATCGATCGTGGGCCCTGGCATTTGGGAGAACGGTGCTCTTTATGAGCTGTATGCCTGGGGACCCTTGAGGCGGTATTACTGTGGATTCGGGTCCTGGTCCCACAGGACACACAGACTCTGGGGACCCTGGATTTGCCATATTGGAATAGTGAGATTCATACCGTTGGGACTCCTACTGTTAAATGCTAATATCATCAATTCCAGCTACCTGTTGTCTGCTAAAATGTGTATTGTAAATAAGTCTCTAGTGTGGGATCTAAGAGTCATTAGATCCCCATTGTTGTTTGTGTTAATTAACTCTGCTATTGTGATAATGTTGATTGTGTTTTCTAAGCTACAAGATGGCCAGTCTGGCCTAAAGGTCATGTCTGAGTCATCTAGGCTGTTTAAAGGGATTAGTTAATTAGCTCATGTTAATTAGGTTAATTAGGTTACAGCTGTATTGTTAGAGTAATATGAGTCAGAGGTATGCACCTCCACTTTTAGTGTATAAAAGAGCCTGTATATTGCAATAAAAGAGATTCCTGGTTGAACTTACATACAGCCTGCCTGGTGTTTGTTCTGAGCTATCACAACTGGGTTAGAACGGCACATAGCTGAAGTTCTAATCCCAGAGCATTGGATGACCGAACCATCAGACGTTGCAATCTGATTCAATAGCTGCAGAGGAGTTTCGGGAGAGTGGAACCGAGCGAGCAAGGGGCTCATTACAAATAATAATAATTACACACAGGTGGACTCTATTTACTAATTAGGTGACTTCTAAAGGCAATTGGTTCCACTAGATTTGAGTTAGGGGTATCAGAGTAAAGGGGGCTGAATACAAATGTACGCCACACTTTTCAGATATTTATTTGTAAAAATCTTTGAATAAAAATGATATAAATTTCATTTGCCATTCGCAAGAAGATATCAATATTCAACTTCCTCCCCTACCCAACACATTGGGTCCAACACCACACTCAATACTCTCCTCCTTCTGCCCAGTTACCACCGATAAAGTTGATAAACTCCTCTCCATGGCCCACCTCACCACCTGTCCTCTGGACCCTGTCCCTTCACAATTACTGCAACCACCTTCCCGCTCTATCCTAAACACCCTAACCCACATCTTCAACCTCTTCCTCTCCTCCGGCACCTTTCCTTCCCTGCTCAAACATGCACTGGTTACCCTCATACTTAAAAAACCCTCACTAGATCCCACCTGTTTGAATAACTTAAGACCCATCTCCCTGCTCCCGCTTGCCTCCAAGCTCATTGAACGTCTTGTCCATGACCAAATAAGTCGCAACCTTCTCGACCCCCTACAGTCCGTCCTCCGTCCACAACATTCCACTGAAACTGCCCTACTAAAACTCACCAATGACCTACTAACTGCTAAAACCAATGGCCATTACTCCATACTCATACTCTTAGACCTCTCTGCTGCCTTCGACACAGTTGACCACCTGCTCCTCCTCAGCAAACTACACTCCCTTGGCCTCTGTGATTCTGCTTTATCCTGGTTCTCCTCCTACCTATCTCAGCGCACTTTCAGTGTCACTTACAACTCCATCTCCTCTGCTCCTCTTCCTCTCTCTGTTGGGGTACCCCAAGGCTCTGTCCTTGGGCCCCTCCTATTCTCGTTCTATACCTCTTCCCTGGGCCAGTTGATAACCTCCCATGGCTTCCAATACCACCTCTACGCCAGTGACACCCAGATCTATCTCTCCACCCCTCAACTCACCCTCTCGATCTCCTTGCGGATCTCAAACATATTTAATGACCTGGCCAGGACGGAGTTGTCAGCAAGGAGAGAGAAGAGAGACTGATACACCACACCGCACGCCGTACCAGCGATTTGGCTCTCATATATTAAGCCCTGAATAGGATGGTGCACTCACGCACCCACAGAATGTGAGTACCCCTAGGAAGGGAGTGTTTACTTTTTTACAATAAATTCCTTTACAATATTATACTATGGAGCTTCTTTTCTTTTATTCATGATTTGGAACGCTACTAATTGAGCAAGTTGGAAGTCAACACCTGCATATCGTTAGAGCCCAGGAGTGGCTCCCAAGTGTGTTTTGACATAGTTTGGGTACTGTATCACACGCTCTGAGGTGAGTGCATAGGCTTTTGGGGATTACCGGAGAGCACTGAAGCACGTTGTATGTTCTGCACTTTTTGGATGAGCATGATGGAAATCACTATTGATGGACACTGGATTTGTGCACTGTGCATATATTTTTTATGAACGTTTATGGATTTTATTTACCACTTTATTGAAGGAGTGGATACTCTTTCTAATCTGAGTTGGCACTTGGATTTTCAGTGTTTTATGCATGTTGCACTTTATTTACTGTATCACTAATTAATGTTTCACAGATTATAATATTGTTTTAAGTACATCTTTATGACATTCACATGCTTTATATTTTTTATTATTTCATACACTGATGTTTTACTATTTATTTTTATTTCTTAGCGCAAACGCACTTTTCTTTTTTAATTGCTATTTACACGGGTATGAAACGTGATTAGCGTTTGCAGCTTGTTATCACTAGGCACTTATTTTAGAGGCATTAACCCATTGGTGGCTCGCAAGATTCTTTTGGTATTTTTGTAATATTTCCTCCTTCCCGCCCCCCCCCCCCACCATGACTTCACCATTAAGATCAACAGCACAACCATTGGTCCCCCCACACATGCCAGGGTGCTGTGTGTAATCCTTGACTCTGACCTCTCCTTCAGCCCCCACATCCAATCACTGGCTAAAACCTGCCGCCTTAACCTCCGCAACATCTCCAGAATTCGACCCTTCCTGACTAATGACACCACAAAGCAACTTATTTGCTCCTTGATTATTTCCCGCCTTGACTACTGCAGCTCTCTCCTTAATGGCCTACCCTTATGCAGGCTATCCCCCCTTCAGTCTATTATGAATGCTCCTGCTAGACTAATACACCTCTCTAATTCATCCGTGACTGCTGCCCCTCTCTGCCAATCCCTTCACTGGCTTCCCCTACCCCACCGTATAAAATTCACAATGCTAACCACAACATACAAGGCCATCCACAACATCGCCCCCAGCTACATCACCAACCTCATCTGAAGATATCTCCCAAATCGTCCCCTCCACTCCTCCCAGGACCTCCTGCTCTCTAGCTCCCTTGTTACCTCCTCTCATGCTCGCCTTCAGGACTTCTCCAGAGCCTCTCCCATCCTCTGGAATTCCCTGCCCCGGTATATCCGATCAGCCCCTAACCTGTCCACCTGTCCCTGAAAACTCACTTATTCAAGGAAGCCTCTCCCACACCCACCTAACTGTCCCTGAGCCACCCCCATCAAATCATTCCCTGCATCTATTACCTTTTTTACCACCACCCCCTCCCTTTAGAATGTAAGCTCTACAAGCAGGACCCTCCTGTCCCTTTCGTATTGAACTGTTCTGTAATTGTGCTGTCCCTCCTCTACATTTTAAAGTGCTGCGTAAACTGTTGGTGCTATATAAATCGCAAATAATAATAATAATAATAATAATAAATTGGGTACAGTGTTGCATGACTATGCAATTGCCAGTTAAAGTAGACCAGTGTCGAATAGTGGCTAAGATACTACTTTTTATGGGAGATACAATTAAGTAGTTTGGTCTTTTACTTACATTTAAATTACAGTTTAAATTGTTTGGGTTTTTAAGAGCAATATTTTATAAAATAAATACCAATTTTAAGGAATTTTTAGCATCTGATTGCCTTCTAAAAGTAATCTTTTCATTATAATGACAAAGAATTAGACTCCTTGCAATGGAAAGACCTTCACTTTTCCTCTAGAATGCTGTTTGTGTAGAATGACAATTAAATGTCCAATGCAAAAGTTACCTTTTATTTTCTGCACCTTGAAGAATAAGTGCTTGCTTCTCTTCCTCGAGATCTGGTCTTTCTCGAGCTACAACAATACCCAACAGTTGGTCCTGCATCCCTTCAGGAGTGATCATAAAATTCAGCAAGGTGACCTGCATGATGCAGAAGATATTGAAATGAAGATGTTGATACAAATATTCCAAACTAAATGAAGCAACCAAATGAAACCTTAGACTTTGAGAGAAGGCAGCATACTTGACATTTCAATAGTGTTATTTCAAGTTTAATCAAAAAGAGCACAGCATTTAAATGTGAACTTTAAAGCATGATACCCATCAGGCAAACATACAGGAAAATAGGAAGCTATGTAATAAACCATCAACACAAATCGCATCTTAACACAGCTTTGTGGTGTACAAAGAATTCCTCTGGTGTTATTTTCCCCCCCATGGAGGTTGACAAACATAGCATCTGATTCATTGAAAATATTATCATAAAAACATTGCAAACAAAAAGCAAACTCAATTATTTAAGTAAATAATTCCACACAAAAGATAATAATAATGACATACTTTTCCATATGGAATCAACAACACTTAAAGTTTAAAGGAAACCTGTCATGAGATCAGCAAGGCAGTTGCCTTTGCTGACCTCTCCTATTGAAAATGCTAGTTGCCTTGCAGTCATGCTGACCCTTTTGTCAATACTTTGAGTCACTGACCTAGAACTATGCCGATAAAGATTCCTTATCTGCTTACATGTTCTGGGCCAATGATTCAGAAAGCATTGAAGCCAGCAAATCAGCATATGAGCCAAGGTACTAACAATTTCAAAAGGAGATCAGCATTGGTATCGCTATGATTGGCATCCCTATGTATATCTCATGGCAGATTTACTTTAAAGAGTGACTCCATTTTTGTTGAGAAAAAAACATTCCCCTCTGGGTGATCAATGCACATTGCAAGGATTTTTACAAACTTTGTTGCAGATTCCTACCTTTTCTTATTCTGAAGAAATAGATGTTTGTCTGTTTGTCTGTGTCCATGTGCAAAGTGAATGCGAATGGGAGTGACTGTATAATTATCAATCAGCTGCCGCACTTGCAGGTTTCTAATGAGGAAAGTAGCGGTGACTGCATCACTTTAGAGGTGATTTCCCTTTGGTAGTATCTCACCAACAATGCCATTTTTGTTTCAGGGGATTCCCAAAATCTGACTTGTATCTTAGTTCTAAGCCAATCACACAAGCAGGAAATTAATTTTTTTTGGAGGCCTTCCATACACCGATTCTGTACAGAATGCCTCAAGGTTGCCATATAGCATTGCATTTCACACAAAATTACAGTGCTGAAGTTTGAATCAGAAAATACATTTTAATAACATTTAATTACAATATGACTTGTGTAGTAATTGTATGTGCTATCTTTTTTTTTTTTGCAAATTTTTTTTCTAAGAAAGGGGCGTTACCTTTTATTATATTTGAAAAATGAAATACATCTACTATCTAAAATGAGCTATGAACTAACCTTGACAGAAGTTTCAGGCAAATAATGTGGATTTCTCAGTTTAGTTGTAACGTAGAAACGGAAATCAGGAGCATATTCTATAGTGGAATCACCAAGGCGAATACACACACTGCCTCCTTGTTTAAATGTTTGTTTCAGTAGAAGTGGCTCAAGAATAGGGTCCAATTCTTCTCCAACATTTTCTAGTAGAACTATAAAAAGAATATGAGTCAAACAACAACACAGACACCAAGGCCCTGTACATATGGGCTTCGATATGCTTTGCAGTATGCTAGCAGGCTTCAGTAGGCTTTAGAGAAGCTTCAAGTAGTGCTAAATAATATGAAGTCTGCTAGCAGGCTTTTATTGTAATCAAATATTGACAGTGTCTTGCATTTACAAGTTGTTTTAGAGAAACTCCTTTGTTTCTATGTTTGATAACTACACATTAGGTTCAATGTAGAGTTATGAATTTAGGAGCTAAAATCACACATGAAACATATAATGAGTGGTGGAAGAAATTTATGGACCCTATAATAGAGAAAAAACTGAATGTCTGATTTAATATCAACATGCAATGTAACTCTACGGAATAAAATGCTAGCAAGATAAGCTCTTTTCAAAAATAAACATTGCCTCTCAAAAGTAAGACCTACATTTGCCCCTACATAAAGCATTCTTAAATACGCAGGCAATTTTGGCCACCAGTTCACAAAAACTAGAATTGGAAAGAGAACAGAAAAATCCAACAAAATTTTCTGGAGTACCCCTATGTCAGCACAAATAGGTGTGGCTCCACCCACGTGACCCTAAGGAAAGTCCATTGCCTTAGCCCAGTGTTTGTCAACTTATGAGCTGAAGGGGGCCTGAAATGTGGCCCCTGACATCACCAAAGGGCTGCACATAATGTTCACATATATATATACATATTATATATATAATATACAGCGGGTAAAATAAGTATTGAACACGTGGGGGCGTGACTGGATGTGATCGAGGCAGGACGCATCTTCCCAGAGCTCCGGCTATCCTCCTGAATATTACAATGATTTAAGCTGGTCTAACTGATTTCTACCCAAAGCTCTACCCCTGCAGCGCTAGCGGAGACCACAATGAGCAAGGGGATGCCATCCTCAGTATCCAAAAAGCTGAAAGAGCCGCTCCCACAGCCTCCATTGGTTCAGAGAGACAGCTCCGCTCCCAACCCAGCATGGCGGCCACGCCATCTTGGCTCCTGTGTCTGGTACACAGCGCGCCAGACTGCAGACCACAAGGTTGGAGCAGTCGACATGCAGTGTGTCCCAGAAATTGGGGATCTCCTCACCGACACCACCGGAGATTGAGGTGGACACCGAGGCCATTACCAGACCGATCCTGGAGGCAATTGCGGCATCTAAATCTGAGCTTGTGGGATGCATAGATTATCTGGCCTCCGAGTACAACCTCATCAGGCACGACTTAGACAAGATTAGAGACTGACTTACTACAGCAGGGGATCGCATATCTGAAGTGGAGGATGTCTCCCATACCCAAGTCTCACAGCTGGGGGAGTTTAGAGATATGGTAAGATCGCTCCAACACAGAACAGATGACACAGAAAACAGACAAAGAAGGAACAATGTGAGGGTGGCGGGTTTGCCAGAGGGGGCTGAGGGGTCTGCCACACCTACATTTGCTGAAAAATTATTTAAAAACCTGCTTTCTCTGGGAGATCTCCCACCCACATATGTTGTAAAGAGGGCACACAGAGTCCCCACTGGAATGAGGCCCTCAGGCTCCCCACCACGGCCATTCCTGGTCAGGTTTCTTAATTACAGAGACTGTGACATGCTACTAGCTGAAGCCAGAAAGCATCAGGATTTGAAGTTTGAGAATGCACGCATCATGCTATTCCCAGATTTTTCTGCTGAGACGCAAAGAAAACGTTGCTCCTTTACTGATGTCAGGAGAAGGCTCATAGAAAGAGAATTAAAATACAGCATGCTCTACCCTAGCCGACTTCGGGTGCAGTACAAGGGTGCTGTGAAATTTTTTTGATACTCCACAAGATGCCTGTGATTGGCTAGATCAAAACCCATGATGTCTTTCTGCACGTTTTCTTTCCACGGTACCTGATCATTTCTCTGCTTGTTTTTTCTTTTTTTGATCTCTCCTTCTCATGAAGGCGCCAGACTGGAGCTCTTCACCTGCGTTCTTTTCTTTTTTTTTTGCCCGGGACACTCACTGAGCGCAAATCACTGCAGAACTGTAATGCCGCGTACACACGATCGGAAATGCCGCCAGCAAAACTTCGATGAGAGCTTTTTGTCGGAAAATGCGACCATGTGTATGCTCCATCGGTCTTTTGCTGGCAGAATTCCAGCCAGCAATAGATTGATGGCATGTTCTCTATTTTTCGGTCAGGAAAAGTACCTATCCGAAAATGCGTTCGTCTGTATGCAATTCGGACGCGCAAAAAATCACGCATACTCGGAAACAATTCGGCGCATGCTCGGAAGCATTGAACTTCATTTTCTCGGCTCATCGTAGTGTTGTACGTCACCGCATTCTTGACGGTCGAAAGTTCAGAGAACTTTTGTGTGACCGTGTGTATGCAAGGCAAGCTTGAGCGGAATTCCGTTGGAAAAACCATCCAAGTTTTTTCTGACGGATATTCCGATCGTGTGTACGCGGCATTAGTCTTTCTACACCCCCCTCGTCTATGGTGCACACATCTGCCCTGCAGTTAGAAGGCTGCACCAGTTAATCACTTGTTTAAGCAAGGAATCTCGTGTTGAAGATGCAAGTTTTCATCTAGAACTGCCGAACTTTAGACACTTAAAGTTGGATACTTCAGGTTTTTTAGTTTCTGGGATCAAGTTGCATACATGACGATTCTTGGTTGTTTTTTTAGTTTAGTAGTTTCTGGTATAACAGCAGGGGGGTTTACCGACCAGCTACATGTTTTCTACACTAATGTTACACTAATCTTAATTATGCATTGCATGTCTTTATATGAGTTTTCTCAGTCTATTTTCTGGCCACTAGCTGATCCTCCTTGGTTCTCATGCACTTTAAATTTTTCCAATGGATAGCAGGCTGAGTATCTTGGAACGTGAGGGGTCTAAACAACAAATTTAGGAGGGTGGCAGTGTTCCAGTACCTCAAACAGGTCAAGCCACATATCATCCTCCTGCAAGAGACTCATTTGAGACTCATTTGGAGGAAAGTAGAGTTCTATCCCTACACAGACCTTGGATTCAAAAGGCATTTCATTCCACATATTCCACATATGCTAGGGGGGTCTCCATACTGGTCAGCAAGTCAGTTCCGTGTATAGTACACCAGGTGTTTTTTTTTGGATCCGAGGGGGGGTCAATATGTGGCTGTGATACTGGACATTTTTTCTCATTGAATTTTGCTGATAAACATATACTTACCCCCTCCTTTCCAAATACAATTGCTGTATGACTTGTTAGTTACACTGGCACCTTATGTCCATCTCCGCATGCTACTCATGGCAGATTTTAATGTTATTTTGGACCCTGCATTAAACTCCTCCAATGCCAATAGGCCAGCCTCGGTAGACCTCTGCTCCTGGGTATCCATGTCAGTTCTGACTGAACTATGGCATTGGAAGCACCCTAATGTCACGTCCTATTCTCATTTATCTTCATCGCATAAATCCTCGGCAAGAATTTATTTAACATTTGGCAACGCTCCCTTGCTACGGTATCTACTTGATTCTGAATATTTAGCGAGGGGGGAACCTCGGATCATAATCCACTCTGTCACCTTGACTCTTCCATTGGGGGGGAGGAGGGGAGGCTGTAAATTATCGCCAGGGTGGCTGTAGGAAGATCAGGTAGTCGCCCAAGTACAATCCTCCATGGAGGCATACTGGTTGGTACAGGAGGCATTTAAGGCGGTGACAAGAGGACAGTGTATCTCTGCCATAAAGGCAGCCAGGAAGGAACATAACCAGGAGGATGAGCTTCTTCTGGCCAGAGAAAGAG
Organism: Aquarana catesbeiana; assembly: GCF_042186555.1. Lineage (NCBI taxonomy): Eukaryota > Metazoa > Chordata > Amphibia > Anura > Ranidae > Aquarana > Aquarana catesbeiana. The sequence goes on from NC_133329.1 coordinate 243,147,406, forward strand.
AAAGTGTGAGAATTCACGCCGACTCCCCATCAGAGGCTAACTATGTGTCCCTGCTGGAGACGCGGCTCTCTGTGTCACTACATTTTACGAACCTTGCACATACTGAGTCTAGGCAGAGGGGAAAGTCTATCTTTGTTGAAGGAGATAAGAATGGCAAGCTATTAGCCAACTTGGTGGCAGACCAAAAAGCTCCTGTTAGCATACCAGTTATAAAAAACGCGGGTGGGGTACTGGTTACAGAGCCGGACGATATTTTGAATGAATTTGTACACTACTTCTCTTCATTATATTCCCCTATTCCCTCATATGATTCCCAAGACTTGGATGAGTTACTACAAGGCCTTTCCCTTCCTAGACTGTCAAATTCTGATATTGCTCTCTTAGATGATAGCATTTCAATATTGGAAATTGAAGCGGCCATCCTAGCCAGAAGGCTCCGGGTCCAGATGGATTTCTGGCAGACTTCTACAAAGTATACATGAAACAGTTAGCCCCTAGACTGAACATGCTTTTCGCTCATTGTTTGGAACATGGGGCCCTCTCGGCTTCTATGATGGAGGCCTATATGGCAATATTTACATAAGGTGTTGGAGAGTGTGGGTTTTGGCCCTGGATTCCGCTGGTGGATCACATTGTTATATAGTGACCTTCTGGCAGCAATTCGGCTGGGATTATCCCTCTCTGATTTTTTTGCAATGGGTAGAGGCACTAGGCAATGTTGCCCTCTCTCCCCGTTTCCTTTTGCTCTAATGATGGAGCCCATAGCAAGAGCTCTTAGGCAGTCCACAGAGGTAGGAGCAATTAGGGTGGGAAATATTTAAGAATGTCTTGCATTATACACTGATGACTTGCTCCTCTTACTCAGGGATCCGGGACCTTCTCTCCAAGCGGCCCTATTACTACTCAACACATTTGACTCCTGTACGGGCTTATGGGTGAATTGGAGCAAGTCATCCATACTACCGCTGCGTCCTGAAGCGAAAAATTTGACTAATGATAGCCTTCCACTGCATTGGGTCTCCTCCATCACTTATTTGGATGTTAAAATCTCTGCCAACATTCAGGATTACATGCCCCTAAACCTTCACCGACTGGTAGCACAACTTAATCAGAGAACCCAGGTATGGAAGTGGTTGTCCTTATTATTACTGGGTCAGCCTCCTCAAGATGAAGATTTTGCCAGTATTTCTATACTTTTTGTGTCATTCCCCTCTGTGGATTCCTAGAGCATATTTTCAAAAACTAAACAGTATCATTGGGTCCTTTCTGTGGTCCCCCCAGTCGCCTCGTATAGGCATCAAAGTATTGCAGGAACTCTGGGGACAAGGTGGGTTGGCACTCCTGGACTGGCACAAGTACTACCTAGCGGGTCAGATGGTTTTTGCTAGGCGTTGGCTGTTGACGGAGGATGGGGACTCTGCCACAGTCCTGGAAGCTGCGCAGTTGGGGTCATATGAGAGTTTATGACTAGCCTTGTACAGGGGCCCAAAATCCAGCTTACCTCTGACTGAGTCTATGAAAGTGACTATAAAGGCTCCTAGCTGTGTGGGAGTTACACCCTCTGCCCCATGTGGATGAACCCAAACTTCCCTAATTTTTGCTCCCTACAGGACCTCATGATTTTGGCCATTAGGGGTGTTAAGGTGTTGGGAGATATCACCAGGGAGGGTGACCTTATTACTTTTGACCAATTAAAGGCAAGACATGACTTACCCAACTCATACTTCTTTCGCTATCTGCAGCTGCGCCACACATTTCAGGCGCAGTTCTGTAGTCAGAAGGTAGAATATCTCCCTTCAGCTCTTGAGGGCCTTTTGTCCGATTTGGTTAAACCACTATCAACAATGTACAAATCTTTATTTAAGAAAACACCTCCAGGGGTATCCAGATGCTGCGAAAAGTGGGAGAGGGAACTCACAGATATCCAGGGGGAAGATTGGGACGATATGTGGGATCATCCCTTCAAGCACTTGGTGTCTGCCAGGTATCACCTGATCCAGTTTAAATTCCTACACAAAATGTATTATACATCTGCCAGGGTGTCCCACATCTACCCCTCATCTAGTAGTGAATGTTGAAGATGTTCATTCTCCCCAGCCAATGCGGAACATATCTTTTGGAGCTGTCCGCAGATACAGAGTTTCTGGTCTGGGATCAACTACTGTATCTCTGAGGTCCTTAGTGTCCCTATGACACCTAGGGTTTGCCTTCTAGGTTTGGTAGAGGAGGTGGTTCCTTCTTTCGCACATCGCACCTTACTAAATATAGGGTTATTCTATGGTAGGAAAACTATTTTGCTAAAATGGAAAAAATCAGGTGCTCCTACACTGTCATATTGGAAGGTGTCTGGTGAACTCTGTGATCCATCTTTACAGAGCAACGTACAGGTCAAGGGGTTGTGAAAAAAAATTTCATAAAGTATGGCAGTCATGGTTGGATTCTTCCTCCACTGTGGGTTAAACACATGTGTGGTTAGGTGCTACAGTCCCTACTGTTGAATGACAGAGTAGATAATAATGGGATGATACAGTGATTGACTGAACAGTGCAAGAATTCTGACACAGGAGTGAAAGGAAGAGTTGTCCAAGAGCCAAGACTACTTGTGGAGAGCTTCAGAAAGACCTGGAATTAGCAGGTACAATTATTTCAAAGAAAACAATAAGTAATGCTCTCAACCGCCATAGCCTGTATGCACGCTCACTATGCAAGGCTCAATGCTAGATTTTTGGCTGGGGACATGTTGCAGAAGACAATATGAACTCGGGAAAATGTTACATGAGGCTAGTAGAGAACAATGCTATTACCCTAATCAATGTTCTCACTACAAACTGCTGCCGGCCGCGGCCTCTGTGCCGGATGACGTTACACGTCACGTCAAACTCCGTCCAATGAATTATGTCACACAATGGCATCATTGTGGAATGAAATGCATTGAATGGCGTTTGACGTGACGTGCAATGTCATCACACATATCGACAGTGGCTGGAGGATCAGAACTTGCTTTTATTATGATTTATTCTTGATGGTACTGTATATTATCATGTGGGTGCACCTTTTTCATTTTAATAAAAAGGAAATTCATATTTTACTACTCTAGGAGGCATCGCTTCCCTTCTGGTCTCTGCTGTGAGTCTGCCTTTCACACATAGGAGGAAGAAGCTAAAGTTTACCTTGATTGCTTGGGATTGATCCCACAAGCGCATATGACCTTTCATTCTTTGAGGGCCATAGTGACCCTGTAAGCAGTATACAGTATCTCACAAAAGTGAATACATCCCTCACATTTTTGTAAATATTTCATTATATCATTTCATGTGACAACACTGAAGAAATTACACTTTGCTACAACGTAAAGTAGTGAGTGTACAGCTTGTATAACATTGGAAATTTGCTGTCACCTCAAAATAGCTCAACACACAGCCATTAATGTCTAAAGCGCTGGCAACAAAAGTGAGTACACCCCTAAGTCAAAATGTCCAAATTGGGCCCAAAGTGTCAATATTTTGTGTGGCCATCATTATTTTCCAGAACTGCCTTAACCATCTTGGGCATGGAGTTCACCAGAGCATCACAGGTTGCCACTGGAGCCCTCTTCCACTCCTCCATGATGACATCACAGAGCTGGTGGATGTTAGAGACCTTGTGCTCCTCCACCTTTCGTTTGAGGATGCCCCACAGATGCTCAATAGGGTTTTGGTCTGGAGACATGCTTGACCAGTCCATCACCTTTACCCCCAGCTTCTTTAGCAAGGCAGTGGTCATCTTGGAGGTGTGTTTGGGGTCGTTATGTTGGAATCCTGCCCTGAGACAACACAACAGAGGAAGACGGCAACAGAAGAACAGCGGCTTTTTACATTTTTTTAGTGGGTAACCAGTGGCGAGGAAGATTAAGACGGCGGCGGGAGAGAAGGCATCGGGGAAGACGGTGGCAGGTGGAGAAGATGGCAGTGGGAGAGAAGGCACTGGGAGAGACTGCAGAAGGCGGTGGCGGGAAGAAGACAGCACCAGGAGAAGACAGAGCTATTAATAAAGGAATTGTCAAAAACCGCCTCTTGTTTTTTTTTTACATTTCACTACCTTTTTGGTGAATGGGTAGGGGTAGTATGTACCCGATACCCATTCACATGGTGGGGAGGCCTGGGATCTGGGGACCCCCACATTCCGATAAGCCCCCTGCCACAGACCCCGACAACCACCAGCCAGGGTTGTCGGGAAGAGGCCACCCCCCCATGTTGAGGGCATGCGGCCTGGTATAGTTCAGAAGGGGGGGGGCGCTCCCTTGTCCTCTCCGTTTCCTGACCCGCCAGACTGCATGCTTGGATAAGGGTCTGGTACGGATTTCAGGGGGGACCCCATTCCAATTTTTTTTATTTTGGCATAGGGAGAGGTCCCCGCCGAATCCATACTAGACCCAAAGGGCCTGATATGGACCTGAGGGGGGACCCCACGTGATTTTTTTGCGTTTTTTTTTTTTTTTGGCCAGCAAGTTTTTTTTTTTACATTCAGTCAGGGTTCCCTGCTGACAGCTGATGACTCATCGGTTGTAAAGGACGCGGCCCCCTCCTTAGCAACCAGTTTTATATATATATATATAGTATTTGAAGTTCAGTTCAGTCACTTTTTTGTTTTGTAAAAAAAATGGATGTCAGTGTATAAGAAAACGGATGTAAAAATTGACATCTGTATCCGTTTTTTAACAGTTTTTTTACAAAAAAACTGAATGTCCCTGTGAAACCAGCCAAAGGTTCATGAGCATGTGAAATAAAATGTGTAATAGTCTTGCTTAGAAACTGCTTCTAGTAGATAGTTTTGTTCTGAAAACAAAATTGGACCACATGCTATAAGGATCCCTTGGAATCAACTACAGTTTGTAAGGAAAGCTTTTTTTTCCTTTGTCGAATTGGATGGACATATGTCTATCTATCCATCTCTCTACACACAGGTCATGTTTTTCATTGTGTAAGCTATGGCTTTTTAAGCAAACAGCTGCATCAAGGGAAATCATTTAATGAATACATAAATATGCAGTTCTTCACAGAACAATTAAAAGGAACTAATTAAGGGAACTTTCCACAAATGAAATTTTGAACATGCGGATTTCACCACCTGCCGTTCACACAGCAATTACAGTTTTAATGTGATTAATGAGAAGTACAAAATGAAAAGGAAAAAAGTACAGCTCACTTTTAGAGTAACTGTAGTTTTAACAAATTTAACAATTTAATGTCCATGTCATGGCTTACAAATATACTCACCCGGTGTACCAAACTGAATGCAGTTTTCCAGTGTTCTGACAAAGTCAGGGTCACTAAGCTTAATGATATGTAAACTGTTGGCTTTTTCCATATTTTTCACCCATTTATTTGCTTGACCCTGTGGATCAATCATCAAAGGCCATCGCCTGGCGTTCCTGTAATGCATTCATAGAAATACTTAGCACTAATTATTTATACATTACATAAGCATTCATTCTTCAGTGTGGCTTATTGAATGTAATCACTTTCTTATCTCATCAAAGCAAGCATGAATAATTCAAATGAAGATAACACTGATAAGTAAACTTTTGCTTTTGTATTAAAGATAAGGTGAATGTTATCAAGTCACTATTTCAAATGAACTTTATAAAAGTGAAAATTAAATTGTAATTGCTTTTGTTTGAAAGGAAATTGTTTGTAAACTACACTAGGAACTGAGTAAATGTAACTCATGAAATATAATAACTCCAACCACGCTCTGTATTAATGATAAAACTGTAGACTAATTGGCCACAAATTTGCAAAGAAACCTATGGTATGTAAACAGATATTCTTTTTTTTTAAAAAGGGATACAAATCGACACAATGAGGTTGATTTACTAAAGCTGCAGGGTGCAAAATCTGGTGCAACTGGTCATGGTAGCCAATATGCTTCTAACTTCAGCTTGTTCAAATAAAGGATAAGTTCACATTTTGGAACATGTTCTACCCGTATTTAGGTAAAATGTAAAATGTTCCAGCAGCTGCAGCCATTCACCTCCCCCCCCCTCCTTCCCCAGTGACAGCGGGCGGGCATCTTCCCCGGGCGCACATTGTTAGTCTTTGAAACTAATGTGGCCATGTGGGGCTCTGCCCACCAACTACGTCATTCATTCATAGTCCTCTGTAAATGGGAAACTACAAGTCTCAACAGCCTTTGCAGCTGTCAGCTTGTAGGTCTCAATGAACTACCATGGCATTGCTGAGCACTCAGGTAGTTCATTGATTTTTCCTGTCAGTGAGTAACTGTCTGCTCGTACGAGGTAAAGAGATACATTGAGAGAGCAAAAAAAAAACTGCGCAATTGTACTAAAATAAACATAAAAAAACAGCCACAAATTCTACGGAAAGATATAGTACAGTCCCAAGTCAGAAATTCATTAACAGAGTTGTGCTAAAATTAATAATAAATAAGACACCAAGCTGTACTGTATATAATGGCTGTACAGTATATAATGCGGGGACTCAGGGCACTGCCTGTGCCCCAGACAACGTCATCTTATGTCAAAACGCGTAGAGCGGAGCGACGTGCTGACGTAACCGTGCTTCTCGAACGGGTAGCTGCGATTAGCCGGCTGGCTTGTTTTGTTCCTAATGCGATTACATGTTCTTCATGATGTAAGTGTTTCAAGCCTCTAATAAAGCTTTTAAGGAATTTTATAGTATGGCAAGCCTTTTACCTGGATGGTGATTCTACATGCCCTAAGAGGTTCCTGGAACGTCCAAAGGCCCTGGCTGGGTTTAGAGCCACAAGCACTACTGACCTTCCATGATAGAAGGTCCGTGCTATCTGGTAAGCTAGCATTTTGCCTATGGTGGAGGTGATTGTCACGGGAACACTTAACCACTTGCTGACCAGCTGCCGTCATTATACTGCGGCAGGTCGGCACGATCCCGTGAACCGTCGTAGCTATACGTCAGTCCCTTTAAGCAGGATAGCAGGCGCATGCGCGCCCACTGCACAGCCGGGTTACCGATGCTCATGACCGGCCACGAGGGATCGCGGGCACGAGAGGCAGAACAGGGACGTGTGTGTTTAAACACACACATCCCAGTTCTGTGAGGAGAGGAGAGAGAAATTGTGAGTTCCTACAAGCTGGGAAGCACGATCTCTCATCTCCTCTAGTCAGTCCCATCCCCCACAGTTAAAACACACACAAATAGGGAACACAGTTAACCCCTTGATCGCCCCCTAGTGTTAACCCCTTCCCTGCCAGAGACATTTATACAGTAATCAGTGCATTTGTATAGCACTGATTGCTGTATAAATTGTCAATGGACCCAAAAATGTGTCAAAAGTGTCCGATGTGTCCACCATAATGTCGCAGTCTTGATAAAAATCTCAGATCGCCGCCATTACTAGTAAAAAAAATAACAATAATAAAAATGCTATAAACCTGTCCCCTATTTTGTAGACGCTATAACTTTTGTAGACGCTATAACTTTTGTGCAAACCAATTAATATATGTTTTTTGTGATTTTTATTACCAAAAATATGTAGAAGAATGCATATCGGCCTAAACTGAGAAAAAAAATAGTTTAAAAAACTGGGGCTATTTATTACAGCAAAAAGTACAAAATTTATTGTGTTTTGTATTACAAAATATTGTGTTTTTTTTAAATTGTCGCTATTTTTTTGTTTATAGCGCAAAAAATAAAAACCGCAGAGATGATCAAATACCACCCAAATAAAGCTTTATTTGTGGGAAAAAAAAAGAATGTCAATTTTGTTTGACAGCAAATTGTCAGTTAAATCGACGCAGTGCCGTATCGCAAAAAATGGCCTGGTCATTGAGCAGCCATTTCTTCCGGGCCTGAAGTGGTTAATTAAAGGTGTCAGATGGGGCGGATGCTATCACAGAACCTTTTTTTACCACATTGGGACTTTATAGATACATTGACAGGTCAGCAGAAGTCTTGCATGGTATCAGCGATCTGCTGATCACTGATGCAATGCTTTTCAGGCTCCCAAAGCAAAAAAATGGTAAATGCACATTTTTTAACTGCAAAAAAAGTGCATTTATTATTTTTGGTTAAAAAGGTGAACTTATCCTTTAAGCTTTGATAAATAACCTGAAAGATGATTGGTTTCTTTGCAGAGCTGCACCAGATTTTGCACTCTCCAGTTTCAGTAAATCAACCCCAATGTTAGCCAATGTTAGTGAACAAAATTAGAAATGTTAAATCATTACATTCAGAACAACTCCTTCTAATAACCTATGGTTGAAGTTCTATTAGATCATGATATCTTGCAAGCTTGATATAACTCTTACAGAGTTGTGCTTTGCAATACAGCTAAAATACTCAAAGATTTCTGGACCAGATGCCTTTTCAACTTTACTAATAAAAACAGGATTCGCATAATCAGCCCATGTCCTGTGAATGTGTTCAGCTCCCTTATTCTGATGAATAACTTGTTTATTCTTCCCTTACCTCCCAAACTGTGGTCGCTTTCCTCCGGTCTGCCTTTTGTCTTATTAGCATATTTGCATACAAAACACATAGAGAAAAAACACAGAGTGCCAAGGCGCAGGATTATTAAAAAGTATAAACTATTTATTCCCAAAAAATATCATCACTTACATTTGAAACAGGATAATGCAGCTTGCACGCAGAGGGAACTGCTCAGACAGATAGACAAAATGACAGGAAAATACACAGCCAGCAACAGTAGAGCCAACCCACCAAACCAACAGCAAGTGGCAAGACCTGACAAAGAGGGCAGGGCCCCCGAAATGTGTTGTGCCTGCTGTTTACGTGGAGGACAGCCATGGATGTCGCAGCTTGCTGTTGGTTTGCCAGGTCCGGCTGTACTGTTGCTATGTATTCTCCTGTCAGCAGTTGCCCGTCATTTCATCCATCTGTCTTACCAGTTACCTCTGCGTGCAAACTGTACTATTCTGTTTCAAGTGGGGATATATTTTTGGAATAAATAGTTCATACTTTTTAATAATCCTGTATTCTGACATAGTATTCTTCCTCAATCTGCTACTATGGATCACTCTGGCCTGTGTGCCTAGAAGCTGAGGATTTCTATTCATTCCATCTCCAGCATATTTGATTACCCATCTATTTCACTTCCTATTACTATCTTCACCAATGGACCCTTCCTAGGACTGACTTTATGGAGTCTAATATCGCAAGCCATTTAGTATTTAATTACTATTATTAATTGGTGTCTGTGAATTACCTTTGCCCTCTTACCTGCCACTTAATAAAATTTGATCACAAACAATGACTGAGTGCTGGGATATGCTTGTTGTTGTAAAGCATATAAGACACATGACTGACTCCTAGTGCTACTTTGGAGGGGATTGCAAGAGACTAATATCAAGTCAAATCCAGATACTCATACTAGCCTAATTTAAAGACATAAATATATTATTTGTATATTTTTTCATTTTTAAAGGTTGCAAAGTCAATGAATGAAGACCCATTCTTATAGGAATCATTTAAAATAGTACATTGTGAAAATACAGTATATCCAAATTTTCTGAAATATATAACCTAGTCTGAGTAAGCTATTGAAAAAATATTTTTATTTGGAAGCTTACTGATTAAAGACAAGCTGCCAAACTTTACAGGAACCAATCCAGAAGATTATAAACCTGATTTAGAGATCAATATCAGCGACAAGAATAACAATGGTACAAGAAGTGTTGCTTAGTGCAAGTGCTGTAAACTTGTTCGGCTGTAATGTGTTGCTTCTTAAAATAGAAAAGTGCAGTGTTGCTTTTTGGATCTGTCAGCTCTCTTCAAAACCCCTGGCATTCAAATAACACCTTATACACAAGCAAGCAAAATTTGAAATGCAATTTTTACTGTACAATCATGCAACCAAACACAGACACAGTCCATCATTTAAAAAAAAGCTCCTGACAATTGTAGAATAAAAAAAAAAGTTGCTTGTTATTTAAATGTAGAATTTGGCAACAACACAGACACCTGCAGAGTTTTCAGAGCTGCTGTGTCAAAAATATATTTTGCTTCATACTTGGAATAGAATTCTAGCCAACTCTTTCTTCTACTTTTGGATACCCAGTGTAAGGGGCTAAAAAGATTTTCTTCCTACTCAGTAGACGTGTGCGATTTGGTTCCTTCACTTTGAATTTTCAGGCGAAAATTTCGGAGATTCAGATGTTCCTTTTTCCAAATTGACATAGTAACTAATCTACATGAATCCGAAAAAGGTATAGCAAAGTTTTTGGATTTATTACACTAGGTCACATGCCCTCAACATGGGCAGGGTCATAGGCGTGTGCAAGGGGTGTGCTGGATGTGCCAGGGCACACCCTAATCACCCTGTGCTCCAGGGCCAATGATAAGGCAGTACAGCCTGCAATCCTGTACCGGCCCATGTTCTATTAGTTCAAAAGGGGGACCCAGGCACCTTCCAAGCAGTAGGACCGGCTGTATTGCCTTATTGCAGATATCGATCCTCTTGTTCCTCCCACTGCAGCACTGCTGGCTTCTCCACCTCAACCTCTGGCTGAGCTGTAGGGGGTCAATTCTAGCCTCTGCACCTCCATCCTGTCCTCCTTTTTCAGTCTTAAATGTAAGACATCAGGGATCCGTTTAGAACCCTGATATTTCACCAAAGCCCCTCAAAAGGGCAGCTAAAAAATGTAAAAAAAAATGTAAAAAACAAAATCTAAAATTATTAAATTTTAAATAAAAAATAAAAATAAATAAATAAAAAAGGATTGGTTCACATGTGCAAAGAAGCCTATGTTGCTCTGTGTTTGAGCTTTGGGGTGCACACCCTAATGCAATAGGCTGTGCACACCTATGGACGGGGTGCTTTGGGCAGGGGGCCCCCCCAAAAGTACCTTGCCCCCCCATGTTTATGAGGACAAGACCATCCTCCCCACAACCCCGGCCCAGTCTGCGGGCATGGGGCTTATCAGAATCTGGAAGCCCCCTTTGACATCCAGGACCCGCCAACCCCCCCCACATGTGAATGAGTATGGGGTAAAAAACACAGAAACAGCTTTTAAAAAGTCCTTTTTTTGAAAATATAAGTAAATGTCCCCCGAAGCAGACCCCCCCACACTGTTTTTTTTTTTTATTTTTAAATTAATTAATTAATTAATTTCATTAATCACATAATGAATTAATCCTAACATGAAACATTTTCCAGTATACCACTTAGCCTGTGGAGCACATTTCAGTTGTGTGCATGAAAACAGCTTTTATTCACAGTTTCAGCTTTTTGTACGGGTACGGAGTGTCCAACAAATTTGGAAAAAGCAAAATTGAGAGCAGTAATCCCTGAAAAGTCAGCAAAAGCAGCTACCTAATTCAAGGGTTTAGAGCAGTGGTTTTCAACCCCTGTCCTCAGGACCAACTAACAGGCCAGGTTTGCAAGATAACTATAATACATCACAGGTGATATAATTTGCTGCTCAGTGATTGCAGTATTCTAGTCTGCATCTCCCCAAGGTAATACTTAAAATCTGGCCTGTTAGTGGGTCCTGAGGACAGGAGTTGAGAACCACTGGTTTAGAGCTATAAGGGGAAGTTTAAGCATCGATAACTGTGAGGAGGTAACATCCCAGCAACCCTGCTGGATGAATTAACAGCCCTCTATTTGCCTGACTAGGTGGAATAGAGGTCCTGAATACCTGCGACTCAAATGTTGAGAGGTCTATTTACAAGATACTACTGCAGTAGCAGATAAAGATTCCATCCCAGGATTTCCTTACCTGAGGTAGAAAAGTGTCAATGTCAGTATTAAAATTGGCCTGGCCTTAAATGGTAAGCAAAGAAAATGTTTCTTGCATGTTCTTGGCATTCGAGGAACACAGTCACAGAAACCTACACACCTGAACAGGCTTGATGCCCTTGCAAGACACACATTTAGAGGTTTGCAAGAGACCATTACAGTCAAATCACAGGGCTGTAGCCATTTGTTCTACAAGCGCCAAAACACAAGGGTGTCTCATTGAAATAGGGCCATCTTCTTTAAGAGACTTAATCCACACCGACATAGATTCACAAATCTGAGTCACCACCAATAAGGAATAGACAGTTACACCAGATAACTTAAACTGAGACTTAAGTAGGGAATCCAAATGATAGTTGAAATCCTAAGCCCCTAAATTATGGGTAGAAATCCAGAAACACCTAAAGTAAGACCATCAGCGATATGATGGTATGTCTGTTTTCATTCTTTGTACAGGAAAGCTCTACATATCCTGTGAAGAGCTTTGCAGCCATAATAGCTAAAAAAAAGTGCCTGGAACAACAGGCTGATCCTCTAATTGCGGGGTACAATAAAATGCATCAAGGTATCAAGGACTCCTTGTAAAACTAAGTCAAATGAAACTTGCTGTAACACAGGCTCTTCATAAGAAGGATGTGAAGACTCTGAATTTGAATCAGATACGGTAATAGGGACCTCATGCACACTTAGAGGTGAAGGTTTGGTAAAGCCAGAATCTAAATCTGGTGTGGATGGCGCAGGAGTGTGCTTGGAGTCTTTGTGAAAGTATTTCTTTATTAACTGTGCACAAAGCAATAAAAAATCCAAAATGCATCCAAATCCATCCAATATGCTTGTGAGCATATAGAAAGTTTCAGCCACATGCCGAAAAGCTATATAACACTCTAATGGGACAACCCTATGTTAATAGGGATCCCAGGATCTATGCTGACGGTATGGGTCCCTTCTGCCACAAAATCACCTCTATCATCAATAAAGGAGTATATACCGAGGTCACCCACTTCAGCAGGACTGTCCTGTATGTCTATTAAAAGAAACGTTGCACTGTGTAGTGCACAAACAACTTGGCCCCAGAAAAAGGCAAGGCTTCTTCTAACTTATAAACCCGAGCAGCTGATGCTAAAAAGGGTTGCGATGATCAAGTCACTGAAGCAAATCCGGAAAATAATATCCCATCCTCTTGAAGGTGGCAGTATAACTCACATGTCAAAAATGTTACTAATTTACTAAATTCTTGGGTGTCTCAATGGATGATAAAGGAAAAATATATTGTTGGTTCTCATAACAGGTTTTCTTTAAAAACAATTTAGAATCATAATGGTCACTGATATTTGCCTATTATTGCATTTCAGAAGAGTAAAGTTATAATGAATATCATTAAAATGCCAGAAAAATCTTGATTTTCCACTAGCTTATTTTCATCATATACATCATAAATTATTATCAGCTTGTCATTAGCATTAGAAGGGGTCCATAACAGGTTCCTGCTACTTTTATATTGTAAAATTATTGAATCGCGCTATTGAAAACAAATGTGCATACAAGTGATAATCAAATCACCTTTAAAATAAATCCAAAATAAGTGTGTGAACAAAAAAAATCATATATCATGTAAATTGACGTATATAGATAATCAATACACTATCATCAAAAATGCATTCTTCATGTGCAACAATGAAAAAAATTAATAAGTGTGAGTCCAAATGTGAAAAGTAGAACACCCGAGTGTTAAATTATATTGAAGTGAAGGTCCTGCTGGATTGGGACAAGGTGCTTGGATCCACCACCACATATATAGTGACTGGCCGCTTACCAGAGACCCGTGACCCCCCGTTACAGAGGGTCTGGGTGAGCGGTTAGATCCATTCACTCCAGACCATCGAAAAACCGAGGTTGGACACTGGGATGGAACATCAGGGACCTTGGTATGGATGGATGGATCCGCAGGGAGTCAGGCTCTCAGCAAAGTAATGTGACCTCTATATCCGGGGATTCCTGTGAGGAGTCAGTCAGATTCGCGCTCTTTACTCGGCTCCACCCCTTTCTCCCGACATGCCTCGCGCTCCTCCTCTTCCCGCAGTTGCTATAATGAAGCTTAGAGTGGGCCCTGCTACTTTTATGCCAAGGTCATATGGAGATATTATTTTTTACATAATTTCTAACAATAATCCTAATTTATTGTTTTATTTTATTGTCAAAAAGGAAATATTTTGTAACATTTTTAGCTATGTATTTAACCTAAAAAGTATAGAAAATATAAACCTCAGTTGGATAACATTTAGTTTGACAAAGCACTCTACATACCTCTACATACATAAAGTACATATATAAAGTATATATTGTCATGTTTTTGAACAACATACCTCATGGTACCCAATTCCAGGTTACCCCTACACTTGCTTCAGCAGCATCTGAACTTCCTGATGATGACAACAGCAAAGCATGCTTGCGCAATATGTATCAGCTTCTAGTGGTTCTGTTTAGATCTACCTCTAGCATGGGTCTCACCAGCCTTAGAGGGGTGATCAGATATGAAGGCACAATCTATCTGCTCTCAGGCATCTAGTGACAGTTCATGTTTGGTGAGTGGAGCAGGGTGGGGGGAACTGGATTACAGAAACCACTGGTACTTGCTTATGATGGTAAAAACAACAACAGTCATTTATCATTTGGCTGGCAATGTCTGGAGAAGCCTCATGTCCATTGAAATCAATACCCGAAACTACTGGTTTGAGAGATTGGTATTTCATATCTATTAGTGCTGTTTGTGTCTGTACCGATGTAGCTTTGCAGTCAGGGATAACTTATGCAGGAAACAATTAAACAGTCTTGTCAGTTCACACATTGTTAATACTTGTACAATGCACATGTATTTCCAGCAGTAAATCACACATTTATTTATATCAGTTGAATGGTGCCATTGTCACAACCAAATGCATAACCAAAGATAACAAAAATACCCGATTACCATAAACAATGCACCTAGACACTGAAAATGTCAGAGAATATTATTCACAGTTATGAACTCTAAACTGTGTATTTCTACAACACTTTACAAGATCATAACCACATTACTTACGAAATAATAATCCCATTATCAATAGAGAAGCTGTCTGAAGGTAAGCCAGCAATATTCCACTCTCTGATTTTCACAGGTTCCCCCAAACTGCTGGTGAGAGAAAAGTCCTCTGAACAGGGTAAATTATTTTGCTTGCAAAGTAATGTCCATTCTTTTACTTGCATCTGGAAAACAAAATGCCAAGTTGAGTAGCTTAAAAAACTAACTTGAAATAAACTTTACATGTATGGGACATACACTACATAGACAATCATTGCTTACACTGCCATAATGGATTGTTTAAAGAGGGACTGCAGTCCGCTCACATAATTTGTAATAAAAACATGTTTGCCAATCTGAAGATTCCCTCCAACCACTTTGCATATTATTTTATATATACTGTGATTCTGTACTTGCCAAATATGCTGCAGAAATCTCCCTCCTGTTGCCTGTTCACTACCTGGATTTACACCTCCAGCTCTGCAGCTCTCATTGGCCCTCTTTTGACTCATCACCCCTCCCTTCTTGGCAAACTCTCAGGAGAGTGAGAGAGAGCTGTGCATGATGTCATAAGCCTAGGCTAATGACCAGACAAGAAACAGGAAGTGGGCTGTATAAGGTATTTATTGGCAGAAAAAAAATGTTTTACTATCCAAAGTTAAAACAAGGGCAGAAGATTTAATAGATGGAAAGTTGAAAAAATGACTGAAGTTCCTCTTTAAAGACAAATTAGATCTGGTCTACAAAAATAAAATTTGAGAACCTTCACTAAAAAATGTGTGAATTTTCACTTTAATTATTCAATCGTGTGGAAATGGTATTTCTGTTAATTTTGAATATCCAATCATGTGCATATGCTTTTCACACAATTTTGAGTGATTCTCCACTCATTTAGTAAACTTGCCTTATTGCCCACAAGAAAAAAATAAAGATTAGACATGCAGTAGTTCATTATAATAAAGCAATATGATCGCACTGAGCCATTGACAAGATCAATTTAATAATAAATAATGTTATGGGAACAGCAAATCTGAACAAGCAGATGCAGTGATTTTGCAGCACAGTACTGCGAGCTCCTAACTCTCAACCCAGAAGAAGGAATGGATGAACTTTCAGTGGTATTAAAGCTGTAAGTAAACATTTATTATATTGCAGTTTACCAATTTGTAGATGTAATGGCTGCATTAGTTTTCTTTTTCAGACTTTCTTTCTTCTATTTTCATCTGGACAGTAAGTATGTTGTTTTTCAAAAGAACAAGCTCTTTTCCAGATGTATAAGTTACAGGGATCAGACAAACTATTACACACTGACAGGAGTACTTGCAATGATCCGCTTTTATTTAGTTATGCAAAACCTTTATCCCAAAAGGAAAAAAACTGTTTGCTGTAGCTGCTTATATACTGTTAGCCAGAGTTCAAGTTCAATTTCTTAGTGCTTTTAAATCTGCTAGTCCATCTAACACTGCTCTCCCCCAGACTGACAATGATGCTGTCCAAAGGTGCCCCTGTGTTCTATCATCCAGAGCGGAGGACCTCTAATACAGGAGGAGTATTACTGGCCAGATCACCAGATTAAAACAGAGGGAAAAAAAGCCTAAAAAAGAAAACTAATGCAGCCACTACACCTAAAGTTTGGCAAACTGCAATATTTTACATTTTTGGTTTTAGATTTAATACTGGTTTAAGGTTCAGACGGAACACATGTACTGTATATTAGAAGTCAATGGTTGTTAAGGACACTGGTGGATGTAGGCACTGTCCTTAACAACCAGTGATAGAGTTTTGGGGGAGGGGCGAGGCTTCACAACGTTTTCTTTTTGTGTGGGGCCCCCCTTAAAATTCATACCAAACCCAAAGGGCCTAGTATGAATTAGGGGGAGCCCGTGCCATTCTTTTTGTAGGGGTCGCCAATTAACATCTTTATGAGACCCTCATCTAGGATAAGAATCTGGTATAGTAGAATGAAATCCCTAGCTGTTTTCTTTACAAACAGGATGAAGCAGCTGGGAGCTGTCATTTTGCTGTCATTTTAAAACAATCTTTTTTCTGGGAGTATTGCTGTAGTATATTGTATACATCACACACCTCGTAGGCAGGTTCAGAGCATCCCCCAGGTATGTAATTCAAAGGAATTTTGCATTTTTTTGTTTCACTTTAAGCATTTGTAAAACTGCTGATTACTTGGCAATGGCATAGAACGGAATAATAAAAAGTACTTTTACATTGTTTCATTCTGTTCCACAACACTATAATTTAGCTTCATGCTTGACAGTTTCACTTTACATGAGGAGCTAATTATAAAAGTTAAGCATTCACAGAATTGTTCACTTAAATTACCTTTGTAAATCCTGATTGAAGCATAGATATACACAAACAACAAAATCTGGTTATCATTATGTTTGAAAACTGCACAATATTATCAGCATGCACTAATAAATGGCAAAAGTGCCAGTTAAAGATATACTGATATCAGCATTTATTGAGCAGTCACATGCATCAAGTTTGCAGGTTCACCACCAGCAATAAGGAACAACCAATAATGTAAGTCATAATACATTTCTTAAAAATAAGGGAAATCAAAAACATAAAAAAAATAAGTTTGGACTTTAGATACATTTTAAGTATTATTTAGGGAATTGCATCTGCTCGAAGGAATATGATTAAAGATGAAAAATTACACAATAAATTATCTGCCGGCAGATAATTCTGCTAATTTTAAAATACTAGCTCTGTAACACGCGATGATCTAATAACACTAATTCTGTTGCAGGAGGCAAATTCTGAAGAGGAATCAACAGAATTGTAATTTATATATTCGTGATCCAAATAAGATAACACTGTAATCACCACAACTATAGACATCATGTAATTAAGGCACCGACTGGGATGAATTAATCAAAACTTTAATTATCAACCCCCTGATTATTCTTTTTCTTCTCCGTGGTTGATTAATTACAAATGACTTCCCTTACAGAATTCCTGTGTTGTAAAGCTAATTCTTTCTTTTGTAGACATAGTCCTAAATAACAGTGAAGTGAATGCATTTTTTTCTGTAATGTTACAGAATCACTTGAAGATGATAAATAATGCAACAATTAACAGTAAAACATACATTCACAATATTTGAGTATTTGGTGCATAGCAAGTAGTAAATCTTTCCTTAATGTCATCATTTTGTCTCTAGAAGTCAGAGTCAGTTCAGTTCAGGGAGTACTGAACAATAAGCGACTATTTAAAAAATTCATTATTTTCCCTTTGTTGTACAAATTATACTTCATAAATATATAAAAACGCAAGAAAGAAAATGCTGATGTGCTGCTGTCATCTACAAATAACTTATAAATCCATGTGTCTAATGTATCATAACCTTTTTCTTCTAACTGCATATTAAAATATGCCCAGTGTATTAAATTCATGTCTTTGTCTCTGACAGGTGCAGAAAATGTAAAAACAGCTTTTAAAGTGATTGTAAAGTCTCAGGTTTTTTTCTATTAAAATAACAAACATGTTATACTTACCTGCTCTGTGCAGTGGTTTTGCACAGAGCAGCCCTCCTCTTCTCAGGTCCCTGGCTGGAGCTCCTGGCCCCTCCCTCCTGTTGAGTGCCCCCACAGCAAGCAGCTTGCGATGGGGGCACCCGAGCCGAGCTGCAACCCTGTGTGTCCATTCAGACATGGAGCTGCAGTTTGTCCCACCTTCTCTCTCCTGATTGGCTAACTGAGTTTGATTGACAGCAGCAGGAGCCAATGGCACTGCTTCTGTGTCTCAGCCAATTAGGAGGGAGAGTCCTGGGTGGACGAGGCACTCGTGGACATGGCTGGATAGAGAGGGGGCTCAGGTAAGTATTGGGGGGGCTGAGGGGGCTGCTGTACACTGAATGCATTAAGATAGAAAACCTTCTGACTTTACAACCACTTTAAAGCGGGGGTCCACCCACACCGCCGAAAAAAAAAAAATATTAAAAGCCAGCAGCTACAAATACTGCAGCTGCTGACTTTTAATACATGGCCACTTACCTGCCCCAGGGTCCAGCAATGTCGGCAGGCGACGCCGAGAACCCGCTCGGTTCTCGGCAGCTGCCGCCGCCATCCTAGGTGAGGGAATCAGGAAGTGAAGCGTTGCGGCTTCACTTCCTGGTTCCCTACTGTGCATGCATGAGTCGCGCTGCGCGTCCCAAGTGGTCCCCGCTCTCTCCTGGGAGCTGTGTGTTTCCCAGGAGACAGCGCGGTGGGGACGGGAAGAGGCGTAGACTCCCATGGGAGTCTATGCCGGAAGTGGGTGCAAATACCTGTCTTAGACAGGTATCTGCACCCCCCTCCCCCCTGAAAGGTGCCAAATGTGACACCGGAGGGGGGGAGGGTTCCGAAAAGTGGAAGTTCCATTTTTGTGTGGAACTCCGCTTTAAGCATGTTTTTAAACTGCGGCCTCAAACTTGTGCAGAGGTGATTTGATGTCCCTTCTGTTATAAACCATAAATTGCTATAGGGAGAAGGCTTCCTACAAGACGTCCTACCTTATATTACACAAATTGATAGTGTACATTTCATATCTTTTCAGTACACCTTTGTTAAATAATAAAATTGATTCATGAAACGCAGAGATGATAGAAAATAAAACACCAGAACTTTTTTTTACGTTTCTTCTGCACACAACTGGACGTAGTCTACAAAATACAATTTACCAGTGCCATCCACAGGAGTATAAAGGGATTAAACACACAGTTGTCTTCAGGGACACACATTTCTGAACATTAAATTACAATGTTAATGAACAAAGAAGAAAGAAGCAAAATAGCTAGCCTTTCTACCTGATGCTGAACAAAAAATGCAGCTTTAATGTAGCTACCATGGCCTTATCATTAAGTCATAGAATTGACAGTAATAGCAATTAATATTTAGATTTGGTCCATGTGACATTCTATGCAAAATGATGTGCTGGCAGAGGCACAGAAAAATACTAAAAAGCTTGTCTCAAGTGGTGACAATAAATGCATCTGTGGTGATCCACTAACAAAATAAATCAAGACAACAGTTTTTTTTTTTATACCTTTGAAATTAGTCTTTCATCTGCAAAACTGCTGTTTAACCACTTGCTGACCAGCCGCCTTAATTATACGGCGGCAGGTCTGCTCGTTCCTGCAAATCGCGGTAGTTGTACGGCGGTCTCTTTAACAGCTACAGCGGGCGCCCGCGGCAGGGGAGCCAATGCAAGTGGCCGGCGCCCAAGATGTCCACCAGCCACCTGCGATCGCTCCACAAAGAGCCAGAATGGGGATCTGTCAATGTAAACAAACAGATCCCCATACTGATTAGGAACAGCAATCTCTCTGTACTCCCAGTCAGTCATTACAAACACCTCCCAGGGAAAACATTTAACCCCTTGATCACCCCCTAGTGTTAACCCCTTCCCTGCCAGTGACATTTTTGCAGTACCCACGGTCCCAAAAAAGTGTCAAAAGTGTCCGATCTGTCCGCCGCAATGTCGCAGTCCCAAAAAAAAATCCCTGATCACCACCATTACTAGTAAAAAAAATAAAATAATAAAAATGCCATAAATCTATCCTCTATTTTGTAGATGCTATAACATTTGTGCATTTTTTGGGGGATATTTATTATAGCAAAAAGTAAAAAATATTTTTTTTTTATAGCGCAAAAAATAAAAACCATGATCAAATACCACCAAAAGAAAGCTCTATTTGTGGGAAAAAAAGATCATCAATTTTGTTTAGGTACAGTGTCGCACGACCGCGCAATTTTCAGTTAAAGCGAGGCAGTGGCTTATCGCAAAAAATGGCCTTGTCATTAAGGGGGCAAATCTTCCAGGCCTTAAGTGGCTAAAGTGAGTTTGGAGGCCCAAAGGGTGGTGATACATACCGTGTACTCAGAATGGTCTGAAATGGTAAGTGGGGTACTCCAAGGCTCTGTCCTGGGACCAATTCTGTTTAATTTATTCATAAATGATATAGAGGTTGGCATAAATAGCTCAATCTCAGTTTTTGCTGACAACACTAAAATAAATAAGGCAGTAACTAAACATCAGGATATAGAAAGTTTACAAGAAGACCTGAATAAAATAATGGGGTGGGCAACTACATGGCAAATGAGGTTTAATGTTGAAAAATGTAAAGTAATGCACTTAGGGCCTAAAAATGTAAATGCTAATTGCTCACTAGGGAGAGAACCTCTGGGGGAAACTAGGAGAAAGATCTGGGGGTCATAGTAGAAGACAGACTGAGCAATAGCATGCAATGTCAAACCGCAGCAAGCAAAGCCAGGAGAATATTAGCATGCATTTATAAAACTCTGGTGCGGCCACATCTGGAGAATGCCATCCAGTTCTGGTCACCAATCCTCAGAAAGGATGTGCTGGAACTGGAAAGAGTCTAGATAAGGGCAACAAAATTAATAAGGGGACTGGAGGACCTTAATTATGAGGAACTACAAGCACTAAACGTATTCTCCCTGGAGTAGAGACGTTTGAGAGGAGATATGATAGCAATATACAAATATCTCATTAGGAATCCCAGCGTAGGTAGGAAACTATTTGGTCTCAGAGAGTGCAAGAAGACACAGGGCCACACAATGAGATTGGAGAAGTGGTTTACCTTAAGCTACGTAGGGGGATTTTCACTGTCAGGGCAGTAAGGATGTGGCACTCTCTTCCACAATTGGTGGTGTCAGCAGGAAGTATTGATAGTTTTAAAAGACTCTAGGACATGCATCTTAGTAAACACAACATACAGGGATATGGGAAAAGATTATCGACATTGACACACATACACTTACACAGGTTGAACTGGATAGACTGGTGTCTTTAGTCAACCTTACAAACTATGAAACTAAGAAGAAGTCATTTACTGATTGATTTTGTTTAACTGCCCTGTCACATAAAAGCTGCTCGATTAGCAGCTGCAGCCAATGACTGTGTGTTAAACTGTGTATTCTGACAATGGAGGGTTCCCCCTGCTGTCAGAATACAATAGCACAGTGCACTGGATTCTCCCATCCACCTCAAATGTGTGGATGGGGGAATCGATTCAGTTTTTTTTTCATTCAGACTGCAAAAAAAAAAAAAAACTAAACAGTGTATGGCCAGCACAAGGCTTCATCCACACAGGCGTAGTAAAATATTCCTATTAACGCTGGATCTTTCTGCCAAAAGCTGGCATAAAAATGGCATGTAAAAAAATGCTTGTTTTGGAGCATAATTACATATATTTATGTGCATTTACAGGCATATAACATTTATGCCGCGTACACACGGTCGGACTTTTCGTCTACAAAAGTCCGACAGCCTGTCCGACAGACTTCCGACGTACCTTCGGCGGACTTGCGGCAGACTTTCTTACGAACGGACTTACACACACACGACCACACAAAAGTACGACAGCCTAGTACGCGGTGACGTACACCAAGTCCGACGAGACTATAAAACGGAAGTTCAATAGCCCGTACGACACCCTTTGGGCTCCTTCTGCTAATCTCGTGTTTATCTCGTGTTAGTAGAAGTTTGGTGAGAGACGATTCGCGCTTGTGAGACTCGTATTTTTCAGTTCGTTTTAACTGTTGTTCAGTCTGTGCTTGTGAGGTTTGTATCTGCTTTTCAGTGCGTTTGGTCAGTTGGCATTGAGAAATCTTTGTTTTATTGGCCGCTCGTTCCTGATTTTCAGGTCGTTCTTCACAGGCCTTGCTGTTCTTCAGTGCGTTCTGTTTAGTGCGTTCTGACCAGCCGACCGTTTTGAAGCCATGTTACCTGTACGTACTCGTCGTCGAGCTTGTGCATTGTATGTGCTTGGTGCTGTAGTTTATTCTTCAGCCCAAGACCAGTCCATGAACAGGGCGAGGAGGAGTTCATGGACCAAGAATTGGTTGCTTCAGCGTGACCAGTTCTGTCACATGCCTTTGCTCCGTGAGATCCGTGAGAATAATCCTGAGGATTTCAGGAACTTTCTCCGGATGACGGACCCCGTTTTTGACCGTTTGTTGGCTTTGCTGACCCCCTATATCAGCAGGCAGGATACCTGCGTGAGGCAAGCCATCACTCCGGAGCAGAGGCTGGTCGCTACCTTGCGGTATTTGGCCACAGGGAGAAGCCTGCAGGACCTTAAGTTCTCGACAGGCATCTCCCCCCAGGCTCTGGGGATCATTATCCCAGAGACCTGTTCTGCCATCATACAGGTCCTGCAGAAGGACTATATTAAGGTAAGATATTTTTCTTTTATTAGCATCACATGTTCTTTTATGTAATCTTTGATAATATAATGTATTTCTTGCTTCAAACACTACTTACCATCATTGCAATATAGTGTGAATGTCCCCTTTTTATCCTCACACATGCTGGATTTTTTTCCTGTTATTTTTTGTCATGCATGTATATTTTCCTTCAATAACCTTCCCAGCATGAAGTGATGGGAACATATCCACCTAGTCTACTCATTTGGAATGTATTTTGTTTGAGTGTATTTAGTGTGCTGCTAATGAGCAATTATCTAGATTTCACAAACCCCCCCCCCCCACCTAAACTCACTCCAAATAGTGTGCTGCTAATGAGCAATTATCTAGATTTCACAACCCCACCCCCCCCCCACCTAAACTCACTCCAAATAGTGTGCTGCTAATGAGCAATTATCTAGATTTCACAACCCCACCCCCCCCCCACCTAAACTCACTCCAAATAGTGTGCTGCTAATGAGCAATTATCTAGATTTCACAACCCCACCCCCCCCCACCTAAACTCACTCCAAATAGTTTGCTGCTAATGAGCAATTATCTAGATTTCACAACCCCACCCCCCCCCCCACCTAAACTCACTCCAAATAGTGTGCTGCTAATGAGCAATTATCTAGATTTCACAACCCCACCCCCCCCCACCTAAACTCACTCCAAATAGTGTGCTGCTAATGAGCAATTATCTAGATTTCACAACCCCACCCCCCCCCCACCTAAACTCACTCCAAATAGTTTGCTGCTAATGAGCAATTATCTAGATTTCACAACCCCACCCCCCCCCCCCCCCACCTAAACTCACTCCAAATAGTTTGCTGCTAATGAGCAATTATCTAGATTTCACAACCCCACCCCCCCCCCCCCACCTAAACTCACTCCAAATAGTTTGCTGCTAATGAGCAATTATCTAGATTTCACAACCCCACCCCCCCCACCCCCACCTAAACTCACTCCAAATAGTTTGCTGCTAATGAGCAATTATCTAGATTTCACAACCCCCCCACCCCCACCCTCGTTAAAATTTGCTGGAATGTTCTGTGGTGTTGATTTGTCTAAAGCAAATATATGTTGCACTTTGCAAAATGCATGTGCACTCTACAAGTGCATTTGTTCCAGTGCTTTAGTAAATGAGCAGAAGCTCTGCTGATTTCCATCATCAAATCATATGCAAGCCTCAAAGTGTTTTCATTAATTGCCCTTGCATGTGATTGTGTACTCCTTGCAACATGAATGCCTTTTTACATTACCTCATTTACTGTAAGCTGGTTAGCAACTGCACCTGCAGAGTGCGACAACTGCAGTCTTGTAGCCTTTTTAGTCCCTAAATTCCTGCGTGTCCTAAAAGTAATTTTTTTTAGGGATTTCACAACCCCCTAAAATGTAATCAATGTTCCATCAGAGGGGGTGAGCAATCTGATAAGTGTGCCTTTCCATATTAGTTATTCCAGAACAATTAAATTATTGAATGTTATACTGATGCTGGGGAATAATGTTTTTAATTGTCTAATTTTCTTGCAATGTTAGCTTCCAAATTAATTGATTTTGGTTTTCTTGTTTGATTTCCCAGTTTCCTTCAACGCCACAGGAATGGCAGACTGTGGCATCCCATTTTGCCAGCCGTTGGGACTTTCCCAATTGTGGAGGGGCTATAGATGGGAAACATGTCCACATTGTGCCACCACCCCATTCGGGGTCATATTATTTTAATTATAAGGGGTTCCACAGTATTGTTTTAATGGCGGTGGTGTCGGCACACTATGATTTTTTATATGTGGACGTGGGGAAGAATGGCCGGATGTCGGATGGAGGAGTATTTGCCCAGACGGAGTTCTGCCAGCGTCTCCAGAGTGGTGGCCTGGGATTGCCACCTGATGAGGATAACGTGGAAGGACTCCCCTTTGTCTTCATTGCCGATGAAGCCTTCGCTCTCAGCAAGCACCTCATGAGGCCATTCCCCCAAAGAACACTCACCCCGGAGAGGAGGGTTTTTAATTACCGGCTGGCCAGAGCTAGAAGAGTGGTTGAGAATGCGTTTGGAATTCTGGCCAGCCGGTTCCGCCTGTTTCAAACAGCCATTAATTTGGCGGAATACAAACTTAATTTTATCATTTTATCGTGCTGCATTCTGCACAACTTTTTAAATAAGCATGCTCCAAATTATATAGGCACAGTTGGGCCTGAGGCCGGACAAATAGAAGCCAACCTTACAGGCCTGGATACTGTCCGTACTGGCTTGGCCCCCCAAAGTGCCCGTCAAGTTAGACAGCAATATGTTAATTATTTTATGGGTAGGGGGGCCATTGCAATGGGCCAGGATATATAATTTTTGACAATAAAAAAATTATTGATGAAATCTTGCATTATATTTATTGCTTGCCTTTCTTTTGGGCTGTCTCCTAGGTTATGGTCGAGCAGTTGTAGTGCCAACTGTATTGTAATTTTAAATGTCTAAATAAGCTCCATTGCCACTGTAAACAACTTTTTTACAATTATAACTAAAATGATACTGAGCCTTGAAATAACAAACCACACATTTATTTAATTCCTATAAGGAGATGTTTTTATTAATGGTTGTTATGCATTCAGTTCTGCATTTAGTAGAAAATGTTCATAGACAAAAATAGAATGATATCTTAATAATGTAGCAAAATATAATTATATCTAAATATTTATACCTAATCCACAAAAAAATATTTTTGGCTTTTTGATTTTCACAAACAGGCTTTTTTTTTTGTTTTGGGAAAATCAAGTTTTGTTTTGTGTTTTTTTTTTTTAAAGCAATTTTTTTGTTTATGTTTTTTTTTTTTTAGCAAGTTATTTTTGTTTTTATTATTTTTTTTTAAGAAAGTTTGTATATTTTTTTTTTTGGTTTTTTAAAATCAAGTGTTTTTTATTTTTTTTGGTTTTTTAAAATCAAGTTTTTTATTTTTTTTGCTTTTTTAAAATCAAGTTTTTTATTTTTTTTGCTTTTTTAAAATCAAGTTTTTTATTTTTTTTGCTTTTTTAAAATCAAGTTTTTTATTTTTTATGGTTTTTTAAAATCAAGTTTTTTATTTTTTATGGTTTTTTAAAATCAAGTTTTTTATTTTTTATGGTTTTTTAAAATCAAGTTTTTTATTTTTTATGGTTTTTTAAAATCAAGTTTTTTATTTTTTTTTTTTTTTTGTGTTTTTTTGAAAATCAATTTTTATTTTTTTGTGGATTTTTGAGGTATTTCCGAGAAACAGCCCTCCTTTTTTACATTAGGTTAAACAGCCATTTATGTTCTGGCAAAAAAAAAAAAGAGAAGGCCCAGAATGGGGTCAGCAAAACAGGAAATGAAGGACATGATTGATGTTTTGGGGTTTAAAAAAGGGCATTTAGATTCGACCCAAAACATCAATCATGTCCTTCATTTCCTGCTGCATACGATCCAGCCGATTCCGCATTTGATCGATCTCCCCATTCCAGGCCATGATTTGAGCAATTAGCCGTTGGGCACTGTCTGTGGTGAAATAGTCAGTTGGACCTAAAGTGGAATGAAAAAAAAAATATGTTTAGAAATATGCACACATAAGTTTACCTTACCATAAAGCTGGTGTCTCAAACACTGACCTGGTGGGGTGCCCATGTCGCAAACTTCATGAACATCCTCGGGGGTGGCGCTGTTGCTTGACTCAAGCACAACCAGATCACCTAAAATAGAGTAGAAAAATTACATAAAATAAAAGGCAGCCATGCATAGATTACCGTAAGCTGGTGTGTCAGACACTCACCTGGTGGGGTGCCCATGTCGCCCACCTCTCCTTCCTCCACATCCTCAATGGGACTTGGGCTTATTTCCCAATCATTTTTTGCTTGGGGTGGACTGTCTTCTGGTTGTTGGCTGAGTGATTTTTCCCCTATGTGAAACAAAAAATTATTAATCTAATTAG
This sequence comes from Aquarana catesbeiana, assembly GCF_042186555.1. Classification (NCBI taxonomy): domain Eukaryota; kingdom Metazoa; phylum Chordata; class Amphibia; order Anura; family Ranidae; genus Aquarana; species Aquarana catesbeiana. The sequence goes on from NC_133329.1 coordinate 243,174,342, forward strand.
CACACAGATATTTTAGTACATAGTAATTTTCCAACATTTGTAATGAAGTGGTTTGTGTAGAGTTCCTATTTTACCTCAATATTTAAAATTAGAAAGACATATCGGATAGATAGATATCAATATCTCAAAATATAGTTAATAATCTTTTGATCTCTCTCTATATCTGGAACAAAATCTCAAACTATCTAACTAAATGTAAAGCCAAAAAATTAAGATAACTTCAAATCTTCCAAAAGAATGTTTTACATTTCTATATCTATCTATCTACCTATCTCCATATTTCTCTCTCTCTCTCTATATATATTTCTCTCTCTCTCTCTCTCTCTCTCTATATATATATCTCTATATCTATATCTCAATAGATAGATATATATATATATATATATATATATATATATATATATATATATCTCTCTCTCTCTCTCTCTCTCTCTCTCTCTCTCTCTCTCTCTCTAGTTATATATATATATATATATATAGTTATATATATATATATATATATATATATAGTTATATATTTATATATATATATATAGTTATATATATAGTTATATATATGTATATATATATATATGTATATATATATATATGTATATATATGTATGTGTATATATATATATGTATGTGTATATATATATATGTATATGTATATATATGTATGTGTGTATATATATATATGTGTGTATATATATATATATATATATATATATATGTATATGTATATATATATGTATATATATGTATATGTATATATATATATATATGTATATGTATATATATATATATATATATGTATATGTATATATATATATATATATATATATATATATATATATATATATATATATATATATATATATATATATATATATATATATATATATATATGTATATATATATATATATATATGTATATGTATATATATATATATACATGTATATATATGTGTATATGTATATATAGATATATATCTATAGATATGTAACGAGGTTTCTTAAAAGATCGTTTAAAACGATGAAAACAAAAATCGGATAGGAAGGAAAAGCACATGGAGCAATATACAAGGTAATAAACACAAGAGAAAAACACGACAAGTACTTACTTTTTTTAAGAACTTTCCGGATACGTCGGTATTGATCCGGCTCCCTGAGTTTCAGGTCAGACCATCTTTTTCGCAGTTGATCTTTGGAGCGCTGGACCCCAAAAGATGCCTGCAAAGTCTCCACGACCTTCGCCATTATTTTGGCCTTGCGCAAATTTGGCCGTGCGTACGGCCCATAATTGCCATCATAGTCGTCTTTGTGAAGAATGGCCACCATCTCCACCATCTCTTTAAAACTCATATTAGAGGCCTTAAATCTAGGCCTCATAGATTTCGCTGACGTTCCTGCCTCCGGGCTGTCTCCACTACCTGAGGTCGTCAACATTTCAGGTGTCTCCGCCATTCTTTAACTCCACTACGCGCCGTAACAAAAAATGGGCGGAGAACATGAGTTAAAATCGAACGTCAGGGGCGGGCGACGCAGGCGGAGTTTCACACATGCGTAGTGTATAAAGAGGGGCCTTGCGCACGTGTCGTACGTACGTTCTGTGCGTCGAATTAGGGGGCGGAGAACATGAGTTAATTTCGAACGTCAGGGGCGGGCGACGCAGGCGGAGTTTCACACATGCGTAGTGTATAAAGAGCCTTGCGCACGTGTCGTACGTACGTTCTGTGCGTCGAATTAGGGGGCGGAGAACATGAGTTAATTTCGAACGTCAGGGGCGGGCGACGCAGGCGGAGTTTCACACATGCGTAGTGTATAAAGAGGGGCCTTGCGCACGTGTCGTACGTACGTTCTGTGGTAGGTGATAGTGGACCTGGACGTTACAAAACGAAGGTAATTTTAGATATTTTTTTTTTTTTTTTGGTTTTTATGGTCATGACTTTGTAGCAAGCGGCCTATATGGCTTGATAGATTGATGAGGCCTACATAGGGAGAAGATGATGAGGGGTTAGCCGAAACCTATAATAAAAGTGTTTTTTGTCTTGTGACTTCATCTTTTCCAGATATAATGAATCCCCTATTTAAGGATCCAGAGTTCCTTACATCTTTTATTTCCAAATATCGAGAGATGAGGAATTTGTGGGAGGTGAAACACCCTCAGTATTATGCTAAGCATGTGAGGAAGTCAACGCTGGAGAGACTTCTGGCCTTTGTCCAGGCGACCATCCCGGAAGCAACAATGGAGACATTGCTCAAGAAAATTGGGGTCTTGAGGAACATGTATAAGAGGAAGCATAAGAAGATCCAGGAATCAAGGAGATCAGGAGCATCAGCAGATGATGTTTATGTACCCAGGCTGTGGTACTACAATCAACTCCGTTTTCTGGATGACCAGAATGAAGCCAGGCCATCACTTTCAACCCTTCCCTCCACCCTTCCCTCCACCCTTCCCTCCACCCCAGCAGAGGCTGATGAGGAGCAAGCTGGGTCTTCCATCCTGGATGAACCAGATATGACCATCTGGAGTCAGGTAAATTATTTTAACAAATATTTACTGTACTAATATTAATGATGTTAACTGGATGTTATAATTGTCTAAAATAATTTGGCACTCAAAATTGGGTATACATATCAATTGACAGTAGTGGCTAAATATGTTTGGCACCTGCTTGAAATAATTAGGGTGTCTGATTAGACTCTTTTATTAAAGAGAAGTATTCACATTGAATTTGCTATTCATGAGAAGCAAACTGTGTGTCATTGATGAACCCCAAAAAATATACTCAAACTATTGTCCTTTTTTTATACACAGGATGAGTCCATCCAGGAGGAATGTGGGGAAAGTGGCAGGCAGGAGGAGACCGGGCCCATGGACAGCCTGGAGGAGGCCGGATTCACCATCATCCTGGAGGAGGCTGGGCCCAGTGTCAGGCAGGAGGTGGCTGCTCCCAGTGAGGTGGCTGCTCCCAGTGAGGTGGCTGGGCCAAGTGAGGTGGCTGGGCCAAGTGAGGTGGCTGGGCCCAGTAGGAGCCTGACCGAATCCCAAGTGCCTCCCCTCCACCTTCCCAAAAAAAGGGCCAGGAAGGGGATGGTCACACAGGACGCATCCCTGCGCCTCATGCAAGAGGCCACCCGTTTTTTAAGGAGCCCCCCCGAAGCGGAAGAATCCTATGGCTGCTACTTAGCCAGCAGGCTTCTTCAGATGAATAGGGAGCAGCGCCTCATTTGTGAGCGCCTATTTGGGGAAACAATCCATAAGGGGCTGCAGGGCACGCTAACACAAAACACCCAACTACATGAGGCAGCCCCCCCTCCTCCTCCTCCTCCTCCTCCTCCTCCTCCTGCCACAACTGAAACACCAGAGCCACAGCCTCAAAAGAAGGCTACAGGGAAGGCTGCAGGGCAGCGTGGAGGAAAGGCTGCAGGGAAGAGAAGAAAATGATGACCTGGGTTCAGTCTGGTCTGACAGAAGACGCAGGCTGTTGTAGGACCACAGTCTGGGGACATCTAGATCATCTGCTGGTGCTGTTGATCTCTGGGATTCTTGGACCAGATTGTGCTCCCTCTTATATGGACTCCTCAAGATCCCAATTTTCTGGTACACCGACTTTTTCCAGCGTTGACTTCCTCTTTATTTTATTTTGACCATGAATAAATGGATATTTTTTGAGTTTAGCAAAAGACTTTATGTGTTTTCTTTGAAATCATTGATTTTACACACAATGTTAAATTAACAAGGGACAACAATCTCATTGAGTTTGAAAAAAAACACACCAAAAATACATTACTAATGTTAATAATGTTCAAGTGGTAAGTCTTGAAAATCAAAAAAATTACGTAACCAAAAACGGTGCTTTGGGTTAACTTTATCTAAAAACTAAAAAATAAACACTATAAAAAAAAAAATAATAATGGGTTCTTTGTGTTAACTTTACAAACCTAAAAAAAAAAAAAAAAAAAAAAAAAGGGGGAAAAAGTATTATTAGTATGGAAACATTGTTTTAAAAATGCATACTATATCATTCATGAGATCAAAGAGAAAAAGAATCCAGAAATCAGTTTGGGAGAACTCTGATTATGAACAGCAAAACACCTTCGTTCTTTAGAGCCTTCGTAAAGAAGAAATAAAATGCGCTGCATTGAACGATCACAGATTTTGCAGCGTGATGAATGTGCTACCTACAATACGAACACTAGTTTTACTAGACCGAGTGCTTCCGTTTAGTTTTTGCTTATGAGCATGCGTCGTTTTTTTGTCCGTCGGACTAGCATACAGACGAGCGGACTTCGGGGTCCGTCGTACTTACGACGTAAAGATTTGAAGCATGCTTCAAATCTAAAGTCCGTCGGATTTTAGGCTAAAAAAGTCCGTTGAAAGTCCGGAGAAGTCCACACACGATCGGATTACCAGCCAGCTTTAGTCCGTCAGCGTCCGTTGGACTTTTGTAGACGAAAAGTCCGACCGTGTGTACGCGGCATTAGAAGCGTTTGTGTGTAAACTCATTCTACTGCCCAGAATATTCACCTATTCTAGCCACTGGAAACATTTTCTGTTCACACTGATGTGCATCTATGTGGATATGTGCATAAATTAAGAGAGTAAGTTCCTTTCCAAATGTATGGAAAAATTGGGTGACATGGAGCTGCATTCAGAAACATTAATAATAATTAAAAATGCCTTTAAAAGTGGTATTTTTTTTCTGCACTGGGTGCTGGAAAAGGAGGTATTGCAGGTTAGTGGGCCAGTTATTCAACAAATCTTTCAAAAGCAAGTATTCCTGAAAAAGCAAATGCTTACATTTTCTGCTGCCTATGCCGCTAGTGCACCACTTCATTCAGCAGTAATCTTTTCCAAAGTCTACAGGTACACTGGAATTCAATACCACAGTGACATGCAGCAGAAGGAACCAGTAAGTGCTGCAGATGACCCAAGACATCAACATTTCCTTGGGTTTCCTAGAGGACTTCAGGTGAAGATTTCTACTGAACTGAGTGGTGTAACAGGGGCAGTGGCGTAACTAGAACCTTCAGGGCCCCGGTGCAAGAAATCATGAAGGGACCCCCAGCTGGGGCCCTTCCCTCCGAGCCGATGGCGTAAATGCCAAGGCCCGGTCGCAAGTGTGATGTTTGTGACCCTGGTAGTTCTGCCACTGGCGTCTGTTTTTTTTATGTTTAATGTATTTTTCTACCGTTTATTTATTGTTTTACAATATTATTTTATAAAAAATATTTTTTTTTTTTTAAGAATTGGGGGGCTTTGGTGAGATATCAGGGGTCTAAGCAGACCTCTGATGTTTCACCTTTGAGAACGAGAAAGGAGATTGAGAGCACAGCCTCAGCTGCACAGAATGAATGGACAGGAATAGCTCTGTATAGAGCTGCCCCTTTATTTGCAAACTGAAGCATAGTAAATACAGTTTACTATGTTTCAGTTATGAATGGATTGAGTCTGTGATCGGTATGGATCACTGACTCTCCATGCAGATACCCTACAGCAGCTGGCAGGAGAGGGGAGGGGGGAACTGAGCTGTGGGGACAAGGGGAGGGGCCAGGAGAGAGCGGGGGGCAGGAAAAAGTACAGGGGGGCTGGAGAGCACACAGGGGGGCAGCAGAAAGAAGCTGCATAGGAGGCGTGGTGGGTGCGACTGCATATAGAGGAACTGATGTTTCCATTTCCCCCACTTCTCATCTCCTTTCAGCAGCTGTAGGAGGAGAATGGAGAGATCAGTTTCTCTGTATCAGTGTTTCTCAACATTTCTTCAACATTTTAGTCAAGGTGCAACATATTGCCTCTTCACTGCCTGTCAAATGCCTCTGAAAAGCGATCTGCATCGCTTTTCAGAGGAATGGTATTTTCTTGTTGGTATTATGAACCCACCCTAAAAAAATCTGTTCTGATCGTAAAGAAAAAGGGGGTCAAAATTACAAGTAATGTGTATACATACACGCATGTAAACACACACGTACGCAAATACACACATATACATATAAATACATGCACACACATAAACGCACACACATGAGCAAACACACAAACATGCATATACACATATAACTCTAAACACATGCACACACATGCGCACACACATATAACTCTATAAACATGCACACACACACACATGCACACACACATATAACTCTATACACATGCACACACACACATGCGCACACACATATAACTCTATACACATGCACACACATGCGCACACACATATAACTCTATAAACATGCACAAACACACATGCGCACACACATATAACTCTATACACATGCACACACACACACACATGCGCACACACATATAACTCTATACACATGCACACACACACACATGCGCACACACATATAACTCTATACAGATGCACATACACACACACACACATATAACTCTATACACATGCACACACATGTAAACATACACATGCACACAAATAAACGCACACACACATATAAAACACACACACATGCAGACACACACCCAAACATGCAGACACACATATAAGCACACACACATGCATACAAACATATATAGATCACCTTTTTAAAAATCTGCAGCTGCAGCTTTGTACCTTAAACTCTCCATGCCGGGTACTGCACTGTAGGGGGAGGCAGAGAGCACAGCACACAGTGTACTAGACACGTCTCACTTACTTTCACTTTGTGACCGAGCTCCTGCACTGCCGAATGATTTACACATCGGCTGAGGATCTGGGAGCTCGGTCCCATATGCAGCCACCGCTCGGGGAGAGGGGGGCACACGGCCCCCTGCAGCATGGTGCTCAGTCGCAATTGTGACTTTTGCGACCCCTATACTTCCGCCCCTGAACGGGCGCATGTTCTGCAAGAAAGGTATTTACGTCCTTACTGTGTACGCAGACTTGCTTCTGAAATTTTTGTGTAATGTCAAGGTTGCTTTAAAATGGAGTAAGAGCACAGTAAGAACCTTACCATTTGGTAATCGTCATTCACAGTATAATGAGTAGGTTAGCAAATGATAAAGGAATCTGTAGGGTGGAAGTGTGTACAAAAAATGAAAGCTGTACAGACATGGCCAGATATCTAACATTGAGGGTAATAGGCACATGATCATTAACAATTAAAGCCATAACCCTCTTCTAGGATTACCATTTTTTACTTGTTCTGACCTGACTTTATATTGTGACAATGGGTAAATACCCTTCTATGAGATGATTTTATGTTTGCTGATATTGGGGAAAATATATGTGTCCAAAACTATGCAGGGAAAAGCATGTCCTTTTATTCTGCCACCCTCAAACAGGATAACCTCTGGAATGCTTTTGAAAATGTAGATAACCATATTTTTTCTTGCCCATGTTTTAGTTTTGTTTCATATGAATATAGTCAAAATCTAGTAGACATACATGTTTACTAAATATTTTAAAAACAAATTATTGCCCTGTCTGGACTCACATCTGCACATTTTAGCGTGTTGCGTTAAAAAAAGACTTGATTGCTGTATCTTTGATGAGGTTTCTAGCAAAAGTTAAGTAAAAATGCATGTAAAATGCACAATGTACCTACAATGCACCGTGCCTACTACATACCTAAAATACACAGATGTGAAATGAGATTGCCAGCAGTGTGCAGAGGGCCTCCAGATTGCCAATTGAGGTTTCCCTTTGCCTAAACCCTGAAATAATGTATTAGCTCTTAACGGGGCCACCAATCAGAACAGGAACAAGTGCTATATGTGTCCCCTAAAAACACACTTCTTAGTGTTTGATATTTACTATAATTTTATAAGAGAGTTTGAATATCTGGCAATAAATAGGAACAGTGGTGATGTCAGGACTTGGTTACCTGCTGGTCACACTGTTGTTTCCAGAGTTGAAGGACACAGTTCCGGTGGCCACCAGGGGATGTCTCCCAGCAGTCAGTCTGTCCAAGTAATTAGGCTGCACCTGACATGGGCTGCTGGGAGGTATATAATCCCACCCTTAACTGAAGTTTAGTGCTTCAGTATTCTTTCTGTGAGCCATGTCACTGTCTGATCCTGACCCTGATCCTGTGCATTGCTTCTGTACCTGATCCTGCACCTGATCTCGCTCCTTGTTCCTGTGACCTTCACCCTGCATCTGGGCTCCCAGTACCCTGCTCCCTGCACCCCTTGTTTCCCTTGTCTTAGTTCTGACTCTGCCCTGCTTATGAGAGCTCCCTTCATTTGTACATAGTTAGGTTATCGTTGGGTTCTGCACTGTCATGTTTATTTTGGCACTTCATATTGTTTATGGTTTACTGATGATGGTGTTGGAAGAGTGATATTTGTAAATTTAATTTAACCATATTCACCTTATTTAAACTGCAGCCCACTTATGTGGTCACCCTTGCAGGGTACCTACAAGTGGTATCCCTTACAGGTGAAAATTGGACACCTGTATATGGGGCATATGTATGACTGTATTACAAGTGTACCCCGTATTAGTGCTTTTTTAATGTATGCATCTACTTATTCATGCCTTTGGTGTCCTATAGTTTTGCTTGGGTGCCTTGGCATCAAATCCTCACACTTGTGCCTCCAGTGTCCCTGATCACCGCCTCCAGTGTCCCTGATCACTGCCCCAGTGTAGTCATAATAAACAATGCAGCCAGTCCAGCCACCTGTCCCAGTATCCACATAAACACCACAATACACCATATCAATGTCCTAATCACCACCATATCGGCATCCTGATCACCGCCATATCCCATACCAGTACCATAATCACCGCCATTTGCCATACCAGCATCCTGATCACCACCACACGCCATACCAGTGTCCAGCATTTTAGAGTCTTAACTGATCAAATTTCAGATATATATCCCCTAGTTTGTAGACTCTATAACTTTCACACAGACTAAATAATATACACTGTTATGGGTTATTTTTACCCACAAATTTTAGCAAAATAGATTTTGGTCTAAATGTATGAAGAAAGATTATTTATTTGCTAAGTTTTATAACAAAAACTAAGCATAAAATGTTTTTTTTTCAATTTTTTTTCATTTATATAGCAAATAATAAAAAAACCCAGTGGTGATCAAATACCATCAAAAGAAAGCTCTATTTGTGTCAAAAAAAAAAAAAAAAGATAAACATTTCATATGGATACACTGTTGCATGTAATTGTATTGCAATTGCATTGTAATTCAAAGCCTGACAGCGCTTAAAGCTGAAAATTGACCTGGATTGGAAAGGGGTGAAAGAGTTTGGGCTTGACATGGTAAATGTCTACTGAATATTATTTGTATTTTAAAAGAATATACTTTAGATATTGTTTAATCATCCCACAACCATTCCTTCTATAGTCTGTTTTAGTAATGTATGACCAATTCTGGAAATTCATGTAGCCATTTAGCGGTTGTAAGATGACTGCCTACACAGGTTAAAACACTCATTATATAACTTTTTGGGGTTTTTTTTTTTTGTTGTTTTACCCCAGTCACTCTATATTTGACTTCTGTCAGACTTTTATTGGAAATGTTAAACAGCCTAGTCTGCTAATATGAATATGTTCCATATAAATAACAAACACCTTGTGGCAAACCAAAATGAAAATGCCACACTTCATTTGAAAACAGTAAAATATACTGAAGAACTTTTCACTGCTGAGGATTTAATAATAACATTTCAGGAACCAAAGCAGTGATACATTTTCCATCGATGACATACACTAAATGTATATAAAACATTGAATTATCACCTTAATGTGGTTTATGCGTAATTAAACTAGCATCCTTAGATATTATTGTATTAAATACCAGTTGGGTGTATGATTTATCTCCATTTACGTTATGATCACAAAGCTTATAAAAGATTTGCAGCTCCCTATATAAGTTAGTGAAAGAGAGCCAAAGGCTTCTAATGATAACAGGATTTCACTAATGATATTAAATAGTAACATTTATCTTTATTTTATATAGTGAATAAAATAAAAGACAGAGCAACTCTGCTTTATTCTGAAATAAATTAGAAAGTGTTCTTTTTTACCATACGGGGCATTTTCAAATAAATTTAAATTAAAATGAGATTCAATTAATCAAATCAAATAAATTAAAAGCCAGGTAAGCAACAGAACTGCATAAATAAGCCTTAAAGCCCATAGTATAAAGGTTATTTTCAGCATCTGGCCTGTACAGGACAAATGGGAAATGGGTAGTTTTTGCTCAGTAGATCGTGATATTTGTGTTCTTTAAGTTTTTACCAGTTGCATGATTTTCACAGAATACAGCCCTTCTGATCTGAGTAAGTGAGGGTTGAAATAGGTTTAGGCATTGGAGATACTGTAGGTTATAGCTACACAATAGTTGTGGGTTTTTTATTCTTAAGAAAAAAAGAGACAATAATATGGAAAGAAAAATAGCAGAATCGGGTCATTAGGAATTACAGTAGTTTTAATATTTAAGAGATTATAGTGGAAAAATATTTATAATAAAGCTAGATGGATATCCAGATTTACCAAGCCATGGGCTGTTAAATATCTTCTCATAGCTTTATCCATGCATATTCAAGCTGCATCTAATGTACCTTGTGTAGCCCCGTAGGGGTTGCTGAAAATTGTGGTTCACCAGTCACCCTGCCCAGCCCAACGTCCATCTTACGGACACTCAGTAACACAGACCAGTCCATAGCTTGTTTTGTTTTGTTTTATTGGGGGGATTAACCACTTGCTTACTGGGCACTTAAACCCCCCTCCTGCCCAGACCAATTTTTATTTTTCAGTGCTCTCACACTTTGAATGACAATTACTCAGTCATGAAATGTTGTACACAAATGAATTTTTTGTCCTTTTTTTCATACAAATAGAGTTTCTTTTGGCGGTATTTGATCGCCTCTGGGTTTTTATATTTTTTGTGCTATAAATGAAAAAAGAACGAAAATTTTGAAAGAAAACGCATTTTCTTAGTTTCTGTGATAAAATTTAGCAAATTATTAATTTTTCTTCATAAATTTTGGCCACAATTTTTACTGCTACATATCTTTGGTAAAAATAACCCAAATTAGTGGATATTATTTGATCTTTTAGAGAGTCTACAAGTTATGGTGCAAATCATAAAAAATTGATCACACCTGATGTACTGACAACCTTATTTCTTGTGACCCGAACAAGTCAGGAAAGTACAAATACCCCCCAAATGACCCCTTTTTTGAAAGTAGACATTCCAAGGTATTTAGTAAGATGCATGGTGAGCTTTTTGATGTTGTCATTTTTTCCCACAATTCTTTGCAAAATTAATATTTTTTTTTTCCCCACAAAATTGTCATTGTAATAGGTTATTTCTCTCACATGGCATGTATATACCACAAATAACACCCCAAAATACATCCTGCTACTCCTCCTGAGTATTACAATACCACATGGGTGGAACTTTTTCACAGCCTAGCCACATAGAGAGGCACAACATGCAGGGAGCACCATCAGGTGTTCAAGGAGCATAAATTACACATCTAACTTGTTGACTACCTATTACATTTTTGAAGGCCCTGGAGCACCAAGACAATGACACGTGACACTGACATGGCACTGATGACAGATGGCACTGATACGTGGCACTGATGACACTGATGTGGCACTGATGACAGATGGCACTAATACGTGGCACTGATGACAGATGGCACTAATATGTGGCACTGACAGATGGCACTAATACGTGGCACTGACAGATGGCACTAATACGTGGCACTGATGACATGTGACACTGATGACAGATGGCACTAATACGTGGCACTGATGACACATGGCACTGATGACAGATGGCACTAATATGTGGCACTGATGACAGATGGCACTAATACATGGCACTGATGACAGATGGCACTGATGACAGATGGCACTAATACGTGGCACTGATGACACATGACACTGATGACAGATGGCACTGATATGTGGCACTGATGACACGTGACACTGATGACAGATGGCACTGATATGTGGCACTGATGACAGATGGCACTGATGACAGATGGCACTAATATGTGGCACTGATGACATGTGACACTGATGACAGATGGCACTAATACGTGGCACTGATGACACATGGCACTGATGACAGATGGCACTAATATGTGGCACTGATGACAGATGGCACTAATACATGGCACTGATGACAGATGGCACTGATGACAGATGGCACTAATACGTGGCACTGATGACACATGACACTGATGACAGATGGCACTGACATGTGGCACTGATGACACGTGACACTGATGACAGATGGCACTGATACGTGGCACTGATGACAGATGGCACTGATGACAGATGGCACTAATATCTGGCACTGATGACAGATGGCACTGATACGTGGCACTGATGACAGATGGCACTAATATGTGGCACTGATGACAGATGGCACTGATACGTGGCACTGATGACAGATGGCACTAATATGTGGCACTGATGACAGATGGCACTTATACATGGCACTAGGGACAGATGACAGTGACAGATGACAGTGGGGACAGATGGCAGTGGGGACAGATGACAGTGGGGACAGATGGCAGTGGGGACAGATGGCAGTGGGGACAGATGACAGTGGGGACAGATGACAGTGACGTCACTTTTTTTTCATTTTTTTTTACTCACGCTGTAGCGGTTCGCTCTCCCTCCTCATATGCTGTCTCTTTGTGAGGAGGGAGAGCCAGCGATGAGAGATGATCTCATATGTTTACATATAAGATCATCTCTCATTGGCACCACCGATCGCGGTGTAAACGGCTGCTGTGATTGGCCGTTTACAGCGATCTGTGACTGGCTGTGTCCAAGGGACACGGCCAGCACAGAACTTCCCTGGTGCGCACCCGCGGGAGCGAGCATCGCGGAAGTAAACAGGAGGACGTCCAGGGATGCCCTCTCAGCAATTGGCGTCCGTGCTGTAGCCGTCTTTCGGCTATAGCGCGAGCGCAAAGTGGTTAAACTTGGATGGGTATTAGGGAATTATGGGATGCCCAGGAACAATTGTGAATTGTAGAGCAATCAACTGTGAATTGTAGATCAATCACTTGGGACTACTATGTACACTTTCTGTACCAATACCTCAATCTTCTCTCCAGCACTTCCTTGCTGCAGACTGTTCCTCCACCAGCACTTCCCTTGCTGCAGACTGTCACTCCTCCGAACTAGCTAACTCCCCGTGGGTAGGTCTGACACTGCTCCAGCCAGGCTTCAATGAACTGCCTTTTGCTAGTAGGGACTTCAGGCCCCTGTGGTGTAGAATAGTTCAGGTGCTAGCTGTCCTCTGCTCAGCTACCACTCCCAGATAGCTCTCTTCAGGCCCTGCCAGCCAGCCTGGCTGCAAAGACCCCTTTCCACTGCCCTTCTCCACAGTCCACTCTCCACTGGTTCTGCACCCATCTCTCAAACTGCAATCTCCCAGTTCTCTCAGGCATGCCTCCACACCCTCTTACTCCAGCTCCTCCACCCAACAACTTCTCCCCAGCTGGGCTGACCACAGGTATTTAAGGAGGCCTGCCCCCGCCAATCCAAGTTGGGGATTGGTCAAGGCTCCCTAGATACCTCAAGCAGCTCCACCTCTTCTCCCTTTCTCTCATTCCAGGACCTTCTAGAAGGAAAGAGGAGGTGATGGTGATGCCACCTGTCAGTCACCTAACTCTCCCTGAGCCACTCCCAGCCCAGAATGAAAACAAACAGGCCTAGCCATTTGCTAAGCCTGCCCAAATTTTCCTACCCTGTCAAAAACTCCTCACTTCTAGCACTCATTAACTAGAGGGTGCTATACTTGTTATTTCTATGAAAATGTTTTTTAAACATGTATAAAACTTGAAGAACCTGTAGTTATTTCTTTCTTGGTCTAGGAAATGGTTTTGGTCTTAAATAACAGTTTAAGGGTTCATATAACTTTACAACTATTTATTTTGACACTTTCTCATGAAGGATATGAAAGATCAGAAATCTTGAAAAAGTCTTTCACCAATTTGCCCATTAAGGGCAAATGATTCAATGCACCCTCACTCATATGTCAACAAATTAACAATATTATGTTCCACATTTTTATCTTGACTAATTACTTTAAAAGCTATCCTTTGTTGGCCTAGCAAAGAAAAAAGTTAAAAATCCCTGGTCGCTGGACTGTTTTTTGTTTTTTTAATATGTATGTGCACAAAGCTTTAACTGTACTTGAAATTGTTTCTAGGTTTCAATCTACTCATCTGTGTTGTGCTAGGACTCCTAAACTAATTTCTAAAAAGCACATTGATCAAAATATAACTGTTATACTGTATAAAATGCAGGGACAATTGCTAACTAGATTGAAATCCATTGTACAATGTCCCAGAATTAAAGTATTCTTTGTTTTAATTCCTCAGCCATTAGGGTATATTGTTTATGAAAAGAATTCATTTACCTTCTTACCCTTTCAACCTAATGCTCTATTAAGCCCTCTTAATCTATTACTGTAATGAAGTCAGGCTGAATATGCATGAATAAATGTCTCTTTTTTATCTTTTTCTTACTACCTAAGTGCTACTGCAAGAGTTAAAAAATTCAGCGCAAAGGCGATTTGGACCATGTTCTTTCACATAAGCTGTCCTGAGATCTGGCATGCCCCACTGAAGACTGCCCTAATTAAACATCATTCTAGTTTTCTGAGCAGACTTGTTGATTAGGGAAGTGTTCAAAGTGTTCAGGGGTGTGTGTCAGGGAGCTGAGCGGCTGCTTGGCTGCTTGTGTGCAGTCTGATTTTCCTGGTGCTGCAAGTAACCCTTGATGCAGCACTTAGGAGATAATAAAAAAAGTTTAAGAAAATGGACATTTAATACTGTATATGTGGCCAGAAGACAGTAATACATTTAAGCACATTTAACAGTGCTTTAACCACTTAAATTTGAACTGCAGTTTCACTAAACATATTTATGCACTTGTTTCAGTAGCTTGAAAACGCCATTATGATGGTTTACTTATACTGAGAATAAGTCTTTTTTCCACTAGCAATGCCTTGCCATTAGAAGGTGCTGTTTGGAGGAAGGAGACCTGCTCTGCATTGAGTACCTGCCTCTTGAGTATATTTAGAAGGATATACTCAGAATCAGGAGTCTAAAGGCTTATCCTCAGCCTCAGACTAGCATTCGTCAGGTTACGTTTGTGTAAATAGTTAGTAGATAATAGTAAGCCTGGTTTAGGCAGAAGGGATTTTGTGCAAAGACATTGGGGTTGATATACTAAAACTGGAGAGTACAAAATCTGGTGCAGCTCAAACAAAACCAAACAAGCTGAAGCTAGAAGCTGATTGGCTACCATGCACAGCTGCACCAGATTTTGCACTCTCCAGTTTTAGTAAATCAACCCCACTGTTTGTCCTGGTTTATATATAAAAAATGCTGAATGACACTGTCCACACAAATGCCATCCAGTTAACTTTTTGGGACCTGTGTTTAGTGGCGAGTTATTTTTTTAAATACATTTAATCATATAACCTAAAGGATACGTTCACCTTTGGGAAAATGTTACATGTTCTACCTGTTCTTAGGGTGGAACATATAATAAGTTCCCAGTCTTGTAGCATCTCGCCATAGATCTTGCACCGGTGCTGAGCACCGGTGCAATGCTTTACGGGTTCCTAAAAAAATAATAATAAATGCATATTTTTTTACCTGCAAGGAATATATTGTTCCTTGATCTCCTCTCTGACTAAAGAACCCAGAAGTGACAATGATTTTGTCACTTCCAGTTTCAGAACTATCATTCCTTGCCTAGCATTATCTGTGATCTGTGCTTAATTAGCTGTAATGGAGGGCAGGAGAGAAATTGGGGGTCTAATAGAACTCTGATGCATCCATAAAGATCCTGTCCATGCTATCGCATAGGGGACTTGTTAGCCCCCTTGTAATGGAAATAAAGTTAAATGAAAAATAAATAAAAATGCGTAAAAAAATAAAATTTTAACAAAATAATAAAATGTAAAAAATTTAAAAGCACCCCCATCTCCCCCATACATGCATAAGCAAGCATAGGTCCCCCATGTGTATATCAACAGAGACTGCACAACACATATGAGGTATCGCTACATCAGAGTGAGAGAAATAATTCTATGGGCATAATTGTTTCTTAACTCTAAAATTATAACCTGTAAAAACTTTTAACGCACCACCCATGAAAAATGTTACAGTAGTTTTTCACCATAGGTTGTTTCAGGGGTCTTGACATATTTGGTACCTGTTTACTTGATGCAAGCCTATCTTTTATATTTTACCAAAACGTTGAGTATTAGATTGTTTTAGTGTATTTAGTCTTAAAAAATATTTGACCAATTCCTGCTTTAAGAAAATATATGTTTGGGGGCTTTAAAGTGATTGTAAAGCTTGATTTCTTTTTAAAACAAACATGTCATACTTACCTGCTCTGTGCAATGGTTTTGCACAGAGTAGCCTGGACGCTCTTCTTCTTGGGTCTGCCAGAGTCTATGGCTCCTCCCCCCTGCCACTGAGTGCCCCCCATAGGAAGCTGCTTCCCATGGGGGCACTTGTGCATGCTCACTTCAGAGTGTCACACAGCCTGGCTCGGGCCCGCCCCCCACTCTCTGCAGACAGGTTTGACTGACAGCAGCAGGAACCAATGGAACTGCTGCTCTCAACCAAGCCTGTCAGAGCCAGGAGAGGGGAGAAGTGCTGCTGCAGATGTGCACAGTGCTGGACCAAGATAGGGTTTAGCTGAGTATTTGGGGAGGGGGGGGAGCCACTATTAAAGGGGTTTTTTTAACTTAATGCAGAGAATGCATTAAGGTAGAAAACCTTTTACCTTTGGAACCACTTTAAGTAATTTTCTAACATAAAATGCTGACTTAACATGTCATTTTAATTAAAAAGAATGTCCCAGACTGCATGTAGGGCTGGATCAGATTGAGAGATTTAATCCAGCCCCCATACACTTCTGCAGAAGCAGATCCCTTATAATAATGATCAGTTGGTTACTACTAGGGATGAGCCGAACCCCCCCCCCCCCCCCCCCCGGTTCCGTTCGTGGCCAGAACATGCGAACAGACCAAAAATTCGTGCGAACACACGAACCCGGTTAAAGTCTATGGGACTCGAACGTGAAAAATCAAAAGTGCTAATTTTAAAGGCTAATATGTAAGTTATTGTCATAAAAAGTGTTTGGGGACCCAGGTCCTGCCCCAGGGGACATGTATCAATGCAAAAAAAAGTTTTTAAAACTGCCGTTTTTTCGGGAGCAGTGATTTTAATAATGCTTAACCACTTGAGCCCCGGACCATTATGCTGCCTAAGGACCAGAGGTCTTTTTCCAATTTGGCACTGCGTCGCTTTAACTGCTAATTGCGCGGTTATGCAATGCTGTACCCAAACGAAATTTGCGTCCTTTTCTTCCCACAAATAGAGCTTTCTTTTGATGGTATTTGATCACCTCTGCAGTTTTTATTTTTTGCGCTATAAACGGAAAAAGACCGAAAATTTTGAAAAAAAATGATATTTTCTACTTTTTGTTATAAAAAAAATCCAATAAACTCAATTTTAGTCATACATTTAGGCCAAAATGTATTCGGCCACATGTCTTTGGTAAAAAAAATGTCAATAAGCGTATATTTATTGGTTTGCGCAAAAGTTATAGCGTCTACAAACTAGGGTACATTTTCTGGAATTTACACAGCTTTTAGTTTATGACTGCCTATGTCATTTCTTGAGGTGCTAAAATGGCAGGGCAGTACAAACCCCCCCCCAAATGACCCCATTTTGGAAAGTAGACACCCCAAGGAAATTGCTGATAGGCATGTTGAACCCATTGAATATTTATTTTTTTTGTCCCAAGTGATTGAATAATGACAAAAAAAAAAAAAATATTTACAAAAAGTTGTCACTAAATGATATATTGCTCACACAGGCCATGGGCCTATGTGGAATTGCACCCCAAAATATATTCAGCTACTTCTCCTGAGTACGGGGATACCACATGTGTGGGACTTTTTGGGAGCCTAGCCGCGTATGGGACCCCGAAAACCAATCACCGCCTTCAGGATTTCTAAGGGTGTAACTTTTTGATTTCACTCTTCACTGCCTATCACAGTTTCGGAGGCCATGGAATGCCCAGGTGGCACAACCCCCCCCCAAATGACCCCATTTTGGAAAGTAGACACCCCAAGCTATTTGCTGAGAGGCATATTGAGTCCATGGAATATTTTATATTTTGACACAAGTTGCGGGAATGTGACACTTTTTTTTTTTTTTTTTTGCACAAAGTTGTCACTAAATGATATATTGCTCACACAGGCCATGGGCCTATGTGGAATTGCACCCCAAAATACATTTAGCTGCTTCTCCTGAGTATAGGGATACCACATGTGTGGGACTTTTTGGGAGCCTAGCCGCGTACGGGTCCCCGAAAACCAATCACCTCCTTCAGCGTTTTTAAGGGCGTGAATTTTTGATTTTACTCTTCACTGCCTAACACCGTTTCGGAGGCCATGGAATGCCCAGGTGGCACAAAACCCCCCCAAATGACCCCATTTTGGAAAGTAGACACCCCAAGCTATTTGCTGAGAGGCATGGTGAGTATTTTGCAGCTCTCATTTGTTTTTGAAAATGAAGAAAGACAAGAAAAAACTTTTTTTTTTTTTCTTTTTTCAAATTTCAAAACTTTGTGACAAAAAGCGAGGTCTGCAAAATACTCACTATACCTCTCAGCAAATAGCTTGGGGTGTCTACTTTCCAAAATGGGGTCATTTGGGGGGGTTTTGTGCCACCTGGGCATTCCATGGCCTCCGAAACTGTGATAGGCAGTGAAGAGTGAAATCAAAAATTCACGCCCCTTAGAAAGCCTGAAGGCGGTGCTTGGTTTTCGGGGTCCCGTACACGGCTAGGCTCCCAAAAAGTCTCACACATGTGGTATCCCCGTACTCAGGAGAAGCAGCAGAATGTATTTTGGGGTGTAATTTCACATATTCCCATGGCATGTTTGAGCAATATATCATTTAGTGACAACTTTGTGCAAAAAAAAAAAAAAAAAAAAAAAAATTTGTCTCTTTCCCGCAACTTGTGTCGCAATATAAAATATTCCATGGACTCGACATGCCTCTCAGCAAATAGCTTGGGGTGTCTACTTTCCAAAATGGGGTCATTTGGGGGGGTTTTGAACTGTCCTGGCATTTTATGCACAACATTTAGAAGCTTATGTCACACATCACCCACTCTTCTAACCACTTGAAGACAAAGCCCTTTCTGACACTTATTTTTTACATGAAAAAGTTTTTTTTTTTTTTGCAAGAAAATTACTTTGAACCCCCAAACATTATATATTTTTTTTAAAGCAAATGCCCTACAGATTAAAATGGTGGGTGTTTCATTTTTTTTTTTCACACAGTATTTGCGCAGCGATTTTTCAAACGCATTTTTTGGGGAAAAAACACACTTTTTTAAATTTTAATGCACTAAAACACACTATATTGCCCAAATGTTTGATGAAATAAAAAAGATGATCTTAGACCGAGTACATGGATACCAAACATGACATGCTTTACAATTGCGCACAAACGTGCAGTGGCAACAAAATAAATACATTTTTAAAAGCCTTTAAAAGCCTTTACAGGTTACCACTTTAGATTTGCAGAGGAGGTCTACTGCAAAAATTACTGCCCTCGATCTGACCTTCGCGGCGATACCTCACATGCATGGTGCAATTGCTGTTTACATTTGACGACAGACCGCCGCTTGCGTTCGCCTTAGCGCAAGAGCAGGGGGCGACAGGGGTGCTTTTTTTTTTTTTTTTTTTTTTTTTTATTATTTTTTTGCTTTTTTATCTTATTTTTAAACTGTTCCTTTCATTTTTTTTTTTTTTAAATCATTTTTATTGTTATCTCGGGGAATGTAAATATCCCCTATGATAGCAATAGGTAGTGACAGGTACTCTTTTTTGAAAAAATTGGGGTCTATTAGACCCTAGATCTCTCCTCTGCCCTCAAAGCATCTGACCACACCAAGATCGGTGTGATAAAATGCTTCCCCAATTTCCCAATGGCGCTATTTACATCCGGCGAAATCTAAGTCATAAAATGCTCGTAGCTTCCGGTTTCTTAGGCCATAGAGATGTTTGGAGCCACTCTTGTCTCTGATCAGCTCTATGGTCAGCTGGCTGAATCACCGGCTGCATTCTCAGGTTCCCTGTTGAGACAGGAGAGCCAGAGAAAAACACGGAAGACGGTGGGGGGGGGGGCATTCCCTCCCACGGCTTGTAAAGGCAGTCTAGAGGCTAATTAGCCGCTAGGATTGCTTTTACATGAAAGCCGACCGCTGGCTGAAAAGAATGATACCAAGATGATACCTAAACCTGCAGGCATCATTCTGGTATAACCACTCAAAGTTGTGAATGGCGTACCTGAAGACAAAAAAATGGTTAACAATAAAGCACAGTAAACAGTAAAGTATAAATAATTACATACCTGAAAAACAAACATGATAAAACATAATAACAATAACAATAACAATAAAACACTGCAGAATAGAATACAGTAAAAAAAGAGCAGAACAATAGAGAGAGAGAATAGAGAGAGAGAACAATAAAACGACAACTATTTTTTTTTTTTTTATATATATATTTTTTTTTTTTTACACTTTTTTTGTAACTAACTTTTATAACTGTAACCGGTTCCAGGTTCGGGTCTCTCAAAATGCGATGTCATCTGGAGAGACCCTGTGAAAGTGTGCCTAGTCTGTGCAATGCTGTACCCTACGCTAATACTCAACTAGTGTATGGTAGCGTTCAAAACATTCACCAATGCAAAGACCAGGATTGTCAGGACAGGAGGGACAATAATAGCGGGTGTCACGCCTATATCCGCGTTTGCTGCAGACACATCTTTTTGGGGGGGTTCGTTGGGTAGGGGTACTCGGGAGCACATAAAAATGCCTCTCATGCAGCCGACTGCATTTGGTTGGGGATGTGAATGGGGGAAGTACGGGCGCTGCAGAAGTGGTGGGTTCCCAATTAGGATTGGCGAATGCAGCAGGAAGGGCACTATGGGCACGACGGGCCTGTGTTTGTCTTCTTGGTGGCAGCGGGACACTACTTGTGCTTGCCACCTCACCAGCTTGAACTGCACTTATGGGACTCGCCACGTCACCAAGTGTTACTGCAGCGCTGGTTTGACTACGACCGGGGTATACTAGGCCGCTGGTGCTTGCCAGTTCAATAAAAAGCTTCCAAAAAAACTGTTAGCGATCGCAGGGATCAGGCCTGACTCTGCGAACGCTGCAATTATGCGTTTAGTGTTTTGTAAGTGTCAGTGATCGATCGATACTGCACTTGGGTGGGCTGGACTGGGCCGGGCGGAGGGGCAAAACGCAGGTGCTAGCAGGTATCTGGGTTGATCCCGCTAACACTGCGTTTTTGGGAACCCTAAACTGCTGGGGACGCTAGTATAGATCTGATCGGATCAGATATTGATCCGTTCAGATACTATACCACTAAAGGAGGCGTATGCTGCGTGCGTGGGTGTTAGCGGTACTGGCGCTAACCTGACGCTGCCTGGGGCCGGTGCTTGCTAGTTCACCAAAATGCTACCAAAAAAACTGTTAGCGATCGCAGGGATCAGGCCTGACTCTGCGAACGCTGCAGTTATGCGTTTAGTGCCTTGTAAGTGTCAGTGATCGATCGATACTGCACTTGGGTGGGCTGGGCTGGGCCGGGCGGAGGGGCACAACGCAGGTGCTAGCAGGTATCTGGGCTGATCCCGCTAACACTGCGTTTTTGGGAACCCTAAACTGCTGGGGACGCTAGTATAGATCTGATCGGATCAGATATTGATCCGATCAGATACTATACCACTAAGGGAGGTGTACGGTGCGTGCGTGGGTGTTAGCGGTACTGGCGCTAACCTGACGCTGCCTGGTGCTTGCTTGCCAGTTCACCAAAATGCTACCAAAAAAACTGTTAGCGATCGCAGGGATCAGGCCTGACTCTGCGAACGCTGCAGTTATGCGTTTAGTGTTTTGTAAGTGACAGTGATCGATCGATACTGCACTTGGGTGGGCTGGGCGGAGGGGCAAAACGCAGGTGCTAGCGGGTATCTGGGCTGATCCCGCTAACACTGTGTTTTTGGGAACCCTAAACTGCTGGGGACGCTAGTATAGATCTGATCAGATCAGATATTGATCCGATCAGATACTATACCACTAAGGGAGGCGCATGCTGCGTGCGTGGGTGTTAGCGGTACTGGCGCTAATCTGACGCTGCCTGGGGCGACGCATATCACCGCCGGGCGATCAGGGGGCTAAACCTTTATTAGGTAATAAACGGCGGGTGCCCTGACACTATAAAAAATAAACAAACTAACCAGCGTCACCCGTAACGGTTATACGGTGATCAGTGGTGAAAGGGTTAACTAGGGGGCAATCAAGGGGTTAAAACATTTATTAGATAGTATATGGGGGTCCCTGTCACTATAAAACGCTGACGGCGAACCTAAATATTTACCTCACTAACTAGCGTCACCAGCGACACTAATACAGCGATCAGAAAAATGATCGCTTAGCGACACTGGTGACAGGGGTGATCAAGGGGTTAAAACTTTATTAGGGGGGGTTAGGGGGGTACCCTAGACCTAAAGGGGGGTAATACTCACTGTCCCAACACTGTAACTGTCACAAACTGACACCAATACAGTAATCAGAAAAAAAAAAAAAAAAAAAACCTGCTGGTGTCAGTTTGTGACAGGGGGGGGGGGATGATTGGGGGGGGATCGGGGGGCGATCGGGGGGGGGATCGGGGTGTTTTGTGTGCCTGGCATGTTCTACTGTGTGTGTAGTGTGTTGTGCACTCACATTGATGTCTTCTCCCCTCGGCGCTGGAACGGAAACTACCGAGCCGAGGGGAGATGACATCATTTCCTTTGCTGCTGTTTAGCATACAGCAGCAAAGGAGTGTTCCCATTGGCCGGCGGCGATCGCGAGGGGGGGGCCACGAACGGATGGCCTCCCCCTCATCTCGGATCGCCGGGGAACAGAACGGGACCGCTTCGGGCACCGGGGGGGGGTCCGATCGGACCCCCCACCCGCTAGAGGCAAATCACGTACATGTACGTGATTTTGCCTGCCCGTGCCGCCTTGCCGACGTAAATCGGCGTTAGGCGGTCCTTAAGTGGTTAAAGTGAAACAATAAAAGTGTAATATTCCTTTAAATATCTTGCCTGGGGGGGTGTCTATAGTATGCCTGTAAAGTGGCGCATTTTTCCCATGTTTAGAAGAGTCCCTGCACAAAATGACATTTTTAAAGGAATAAAAGTCATTTAAAACTGTTTAAGGCTGTAATGTAATGTTGCCCCCCCCCCCCCCCCCCCCCCAGCCCATTACCAGGGCCTTTGGGTCTGGTATGGATATAAGGGTGAACACCGCACCCAAATTTAAAAAAAAAAGGCGTGGGGGCCTCCAGGCCCTATATACTCTGAACAGCAGCAGTATACATGCAGTTCCTTGGTTACAAACAAGATAGGGACTGTAGGTTTGTCGTTAATTTGAATCTGTTTGTAATTTTTAAGCTTTTTGGATAACATAGGGAAGGGTTATCATCACCTCTGTAACATTTGTTTTGCTGTCTGTGCCCCAGTTCAGAAGATTTCACCTCACTTTCTGTCCCAATGACAATTGGATTTAGAAAATTTTGGGTTATTAGGGAAACAAGGATTGGTGATAAAGCATCAGTGGAGACACCTTTTTAACTCTTACAGGAGGAAATTTCCCTTCCTAGGGGTAGATTTGCTCTCACTTCCTGTTGTCTCCCTCTGTTTGTAAGTAGGAGTCATTTGTAAGTCGGATGTTTGAAAATAGGGCCCGCCTGTATATACTATACGGCCTGCCCTATACACTCTGTGGAAAATTGGGCCTTAGGTGTTGGTGGTAGCAGAACACTGTAAGCCCTCACAGTTACTCCTGGTGAGCGCTGGAACGGGCCCTGCTGTGAAATATTATATCAAGTATTGTAATTACGTGCCCTTGTTAAACAGGGGCAGAAAAATTGGGCCTTAGGCGGTGGTGGTGGTAGTGGTGGCACAACACTGTAAAGCCTCACAGATACTTTTGTTGAGCGCAGGAACAGGCCCTGCTCTGAAATATTATATCAAGAATTGTAATTACGCGCCCCTGTTAAACAGGGGCAGAAAAATTGGTCCTTAGGCGGTGGTGGTGGTGGTGGCACAACACTGTAAAGCCTCACAGATACTTTTGTTGAGCGCAGGAACAGGCCCTGCTGTGAAATATTATATCAAGAATTGTAATTACGTGCCCATGTTAAACAGGGGCAGAAAAATTGGGCCTTAGGCAGTGGTGGTGGTGCCACAACACTGCAACCCCTCACAGATACTCTTGTTGAGCGCAGGAACAAGCCCTGCTGTGAAATATTTGATCAAAAATTGTAATTACATGCCCCTGTTAAACAGGGGCAGAAAATTGGGCCTAGTGTAGGTTTGCAGAGGCATTCGATCCTGAGTCCTCTGGGTCACTAAGGATCACATGATTCTCAACCACCTCCTCCCAGCCATGTACAACTCCATGGGTTTCTGGGGACTGCAAACGATCTCTTACTAGTATTCCTGCTGCTGATGCTGAGTGTTATCCTCCACCTCCATGCTGACACTCCTCCTCTTCTTCCTGTGTGAACGGCCTGCAGGAATACTAGTATCTGGATAAAGGGGGCCTTGAGAGGTAAGGAAGTCCTCCTCTTCCTCCCGCTGTTCTGCCTCAAGTGCTCTGTCCATTATTCCACGAAGCGTGTGCTCCAACAGGAAGACAAGAGGCACACTATCACTAATGCATGCACTGTCACTGCTCACCATCCTCGTGGCCTCCTCAAATGGTGACAGGACAGTGCATGCATCCTTGATCAGTAGCCAGTGGCGTGGTGAAAAAAAGCCAAGCTCCCCTGACTCTGTCCTGGTGCCATACTCACACAGGTACTCATTGATGGCCCTCTGCTGCCTGTGCAGCCGCTGCAGCATTGCCAACGTTGAGTTCCACCTGGTGGGCACGTCATAAATGAGGCGGTTCTTGGGCAGGTTGCATTCTCTTTGAATGTCAGCCAGCCGAGCACTGGCATTATATGACCGGGAGAAATGACCACAGACTTTCCTGGCCTGCCTCAGGAGATCCTGTAAGCCTGGGTACCTGCTCAAGAACCGCTGCACCACTAAATTCAGGATGTGAGCCAAGCAGGGAACATTGATCAAGTGTCCCTGTCGGAGGGCGGAGAGAAGGTTGGTGCCATTGTCACATACAGCCATTCCTGGCTGAAGCTGGCGTCAACCACCTCTGAGCCTGCCCCTGCAGAGCTGACAGAATCTCTGCCCCAGTGTGGGTCCTGTCCCCTAAGCAGACCAACTCAAGTACCGCATGGGTGAGTGTTTGCTTAGCCCCTTGAATGCCTATGGAGCACCACTGGTTCAGAGGAGAAATCTGCAGAGGAAGAGGCCTTAGAGGAAAAAGAAGAGGAGGGAGTGGAAGAGAGAGCTGTGGCAGAATCACCACTGGTATTTCGGAGGCGTGGTGGTGGAACAAGCTCCAACAATACTGAACCCTGTCCTGCATCCTTCCCAGCTGCCAGCAGAGTTACCCAGTGCGCCGTGAAAGAAAGGTAACGTCCCTGTCTATGATTGCTGGACCATGAGTCAGCAGTAATATGCACCTTACTAGTGACCGCCCTGTCCAACAAGGCCAAGACATTGCCTTCCACATGCTGGTAGAGAGCTGGAATGGCCTTCCATGAAAAGAAATGGCGTTTGGGAACCTGCCACTGAGGTACCGCACATTCCACAAATTCACGAAAGGGGGCAGAGTCTATCAGCTGAAAAGGCAGCTAGCATTCAAACGCTGAGCATATGGATGGCTGGAACCGAATTTCTTTCGACGGTTTAGCAACTGGGGTAGGGAAATTTGCCTGCTAAAATCCGATGTTGGTGTAGCGCTAGCAGATTGGCCGCAAGTACTTGGGACACCTATTTCTATACCTTCATTCCTCTCAGTGCAGGTTTCTGAGAGGACTGGAGGTATAGTGGGGTTGGAGATCCCAGCTGATGAGTAGCAAGGAGAGGTCCGCCTTGTTCTTTGATGTGGGTCTTTTAAGTGCTGTTGCCAACGGACTGCATGGGAGGTCATCATATGTCTGGTCAAGCTTGTGGTGCCCAAGCGGCTGCTGTTTTGGCCACGCTTGATACACTTCAGACATATGTTGCAAACAGCAATGATGCCATCTGCTGCACATGTGTCAAAAAAGGCCCACACCAAAGAACTTTTCAAAATATGTGAGGAGTCAGCAGCGCCCTGCACCTGCTTAGCTCTGCGGTGTAATGCGATAGGGTGGCTGCCCTTAAGCTGCCCCCTGGAGGGCATCCTGCCTTGTTGGAGATGTGCCTCCTCCTCCTTCTCCTCTCTTCTATCAGGCACCCAAGTAGAGTCAGTGACCTCATCATCCCCTCCCTCCTCATCACTGGAGCAAACTTGGCAGTATGCTGCAGCTGGGGGAACATGACTGCCAGTTTCTTGACCTTCTTGGGCACCCCCTCTCTCTAGGTTCACGTTACTCCCTTCCTCAACCTGGGTACCATCATCAGATCCTTCAATCGCATCCTCCTGCAGCATGTACCCGACACTGTGGTTGAATAGTTTGGGGGTTTCCTCCCTGCATGATGGTGGGGCTAGGGAAGGAGTGACTGTTGACATGGAGCCGATGGAATAGGCCACTTTGGCAGCTGCATTGGCAGACAAACTACTCTGAGCCTGGGTGACAGAGGATGAGGAGGGCTTTGTTATCCATTCCACCAACTCTTCTGCATGTTGTGGCTCAATAACACGGCCAACTGTAGGAAAAAAGGACAAGCATGGCCCACGGCCACGTGCTGAGGATGTCCATGACCAGCACTGTCGATTGTAGACACAGAGCTTGCTTGCCCTCTTTTAGTGGCCTGTGAGCGTCTGCCTCTCTTTGGTGGCCTTCTGGACATGCTGTAAATTTTGTTTAGAAAAACCACACTACACTGTATTGTGTATTGTGTACAACACCAGAAGTCAAATAGCAACTATGGGTGCACTGTATGTATTGTGTACACCACCAGGAAAGTAGTAGCAACTGCACTAGGGGTGCACGGTACTCAGAGGCATATCAAGTGAAAATGGCGTCTATGGCAAGCACTGAAACTGCGCCCCTGTCAAAACATTTGAAACCCATCTTTCGGATAACCTTAGCAGAAAAGACAGCTAACAAAATGATAAGTCAAGCTCTTTAATCTTTCAATTAACAAATTATGGATTGGCACTACATAAAAATTGCAACTGCACTTTCCTTGCTTTCACTAATGCAAACTGGTCTATGATGTGCTCAAAGTCATTTTTTTCTGTTTCTACACTCAGCACACACACACACACACACACACACCGGTCCGCAGGCACACACTGATACAAAAATCACTGATGATACCAACACTGGCACTCACAGTCATTAAAATACATTGGTGCACACAGTAACTCATACAAAAACAATGACACGCACACTCAATGCACACACATAATCGTTAACATACACTGACATATATACCTGTATGTCAGTGTAACTGTATGTCTTTGTGTATGTATATAAATATATATATTACAGGAGAAGATGATCAGAGACTGCAGGCATAGTACAGGAGATGATCAGAGACTGCAGACATAGTACAGGAGATGATCAGAGACTGCAGACATAGTACAGGAGATGATCAGAGACTGCAGACATAGTACAGGAGATGGTCAGAGACTGCAGACATAGTAAAGGAGATGGCCAGAGACTGCAGACATAGTACAGGAGATGATCAGAGACTGCAGACATAGTACAGGAGATGGTCAGAGACTGCAGACATAGTACAGGAGATGGTCAGAGACTGCAGACATAATACAGGAGATGGTCAGAGACTGCAGACATAGTGCAGGAGATGATCAGAGACTGCAGACATAGTACAGGAGATGATCAGAGACTGCAGACATAGTACAGGAGATGATCAGAGACTGCAGACATAATACAGGAGATGATCGGAGACTGCAGTTTCTGGCTTACCAACAGTCTATTTTCCAAGCACAGTTAGTAAGATAATAAATGGTTAAAAAGTCTGAAGATCCAAGCCTGACCAGCCCAAATCCTGAAAGGCCATATAAAAACCAAACAAATCAAATCATCAGGAATACTGTGTCACACTTTTGCAGCGTCTTCCAGAAGTCTAATCATCAGTGTGCTCACCCGTCCTGTTTGCAGTGTAAATAGATAAAGAGAAGAGCAAGGGAATAATTCTCTAACCAGTGTGGGTGCTGGCTGATCTGCCTACAGGACAGGTGAGCTGCTGCTGCTTAAACTTCTGCAGCTGTGACACAGTGTGAGAGAGAGACCCATCTCCTGATATCATCTTTGCCATGAGCACTCCTCCATCCTCATTATATGTCACAAACACTCCTCTATCCTCATTACATGTCACAAACACTCCTCCATCCTCATTACATGTCACAAACAACTGGTATCAGCTCTGTAATGAGCTCCCACCTTCTGTCCTCACCTTATCTATGATATCCCTCCCCGCTCAGCCTGTATGCCTCACCTGTTCAGCTTGATGTTGTCTTTCTGGGCAGCCCAGGCCACAGCGTCCCCCCTCCTCCCAGGCACGGTGCTGAGGCTCCCAGAGAGTGGATAACAGACACTTCCGAGCTCTGCGCCCTCAGGACTGAGGGAACCAACACCATCAGCAGCATGCAACAGGCAGCAGCCATCTCTCTTGTCATGTGATGGCAGTCAGCTGACACTTCTGAGGGCACTGATTGGCTAGGACTCCCCTGCTATCTACTTAGCTCGTAGCTGGCTGCTACATCCCTCCCAGCACACTGTGTGGGCGGCGCCGGGTGAGAGCGAAGCGGTTCAAGTTTTTTAGGGGGGGAGGTCAGACACCTCAGCCCAGTTCATACATGCCCAAAAATGATTTTTCTGGAAACAACCCTGGCCGGCGCAGGTCCAAAAGCCGGGAATGTCTCAACAAAATTGTAACTGTTGCTGGCAAGTATGTGATAAGTACCTTGCTGCCCAGCCACTCATGAGCGCATCCTTCACATGGCGCACATGCCACTTGCCATATCTGCCATACCCTGGATACGCCACTGACGGTACTGTGTACACCAACAGAAGTTTAATAACAACTATGGGTGCACTGTATGTATTGTGTACACCACCAGGAAAGTAGTAGCAACTGCACTAGGGGTGCACGGTACTGTGTACACCAACAGAAGTGTAATAACAACTATGGGTACACTGTATGTATTGTGTACACCATCAGGAAAGTAGTAGCAACTGCACTAGGGGTGCATGGTACTGTGTACACCAACAGAAGTTTAATAACAAGTATTGGTGCACTGTATGTATTGTATACACCGCCAGGAAAGTAGTAGCAACTACTACTAGACTATCTGTATATATATATACATATATATATATATATATATATATATATATATATATATATATTAAATACACTGCAGCTAAGTGAATCACCTGCCTGCCTGAAGTATATTAGAAAGAGTACACCAGGAAGGGCCTGCAGTGAGATATAGGTAAACTGTATGCAGTGGATATATATATATATATATATATATATATATATATATATATATATATATATACACACGAGACTGACTGTATATATATATATATATTTATATATATATATATATATATATATATATATATATATATATATTAAATACACTGCAGCTAACTGAATCACCTGCCTGCCTGAAGTATATTAGAAAGAGTACACCAGGAACGGCCTGCAGTGAGATATAGCTAAACTGTTTGCAGTACACAAGACTGACTCTCTCTCTCTCTCTCTCTCTCTCTCTCTCTATATATATATATATATATATATATATTAAATACACTGCAGCTAACTGAATCACCTGTCTGCCTGAAGTATATTAGAAGCTGAGGGCGCTGTGATTGGCCAAAGCATGCAGGTCATGGTGCATGCTCTGGTTAATCATCATACAGCAATGCACTGCACTCCCGCAGTGCATTATGGGCCACTCGAATTTGGCGCGAACGACCCATAATGTTCAGATTTCGATGAACGGGCGAACAGCCAATGTTCGAGTCGAACTCATGTTCGACCCAAACCGAAAGCTCATCCATAGTTACTACTAGATGACTGCTGCAGTGATCTGTTGCTGCAGAGGGAGGCTTAGCAATTTAGAAGTAAATCTAAAAATGTAATGATTCTCTAACCAAACTACTCCTGGAGACAACTGGACCACTTAGGTAATTGGTAAAGCTTTTATGAATTTCCATCATATAATTCGGAGGATTTTCTCCCAAATGTTTACTAATACAACTCATGTCAGTGACTTCCAATAACAAGGTCTGGAGTTATAGCTGAAATGTAACCGTTGAATCAGTTGTCAAACTCTGACATAACATTTCTTTTATACATTTCCTTGGATTGGATGTTTCCCCCTTGGGCCTTTTTCTCTTTTTCAGTTTTGTTCAGTTAATGATTAGGATCAATCAAATTTTTTATTTCTTTGGAGAGCCCTCTTTGAAAGATATCAAGAGTGCCTCCAGGAACTGCAGGGGGATTAAATAAATATTTCTTCATTAAAGTTTTTTTTCATATTCCTATCAATTTTCATTTGGTTAGAACAGCCTATCAATTTACATAAATCTGTTTGTTTGGAATCGTGATTAGACATACAGCTAATATTAAAACTAGGAAACCAACTGTATAAAAAGCAGGAGAGACTCCTAATACCTAAGAATATATCAGTTTTAAATTTAGTAAAATAAAAAAGTGGTAGTGATACAGTAACTGAACCATTTCTTAACGTCTTCCAATAAATCCACCTCTGGTATATTAATCACTTGACAATAACTGTATCTCTGTCAGACTGTACTTCACCTAGATCCATATCTTTAGAGTTTGCAAACTATGAGTTTATTCATAAAACTACATTCTAGACAATCTTAACAGAAGTCTGTCATTGGAGGCAACAATCTGCTTTCTCTAAATAAATTTTACATCTATTAGTTGATAGTATAAGGTATTATAATTTGTCAATCAAATCCCATATACAAATTTCAACTATAACTCCAGACCTTGTTATAGGAAATGTGTTGAGATCAGTTGTAGATTTAAAAATGGAAGAAAAGTTATACCGTAGGCATCCTTAGAAACCAATTAGGCAATATCTGCTAAAAAGAATTCTTGGGAAGTCCAATCATCTTCAAGATAAATTTGGTTACACAGCAATTACACTTACGCCAGCTATATGATTTTTCTATACCTTAACCAATAAAATTTGTTGAACCAGTATGGCGAGTGCACAATTGTGATGTGCATGCATGGTTTATGTGTCGCCTTTAAGGTGACACGTGACAGGTCACTGAACCCTACAAATATACAATGAAACAAATGATAACTGATACCAGTATATCCTTGGATCTCTGCTATTGAGATACTTAAAAGAGGAAGGGAAATAAAAAAAGAGAAAAGACAAAAGAGAGAAAGGATGCTTTAGAATTCATATACATAAACCCTTCTTAAATGTCACTTTCAGCATGGATTGGCATTAGAAATGTAGTGACAATTGGGAGATACCCTGTAGATGAAAGTTAAAGCTTCAAAAATGACAAACTACTTTCCTAAAATACATACAGAAATTCTCAGACCATCTGTTTATTTTTAAATAAATATTTGCTATGCAGTACACTCATTTAGTGAAATTCTAAAACACTGGGGCCCTATTTTAACATTCTCAAATTACAGTTGTCATTATTAGTTTGCAAACATTTACTGCATGCGGAAAGCCAAGCACACAATAAAGATAAGAATTAGGTGTCTACTTAGTGTCCTTGCTTCTTCACTGTGACTACTGTAAGGTTTGTATTGTAAGATTAAATTGCTCCTGTAACGTTCTGCACCGTACAGAAACATCGGTTGCAGCAGAACATAAAAAAAATGGTAGTAGTAAACTGACAATAGCTAAACATTTTATATCTGGTCTTAACAATGTATTCTTGGAGGGGAGTAAGGAATATCTAATAATATACTGTAAAATATCTCACAATTTTTCAGTTCGCATACTTCAAAATACTTTTTCTAATATAATTACCTGTCGGTAACTAGAAGTGAAAGCGCCTTGGTAAGCTACAATTCCAGAAGAAATTAGGATATCTCCTGTAAGGTTAATATAAAGTTTTCCAAGCTCTATTGCAGTTTGACTCCATCTTGTTTTTTCACCACCTAAACCTCCAATCAATTGTTCTGCACGATCAAGCTTTTTGCTGCACAAGTCAACCTAAAAAGAGAGTTGCTTAATTAACATGGATGTCAGAAAAAGAGAAGGCACACAGAGAACTAAAGCATCTTGTTTTTAAAAGCCAAGGTTAGGGTTACAATATATGGATCAATGGGAAGATGTTCCTTATTTCACGTGTTTGTCATGGAATAGGAGGGGAAGTTAAGTCTCCTAAATGGGCCAGAGACAACAAAATAAACCCGACAGTGCTACTTATTCTTCATTTACTTTATTCCCCAATCTATTCAAAACCTAAAAAGAACAGTTCAAGCATGACGCATGAAGGAAAGAGAATCTCCTTCCAACAAACACATTGCCAAGAAAGTATTTTCATTTTTAAGCTAACAAAGTGTCAGAACTCCATGCCATGGATTGGATTCACTAAAGGAAAAGAGAATGTTTGCTGTGCAAAGGGAATTTGCTTTGCAAAGTGAATATGGTAATATTGTGCTGACTATAATCAAACACATGCAAGCAATTCCCTTGCAAAATAAAAATTCACTTTGTAAAGTGAATATGCTCTACTCCTTTAGTAAATCAACGCCAATGTGTCAAATACTTAATAATGATGCAGATCATGGTACAGCACACATTTTTACAAAAGCTTTTGTCTATTTATTGTTGTGTGCATAAATGTGTTTCACCTAAAGAAGAAGTCTACATTTTTATTTTTTGAACACTTGAATTTCCAGTATATATATAAATATATGAAATATATAATTCTAAAACTTTAAAATAAATATGTACTCCAAGTTTTAAAAGTAAAAGTCCTGTCTATGAGCCAACTGAGGCCTGACCTTTTTTGAGTATATGGCTAAGTGCCACCAACTGCTAGCCTTCTGCCCTGGCTACCAAAGCAGTCTCATTGGACACTGGAATGGTAGTTAACTGAACTTAGCCAATGATTTCTCCAAATAACAAAAAATCTAATTCAATCACAGACAGGCACAAGAGAGGCTTTTCTTGGTAAAGTGGGCCCAGAATTTTGTATATTATTTATTTAAAGTGAATGCTTGCTAAGTAAAGTGTAAGTGTAACAATTACAAGTATTTCCTCTCACAGAAGCCACAGCACTATAATGCCATCTTCTTTTCTTTCCAAAAGGGTTGGAGTCAGCTTTGTTCAGGGTCATCTAGAGTCAGTATCTACTTTATGGACTGAGATCTTGGCTCATGACACAATTGTGTAAATTCTTGTGCCTGTGCAATTTTTGGCTGTGTTCATATATGTCTGAAACAGAACAACCTCTGCTGCTGTTTCCCACCTTGCGATTGGTTACAAAGTTACAATTTTTCAGTGTGAGTGATCACTGGGGGAATGGAGACTGGGAAATACTTTCTTCTGCCTGCAATTAAGAGATTTCACTTCAGCCTAGTAACTTGACTGGAGCTTCAGGTGGGCTTTTTTTTTATAGTTTTTAAACTATAAGGTTTCAAATAGGACATAAACAAAGCAGATAAAAAAGAAAAAAAAAATTGAAGAAAGGAAACACATAATAAATGGACACAGGTCAAAAGCAATGACAGCCAATAATATCATGTTATATGAATAAAACTAATAAAACCATACGTGTCCACTGAAATAAGTTTGCCGATGCTATGAGGAAAAAGCACAGGATTTAGGCATCATAAATAAGAGGGCTATCTATGGGGTCCTGAACACTTTGGTCGAAATCGCAAGTGTGTATGCATTAAGGACTACATCCCAAAAGTGCTTTAACGATGGACATTCCCATCAGATATGTGACTTATGCCAGGGTAGAACAGGCAGTTCCAACAAACAGGGAAATTCTATGTAGTAAGTAAGGGCAGCGGTGCTATCTGGTAGAATTTTGAAATTGCATTCTTGAGCTATAGTAGCTATAGAAAATGTGTGTGTTAAGGAAATGGATATAAGAAGGTCATATAGGATTGATGAGTGTGATGGACCCTCTGATTGCATATTCAAAGGGAAAAAAAGGTTGGTGTAAGTCTCCCTGTCATCACAATGTGAAATAGATCTGTGTTTGATCAGTTGCCTTGGAGGGCAGGGGAGACATGAAATAGACCCCTGTTGTTTCCACAAAGAGTACCTGTCACAGCTCAAAGCTACCACAAGGGGGCTTGTACACTCCTTTGTGATAGCAATAAAGTTAAATGAAGAAAAAACATACATTTAAATAAAATAAATGAAAATAATAAAGAAAAAATACATGCCCCCCCCCCCCCCCCCATGCAAATGCGCACATAGGTTAGGTGCACATATGTAAACGGTGATTGCACCACACTTGTGAGGTATCACCACAAACTTTAAAATGAGGGCATTTTTATACACGTCTGTGTAAATATCATGTGAAATATAACATTATAACAGCCACCCTTTTATTTTACAGGGCCTCTGGTTTCATAAAATAAATAATGCTTGGGGGTTATAAGTAATTTTCTAGCATAAAATGCTGATTGTTCTAATGTTCTATTACAGCAAAATAGAGAAATCCTGAGTTGAACATTCTGCAAGCAACATTGTCTAAAATGTAATAAACTTAACTATGTAGTGTTCTTTCTTTTTCCTTAGATCATAAAGGACTCATTCTTATCTAAGACTGTGTATTTCTTTGTAGGTCGAACTTCTGAATACAATTTATGTCCATGCGATATCTAATTCTCATTTATATTGCTTGCAGAAATAGTATTACAGTTATTGAGCAATCTGTCTTTTACTGGCTGAAATTTCATTTTTGGTATCTCTTCAATAAAAATTGAATATGAAACATTTACACTTCTCATGAGTGAAATGTTTTAACATACTGCTATAATAAAACCTAGAAAGTTCTGATTGCATTTTTATTTTTCCAACACATATCATAATCTTTTTAAAGCTGAAATTTAGACAGATTAAAAAAAAAAACAGTTAATACAGGACAATGAACATGCTAACGAGGAGATCGGTGACCTCATGACTCTCTGCTTCTTTACTGTCCAATCGCAGGCTGGGACTGGCAGAGACCTATCTGTAGTACTAACTTCAGTACAGAAAAGTCATGTCACCAACTTGGCTCTCCCGTTTGGCAGTGATTTGCAAATTTCAGAAATGGATGAAGAGATGAATAGAAATACAAAGCCTGTGGCTGGTAGAACAGCTCCTAAATATGCATTTCAACTGTGCATTTAGTTGTTTGCTTAAAATTAAGCTTTAAATCAGCTCATAATTTACTCACTCCAAGGTAATAGTTATGTGCTGTTCGGTATTAACAGATTGGTCTGTTTAGCTATTTTGCTTTCAAACAAGAAATGTAGCTTATAGGTACATCTACACCCCTATCCTCACCTATGATAATAAGCTATGAGTAAATGAGAGGAAAAGAGTAAACCTGTGACTTTAAGCAATTTCTCCATAGGGAAAAAACAGCAGGGCATGGTTACACAAACCAGAACAACGATACAGGAGGGGCATGTTGAAGGAGAAATAAAGAATGGAAGAATGCAACATTTTTACACAAGGCAAGGAAATGCCTTTATAACGATAATCTCTTTCTCCTGACTGTAGTTGAGCTTTAAGTTTTTAAAATGCAAAAAAAGAAGTGGAAAATATAACAATACACTTACTGTAAAACACATAAAAAAATGCATAAAATCTTTTAAAAACATGTTTTACTACCACCTCTTTCCTTGTGCTCCCTAATGCTGACCCCCTATGTGGCCATCCTTCTTCATGTTTCTGAAAGAAGCAGTGATCCTATTTATATAGGAAAAATTACATAGCTACCTGTTTTACTTAGCTTACCTGTAAAATTACATTATTCGCATCCGTGGATAATATATTGCCACCTACAGATACACTGGCAAACAAAGTTGTTAATACTGCATAACCCACTCCCAGTAATCCTTAGTTTTTAGCAAGCAGTAAGAGCATATGCCAGGACAAAGGGGAGGGGGTTGTCCTGTGTTCTGTACTGAAATAAAAGGATTTTACAGGTAGGTCAAAAATCCTTATTTCTTAATCGTACAGTACAGGACACAGGCCACACCATTAATCAAAACCATGAGACGTTCCCAAGCAATACAACTGAGGGGTGAGCAACACAGCAAACAATGCTGGAAGGCCCAATATAAGGAAATCATATTTCCAATAAAGTGGCTTTAAGACCAAAGCAGACCTCAACAGAGGCATGAACATCCATCTGGTATAACAAACATGAACACAGGACCAGGAGGCAGCCCTGCAATTCTGAGAAACATACATCTGGGGCTAAAAAGCCAGAGAGTTAATGGGCTGAGTGAGCCTTAAAATGGAAATAGAGAATTCCTATATTTCAATGAATAAACTGTAGTGATAACCTGCCTAAGCCACCTAGAAATAGTGGAACAAGAATTAGGATGCCCATAGACAAGATAAAAAGAAAATCTATAGTTTGGACAAAAGTAGTGACTGAGAGGTAAACTCTCACTGCTCATACTACATCTAAACAATGTAGAGACATCTCTTTGGGATGCTTTGAAACTGGAAACAGAGAAGGCCTGATGATTTCCTGATTGAGCTCAAAAGGAGAAACCACCTTGGGGAGAAAGGAGGCTTGAGGCCTTAAAACCACCTTATCCCAAAGAAGCAAAGGGAAGAACAAGGCCACCAGTTCCAAATTCTGTCCAACTGACATGATAGCCACAAGAAAAAACCCTTTTAGAGTAAGGGATATCCCAAAGGGGCTCAAGGGGAGGCTCCTGTATTGCTGACAGGACCAGATTGAGATCTCATGGCGAGACTGATGAACCAATGAAGGATTACCTGTGAGCTACCCCCTTAAACCTTTACCAGCGAATGAGCAGACTGAGGGCTCTAAAAGAGAATAGCCAAGACTGAAACTTTTCCCTTCAGGGTGCTCAAAGCCAAGTGCTGAACCAGGCCAGACTGGAGAAGGATAGGACATGTACCACGGAGTTTCATCAAAAGTGAAACTTCTGTATCTCACACCATGCAAAATTAGTCTCCCAAATATGATAATAGACCTTCCAAGACATCAATTTCCAAGCTTTAAGCAGCATAGGAATATTTGATTTGGAGAGATCTAGATCCCTTAGGACTTGGGCTTTGACAGCCAAGCCATCAAAGCCAGGTACTTTGAAGCAGTATAGTAGACCAGCTCTTGAGACTGAAGGTCAAATCAGTTGAAAAGTGGCTGCATAGTGTCTCCCAGGAGTTGAGGAATGTCTGAGTATCAAGTCCCTTTGGACCAGTTTGGTGGCACGAGGATCTCCTTCATTTAGATGCTGCAAAGCAGACATTGAAGACTATGTAGTGTAAGAAAGGTGTATATCAACCAGAACTGATCCCATAGGATCACCAGCGAAACCACTGCAAAGGCTTTGGGATACCTGATTTTGGTCATGAAACTGTCCTTGTTAAGACAGGATGCAGACAGATCTATGTCTGGTGTAGGGATGAGCCGAACACCCCCCGGTTCGGTTCGCACCAGAGCCTGCGAACGGACCGAAAATTTGCACGAATGTTAGAACCCCATTGACGTCTATGGGACTCGAACGTTCGAAATCAAAAGTGCTCATTTTAAAGGCTAATTTGCATGGTATTGTCCTAAAAAGGGTTTGGGGACCCGGGTCCTACCCCAGGGGACATGTAGCAATGCAAAAAAAACTTTTAAAAACGTCAGTTTTTTCGGCAGCAGTGATTTTAATGATGCTTAAAGTAAAAAAAAAAAAAAGTGAAATATTCCTTTAAATATCGTACCTGGGGTGTGTCTATAGTATGCCTGTAAAGTGGCGCGTGTTTCCCGTGTTTAGAACAGTCCCTGCACAAAATGTCATTTTTAAAGGAAAAAATCTCATTTAAAACTGCTTGCGGGTTTAATGTAATGTCGGGTCCTGGCAATATGGATGAAAATCAGTGAGACAAACGGCATGGGTACCCCCCAGTCCATTACCAGGCCCTTTGGGTCTTGTATGGATATTATACCAGGCCCTATATACTCTGAACAGCAGTATACAGGCGGTGCAAACAAGACAGGGACTGTAGGTTTGTTGTTAAGTAGAATCTGTTTGTAATTTTGAACGGGTACATTTTTAACGTGTTTAGCTCCAGCCAAAAAATCTTTTTTAAGCTTTTTGGAAAACATAGGGAAGGGTTATCACCCCTGTGACATTTGTTTTGCTGTCTTTCCTCCTCTTCAGAAGATTTCACCTCACTTTTTGTCCCAATGACAAATGTTTTTTGAAAATTTGGGTTTTTTTGTGGAACAAGGATTGGAAAGCATCAGTGGAAAGGAGAAATGTTTTTCCCATATTAACTCTTACAGGAGAGAATTTCCCTTCCTAGGGGTAGATTTCATCTCACTTCCTGTTGTCTCCTTCTGTTTGCAAGTAGGAGTCCTTTGTAAGTTAGATGTTTGAAAGTAGGGGCCTGCCCTATATACTTACAGTGTTGTGGCCACAACAACACCTAGGGGCCTTAGGTGTTGTTGTGGCCACAACACTGTAAGCCCTCACAGGGCCCTGCTGTGAAATATTAGATCAAGAATTGTAATTACATGCCCCTGTTGAACAAGGGCAGAAAAATTGGGCCTTTGGTGGTGGTGGTGCTGGTGCCACAACACTGTAAGTCCTCACTCGCTCTTGGTGGGTGCAGAAATGGGCCCTGCTGTGAAATATTAGATCAAGAATTGTAATTACATGCCCCTGTTGAACAAGGGCAGAAAAATTGGGCCTTTGGTGGTGGTGGTGGTGCTGGTGCCACAACACTGTAAGTCCTCACTCGCTCTTGGTGGGTGCAGAAATGGGCCCTGCTGTGAAATATTAGATCAAGAATTGTAATTACATGCCCCTGTTGAACAGGGGCTGAAAAATTAGGCCTTAGGCACTGATGCTGGTGCCACAACACTGCAACCCCTCACAGATACTCTAGTTGGAACGCAGAAATGAGCCCTGCTGCAAAGTATTGCATCAAAAATTGTAATTACACGCCCCTGTTAAACAGGGGCTGAAAAATTGGGCCTTAGGCACTGGTGGTGGCGCCCAGAACCAAAAATGTTCTTACAAGCTATCAGCGTGATGATTGAGGAGGAAGAGGATAATTACTCAGGGATAGTCACTCAGCATCAGCATAGGCAGTCTTTGAAGGGATCTGAGATTTAAAAAAAAATTATTCGGTTACATCAGCATCAGGTGCTTGGTAGCTGGTGGTGATCCAAGACTGATTCATTTTTATGAAGGTCAGTCGATTGACCGAGTCGGTGGACGGACGCACCCTGTGATCGGTTACAAAGCCTCCTCCAGCAGCACTGAATGTGCATTCAGAAAGAACGCTGGATGCAGGACAGGCCAGTAGCTCAATTGCATACTGTGCAAGCTCTGGCCAGTGATCCATCCTCAAGACCCAGTAACCCAGAGGATTTTCGGTGGGAAAGGTGTCCAAGTCAGATCTTGCCCCTAGGTATTCCTGCACCATGTAAAACAGACGCTGGCGATGGTTGCTGGAATCGATCATACCTTGGGGCTGCGGACCAAAAAATTGTCTGAACGCATCGGTCAGACGGCCACCTTCTCCACCGCTCCTTCTTTGACTGACCGAAGCCTCAGCAACACGTTGTCCAGAAACAGGAGCTTGTAACCTCCCAGTCTCTGGGAACGCGTTGCACAGACCTTTCTGCAAGGCCTCCCGAAGATGTTTCATCCTCTGCTCCCTCTGCGATGGCAAGATAAGGTCTGCAACCTTATCCTTGTAACGTGGATCAAGGAGGGTTGCCAGCCAGTATTGGTCCTTCTTCTTGATACCACGAATACGAGGATCCTTACGCAGGCTTTGCAGGATCAGGGAGGCCATGCAGCATAGGTTTGCTGAGGCATTTGGTCCGGAGTCCTCTGGGTCACTAAGGACGACATGGTCCGCAACCACCTCCTCCCAGCCACGTACAAGTCCATGTGTTTCTTGGGACTGATCCCTTAAAGACTGCTGCTGATGCTGAGTGCCAGGCTCCACCTCTATACTGACACAATCTTCCTCCTCCTCCTCCTCCTCGTCCTCTTCCTGTGTGATCGGCGGGCATGCAGGAACACTGTCTGGATAAAGGGGGCCTTGAGAGCTAAGGAAGTCCTCCTCTTCCTGCCTCTGTTCTGCCTCAAGTGCCCTGTCCATTATTCCACGCAGCGTGTGCTCCAACAGGTGGACAAGGGGAACAGTGTCACTGATGCATGCACTGTCACTGCTCACCATCCTCGTGGCCTCCTCAAATGGTGACAGGACAGTGCATGCATCCCTGATCATGGCCCACTGGCGTGGGGAAAAAAAAACAAGCTCCCCTGACCCTGTCCTGGTGCCATAGTCGCACAGGTACTCATTGATGGCCCTCTGCTGCGTGTGCAGCCGCTGCAGCATGGCCAATGTTGAGTTCCACCTGGTGGGCATGTCACAGATTAGGCAGTTCTTGGGCAGGTTAAACTCCTTTTGGAGGTCCGTCAGCCGAGCACTGGCATTATATGACCGGCGGAAATGCACACAGACTTTCCTGGCCTGCCTCAGGACATCCTGTAAGCCCGGGTACCTGCCCAAGAACCGCTGCACCACCAAGTTAAGGACGTGAGCCAAACAGGGCACATGGGTCATTTGTCCCTGTTGGAGGGCAGAGAGGAGGTTGGTGCCATTGTTGCAAACCACCATTCCTGCCTTAAGTTGGCGTGGCGTCAACCACCTCTGAACCTGCCCTTGCAGAGCTGACAGAACCTCTGCCCCAGTGTGGCTCCTGTCCCCCAAGCACACCAGCTCAAGCACCGCATGGCATCTTTTGGCCTGTGTACTTGCGTAGCCCCTTGAACGGCTACGGAGCACCGCTGGTTCCGAGGACAAAGCACAGGAAGAAGCCATGGAGGAAGAAGAAGAGGAGGGGGTGGAGGAGAGAGGTGTGTCACAATCATTAGCATTTTGGAGGCGTGGTGGCGGAACAACCTCCAACACTACTGCACCTTGTCCTGCATCCTTCCCAGCTGCCAGCAGAGTCACCCAATGCGCCGTGAAACTTAGGTAACATCCCTGTCCATGCCTGCTGGACCATGAGTCAGCGGTAATATGCACCTTACCGCTGACCGCCCTGTCCAGCGAGGCATGGGCATTGCCTTCCACATGCCGGTAGAGAGCCGGAATCGCCTTCCGTGAGAAAAACTGGCGTTTGGGTACCTGCCACTGAGGAACTGCACATTCCACAAACTCACGGAAGGGGGCAGAGTCTACCAACTGAAAAGGCAGCAGTTGAAGTGCTAGCAATTTTGCCAAGCTAGCATTCAACCGCTGGGCATGTGGATGGCTGGGAGCAAACTTCTTTGCAGCAGCTGGGGCAGGGAAATTTGCCTGGTACAATCTGACGTCGGTGTACCAAAAGCAGATTGCCGACAAGTACTTGGCTGTAACACACCTAATTCTACACTTTCATTCCTCTCAGTGCAGGTCTCAGAGAGGACTGAAGGTATAGTGGGGTTGGAGATCTCAGCTGATGAGGAGCAAGGAGAGGTCCTCTTTGTTCTTTGGTGTGGGTCTTTTAGATACGCTTGCCAACGAACTGCATGGCAGGTCAACATTTGTCTGGTCAAGCATGTGGTACCCAAGCGGGAGATGTTTTGGCCACGCGAGATACACTTGAGACATATGTTGCAAATAGCAGCGGTGCGATCTGATGCACTCGTCTCAAAAAAGGCCCACACCAAAGAACTTTTTGAATAAGGTGCAGAGATTGCAGCGCCCTGCACATGTGGAGCTTTGGGGTGTGATGCAGTCAAGGTGCTGCCCTTAGGCTGGCCCCTGGAGGGCATCCTGCCTCGTTGGTGATGTGCCGCCTCCTCCTCCTCCTCCTCCTCTCTCCTATCAGGCACCCACGTTGAGTCAGTGACCTCATCATCCCCTCCCTCCTCATCACTGGAGCAAACCTGGCAGTATGCTGCAGCAGGGGGAGCATGACTGCCAGATTGCTGTCCTTCTTGGGCACCCCCTCTGTCCGTGCTCACATTACTGCATTCATCGAGCTCAGTATCATCATCAGAGCCTTCCAAACCCTGGGCATCCTACTGGAGTATGTACCCAACACTGTGGTCAAACAGTTCAAGGGACTCCTCAGGAGGACATGGTGGGGCTAGGGAAGGAGTCACTGATGACATTGAGCCAAGGGAAGAGGCCGCTGCTTTGCCAGACAAAGTACCCTGGGCATGGGTGAGAGAGGATGAGGAGGATGAGGACGGCTTGGTCATCCACTCGACCAAGTCTTCCGCATGTTGCGGCTCAACGCGGCCAGCTGCCGAAAAAAAAGGCCAAGCGTGTCCCACGGCCACGTGCTGATGAGGATGCACCGTCTCCATGACCAGCACTAGACACAGAGCCTGCTTGCCCTCTTTTATTGGCTTGTGACTGCCTGCCTCTCCTTCTTGGCCTTCCAGACATACTAATGGCCTGTAGCTGCACTAAGCTGGGTGTCACGGAACGTCCCACACTCCGCTTGAGTGCTTCCGTCATATACCACTTCCTCCCAGTCTGTATACAGATATCAGATATTCCAACCTCTCTGAGCAGAAAACAGGGCGACACTTGCTTCACTACTAACATGGACTGTTTTTTATGAATCAAAGTTACAAGACTTTATATGCCGTTGGAACCTCCTCTAACAATACAACTGTAACTTAATTAACATG
Organism: Aquarana catesbeiana; assembly: GCF_042186555.1. Lineage (NCBI taxonomy): Eukaryota > Metazoa > Chordata > Amphibia > Anura > Ranidae > Aquarana > Aquarana catesbeiana. The sequence goes on from NC_133329.1 coordinate 243,217,284, forward strand.
AGCTAATTATCTAATCCTTTATATGCCTAGGTGACTGAGACATGACCTTTCGCCCAGACTTGTGGTAGCTCATTCAATTAACATAAACACAGGTTGATGACACCAGCATCTCCTCACAGGATGTGTCCCAACAGAATGAATCCATTGAAAATCCAGGGCCCTTAATCAAAAGGCAACAGGCTTGCATACAGTCCTCTCCAACAGCCTCTGTCCCGGCTAGGTCTGTGACATTTCTCCCCTTTCGGCAGGAGACTAACACAGGAGGAGGCCCCAGACGGGTTGACTCCGAAGTTAGTCCATAGTTCCAGTCCTCTACTGCCTGTACCCACACAGTACCCCAAACAAATTGTTCCAAACAGAGTATTACTCACCCAGCCAACCTCTGCCTCTCTCAGAGAACATATCTGCCGCTGGGGAGAGGCCTGGACTGGCTCTTCTCCCTGGAATCCTTTCTGCCGCTGGAGAGAAGACAGGGGGACTGGGCTCACTCTGTCATGCTGTTGGGGATCGGGGCCCACTGCCCAGCATCCCTGGGGTATACAGGTGGAGACTGAAGTCCCATCCACCTTCACAGGAAATCCATCCTCTGTTAGTTGAGGGCAGAGTCCAGCAGTCCTCGGCCCTGTTGCCAGCCCTTCTGCTGGAAACCCCACACCATCTGTTCCGGCTAACTGTTGGAGAGGGAGGCCGACTGCCCCGCCTCCCTGGAACTCTGTAGTTGTTGCCAGTGCTGGGCAGAGGTTGGTAGCACTCTGCCCTGTTGCCAGCACTTCTGCTGGGGACTCCGCATCCTCTGCTCCGGCTAACTGTTGGGGCAGGAGGCTGGCTTCCTCCACTCCCAAACTGTGTAGCTGCCATTGGGGAGGTGAGCCGGCTGCTTCCTTTTCCATTCCCTCATCTGGCTGCTGGGACGACATGTCGATGGTACTGTCTCCCAGGTACACGGATCTTTGCTGGGGAGGAAAGCCCACTTCCTCCACCCTGGCCAACTGTTGGGGAGGGAAAACACACACCTCCTCTCCCTTCTCCCCCTGTATCTGCTGCTGGGAAGTGATTGCCATCTTCTCAGCCTGAGCCTCCACAATTGCTGCAGGTGTGGGGCAGAGGTCTTGGACCCTCTGTCCGGTTGCCAGCACTTCTGCTGGGGGTTTGCCAGGTGGTTCCTCCTCTACAGAAACGTCTATTAAATCCCCAGTCTCTGGAATTGGTAAAATTGTGGGACAGAGGTCTTGGACCCTCTGTTCAGTTACCAGATCTTCAGCTGGAGAAGTTTGTTTTAACTCCATAGATACTGCTGGCAGAAAATCACATGTCCCTGTCAGTGTTGTGGGAGAAAGGCCGACTACCTCTTCTCTCAGGAAGGCTGAAGCCACTGTTGGTGCTGGGCAGAACACAGTGAACTTTGGCCCTGATAGCAGCTCTTCTGCTGGAGGCTCATCAGGTTGTTCTTCCTCAGCAGAAAAGTCTATCAAATCCCATGTCTCTGCAACTGATGTCTGGGGATGGAGGTTCACCATCTCCTGTCCATGGAACCCAGAAGATGTTATCAGTGCTGGGCAGAGGTTAGCAGAGCTCTGCCCTGTTGTCAGCACTTCAGCTTTGGGGATGGCAATCTCCAGATTTTCCACTGCAGATTCTCTCCTCCATCCAAGATCATCCCATGCAGAAACAGGATCATCAAGGTCAGTCAGCACTTGCTGCATCCGCCATAAGACCTCCGTCTCCATAGCTGTGGGGGCAGGTTGGCAAAGCACACTATTGCTCTGCCACATTGCCGACTCTTCAGCCAGGATTTCAGGGTTGTCAGCTGGTATTTCCTGATAGTCCCAGGCAAAGGGAGCCCAGCCCTGGCACTGAGCAATGTCTAGCAGCCATCTGTAGGCGATCTCTAGCTCCCATTCCTGAACGGCCAGAAACTCCAAATCTTCCTGTGCCCAGTGCACTTCCGAAATGTTCAGTAGCCCTTCTCTGAAATCCATGATTTCGTCCACCCGCCGCTCCAAATCACTCCCAAAGTTAGGGTCCCCTGTCAGCTTCACAAACAACAGTCCCAAGCCGCCGTAGCTTAAGCCTTCCGTTGGGCTGTCATCCGCTATCCAGGGACATGCTTGGGATACATGCCACCAGAGGGCTCTGTAGCTCTCATCCAGCTTTATCTCTGCCCAGACCAGCCTGCTTAATTCAGCTGTCTGCTTCTTGTGTGGTTTTTCTCCCAAAAACCGCACCCGCAGTCCGTACTGCGACCAGTACCTTTCCTCGATGGAGGGGAGAACTTTTCCCTGGTGTCGCTGCTCACGGGCTAGCGCTTCCTTCCAGAGTTTGCAGCGAATAGAATCACACCATCCCAGCAGGACCTGCTCCAATACTGGTCCTCTGTGCTGTATCTGCATCTCTCGCAACCTCCTTCTGAATTCCTCATCCATGGCGGCTGGTATCTGTACCTCTCCTCTCCTGCTATCTGGACCTTGGATCCAGATGGAAGTTTGGATGTCCCAGACTGCAGGAAGCTTTCCCGCTGCTTGCCACCAATGTCACGGAACGTCCCACACTCCGCTTGAGTGCTTCCGTCATATACCACTTCCTCCCAGTCTGTATACAGATATCAGATATTCCAACCTCTCTGAGCAGAAAACAAGGCGACACTTGCTTCACTACTAACATGGACTGTTTTTTATTAATCAAAGTTACAAGACTTTATATGCCGTTGGAACCTCCTCTAACAATACAACTGTAACTTAATTAACATGAGCTAATTATCTAATCCTTTATACAGCCTAGGTGACTGAGACATGACCTTTCGCCCAGACTTGTGGTCACCGAGCTTCATACAGTTAATTAACACAATAGCAGTCGTCCCGTCTCCTACATTGTATAGAGGACAATGTCATTAACTCATTCAATTAACATAAACACAGGTTGATGACACCATCATCTCCTCACAGGATGTGTCCCAACAGAATGAATCCATTGAAAATCCAGGGCCCATAATCAAAAGGCAACAGGCTTGCATACAGTCCTGTCTAACAGCCTCTGTCCCGGCTAGGTCTGTGACACTGGGATATATATATACATATATATATATATATATATATATATACATATATATATATATATATATATATATATATATATATACATATATATATATATATATATATGTACTGATACTGCAGCTAGCAAAATCAACTGCCTGCCTGTAGTATGAGAACACCACCAACCTTCTACAGGTAACTTTAGCTGAACACTGTGCAGAGCTCGCAAAAAATAACTTGTAGCTTTTTTAGCTGCCTGCGGTAGTGATAGGATCAGGAAAACACCACCAACCTTCTACAGGTAGCTTTAGCTGAACACTGTGCAGAGCTCGCAAAAAAATAACTTGTAGTTTTAGCTGAACACTGTGAGGTGGACGCACCACACTAACTTGTAGTTTTAGCTGAACACTGTGAGCAGGACGCACAGCACTAACTTGTAGTTTTAGCTGAACACTGTGAGCAGGACGCACTACACTAAATTGTAGGTTTAGCTGAACACTGTTAGCAGGACGCACCCCACTAACTTGTAGGTTTAGCTGAACACTGTGAGCAGGACGCACCCCACTAACTTGTAGTTTTAGCTGAACACTGTGAGCAGGACGCACTGCACTAACTGTAAATAGTCTAGCTGCCTGACTGTGGTACTAATAGGATCAAAAGAACACCAGAAATTTTCTTCAGGTAGCTGTAAATACTGTAACAAGACAAGCCTGCCTGTTAGTAAGAAGATAACAGGAACGGATCTAGCTGAACACTGTGAGCAGGACGCACTGCACTAACTTGTAGCTTTAGATGAACACTGTGCAGAGGTCTCACTACACTAACTTGTAGGTTTAGCTAAACACTGTGAGCAGGACGCACAGCACTAACTTGTAGTTTTAGCTGAACACTGTGAGCAGGATGCACCGCACTAATTTCTAGGTTTAGCTGAACACTGTGAGGTGGATGCACCGCACTAACTTGTAGTTTTAGCTGAACACTGTGAGCAGGACGCACCGCACTAACTTGTAGGTTTAGCTGAACACTGTGAGCAGGACGCACCGCACTAACTTCTAGGTTTAGCTGAACACTGTGAGGTGGACGCACCACACTAACTTGTAGTTTTAGCTGAACACTGTGAGCAGGACGCACCCCACTAACTTGTAGTTTTAGCTGAACACTGTGAGCAGGATGCACCCCACTAACTTGTAGGTTTAGCTGAACACTGTGAGCAGGACGCACCCCACTAACTTGTAGTTTTAGCTGAACACTGTGAGCAGGACGCACTGCACTAACTGTAAATAGTCTAGCTGCCTTACTGTGGTACTAATAGGATCAAAAGAACACCAGCAATTTTCTTCAGGTAGCTGTAAATACTGTAACAAGACAAGCCTGCCTGTCAGTAAGAAGATAACAGGAACGGATCTAGCTGAACACTGTGAGCAGGATGCACCCCACTAACTTGTAGGTTTAGCTGAACACTGTGAGCAGGACGCACCCCACTAACTTGTAGTTTTAGCTGAACACTGTGAGCAGGACGCACTGCACTAACTGTAAATAGTCTAGCTGCCTTACTGTGGTACTAATAGGATCAAAAGAACACCAGCAATTTTCTTCAGGTAGCTGTAAATACTGTAACAAGACAAGCCTGCCTGTCAGTAAGAAGATAACAGGAACGGATCTAGCTGAACACTGTGAGCAGGACGCACTGCACTAACTTGTAGCTTTAGATGAACACTGTGCAGAGGTCTCACTACACTAACTTGTAGGTTTAGCTGAACACTGTGAGCAGGACGCACAGCACTAACTTGTAGTTTTAGCTGAACACTGTGAGCAGGACGCACCGCACTAAGTTCTAGGTTTAGCTGAACACTGTGAGGTGGACGCACCGCACTAACTTGTAGTTTTAGCTGAACACTGTGAGCAGGACGCACCGCACTAACTTGTAGGTTTAGCTGAACACTGTGAGCAGGACGCACCCCACTAACTTGTAGGTTTAGCTGAACACTGTGAGCAGGACGCACTGCACTAACTGTAAATAGTCTAGCTGCCTGACTGTGGTACTAATAGGATCAAAAAAACACCAGTAATTTTCTTCAGGTAGCTGTATATACTGTAACAAGACAAGCCTGCCTGTCAGTAAGAAGATAACAGGAACGGATCTAGCTGAACACTGTGAGCAGGACGCACTGCACTAACTTTAAATAGTCTAGCTGCCTGACTGTGGTACTAATAGGATCAAAAGAACACCAGCAATTTTCTTCAGGTAGCTGTAAATACTGTAACAAGACAAGCCTGCCTGTCAGTAAGAAGATAACAGGAACGGATCTAGCTAAACTGAATACAGTGTATATATATATATATATATATATATATGCAACACCTGGGATGCATATATACACAATACACTGTAAGTGCAGCTAACTGACTGACTGTTCTGCCTAATCTATCTAACTCAAATCAAATGACACTGTCTGTCTCTCTCTCTCTCTATCTATGAACGCCGGAACACACATTACACAGGGCCGCCGTGCAGGCGGCCTTATATAGTGTGGGGCGTGTACTAAATCCCCTGAGCCATAATTGGCCAAAGCCTCCTTGGCTTTGGCCGATTACGGCTCTCTGTTCAGACGGCGCTGTGATTGGCCAAGCATGTGGGTCATAGTGCATGCTTGGCCAATCATCAGCCAGCAATGCACACGAATTTGGCGCGAACGGTCCATATCGTTCGCAATTCGGCGAACGGGCGAACAGACGATGTTCGAGTCGAACATGGGTTCGACTCGAACACGAAGCTCATCCCTAGTCTGGTGTCTCCCAACACTGATGTAAAAAATCTGAAGCAAGGATGGCCAAATCTACATAGCTACACTTGGAAACTGAGACCAGACTATATATAGTAAAGTAAATTTATTAATAGTAAAACAAAAGGCATCCAGTTACAAGAAGCCTAACTAACAAACTAACAAACTAATATTATACAAAATGTACAAAAATGGAGAACACAGATAAACAGGGAAAACTGGAGATGCAGGGAATAGATGAGAAGCGGGAACCAGAACTTGGATCAGGTACAAGGGGAGCAGAAAAGAGGCAGCCGGTTTCAGGATGCAGGGCAAGATCAGGATCTAGGTTCAGGATAAGTGGCAAGCAGTATCTGGAACAAAGCAAAAGACTGAAGTGAAGTAATATATTGATGTAATAGTAGAGGAGGGACAAAATACCCTCCTATCAGCCTACATCAGGTGGAGACTGTGTACTGGAATCTGCTGTCTGGTGGAAGATACCTGCTGGTGGACACCGAACCTACAACCTCCTCGTCTGAGAAGCACAGTGCCCACAGCAAGTGATCCGGGTCCTGACAATTCCCCCCCCCCTCCTTAAGAAGCTGTACGCTTCACCATGTCGCACCAGTGGGGACTGGGTGCTGACTGGGTACACTGCTGGTCAGTCCCTAGAGGAGGCGCAACACTTGGAGCTTACAATAACTTAATGCAGCATATATCCCAACACTGGGATTCCAAAGGCAGCTTGAAGGCTTAACACCAGAGTCCCTGGTCCATACAAGTATCCAAAGGGCAGGTTGTTCCATCACAACTGGACCTTACCCATCTAAGATGCTAGACTGCTCTGCATTTTAGCAGCCATTCAGATCTACCCAAGGTATACGTTACCCAACCAGGGTCACCTAATGCACCTTGGATTTAAGAGATAATGCCTAGGTCAGGGCAAGGTTAAAATGGAACTCTACCCTTCCCTAGGAGACCTCTAAGCTGGGACTATAATAGTGGGTGCAACTCACACATTGAAAGTGGGTATCTGGACCAGCCAGCCTTGGCGCAACAGGAGAAAATGACTGCAAAAGTAACTCGGGACAGGCAAAAATAGGGATCTTAGACCAAACAGGTAACCCATGCAAGCCACGTGACAATAATGGAAGTTTCAATTCCATCAGCAGGCGGAAGCTTAACCTTCATACAAGGATCCAGTTGGGCAGCGGGTAAGGAATCATCAAAGTCCGGCTGGGAAGTGGCCAGGGAATCAGCAATGTCTGGCTGAGCAGTGGCCAGGGAATCAAAGTCCAACTGGGCAGTGGCCAGGGAATCATCAAAGTCCAACTGGGCAGTGGCCAGGGAATCAGCAAAATCCAGTTGGGCAGTGGCCAGGGAATCAGCAAAGTCTGGCTGGGCAGTGGCCAAGGAATCCACAAAGTGCAGCTGGGCAACAGCCAGAGAATCATCATAGGGCAACTAGGCAGCAGACAGTGGATCATTAGAGGCAGGCTTGGCAGAGGACAGTGGATCATCAGAGGCAGGCTTGGCAGGGGAAAGTGGATCACCAGAGGCAGGCTTGGCAGCAGACTGCAGATCATCAAAGGCAGGCTTGGCAGCAGACAGCTGATCACCAGAGGCAGGCTTGGCAGCAGACAGGACCCCATCAGCAGGCACAAAAGCAGAATGGATCCCATCAGCAGGCAGCACAGAGGTGGACTTGACCCCATCAGCAGACAACACAGAGGTGGACTGGACACCATGAGCAGGCATTGAGGCAGAATGGACCCCATCAGTAGGCAGCACCAAGGTGAACTGGACTCCATCAGCAAGCAGCACAGAGGCAGACTGGACTCCATCAGCAGGCAGCATGGAATCAGGAACTGGCTGAATAATGGTTGTGGCTGCAGTGGATAGTGGCAGAATTGTATGGGTAGAGAAAAACTTTTGCTTCTTTTTGGGTTTAAATGCTGGAGTCCTGCAATTGGTTGCATGGTGCTGACCAGATTGTGCTGCTGGTGGTACAGTAGTAACAGTACTGAGGACCATAGAGGAAAGGGTAGCAGAAGCAGAGGAAGATGCCTGAGAGGTCGCCATGGGTAACAGAAATGTAGGAGGAGTGTGGTTAATGAAAGCAGAGTGCTGGTATATAGGAGGTAGGGAACACTTAGTAGCAGCTGTGATTGAGAAGAGTAATAAAGGAAGAGATTGTTGATGTTTAGGCAGATGTTTGAGGCAGATCTGAATTGATGTGGATCAACTGAAACTGGGGATCATATCTCCGACCAAGGTTGGAGCAAAGGCTGAACAAAGTTACAGTTCCTTTGTCTGACAAGGGAAAGCACATCAATAACACAATCTAACAGGAGCCTTTGTGAACAAGCTGAGTAGTGCTCAAAGAAGTAAGCTGTGTCATCATCCAGCAACCATACCAAAGACTCAGCCTGAGGCATATTAAAGGAAGGAGTGAAACCATCTTGGCCATGAGATGTAGCAGGCAAAGCAAATTCAGAACAAACCTTAACCAAAGGCTGTATTTCTCCAAATGAAAATCCACTTTGATCAACTAAGGTGCAGTATGTGCTACCTTGTATGTTTGCCCACTTATAAAGAAATGAAGGGTCTATAATGTATTCTAACAGTCTTTCACTAGTGCAATCCTGCAATATCTGGAGGCAAATATCTTTATCCTTCAATGCCAATTTCACATGACAAATAGCCTGCCCTAGATGCATATTAATAGGAAGGACAGCAAATACTCAGAGCAAATACTTCCCAGTTCCCAAGTGCAGCCGATCTGGTGGTCAGTGGGCTTCAGTGTTATGTCAGGAATCAGCAGCAGGGATGGTCAAATCTGCATAGCTACACTAGGAAACTGAGACAGAGTGGCGAAAATAATTATTTGATTCCCTGCAAATTTTGTAAGTTTGCCCACTTACAAAGAAATGAAGGGACTATATTTTTTTTTATCATAGGTGTATTTGAAATGATAGAGCCAGAATATCAACCAAAAATTCCAGAAAAAACACATGATACAAATGTTATAAATTGAGTTGCAGTTCAGTAAGTAAAATAAGTATTTGATTCCCTAGCAACCAACAATAATTCTGTCTTCCATAGACTGGCTACAGTATGTGCTCATGTAGTACACATATTGGTCCTGTCAATTTAGGAAGGTGCTCCTAACAACAACTCGTTATGTGTTTGTAAAAGACACCTGTCCACAGAATCTATTTCTTCCATTCAAACCTCATTATCATGAGCAAAACCTAAGGGCTGTCAAAGGATGTCAGGGACAAGATTGTAGACCTGCACAGGGCTGGAATGGGCTGCAATGGGCTACAAGACCATCAGCAAGAAGCTTGGTGAGAAGGAGACAACTGTTGGAACGATTATTCACAAATGGAAGAAATACAAAATGACCATCAATCGCCCTCGGTCTGAAGCTCCATGCAAGGTTTCGCCTCATAGAGTAAGGATGATCATGAAAAAAAGTGAGGGATCAGCCCAGAACTACACGGGAGGAACTTGTGAATGATCTCAAGGCAGTTGGGACCACAGTCACCAAACAAACCATTGGTAACACAATACAAAGCCATTGATTGAAATTCTGCAGTGCCTGCAAGGTCACCCTCCTCAAGAATGCACATGTACAGGCCCGTCTGAAGTTTGCCAATGAACATCTAAATGATTCAAAGAAGGATTGAGAGAAAGTGCTGTGGTCAGATGAGACCAAAATTGAGCTCTTTGGCATTAACTCAACTTGGAGGAAGAAAAATGCTGACTATGACCCTAAGAACACCATCCCTGCATTCAAGCACAGAGGTGGAAACATTATGCTTTTGGGCTGTTTCTTTGCTAAAGGTACAGTCTGACTTTGCCGCATTGAGGAGCCAATAGACAGGGCCATGTATTGTAAAATCTTAGATGAGAACCTTCTTCCCACAGCCAGAACACTGAAGATGGGTCATGGATGGGTCTTCCAGTATGATCATGACCCAAAACATACCGCCAAGGCAAAAAGGAGTGTCTCAAGAAGAAGCACGTTAAGGTCATGGAGTGGCCTAGCCAGTCTAACGACCATAACCCTTTCAGCTCCCTAAGGAGGGAGCTGAAACTTTGAGTTACCAACCGACAGCCAAGAAACCTTAAGGATTTAGAGAAGATCTGTCAAGAAGAGTGGACCAAAATCCCTCCTGAGATGTGTGCAAACCTGGTAACCAACTACAAGAAACATCTTACCTTTGTGCTTTCCAACAAGGGTTTCTCCACCAAGTCATTTTTTGCTTGGGGATCAAATATTTATTTTACTCACTGAACTGCAACTCAACCTATAACATTTGTATCATGTGTTTTTTATGGATTTTTGGTTGATATTCTGTCTCTATCATTTAAAATACACCTATGATGAAAATTATAGACTCTTCGTTTCTTTATAAGTGGGCAAACTTACAAAATCTGCAGGGGGTCAAGTAATTATTTACCCCACTGTATATAGTAAAGTAAATGCATTTATAATAAAACAAAACACGTCCAAACACCAGCAAACAGGAAACACAGCAAACATACAGATACAAGTAAACCACTAGCATATAAGATAAATGCCTAACTAACAACCTAAGTAATATGAAGCCTAACTAACTAACTTTATACAGTACAATATGTACACAAATGAGGTACATGGATAAACAGAGATAACTGGAGATTAAGGGAAAAGATGGGAAGGGGGAACCAGGATTTGGATTAGGTACAAGGGGAGCAGAAAAAAGGCAGCAGGGTCGGGATGCAGGGTAGAAGCAAGATCAGGGTCTAGGCTCAAGATAAGTGGCAAGCAGTATCTGGCGGCAAAGCAAAACACTAAAGATAAGTGTAATAGTAGAAGAGGGACTAAATATCCTCCCAACAGCTAGCATCAGGTGGAGACTGATTATTAGAATCTGCTGGCTGCAGGGAAACACCCACTTGCAAACACTGGAACTACAACCTCCCACTCTGGGAAGCACAGTGTCACCAGCAGGTGATCCCCAATCCTGACCATTTATATCCCAGGACACTGGAAACAGGGAAACTATTTCCCTGTTTCCAGGCATTGACAATTGAATAAGTCTGTCTGTCAATTGTCTACCTAGGGAATATGGACTGTGAATAAGGTGGGAACATACCTTTTAGCCCAAGTCAGAATAAGGTCTGCTTTGCAAGAGCCATGTGGCTTCTGCTGCCCTGATAATTTATGTAAGCCACAACTGTGGTGTTGTCAGACTGAACTCTAGTTGGTCACCACTGAAGCTGGTCGGTCCATCTCATTAGGAGTAGGTGAGTGGACCTTACTTGGCCTGAGACTTGCTTAACCACTTCCCGCCTGGCCCATAGCAGATGACGGCCGGGCGGTGGTTCAGTTATCCTGACTGGATGTCATATGACGTCCAGCAGGATAACATGCCACTGCGCGCCCGCGGGGGGCACGCATCGGGGCGATCGGTGGAGCGGTGTGTCAGTCTGATACACTGCTACACCGATCTTGGTAAAGAGCCTCCGGCGGAAGCTCTTTACCATGTGATCAGCCGTGTCCAATCACGGCTAATCACGATGTCAATAGGAAGAGCCGCTGATCGGCTTTTCCTTGTCTGACAGACGCGAGTAGAGGAGAGCCGATCGGCGGCTCTCCTGGCAGGGGGGGTCTGCGCTGATTGTTTATCAGGTCAGCCCCCTCAGATGACCACACTGGACCACCAGGGATCGCCACTAGGACCACCAGGGAAGGGGGCAACATGTGGATGGCCAGGTATGTACCCCATGGCCATCCACATGTGCCCAATGTGCCCAATCTGTGCCAATCAGTGCCCACAAATGGGCACTGATTGGCACCATTATATTGCAGTGATGCCCAGCAATGCCACCCTTAGGGGCATCAGTGCCACCCATCAGTGTCCATTGGTGCCACCTGTCAGTACCCATCCCTGCCCATCAGTGCCCACCTATCAGTGCCCATCAGTGCCCATCTGTGCCACCTATCATTGCCACCCATAAGTACCCATCAGTGCCACACATAAGTACCCATCAATGCCACCTACGAGTGCCCATCAGTGCCGCCTATGAGTGCCCATTGGTGCCACCTATGAGTGCTCATCAGTGCTGCATACCAGTGCCACCTATCAGTGCCCATCAGTTCCACCTATCAGTGCCGCCTATCAGTGCTCATCATCAGTGCCCGTCAGTGCCACCTCATCGGTGCCCATCAGTGCCATCGTATCAGTGCCCGTCAGTGCAGCCATATCAGTGCCCATCATTGAAGAAGAAAACTTACTTATTTACAAAAATTTTTAACAGAAACAAAGAAAAACTTGTTTTTTTTCAAAACTTTCGGTCTTTTTTTATTTGTTGCACAAAGAAATAAAAACCGCAGAGGTGATCAAATACCACTAAAAGAAAGCTCTATTTGTGGGAACAAAATGATAAAAAATTTGTTTGGGTACAGTGTTGCATGACCACGCAATTGTCATTCGAATTGCGACAGCGCTGAAAGCTGAAAATTGGCCTGGGTGGGAAGGTGTCTAAGTGCCTGATATTGAAGTGGTTAAGAAAGGTGTCTAAGCATGCTCCAAAGAGTTGTTCTCCATCAAAAGGAATCCTTTCTAGATATACTCCCAATCATCATGGGAGTCTATCAAGGTGGGGAAGAAAATTACATCATGAGGGGGAAACATATCTAAGCAAAATTCCCAATGATCCCAAGAACCAGGAAAAGAGTGTAATATAATATTAGAAAGGCCCACAGTCAAAAGTGAATGGTCATCTTTATGAGGATCACAGAGGTCATGATTCCTATCTTACTTGAAAATCTAGAAATTGACTGACCTTAGGGAAGGTCTGCTAAGAGTTTCAAGAAAATGAAACCGGAGGTATTTAGGTGGACATTTTAGTCAGTGCTATAAATAGAGTCCAAAACCATTTGTGAACTTGGTGTAGTCACTTCCTTATTCAGGAAGAAATTAGCAGGACCTCAATTCTCCACCTAGTAGCTATTCAACTCTCTCAAAGATCCAGAGTCCTCAGTGACAATAATCTATATACCTCAAAAAAAAGGAGAACCCTGGCTTATGGACTTCTATGCACCATAAATATCTCTATATACCAAGTCTAGTTATGCACAGTTTAAAATTACATACCGTGGTACATCATTCCAGACAGTTGGATCCCTGGCTTTTGAGACATATTTTATATCCTCTTACATCCTTTAATAATAGTAAAACTGCAATCAAACACGTTTCCTCAATTTACAATATTCATCAGCTTTAAGCGAAGCCAGTACTCTGAGATCTAGGCCAAATAGGTGCCAAAAAGCATGCACTACTTGGACATCCACCAAACATCATAGCACATATCATCTTTTTTTATTTCCAAGGTCATTCTGAAGACATTTCAACAAGTATCTTTGTGTTCCTACACTTATTGGATTGGTCTATTGGCACAAAGAGAGTTAAAATGGGATAGTGTTCCCAAAGATAGGTCTTTATTAACATAGAAATTAAAGGTTTCATTTTACAGAGAAACTTAAACAATCTGGGAATACCTACACCTAGGTATGGTCACACTAGAAGGATGGACAATTGGCCAAGATAATGGGTTTATAGTTTATTAATAAGTTTGCAAAAGAGAAAGCAGTGGGAAAAAAGTGGGGACATGCCTTTAAGCAGAAGGTTACTGACTTTGAGATATATGGTTGGAGTAGAAGACAGATTCTGATTGTCTATGAATTATTACAGCTCTAGCAGATGAAGATGGGGTTGTGTTTCCCTATTCACAGATCTCCTGTGTTGAAATAGGTGTACAGTGCAAATACCATTAGGATTGGAAATGCAACTGTCAAGTGAATGACCAAAGAGATTCTTTCAAAGGATGTGTGAATAGGCATTTTCTAAACAAATTCCCAGTGCCCAAAGGTCATCTTACAGGCTAGCACTGCAATATTGAAGGATGGCCTCCATAACCAAATAAAAATTATTAAGAACTTATAAAAATGTGGAATTTTGGATAAAAATTTAAAGTTAGCGTTCTCCAACTGCCTATGACACAAGCAAAAAAGTAAGGCATGATAGTTGGAGGTGGGGTTGTACTATAGGCTGGCTTAACCACTTGCCAACCAGCGACATATCGGTACGTTGCTGGATTGCAAGGGTGATATCTCAGTCATTGCTGCAGCTCCAGCAATGACTGAGATATCATTTTTTTCAGCCAGCCATTGTGCAACTGGTAGAAGTAATCTGAGCGGCTAAAGAGCCACTGGATTACCTTTACAGGGGGCAGAAGAGGGCCCCCCTTCCTGTCACCGCCTTTACCGCGCTTTAACGACCGAATAGGGAGCCTGTCAAAGATGTGATCCATGGCATCTGGTTCCTGAGATACAGTGAGAGGAATGGATGCCATTCCTCCCACTGTGTGACATAAGAAACCAGAAGCGATTAGGATTTAGTCACTTCCAGTTTCGGTCTCATGTAAACAAGCCCTTTCCAGCTTGTACAAGAATCAGATCAAACCGATCTTGAATTGATCTGATGCTTTGGAAGCCATAACAGGTCCTTTCCATGGAGAGATCTGGGGTCTATTAGATAGCTGTCTGTGCCCCCGTTAGGAAGATTCATCTTCTCTATTTGTCCTGTTTACCATTAACCTTAAAAGTGAAAGTAAAAGAAAATCCCAAATTTGGGGTTGTCCCCAGGAAAGTAATAAAGAGGAAATCTTCCAATGGGGACACTAGTTCTGGTGACCTGGGGGTCCCCGAGAGCTTCCCTTAATTTGCAGGGATATCCTCTCACTTCCTGTTTGGCTATGGGACAGGAAGTGAAGGTACATCTCCCCAATGGGACAAAGATGGCCAAAATAAACCTTATAGGGGTTATAACCTTCCCTAACTGTATCCAAAATGAAAAATAAAAAGTTTTGCCTATAGTTCTACTTTAAAGGCTGCAAAAACATGAAAGTTTCTTACCACTACTGGCATATATGGTTTGTTCTTTTTTTGTAGTGGTTTTGTCTCTTCAGCTCCTCAAAGCCAATTTACCGTATAACTGGGTTAATGGTTACTAAGTCTACATTACAACTACTCTAACAGAAAATTCCTTCAATACCAATGATAGTAAAAGCAAGGCTGATAACAGCCTTGCAACACATTAACACAACTTGTTCTATTTTAGCAAATAAAATTAGGTTCCTAAAATATTCACCAACATTTAATTTACATCTTAAAAACACACCTTGACTAATTTAACCACTTCCAAACCAGCTGCCGGAGTTTCACTGCGGCAGGTTGGCTCGGCTGGGCAAATTGACATTACCTTTCGTTGCTTTTCCTTTTGGCCACTAGTGGCGCACGGTCACCTGCGATCGCTTGTCACAGAGCGAGAATCGGGATCTGTGTGTGTAAACACACAAATCCCAGTTCTTTCAGGGGAATAGAGACAGATCGTGTGTTCATACTAGGTATGAACACCGATCTCTCTATCCTCTTAGACAATCCCATCCCCTCTACAGTTAGAACACAGTGAGGGAACAGTTAACCCCTTGATTGCCCCCTAGTGTTAACCCCTTCCCTACCAGTGACATTTATACAGTAATCAGTGCATTTTTATAGCACTGATCACTGTATAATTGTCAATGGTCCCAAAAATGTGTCAAAAGTGTCCAATTTGTCCGCCGCAGTATTGCAGTCCCGATAAAAATCGCAGATCGCCGCCATTATTAGTAAAAAAAAAAAAAACAAAAGGCCATAAATCTATCCACTATTTTGTAGACGCTATAACTTTTGTGCAAACCAATCAATATACGCTTATTGCGATTTTCTTTACCAAAAATATGTAGAATACATATCAGCCTAAACTGAGGAAAAACATTTTTGTTTTTTTTTTAAAAGTGGAATATTTATTATAGCAAAAAGTAAAACATAATGTTTTTTTCAAAATTGTCACTCTTCTTTTGTTTATAGCGCAAAAAATAAAAACCACAGAGGTGATCAAATACCACCAAAAGAAAGCTCTATTTGTGGGAAAGAAAGGACATCAATCTTGTTTGGGTACATCATCACACAACCGTGCAATTGTCAGTTAAAGCGACGCAGTGCGGTATCGCAAAAAATGGCCTGGTCATTCAGCAGCCAAATCTCCTGGGGTTGAAGTGATTAAAAAAGGAAACTTATGCTTTTGATGCAGATAGTAACTAGTCAGAGCCCAGCTGCTGTTTATTTCAGTGCAATCTGAAAACAAACACCAACACTGACATGGATGTTCTGGGCAACACAGAGGGGAATTCATTGATTCTATCACACATCAAGACAAAGTCAAACAGGAACAGTGGTTAAAGTGATTGTAAAGGCTTCACACTTCTGCAAATTAGATGCCCCGCATTCAATTGGCATGACAGGAGAATGTAAAAGGGTCCCATGTGTCTTTGGCTCCATTTCATGGCTGAATTCAGGCAAAAATTCAGCCCTGATTTGTCCCTGAAACAGAGAAAAAGGACGATTTAGGGCCTTTTCTGCGAGCCGCAGCTAGTGTGAACCTGGCCTAAAGGTTTTTTTCATTATAATGCATTCATCAAGGTAAAATAAAACTTTTTAGGAGCTGCTCTCTCAGTGAGAGCAGTGGGAGCCACTGGCTCCTGCTGTTGTCAATTAAATTTAATGATGAGGAAGCAGGGGGCGAGGCCAAATCGCACTGTGTCAATAGACACACACCATGTGGCTCTGGATCCAGCACACATTAGTGTGTGCTGGGGGGCACTCAGAAAGCATGAGAAGCCAAGAGTGCCAGTAGGGGACCCCAGAAGAGGAGGATCAGGGCCATTCTGTGGAAAACATTGCACAGAGAAGGTAAGTATGGCATGTTTCTTTTTTTAAAAAACAAATGTACATTTGCAATCAATCACTTTAAATATTTTTTTTAAAGGTTGCAAGTTGCATTGCAACAAAATAAAACTTGCCTCTGACCATTTCTTAATTATGTTTGAGTGTTTTCAGTGGAAATCTGTCTCATCTACAGTGCTAAATATGTTTCATGCCTTTGTAAAATTGCCCTCAGTTGGCTGCCAAGAGCTTCAGATACAGATGTCATAGAATACACAACATTTTGTTGAATACACTGATAAATGAGGAACAACAGTTTTGCATTTAAGTTAGTTGCTAATTTCTTACAGTTAAGCTACAATGTGCAAGGGTGTACTTAAGAAGTATGTAACTATGTTACAGCTTTATCTAAGCATCTAAAAAATAGAGTTTAAAATAATATGTTATGAACTAACAAGATGTGATTACTAAAACAATTAAATCAGTTCTATAATTTTTAATATGTGTATGCAACAATCACAGCACACTGCAGATGATTATAAAAAAGAAATTACAGAGACAAAGGGAAAACATCATTAACTTGAACAGCACCCAAGCTAGCTGCTAGAAATATGGAACACAAAGCCTTTGATGCAAATACCCTTGTTTATTGAAGCTCATAAACTCTCCCCGTGCAAAGCAACATAATTAATGCCAGCTAATTTGTGAGCTTCAGACCCCCGAATTTCATTTGTATAAAGCAGTCAACATAGTGGTCTGCTAAACACAAAAAAAAAATAGATACTGTATATTAGAAGGACAACAAACATAAGACAGCTGATGCTAGACAGATCTACCATCAGCTGAGAAAGTCAATGCTCAAATGCAGATCAAAGCATTTAATTTACCACCATCTAATGGATATTGCTTTTTATCTTCTGTAATTTTTATGTGGATCTCAGATGAGAGCTGTTAAATATATAAATAAAAATTACTTTCAACTCAGCTAACGAAGTCTGAAAAAACAAAAATAATCAAGTTTCATGTGCAATACTTAGATAAAAACCCAATAAAATGTTGAAGATAAAGTGTATATATATATATATATATATATATATTAAAGGGTGAATGAACATGAGTAAGTAAAGCATGGAGTGCAGAGGTCAGTAGCATTGCACAGGGTGCCGAGGCCAAGAATATGTAACCTGCAGAGTGATAAGCTCAGAAGTGTGTGATGCACAGAGCGCAGGAGTCGGGTCGGATGTAAGCAATGCATGGGGTGCCAAGGTCAGAAGTAAGTAAGGTACAGAAGTCAGGAGTGAGTATTGCACAGGGTACAGGGCTCGGGAGAGCATAATGCACACATGCAGAGCATACAGAATGCAGCGGTCAAAAGCAAGTAACATACAGAGTGCAAGGGTCAAGCACGTGTACCACAAAGAGTGCAGGAATCATGGGTGTGTAACCCACAGAGCGCAGAGATCAGGAGTATCTTAAACACAGAATGTAGGGGCCAGAAGTGTGTAAGGCACAGGGTGCAGTGGCCTGAAGTAAGTAATGCACATGCATGGAGTGCAGTTGTCATGTGTAAGTAATTCACAAAGTCCACAGGTCAAGAGTAAATAATGAGTGCAGGGGTCCAGAGTACACAGAGCACAGAGGTCAGTAGTAAGTAAAACACACAGTGCAAAGGTAAGGATTGAGTAATGCACTCAATGCAGTGGTCAGGAGTCAGGAGTGTAATGCACAGAAGTACAGTAAATAATGCACAGAGTGCAGAGCTCAGGAGCAAGAAATGCAGAGAGTACAGGTTTCAGGAGTGCACAACACACAGAGTGCAAGGGTCAGGAGTGTGTAATTCACAGAATTCAGGGGTCAAGAGTAAGTAACAGACAGAATGCGTGGGCTGGAAATAAGTAAAGCACAGAGTGCAAGGCTCAGGAGTAAGTAATGCAAACAGTGAGAAGCACACAGTGTGCAGGAGTCAGAAGTAATGCACAAAGTGCAGGGGTCAGAAGTAAGTAAGGCACAGAGTGCAGAGGTCAAGAATAGGTAACATGCAGGGGTCAAGAGTGTTTAATGGACAAAGTGCAGGGATCAGGGTCAGAGGTGAAGAGGTCAGGAGTGCATGACACACAGAATGCAAGAGTCAGCAGCAAGTAACACAGAGCGCAGCAGTCAAAAGTAACTAACTCAGAGAGTGCATTAAACAGGAGTGTGCAACACAGAGTGCAGGGGTCAGGAGTGTGTAATGGGAAGAATTAAGAAGTCAGGAGTAAGTAGCATATAGAACGCATGGGCCAGAAACAAGTAAAGTACTTAGTGCAAGGCTCAGAAGTGAGTAACACAAAAAGTTCACGGGTCATAAGTGTGTAATGCACAGAGTGTAGAGGTCAGAAGTTTGTAATGCACAGAGTGCATGGGACAGGAGTGAGAAACACACAGTGTAAAGAAGTCAGAATTATGTAATGAACAGAGTGCAGGGGTCAGGAGTAAGTAAGGCACAGAGTGCAGAGGTCAAGAATAGGTAACATGCAGGGATCAGCATTGCATAATGCACAGGGTGAAGAAGTCAAGAGTGCATGGCATACAGAATGCAAGAGTCAGAAGTATGTAACAAACAGACCACAGTGGTCAAAAGTAGGTAACACAAAAATTCATAGCACACAGGCAGGAGGTCAGGAGTACATAATACACAGAGTGAAGAGTTCAAGTTTAAGTAACACACACACAGTGCAGAGGTCAGCAGTGCATAAGAACGCAGGGGTCAGGAATGTATAACACACAGAAAGCATAGGTCAGGGATAAGAAACACATAGCGTGCAGGGGTCAGAAGTAAATAACACACAGAGTGAGGAGGTCAGAAGTAATCAACACACAGAGTTCTGTAGTAATGCATAGGTCAGGAGTAAAGTAATGCGCAGAGTGCAAAGGTCAAGAATAAGTAATGCAAAGCAGGCAGGGGTCAGAAGTGCATTACGCACAGAGAGCAGAGAGGTCAGGATTGTGTAAAGCTTAGAGTTCACAATTAGGAGTAAGTAAGACACAGAGTACAAAGGTCAGGCGTAAGTATTACTGAGTGCAGGGGTCAGGTGCATTAATGCATAAAGTGCAGAGGTCAGAAATAAGTAATGCACATTGTGCAAATGTCAGGAGTAAGTAATGAGCAGCATTCAGGAGTCAGGAACATGTATCAGGTATAATACAGAGTGCAGGAGTTAGAAGTGTCTAGAGTACAGAGTGCAGGGGTTAGGAGTAATTAACATGCAGAATTCAGGGGTCGGGAGTAACCAACGCACAGAGTTCATCTCAAGAAATGAATTCCCCCTACTTCCAATATAATATCCCCACATCCAGCACAAACCCACCCCCAGCACACATTAACCACCCTCCCCTCCCCCCCTTGAAATGTACTAACCTGACCTTGGCATTACGTTGCTTTTGTTGGTAAGTGCCTTGTGTTTGATGCTGTGACCCTCTACTTATTTTTCTTCATCATATCATTTATACAGCTGCTGGCTTCTGTTCTCACCTGTCAGCTGCCTATCAAACCTGTAGCACAAAGACAAGGGAAGTGCTCCAACACTCCTTCTTGGGTCTGTGCTACAGGTCTGATAGGTGGATGGCAGGTCGGCAGGCGGTGACACGCATAAGTGACATACTAAGGAAGAAGCAAAAAAAAAAGATGGCCATGGCGTCGGGACTCACAAGAAGATGTGGTGTAGGTGCCTTGGGTGTCCGGTGCTTGTGATGCCCCTGAGAGCTTAACTATTGCGCAAATAAAAATTAATCACTGAATACAATAATGATTAACTAATGAGGGACTTTAACAGGTATTAATGTAGACATTTTTGTATAAAATTTTACGTTTATTTTACTAACATAAAAAGGCTACAGGCTGACATGTGCAAACAATACACATGACATTAATCTCTCCTCTCTTCCTGCAAGTCCATTGATGCAGACAGTGGGGAGAATCTTTCTCGATGCATTTTGCAGGCATATATTACCCTTCTTCTGGAGATTTATGGAAGATATCATTGTCAGGATGATGTCATGATAATGCCAGCCAAGATGAAAAAAACACATGATGCCTACCTATATGCACCGAGCCAGGCCAGGCCCAAACAAGGGGTGAGAAAGAAAGAGCAGTCATCATTTTTGGACAATACAAAAACCCCACATTTGGTCTCCATTTTATTTTTCTTCAGTTTTTATAAACAGGTTTATGGTGCACACATTAGAATGTGAGCAGTTAATACGGAACACAGAAAAGTCATTACAACTAAGAGAAACAAACACATTGCCCATATTGACCATTTAGAATTCTTGTATATTTCCACAAAATGAAAGGCTTGCTATGGGCAACAACTTTGCTGCTTATTTAATTTTGTTCATTTTTACTAAATTGAAAGATCTCTGCAAATACCTCATTCTCAAGATTTGCCTTCTTTTGCTTGTTCTCTTCAAGCGTCAGCTCAAGTCCAGCCAGCTTATCTTGTACCTTCTTTAAATCTGCTTGTTTCATCCTCAAACTGTCCATAGCAACCTTCAGTTCACTTTCTGCTTGGTTCAGCTTCACCTTTTTAGGTGCCACTACCTTGGCCACTCTAAAGTAATAACAATACTTAATATGAAATATGTTGGTAATACATAGAACATGGTACATCATTTACATTTTATTGTGGTCCATGAAAATTGTATTTCAAGTAAAAAAGAACAGTGAAATTAAAGAACTAAAAAGGCAATTTTTTTCGCAATCTGTGTATTGTAGATTCCCTTCACTTTGTGTCCAATAGCCAAACAGGAAGTGAGAGGAAGTCCCAGCAAATTACCCACTTAAGGACCAGTTTCAATACTTTTTTTTGCACCGTATTTGCGCAGCGGTCTTAAAAGCGCACTTTTTTTGGAAAAAATTCACTTTTTTAATAAAAAAATAAGACAACAGTAAAGTTAGCCCAATTTTTTTTATATTGTGAAATATAATGTTATGCCAAGTAAATTGATACCCAACATGTCACGCTTCAAAATTGCGCCCGCTCGTGGAATGGCGTCAAACTTTTACCCTCAAAAATCTCCATAGGCGACGTTTAAAAAATTCTACAGGTTGCATATTTTGCGGTACAGAGGAGGTCTAGGGCTAGAATTATTGCTCTCGCTCTACCGGTCGCAGCGATACCTCACATGTGTGGTTTGACCACCGTTTTCATATGCGGGCGCTACTCGCGTATGCTGCGCGCGAGCTCGTCGGGACAATTTATTTTACATTATTTTATTTCTTTTTACACTGTTTTAAAAAAAAAATAAATAAATTGTGTCACTTTTATTCCTATTACAAGGAATGTAAACATCCCTTGTAATAGAAAAAAGCATGACAGGACCTCTTAAATATGAGATCTGGGGTCAAAAAGACCTCAGATCTCATATTTACACTAAAATGCAATAAAAAAAAAAGAAAAAAAAAAAGTCATTTAAAAATATTAAATTTGAAAAAATGTGCCTTTAAGAGGCGTGGACGGAAGTGACGTTCTGACATCACTTCCGCCCAGCAGTGTCATGTAGATGAGTGGGCGCCATCTTAGCCTCACTCGTCTCCAGGCACAGGACGGAAACGGATGCGATCGCCTCCGCCGCTACCAACGGCTCCGGTAAATGGCGGAGGGTACCGGATCGTGGCGGGAGGGGGGGCCCCTCTCCCGCCACCGATAAAAGTGATCTCGCGGTGAATCCGCCGCAGGGACCACTTGTATCTGAAAGCCGGCCGCCGCACGAAAACGGGGATACCGGGGTTATGGCAGCTAGCTGCTGCCATAACAACGATATACCCCTTCAAAGTTTGGACGTACATCGTCGTGTGGCGGTCGGCAAGTGGTTAAAGGATTTCCTTGGGGTCTCCCAGGTCACCAGAACTAGTGTCCCCATTGGAAGATTTCCTCTCTATTTCTTTTCTGGGGACAACTCAAAATTTGTGAAATTTTGTTTTACTTTCACTTTCAATGATAGTTATAAACAGGACAAGTAGAGAGGGCGAATCTCCCTAACGGAGACACAGACATCAATAAAAACCGGCAAGCGCTCTAATCCCTCTTCACTCTATCCAGAACTAACTTTTGCCGTTAGTTACTGTACACTTTAATGTGATTTTTTCACACAGAGTTACATAACTATAAACATGCAATACTACAAGTAAATGCAGCTTTTCAAAAGACAAACCTGTTCCTTTGTGACATAAAGAACATAGCTGCCAACTGTCCCGAATTTCCCGGGACATTCCCGGGACTTGGACTTCATTCCCGGATTTGTGGCGTCCCGGGAAATGTCCCGAAAAATTCGGTTCCGGTTTTTGAAACCGCCGCCGCCGCCGCCGCCGCCGCCGCTAGAGGTCGGCGGCCGGCGGAGACATTGTCTCCGCCGGCCGCCATTTTGTTGGAGTTCAGGAAGACGGCTGGGGGGGGGGGCTAGACGAAGCTTCTGCGTCGCCGCCCACCCCCTGCCCCGCTCCGCCTCGGCCCGCCCCGCTCCGCCTCGGCCTGCCTCGGCCCGCCCCGCCTCGGCCCGCCTCGCCCCGCCTCGGCCCGCCCCGCCTCGGCCCGCCCCGCTCCGCCTCGCCCCGCCTACCCCCCGCCCCGCTGCCAGTCTGTTATGGAAAGGGGTTCTAGGTGGGGGGTGAGCGCGCGCACCGCTGTGGGACACGATGTGAGTGGGGGGGGGCACAGGGGACACCTGATGTGAGTGGGGGGGGGCACTGGGGACACCTGATGTGAGTGGGGGGGGCATTGGGGACACCTGATGTGAGTGGGGGGGGCACTGGGGACACCTGATGTGAGGGGGGGGCACTGGGGACACCTGATGTGAGGGGGGGACACCTGATGTGAGGGGGGGGGCACTGGGGACACCTGATGTGAGGGGGGGACACCTGATGTGAGGGGGGGGGCACTGGGGACACCTGATGTGAGGGGGGGACACCTGATGTGAGGGGGGGGCACTGGGGACACCTGATGTGAGGGGGGGGCACTGGGGACACCTGATGTGAGTGGGGGGGGCACTGGGGACACCTGATGTGAGGGGGGGAGGGCACTGGGGACACCTGATGTGAGGGGGGGACACCTGATGTGAGGGGGGGGGGGGCACTGGGGACACCTGATGTGAGGGGGGGACACCTGATGTGAGGGGGGGCACTGGGGACACCTGATGTGAGGGGGGGGCACTGGGGACACCTGATGTGAGGGGGGGACACCTGATGTGAGGGGGGGGCACTGGGGACACCTGATGTGAGGGGGGGCACTGGGGACACCTGATGTGAGTGGGGGGGGCACTGGGGACACCTGATGTGAGGGGGGGAGGGCACTGGGGACACCTGATGTGAGGGGGGGGCACTGGGGACACCTGATGTGAGGGGGGGGGCACTGGGGACACCTGATGTGAGGGGGGGAGGGCACTGGGGACACCTGATGTGAGGGGGGGGCACTGGGGACACCTGATGTGAGTGGGGGGGGCACTGGGGACACCTGATGTGAGGGGGGGAGGGCACTGGGGACACCTGATGTGAGTGGGGGGGCACTGGGGACACCTGATGTGAGGCGGGGGCACTGGGGACACCTGATGTGAGGGGGAGCTCCGCCGGGGACTCCTGATGTGAGGGGGGGCTCTGCCGGGGACTCCTGATGTGAGGGGGGGCTCCGCCGGGGACTCCTGATGTGAGGGGGGGCTCCGCCGGGGACTCCTGATGTGAGGGGGGCTCCACTGGGGACTTCTGATGTGAGGGGGGCTCCGCCGGGGACTCCTGGTGTGAGGGGGGCTCCGCCGGGGACACCTGATGTGAGGGGGGCTCCGCCGGGGACTCCTGATGTGAGGGGGGGCTCCGCCGGGGACACCTGATGTGAGGGGGGCTCCGCCGGGGACTCCTGATGTGAGGGGGGGCTCCGCCGGGGACTCCTGGTGTGAGGGGGGGCTCCGCCGGGGACACCTGATGTGAGGGGGGCTCCGCCGGGGACTCCTGATGTGAGGGGGGGCTCCGCCGGGGACTCCTGATGTGAGGGGGGCTCCGCTGGGGACTCTTGATGTGAGGGGGGCTCCGCTGGGGACTCTTGATGTGAGGGGGGCTCCGCTGGGGACTTCTGATGTGAGGGGGGCTCCGCTGGGGACTCTTGATGTGAGGGGGGCTCTGCTGGGGACTTCTGATGTGAGGGGGGCTCCGCTGGGGACTTCTGATGTGAGGGGGGCTCCGCTGGGGACTCTTGATGTGAGGGGGGCTCCGCTGGGGACTTCTGATGTGAGGGGGGCTCCGCTGGGGACTCTTGATGTGAGGGGGGCTCCGCTGGGGACTCTTGATGTGAGGGGGGCTCCGCTGGGGACTCTTGATGTGAGGGGGGCTCCGCTGGGGACTTCTGATGTGAGGGGGGCTCCGCCGGGGACTCCTGGTGTGAGGGGGGCTCCGCTGGGGGCACCTGATGCAAGGACGGACTCTGCTCGGACATCTGAAGCAAGGACGGACGGCTGGTGGCAGGCGACGTGGCAGGTGACACGCTCAGGGATCCCACTGATTCTGCATTATGGTGAGTTGAATGATTTCATTTTATATTACAATGTAATAATAGAAATAATGCACTTCAATCATCCTGACACCATAACAACCATGGTGCCGGGATGATTGAAGCATTAACACCAGGTGTTTGGAGTATCTTTATCTGCTGATTGTTAAACTTTCTAGAATACACATATTTTTATTGTGTAGGATCTGGGGCTGCTGTCCCGTCATTTCCCTCTCTCTCCCCCTCTCCCCCCCTCTCCATCCCTCATTCATTTCAGACTCTAACCACACCCTCTAGAGCCACGCCCATTTAAGCCACGCCCACAATTTCGCGTAAACCACGCCCATTTTTCGGCGCGGCGCGCTTCGCGCGCCGCAATTGTCTATTTTTGATAGGCCACGCCTGCTGGTGAATGCCCCGCCCCCTAATTATTGGACAGCTCCGCCTACAGCCACAAAAGTGTCCCACATTTTTTTTTTACAATGTTGGCAACTATGAAAGAAGGTGAAGCTTCCCACCTCTCTTATGCACAGTAGGTTAGCAAGGCAGTGGCAAATGGCTTTTTAAATTGTTACTTTCTGTTTTTTGATTTTTGCTGTTATGATTTAGCACTGCTGCTCCGGAGGCAGGTCAAAGTAAGTATTTTACTGCAGGGGTTAGTTTAGTTTTAAGAAATAGTTTTGAGGTAGGGTTAATGTTAGGTTCAGGGGTTCGGGAGTTTAGTTCAAATATTAAAAGAGAAGTATGGGTTTGGGGGTTTTTCCTCCATTATACTTACCTAGGTGAATGCATAGTTACATAGTTAGTCAGGTTGAAAAAAGACACAAGTCCATCAAGTTCAACCAAAAAAAAAATGCAATCCCATATACATAAACCTACACCCACAGTTGATCCAGAGGAAGGCAAAAAATCCCAGCAAAGCATGATCCAATTTGCTACAGCAGGGGAAAAAGTTCCTTCCTGATCCCCCGAGAGGCAATCGGATTTTCCCTAGATCAACTTTCTCTATGAATGCTAGTACCCAGTTATATTGTGTACATTAAGGCCTCATGCACACGGACGTTTTTACAGCCGCTTTTTTGAGTGTTTTTTGCAGCATAACCAGTTGCCGACCGCCGCACGACGATGTACGTCGGCAGAATGGCACGGGCAGGCAAAAGGACTTACAGGTACGTCTTTGCCTGCCCGCGGGTGGGGGGTTCGATCGGACCCCCCCCCGGTGCCTGCGGCGGTCGGCAAATTCTCCACGGCGATCGGTGGTGAGGGGGAGGCCATCCATTCGTGGCCCCCCCCTCGCGATCGCTCCTGGCCAATGGGATCATTTCCCTGCCTCTGTATTGTACACAGAGGCAGAGGAAGTTATGTCATCTCTCCTCGGCTCGGCATTTTCCGTTCCGGCGCCGAGGAGGGAAGACTGCACTGTGAGTTACACAAACACACACACAGTAAAACATGCCAGGCATACATAACAACCCCGACCCCCCCCCCGTCCCCCCCCCCCCCGTCACACTGACACCAAGCAGATTTGTTTTGTTTTTTTCTGATTACTGCATGGTGTCAGTTTGTGACAGTTAGCATGGTGGGACAGTTACTGTTAGCCCCCTTTAGGTCTAGGGTACCCCCCTAACCCCCCCAATAAAGTTTTAACCCCTTGATCACCCCCCGTCACCAGTGTCGCTAAGCGATAATTTTTCTGATCGCTGTATTAGTGTCGCTGGTGACGCTCGTTAGGGACGTAAATATTTAGGTTCGCCGTCAGTGTTTTATAGCGACAGGGATCCCCATATACTACCTAATAAATGTTTTAACCCCTTGATTGCCCCCTAGTTAACCCTTTCACCACTGATCACCGTATAACCGCTACGGGTGACGCTGGTTAGTTTGTTTATTTTTTATAGTGTCAGGGCACCCGTCGTTTATTACCGAATAAAGGTTTAGCCCCCTGATTGCCCGACGGTGATATGCGTCGCCCCAGGCAGCGTCAGATTAGCGCCAGTAACGCTAACACCCACGCACGCACGCAGCATACGCCTCTCTTAGTGGTATAGTATCTGAACAGATCCATATCTGATCTGATCAGATCTATACTAGCGTCCCCAGCAGTTTAGGGTTCCCAAAAACGCAGTGTTAGCGGGATCAGCCCAGATACCTGCTAGCACCTGCATTTTGCCCCTCCGCCCGGCCCAGCCCAGCCCACCCAAGTGCAGTATCGATCGATCACTGTCACTTACAAAACACTAAACGCATAACTGCAGCGTTCGCAGAGTCAGGCTTAATCCCTGCGATCGCTAACAGTTTTTTTGGTAGCGTTTTGGTGAACTGACAAGCACCAGCCCCAGGCAGCGTCAGGTTAGTGCCAGTAGCGCTAACACCCACGCACGCACCGTACACCTCCCTTAGTGGTGTAGAATCTGAACGGATCAATATCTGATCCGATCAGATCTATACTAGCGTCCCCAGCAGTTTAGGGTTCCCAAAAACGCAGTGTTAGCGGGATCAGCCCAGATATCTGCCAGCACCTGCGTTTTGCCCCTCTGCCCGGCCCAGCCCAGCCCACCCAAGTGCAGTATCGATCAATCACTGTCACTTACAAAACACTAAACGCATAACGGCAGCGTTTGCAGAGTCAGGCCTGATCCCTGCGATCGCTAGCAGTTTTTTTTGTAGCTTTTTTTTTAGTGAACTGGCAAGCACCAGCGGCCTAGTACACCCCGGTCGTAGTCAAACCAGCACTGCAGTAACACTTGGTTACGTGGCGAGTCCCATAAGTGCAGTTCAAGCTGGTGAGGTGGTAAGCACAAGTAGTGTCCCGCTGCCACCAAGAAGAAGACAAACAGGCCCGTCGTGCCCATAATGCCCTTCCTCCTGCATTCGCCAATCCTAATTGGGAACCCACCACTTCTGCAGCGCCCGTACTTCCCCCATTCACATCCCCAACCAAATGCAGTCGGCTGCATAAGAGGCATTTTCTTTATGTCCTCCCGAGTACCCCTACCCAACTAACCCCCCCCAAAAAAGATGTTGTGTCTGCAGCAAGCGAGGATACAGACGTGACACCCGCTATCATTGTCCCTCCTGTCCTGACAATCCTGGTCTTTGCATTGGTGAATGTTTTGAACGCTACCATATACTAGTTGAGTATTAGCATAGGGTACAGCATTGCACAGACTAGGCACACTTTCACAGGGTCTCCCAAGATGCCATCGCGTTTTGAGAGACCCGAACCTGGAACCGGTTACAGTTATAAAAGTGTAAAAAAAAAAAAAATATATAAAATTTCAAAAAAAAAAGTTGTCGTTTTATTGTTCTCTCTCTCTCTATTCTCTCTCTATTGTTCTGCTCTTTTTTACTGTATTCTATTCTACAATGTTTTATTGTTATTATGTTTTATCATGTTTGCTTTTCAGGTATGCAATTTTTTATACTTTACCGTTTAATGTGTTTTATTGTTAACCATTTTTTTGTCTTCAGGTACGCCATTCACGACTTTGAGTGGTTATACCAGAATGATGCCTGCAGGTTTAGGTATCATCTTGGTATCATTCTTTTCAGCCAGCGGTCGGCTTTCATGTAAAAGCAATCCTAGTGGCTAATTAGCCTCTAGACTGCTTTTACAAGCAGTGGGAGGGAATGCCCCCCCCCCCCACCGTCTTCCGTGTTTTTCTCTGGCTCTCCTGTCTCAACAGGGAACCTGAGAATGCAGCCGGTGATTCAGCCAGCTGACCATAGAGCTGATCAGAGACCAGGGTGGCTCCAAACATCTCTATGGCCTAAGAAACCGGAAGCTACAAGCATTTCATGACTTAGATTTCGCCGGATGTAAACAGCGCCATTGGGAAATTGGGAAAGCATTTTATCACACCGATCTTGGTGTGGTCAGATGCTTTGAGGGCAGAGGAGAGATCTAAGGTCTAATAGACCCCAATTTTTTCAAAAAAGAGTACCTGTCACTACCTATTGCTATCATAGGGGATATTTACATTCCCTGAGATAACAATAAAAATGATAAAAAAAAAATGAAAGGAACAGTTTAAAAATAAGATAAAAAAGCACCCCTGTCCCCCCCTGCTCTCGCACTAAGGCGAACGCAAGCGTTGGTTTGGCATCAAATGTAAACAGTAATTGCACCATGCATGTGAGGTATCACCACGAACGTCAGATTGAGGGCAGTAATTTTAGCAGTAGACCTCCTCTGTAAATCTAAAGTGGTAACCTGTATAGGCTTTTAAAGGCTTTTAAAAATGTATTTATTTTGTTGCCACTGCACGTTTGTGCGCAATTTTAAAGCATGTCATGTTTGGTATCCATGTACTCGGCCTAAGATCATCTTTTTTATTTCATCAAACATTTGGGCAATATAGTGTGTTTTAGTGCATTAAAACTTAAAAAAGTGTGTTTTTTCCCCAAAAAATGCGTTTGAAAAATCGCTGCGCAAATACTGTGTGGAAAAAAAAAATGAAACACCCACCATTTTAATCTGTAGGGCATTTGCTTTAAAAAAATATATAATGTTTGGGGGTTCAAAGTAATTTTCTTGCAAAAAAAATAATTTTTTCATGTAAACAAAAAGTGTCAGAAAGGGCTTTGTCTTCAAGTGGTTAGAAGAGTGGGTGATGTGTGACATAAGCTTCTAAATGTTGTGCATAAAATGCCAGGACAGTTCAAAACCCCCCCCCAAATGACCCCATTTTGGAAAAGTAGACACCCCAAGCTATTTGCTGAGAGGCATGTCGAGTCCATGGAATATTTTATATTGTGACACAAGTTGCGGAAAAGAGACAAATTTTTTTTTTTTTTTATATATAGTTGTCACTAAATGATATATTGCTCAAACATGCCATGGGAATATGTGAAATTACACCCCAAAATACATTCTGTTGCTTCTCCTGAGTACGGGGATACCACATGTGTGAGACTTTTTGGGAGCCTAGCCGCGTACGGGACCCCGAAAACCAAGCACCGCCTTCAGGCTTTCTAAGGGCGTAAATTTTTTATTTCACTCTTCACTGCCTATCACAGTTTCAGAGGCAATGGAATGCCCAGGTGGCACAAACCCCCCCCCCCAAATTACCCTATTTTGGAAAGTAGACACCCCAAGCTATTGGCTGAGAGGTATAGTGAGTATTTTGCAAACCTCACTTTTTGTCACAAAGTTTTGAAAATTGAAAAAAGAAAAAAAAAAAGTTTTTTCTTGTCTTTCATTTTCAAAAACAAATGAGAGCTGCAAAATACTCACCATGCCTCTCAGCCAATAGCTTGGGGTGTCTACTTTCCAAAATAGGGTCATTTGGGGGGGTTTGTGCCACCTGGGCATTCCATGGCCTCCGAAACTGTGATAGGCAGTGAAGAGTGAAATCAAAAATTTACACCCTTAGAAAGCCTGAAGGCAGAGATTGGTTTTCGGGGCCCCGTACGCGGCTAGGCTCCCAAAAAGTCCCACACATGTGGTATCCCCATACTCAGGAGAAGCAGCTAAATGTATTTTGGGGTGCAATTCCACATATGCCCATGGCCTGTGTGAGCAATATATCATTTAGTGACAACTTTGTGCAAAAAAAAAAAAAAAAAAATTGTCACTTTCCCGCAACTTGTGTCAAAATATAAAATATTCCATGGACTCAACATGCCTCTCAGCAAATAGCTTGGGGTGTCTACTTTCTAAAATGGGGTCATTTGGGGGGGGGGGGGTGTGCCATCTGGGCATTTTATGGCCTTCAAAACTGTGATAGGTAGTGAGGAGTGAAATCAAAAATTTACGCCCTTAGAAATCCTGAAGGCAGCGATTGGTTTTTGGGGCCCCGTACGTGGCTAGGCTCCCAAAAAGTCCCACACATGTGGTATCCCCGTACTCAGGAGAAGCAGCTGAATGTATTTTGGGGTGCAATTCCACATACGCCCATGGCCTGTGTGAGCAATATATCATTTAGTAACAACTTTTTGTAATTTTTTTTTTTTTTTGTCATTATTCAATCACTTGGGACAAAAAAAATTAATATTCAATGAGCTCAACATGCCTCTCAGCAATTTCCTTGGGGTGTCTACTTTCCAAAATGGGGTCATTTGGGGGGGTTTTGTACTGCCCTGCCATTTTAGCACCTCAAGAAATGACATAGGCAGTCATAAACTAAAAGCTGTGTAAATTCCAGAAAATGTACCCTAGCTTGTAGACGCTATAACTTTTGCGCAAACCAATAAATATACACTTATTGACATTTTTTTTACCAAAGACATGTGGTCGAATACATTTTGGCCTAAATGTATGACTAAAATTGAGTTTATTGGATTTTTTTTATAACAAAAAGTAGAAAATATCGTTTTTTTTCAAAATTTTCGGTCTTTTTCCGTTTATAGCGCAAAAAATAAAAACGGCAGAGGTGATCAAATACCATCAAAAGAAAGCTATATTTGTGGGAAGAAAAGGACACAAATTTCGTTTGGGTACAGCATTGCATGACCGCGCAATTAGCAGTTAAAGTGACGCAGTGCCAAATTGTAAAAAGTGCTCTGGTCAGGAAGGGGGTAAATCCTTCCGGGGCTGAAGTGGTTAAAAACGCCTGTCTATGTTAGTCTATGGCTTCATGCCCACCTAGGAGTTTTTGAGCTGTAAATGGCATAGGCATTTTTAAGCTGTAAAAAAAAAAACAGGACCAGTCGGTTCTGAGAGACGTTTTTCAGCTGTAAAAACGCTCTAACGCCGATAAACGCGGAAAACCATTAAAAACTGCTAATAAACGCTAAAAAACGCTATTGCAAAAACGTTGAAAAAAGTTAAAGAAAAATAACTGCAAAGTTACTGACGTTTTCATAACATTATTTTAATGTCCCGTGTGCATGAGGCCTTAGGGAAAGGATCCAGGCCTTTTTAAAACAATTGACCGAGCTTGCCAGAACCACAGCTGGTGGGTCCAATGCTGCATCTGTCCCCTGGCGCCTCTGCACTGAGAAACGAGCGATTGAACAACGCTGATGGCTCCGTTCTCACAGCTCCCCGAGCAGAGAGTTGCTGACTATCAATTAGCATCTCTCGTTCACTAGAGCGCTGAGCTGTGGAGGGGCGGGGAGCGGCCATTTCTGGGTCTCAGCGGCTCGCTGAGAGGCTGAGACGGGTATAAGTCCAGGCACCTGGCGGATCTAGTTTTGTTGCGATGACACAGTGCCTGGACTGATATCCGTGACTTCAGTAGAGAGCGGACGTCACCCTGAAAATGGGCCACAGGAGTTCAAAATGAATTGCACTCTTGTGATCCATAGGAGAAGCTCAGCCAAATGAGCTTTGACTGGATTTCTCCGTTAAAGTTAAAGCAGACCTTCAGTCATTTTTTCAACTTTCCATCTCTTAAATCTTCTGCTCTTGATGTTTTAACTTTGGATAGTAAAACGTTTTCTTACTGCTAGTAAATACCTTATACAACCCACTTCCTGTTTCTTGTCTGGTAAAAAGCCTGAGAGTTTGCCAGGAAAGGACGGGGGATGAGTCATAAGAGAGCCAATGAGAGCTGCAGGGCTGTAGAGCTAGAGGTGTGCCTCTGTGTGTCTGTGTAAATCCAGGAAGTGAACAGGCAGCAGCTTCAGCTGCTTACAGTTAAAATGGTTGCAGCCAGACTTTGTGGAGGGAGATTTCTGCAGCATATTTGGCAAGAATCACAGTATATATAAAATAATATGCAAAGTGGTTGGAGGGAAGCCTCAGAATGGCAAAGATGTTTTTCATAAGAATAAGAATGAAGTCATCCTCTGCTGCTTGCTCCCAAGATGGACTAAAAACTATGGATTGTGGGAACTGTAGTATGCATAGAGCATTACACATGACCACAACTAACAGGCACTGCTTTTTTCAAACAAGCAAAAGTGCAGGGGAAAAGAATAGCTCACAGAGGATGTTACAAGGAGGCATGAAAACATAAGAAACCATTTCATGAAAAAGAGATTGCAGGACCATTAACCACTTAAGCCCCGGACCATTTGGCTGCCCAAAGACCAGAGCACTTTTTGCGATTCGTCACTGCGTCGCTTTAACTGACAATTGCGCGGTCGTGCGACGTGGCTCCCAAACAAAATTGACGTCCTTTTTCCCCACAAATAGAGCTTTCTTTTGGTGATATTTGATCACCTCTGCGGCTTTTTTTTTTTGCGCTATAAACAAAATTTTGAAAAAACGCATTATTGTTTACTTTTTGTTATAATATATATCCCCAAAAAATATATAAAAAAACATTTTTTTTCCTCAGTTTAGGCTGATACGTATTCTTCTACATATTTGGTAAAAAAAAATCACAATAAGCATTTATTGATTGGTTTGCGCAAAATTTATAGCATCTACAAAATAAGGGATAGCTTTATGGCATTTTTATTAATATTTTTTTTTACTAGTAATGGCGGTGATCAGCAATTTTTATCGTGGCTGGGATATTATGGCGGACAGATCGGACACTTTTGGCGTGATTTTGGGACCATTCACATTTATACAGCGATCAGTGCAATTAAAAATGCACTGATTACTGTGTAAATGTGACTGGCAGTGAAGGGGTTAACCACTAGGGGGCAGTGAAGGGGTTAAGTGTGTCCTAGGGAGTGATTCTAACTGCGGCTCCCACCGATTACAGGGAGCTGTGATCAGTGTCCTGTCACTAGGCAGAACGGGGAAATGCTTGTTTACATCAGCATTTCCCCATTCTTCCTCTTCGTGAGAGGATCGCGGGTATCCCCACAGACATCGAGTCCACGGGACCCGCGATCACACTCACAGAGGTTGCAGCGGGTGCGCAAACCCTTCTTAAAGGGCAACGTACAGGTACATTAATCTGCCTGTACGTGCCCTTCTGCCAACGTATATCGGCGTGAGCCGGTCAGCAAGCGGTTAAAGTGATTGTAAGGTCTTGGTTTTTGGGTTAAAAATAACAAACATATCATATTTACCTGCTCTATGCAGTGGTTTTGCACAGAGCAGCCCAGATCCTCCTCTTCTCGGGTCCCTCTTCAGCGCTCCTGGCCCCTGCCTTCTGTTGAGTGCTCCCACAGCAAGTAGCTTGCTATGGGGGCACCCGAGCTGAGCCACATCTCTGTGCATGCATTCAGACAAGGAGCCGCGGTCAGGCCCAGCCCCGCCCTGCCCCCTCTCTCTCCTCATTGGCTCACTGAATTTGACAGCAGAGAAAGCCAATGGCGCTGCAATGCCATCTCAGCCAATGAGGAGGGAGAGTCTCAGTCAGCCAAGACATTCCTGCAACATCAATGGATAGAAATGGGGCTCAGGTAAGTAATGCATAGAATGCATTAAGATAAAAAAACTTTTACCTTTACAACCACTTTAAGCAGTGAATGTGTATGGATTGCTTGTAATAAGGATATTGTTTAGTGTCGCTTTGAATGCTACAAGTTCAGGTAGTGAGATGTTAAACTGTTATGGTATGCTTTAAAAAATGATATTATTTATAATCCCCCAAACCCTGCACAAAAAGCTAATCACGCCATGCTCCTAGCACCAAGGACCAATGTACTGGTTAATAATATGGCCAAATAACAACACAAGGAGTTTTAAAATATAGTGACCACAGTACAGGTCTTGATCCATTAATGATGCTAATAGTGTTCTTGACATTATAATGAATGAAATAATTCATATCTGTGGGCACCTGAATACACTGTGATGCAAAATTACGATTTTATAAGAGAATCTGTAGTCTACAACATACACGTTAGCTCCGCCGATCTTGCTTTTTTATAGTATCAATTTTTTGCTTAGATGATTCTCCCAGTCTAGTACTTTACATGATAGGGGTAAAGAAGGTTCAGGCAGGCAGTATATTTATTACAAAGCTTAGCACAACAGCACAGGGACATGACTTCAAACTAGGTGGAGGACAGCTCAAAACTAACCTAAGAAAGTATTATTTTTCCCAAAATAGTAGTTGGTTCTTGTGAAAGACTTCCGGTAGAAGTAATGAGTCAGTTGATAGTAAGTTACCAAATGCTTGAGACAAACATAGATCTATCTATACTAAGACAGGCATGTTAAAAAAAAAAAAAGGAGGCAGACCACTGCCATCAGTTTTCTATGTTTCCAAACGTGTTTAATACAACATTTTGTATTTATTCTTACTTGTCATATGAATCCATGGCAATCACCCATTTACAAAGCCCCTCTGCAGCTGTAGATGCATTTCGAATTTTATCTGGAACAAATTCAGCATTGGTAATATATTGTTTTCGTATTATGCTCATGTAAGCTGCTGGAATGTTATCCTTATCATATTCATGAAGTGACTGAAGAAATTTCATATCTCCCAAAACTCTTTTTGCCGGTCCCCAGAAATCTTCAATCTTTCGTCCTGTACCACTAGGATCTGGTATTTTATCAGGCTTCACTCCTTTTAATATGCAAATTGCCTCCATGACAAGCTTTACTCCAGCAGGGGGACTTTTCATAGTCTTCATTACTGTGATGTCCTAAAGCAAACACAACATATATTAACTTCACTTTTACATTTTCAAGCAGAATATTTGCAAGTAGTGTTCTTTAGCTGAAGTTCAATTTGTTGTTACAGGTCTGAAATATGTCCAAACCACTCCTCAGGTACTTAGTAACCCTATCATGGGCTGACACAGAGTATTTCAGGTTTTCATTCACCTGTCAATATTTAATTTTGATGAAAAATCTATTAAAGCGGGGTTCCACCCAAATTTTGAACAATATCTGTATGTATTCTCTTCCTTGCCTAGATGCTGACATGCCGTTTAAAAAAACTTAAATCGCCGTAATTACCTTTTATTTTTCTATTCTTCTTTGCACTTCCTGGTTCTCCTCCTGTGGGAGTAGGCGTGTTTCTAGCCTCTCCCAGACTCCTGGGAGCTAGTCTCAGGCTTCTCAGAATGCCACTGAGCATGTGCGGGAATGAGTGGTGAATGCTGGGAGCACAGCATTCACCACATCCAGGAAATAAATGCTTGTGGGCTTCAAATGCCCACAATGAAGATGGAAACCGCCTGCAGTGAATAATATAAGTTATTCTTTCCGACAAAATCTGACACAGGCGGACATATTACACACAATATGTGAGTATGTAATGCTGAGAAGAAAAGTTTGTGAATGAACTCAAAAAAAAAAAAAAACGATAGATAGGTGGACCCCCGCTTTAAGGTTATCATGTCCAATAGTAAACAATACCTTAATGCATATCTACTGTAAATGCCCCCACAAAAACTAATATACAGCAGTTTACCAGTCTTTAAATGCAGTGGCTGCTTTAGTTTCCCTTTTTTCAGGCTTCTCCCCTTTTATTTGTACATGACAGTTCTGCAAATAACACACTATCTGTCCTTTCATGCTTAATTCTCCACTGTATCTTTGGAGACAGCCATAGTTGTCACACAGGCTGGACTTCATGGTGGATCGGTAAGACTAGTTTTTTACAAAAGAAAAATAAGATTATTTGCTGTCTTTTCAGTTCACAAAAAGTGAAAAAAAAGACTTTTCTGACAAGATTAATGTGTTATTCTGTAGTTGCTGAAAATGTTCTTAGCCTGAATAATTAAAAAAAAAACACAAATGCAGCCACTACATCTAAGGACTGTAAGCTGCAGTGCATTACAATTTTGTTTTTGAGTTTAGATACGCTGTAATGAAGAAACCTAATTGTACAGTGTGGTAGAAATATTTACACAATGCCCATATTTCTCATGGGAGAAAATCACGGGACTTAGAGCTTTGGAGAAAGATAAGTAAATACCACAGATGCTGGTAGGACCCTGTCGGGGCAGACGGGGGAGAGGACACACGGACTGAGCAAAGCCTCTGCCCTGCCAAAGGTAGGAGTCCTGTGCAGGGGAAGTGGAGATTATAATGGGGAGAGGGGGGGAGACTGCAGGGGCACTGTGATGGAGGAGGCTGCAATTGCTAGGGGCACTGTAAAGGGGGCACTGTGATGTAAAAAGACACTGTAATATAAAGGGGACTGACTGTAAAGGGGCACTGTAATCATTAGGCTTGTAATCATTGCCAATCTTGCATCAGATGTATCCAAAGAAAAACCGAGCTGCCCCAATGGGCCATTTTCAGAGTCAGGGATCCATGGAGCTGGTGTACATTGACTTTCTGTGCTTGGGGACTGATCTGAGTGGACAGGGAAATATCCTGGTAGTGACTGATCACTTCACTAGGTATGCCCAGGCATTTCCCACAAAGGATCAACAAGCTTCCACGGAGGCCAAGATCTTAGTGGAGAAGTTCTTTGTACACTATGGCCTGCCCCAACGTACCCACTCTGATCAAGGGAGAGATTTTGAAAGCAGCCTCATCAAGAGACTTTTAGACTTGTTAAGCATTAAGAAGTCCAGCAGCACCCCATACCATCCTCAAGGGGATCCTCAGCCAGAGAGGTACAACCAAACCCTCCCGGATATGCTTGGGACCTTGAATTCGAAACAAAAGCAGCACTGGAGCAAGCATATAGCCGCTATCTTGCATGCTTATAACAGCACCGCAAACGATGCCACTGGATACTCCCCCTATCGTCTGATGTTTGGGCGGGAGGCCGGCTGCCAGTAGACTTGGCCTTTGGCATGTCCTTAGACCATACTACAACAATCTCCCACAGAGAGTATGTAGACCGCCTGCAGAAAAGTCTGAAGACCGCCTATGACAAGGCCCAAGCTGCCTCAGATGCCCAAGGACAGAGGAATAAAAGAAACTTTGACCTCAGGGTACGAGTGCAGGGTGCTGCTGAGGAATCTGGGTGTCCCTAGAAAGCACAAGTTGGCTGACCGCTAGAAGTCGCAGCCCTATGTCATTTGCAAGCAGCCGCCAGGACTCCCAGTGTATCAAATCCGACCAGAGGGGAGCACAGGCCCGCTGAAGACTTCGCACTGCAATTATCTATTGCCTCTGTCAGAAGCAGTTCGTTTGCCACCACAGCCAGATTCACAGTCCACACCCATGGCCTCTCAGAGATCCCAGTCACTAGATCTCAGTCTGTACCCCTCGCTGTAGACAATGAGGACAGTGAAGATGAAGAGATGGGAATAGACTGGTTGTGGCCACCTCAAATGCCAGGGTTTGCCACCCCCCCCCCCCTTGTCTCCTCCTAAAGTGACAGATGCTGGAATTCTCAGACCAGAGGCTCCCGATTTCCAATCCTTCATTGAAGAGGGAGCT
Organism: Aquarana catesbeiana; assembly: GCF_042186555.1. Lineage (NCBI taxonomy): Eukaryota > Metazoa > Chordata > Amphibia > Anura > Ranidae > Aquarana > Aquarana catesbeiana. The sequence goes on from NC_133329.1 coordinate 243,255,560, forward strand.
GAGGCTGATATGCAGGAAGAAGAAAAAGCTGTGGATGAAGCAAAGACCAGTGTGCCTGTAACGCCAGAGCCTAAAGAACAAAGAGAGTGAAGAGCTATTCACCCACTTAAGAGACTGACTTATGATATGCTGGGTGGAAGCTCTGAGGAAGCTGTTTTCACCTCAAAAAGGACTCCCCAACTCACCCCCTGGCACATCTAGCTGGGCCATTCCAATTCAGGTGGCCTGTAGGCAGGACAACCTCCCCTCCTATGATAATTGGTGGGAGGTTCCTCTGCCAGGTTTTTATGCAGATGTAAATTATCTGATTTCCTGTGCACACTAACTTGCTTTCTCCGCTTGTATATAAAAAGCATGTCACAGGTCACAGACTTTTTTTTTACTTCCTTTGGGGGGGGGAGTGTGTAGCTCTCCAGGCTGATTGGATCCGCGAGGGAGAGAGCTGCCTGCTAGCAGCTGCCTGGGCTCCCCCCTTCCTCTCCTCTCACACACACAGAAACACAGAACTGTTTACTTTGTAGCCTCCCTATTGGAAGAGACAGAGAGCCAATCATCGGGCAACAGCAGCAAAAAACTGTAGAATATGAAGTCCCAGCAGCCTGACTGACTGACAGGCTGCACTGTAGAGAGTCAAGAGGATAAAAAGCACAAGGCGGACCCGGCCGAGAGGCATTGTTTCCTGGATCCCATCGGGAGAGCAACCCTCTGTTGCTGTGTGAGGGGATTGCAGCCTTCCAAGGGGCACACAGTCTGCAGCTCCAGCCCAGAGGGACAGAACCCACATGCTTCCAGAAGGATGCTCCACAGCAGCGCAAAATGTCATGGAATTGGCCGATTCAATGGGTCAGAGACTGAAAGCCATCGCCACACATCTGCAGCCAGGAGAATCAGTTGATCGCTCTTTGGTGGACCGTTGAATGCGTACAGGATTGGTGAGGGGCCTTTCCCCAGGAATCTTATTGCCTTCCATAAAACACCACACCTGAATACTGTGCACAGACACCTGTTATCCGGATCACGTAGAGTAGTGCTATATCACAGCACCAGCTATTTTACATTCCTTCTCATTACCCTGTCACATTGAGGGACCCTTGTCCACAGAGCTCCTACATGCTGGTGAAGAGAACAAACGCAAAGCTTTGCTCCTAGAACATTATTGTTGTTGCTCTTGAAGGGGACATGCCACTGGTGTTTGTATTACTTCATTGTGTGTGTATTGGAGTTACTATAGGCCGGCCTGGGGTTCCCCTTTAGCCATAGTATTCTACATCAATCAATAGCGTGGTTGGGGAGTCTATTTAATCTGTGTATGTTGGTATTATTCTTTTATTGTTGCATAATGTTATTGACTGTTTTGAGAACTGTTTCAACCAAGTCCTGGCTACTTATACAGGACTTGAATGACTAATTTATTACTTTAAACTTTTCTCTGGTCCAAGTAAACTTGAGAGAGCAGAACTGAGTTTGTGTGTTATTACTGGGTTATTTCATTGCTAGGTGTGCCAGAGGGGCTGGGACAGTTCTTTGGGTGTGAGAGGCAGAGTAACAGACTGAACAAACAAAAGCAGCTCCTTCGGGGGTATCACTATATTTACTTCACGGAGGAGGGAGAAGGAGGTTCTGCAGCAGCATAGACACAATTCATTCTTTTAGTGCAGATGATGGAGGAAGAGAACGGGACCAGCATTCTCTCACATGCTATTCATGTTGTATTTATTCAGACACCAGGCAATTGAAGAGCCTTAGTGTCAGTATCAGAAAGACAGAACGCAGACTTAATGCATTCCTTTCTACCAGCAGAAATCATGTTCATTACAGACAGATGAATGAGAGAAAAGAATGCCGGATGTCTGTGTGTTCTGTCTGTCTATCTCACCCTCTGCTTGCTTCATTTTTAAATCTAATGCCCCGTACACGCGGTCAGATTTTCCGACGGAAAATGTGTGATAGGACCTTGTTGTCGGAAATTCCGACCGTGTGTGGGCTCCATCACACATTTTCCATCAGATTTTCCGACACACAAAGTTTGAGAGCAGGATATAAAATTTTTGTCGGAAATTCCGATCGTGTGTACACAAATCCGAAGGACAAAGTGCCACGCATGCTCAGAATAAATAAAGAGATGAAAGCTATTGGCCACTGCCCCGTTTATAGTCCCGACGTACATGTTTTTTGTTACCGCATTTAGAACGATCGGATTTTCCGACAACTTTGTGTAACCGTGTGTATGCAAGACAAGTTTGAGCCAACATCCGTCGGAAAAAATCCATGGATTTTGTTGTCGGAATGTCCGATCAATGTCCGACCGTGTGTACGGGGCATTACAGTTCATTTACACTAGCTTTGCTCTCTGAAAAGCCATTCACATTCGGATCGCTCTTCAAAGAGAATTAGACAGGCAGTGAGGAGGTGCTGTATCACCTCCTCACTGCCTGCTTAAACCCCTAAAAAATGTCATGAAATATATAATACTGTTTTAAAACGAGAAGTACAGCCAAAGCTCGTTTAGCTGTACTTCTCCTGTGGCTCACAGGAGTGCAGTTTGTTCTGCACTCCTGTGACCCGTTTTCAGCAGTCTGAAGCCCGCTGTCATCTGACGTCACAGAGCCAGGCCACAAAGATTGCAACCATATGGTCGGGCTCTGCTCACATGCCTTGATCGGCACCCAGCTCAGCCTCTCATCGGGCTGCTAAGAGCCTGAGCTGGCTGCTCTCACCCCTTCACTGCCCAGTGCTCCAGTGAGTGAGGGGGGGCAGAGCAGAGAGCTGGTGACCGACTGACTGACCAACTCTCTGCTCACGGAGCTCTGAGAATTCTCAGTCTTAGAGCTGACGGGGGACAGATGCAGCATCCACCTAGGCAAGTATGATTAAAAAAAAAAAAAAAAAACATTGCAAACCAAAGTCAGTTTCCAGCTATTACCTTTTGAAACGGATTACTTCAAATATTATAATATATCTATATGCAATGACTTCACATACTTAAAAAAAATATAATACTGGGCATAAAAGCCAACATCCACCAGTCCATGGGATGTCTAAATCTACTCTAAAGGTGAAAACTCATGAAATATCTTTGCTGCTTCAACTAACATGTAAACGTAACTCAGTACTGAGGGTTCTGGGTTTGGGGTGGGGGGTCAGCCTGTGCTGAAAGGGAGTCTCTACTGAGCAGGCAGGCTAGCAGGGAGGTGTGTGGGGATATGGGCTTGGGGAGGGTAATTTTAGTTGTACTATATAAAGTGGCCTGTGACTTACACACTCTGACCCCTGTACTATAGACTCCTATGGGTCCCCAGAGGCGGAACACTTCTTCTCCGGCTCCCCGAATGTCACAGGGTAAGCCGCGCTCCACAAGATCTCAGGCTGTTACCTCCCACCCTTCCACCTCAGCGGCCATCTTGGACACGCGGCCTAAGACCATGGCGGCTGCGACGCAGACAGCTCCCGGGGGGTCCAGTGACTGACAGCCCTACAGGTGCAGAGATCCTGGCGGCGTTCAATGCTACTAGAGAAGAGCTTACCAGCAAAATAGATTTCTTAGCCATGGATAGCAGCCTGATTAGGCATGATTTGATAAGTTCCACTCCCACGTGTCGGAAGCGAAAGACCGGATCTCAAGGGTGGAAGACACAGTCCGGATGAATACGACAGACCTCCATGCCCTACAAATACAAGTGAAGGTACTTCGGGAAAAGGCCATCCATACCGAGAATCGCCTCTGCCGCACCAATATGCGTATTACTGGAGCATGCGGAGGGGCCCAGACCAGCGGAATTCGCTGAAACCTTCCTGGTGCAATTACTAGATCTGCAAAATCTCCCTCCAACGTTTGTGCCCACCTTGTTTCCCCTACACCACTGGTCCCTGGGGCTCCGGCGAGACCTTTTCTACTGTGCCTGCTGAATTACAGAGACCACGACAGGCTCCTGGCAGCTGCCAGGAACAAGCCGGATCTCTAATATGAGAATTCCAAGAGCCTGCTTTTCCCAGATTACTCTCCCGATATTCAGCATCGCCGAAGGCCATTCACAGATGTCCACAGATGCCTCCGAGAAAAAGGTATCAAGTTCAGCCTGTTGTATCCTAGTAGGCTTTGGGTGGTGGATGGAGATCATGCACGCTTCTTTGAGTCGCCAGAGGCGGCTTCCACCAGTTTTTGTGCCTTTGGATATCCTTTTATGTTATCTATGAGGCTTTGCCTCCTACTTACCCGTCAAGGGGACTACTCCTCTGAGCTAATAGTGCCACTCTGTTGTCCTGATATGTATGCTTCTACGGGCTACAACTGTGTCTACCTATACCCTGCCATGTAGAGAGCCCACAGTTTCGGAGCTGGGGAGTGTGCCTCCCCCTAAGATGATTCTACACTTATTCTCATCAGACTATACCATTACAGCTTTCACAAATACTGTCTGTGTTTGTCCTATCTGAAAGAGTGTTTTCCTGGATTTTTGTCCCTCTCCCCCCCCACTGGAACCATAGTGGATTGATTGTTACCTGGTTGCAATTTTTTGCTTTGTTCATTTTGGCATTAAGTGTCTACCTGTTCCCTTCTTATTTTTTGAGGAGACCAGGTATGGATAGGGTTAGCATGATAGTGCCAAGGTTGTTCAGGGTTTGTGTTGCTTTTGTTTTTTTTCATTTAAGAATTAATTGTACAGTGCTATGGTGGTGACTCAAGTTTGTTTTGCTGCTTTTCAGATGTTCTGTCCCTGGGTTGCTCACACCCCACATGAATCTTCTCTTTCCCAACTATGGCCTCAAATGTCTTTGAAGAGCTGAGAATTATATCATGGAATATTAAAGGCCTAAACTCAAAATTCAAAAGAGCCCTATTATGCCAATATCTCAAATCTCAGGCCACTCACATAATCCTGCTTCTGGAAACACATCTTATGGGCAGCAAAATGATGGCTTTGAAGAAGCTCTGGATTCAAAAAGCCTTTCATGCAACATACTCCAATTACTCTAGGGGAGTCTCCGTTCTCATTAGCAAAACATTGCCGTGTATGATTGATCAGGTACATACAGATCCTCACAGGAAATATGTGATTCTGGTAATGACACTATGGCAACAAAAATATGTGATAGCAGCCCTGTATGTTCCTCCTCCCTTTTCATCTGACGAATTATATGGTATTCTGGAGAGGATTGCTCCATATTGCCCAGCTAAATTCATAATAAAGGGAGATTTTAATTCTACTCTTTCTCCTACCCTCGATAGACCCGCTCCAGCTAAGCAATTTTTGGGGGATCTGGCAGCTTGGGCTCAGGAGGCTGGTCTCAACGAAATATGGAGATGCAAACATCCCTTGGAGAAAACATATTTGTGTTTCTCTTCCTCATTTAAAACCTCCTCATGCATCAACCTGGCTTTTGCCAGCCCTTCTTTACTAATGGATGTGTTGACCGAAAATTAGTTCCTAGTGGATTATCAAATCATTGCCCATTAGAACTGGTCCTCCGCCGTCTCGACCCCATCATGATGGATCCTTATGGCACATGGGAGCCCACTGGATTTCCCACTCAGACATCTCTGAGAAGACAGCCATTATCTTACAGGAGTACTAGGAGATTAATGCGGTATCATGCTCTCCGCCCACAGAGTGGAATGCTTTTAAAGTGTTTACAAGGGGCCACTATATTTCCTCCATAGCTGCAGTTATGAAGGAACAGGCCTCTAAGGTGTTGTCCCTGCAGAATAAAGTATTAGACCAAACCAGCTGCTACAACTCTAACCCTACTGCTGAAAATTTTGATCTGTTTGCTTCTGTTAGGAGAGAACTGCAATTACACATGGCTGAAGTCACCAGATTAGATCTTTTTAAATGTAAACAAACAGGGGGACAAAAATGGTCGATTTCTAGCTTCGCTTCTCGGCCTTTTGGCTAAGATCAAGTGTAATATCTGTTCTTATCAGTTTCCAGAGGAGGCGCTGTGTCACTCTCGTCACTCTCTTGGCTGGTCAGGTATGTCCTTACACCCATAAAATGCCTGACTGTTTAAACCCTGAGCTGTGTTATTCAACTATAAAGCTGTGCATTGCTGAAAGTTCTCTGACCATCTCCTGTATAATGTCCGCAGTCTCTGATTGTCTCCTGCAGTATGTCCGTAGTCTTTAATTGTCTCCTGCAGTATGTCCGTAGTCTTTAATTGTCTCGTGAAGTATGTCCTCAGTCTCTGGTAATCTCCTGCAGTATGCCCGCAGTCTCTGATTGTCTCCTGCAGGATGTCCGCAGTCTCTGTCTCCTGCAGTATGTCCGCAGTCTCTGATTGTCTCCTGCAGTATGTCCGCAGTCTCTGATTGTCTCCTGCAGTATGTCCGCAGTCTCTGATTGTCTCCTGCAGTATGTCCACAGTCTCTGATTGTCTCCTGCAGTATGTCCACAGTCTCTGATTGTCTCCTGCAGTAAGTCCGCAGTCTCTGGTAATCTCCTGCAGTATGTCCGCAGTCTCTGATTGTCTCCTGCAGTATGTCCACAGTCTCTGATTGTCTCCTGCAGTATGTCCGCAGTCTCTGATTGTCTCCTGCAGTATGTCCGCAGTTTCTGATTGTCTCCTGCAGTATGTCCGCAGTCTCTGATTGTCTCCTGCAGTATGTCCGCAGCCTCTGATTGTCTCCTGCAGTATGTCCGCAGTCTCTGATTGTCTCCTGCAGTATGTCCACAGTCTCTGATTGTCTCCTGCAGTATGTCCGCAGTCTCTGGTAATCTCCTGCAGTATGTCTGCAGTCTCTGATTGTCTCCTGCAGTATGTCCGCAGTCTCTGAACCTCTCCTGTAGTATGTCTGCGCTCTCTGACACTCTCCTGTAGTATGTGTATTAATGTGCCCCTTTACTTGCTCAATTATTTGGGATTGCTCCACTGCTCAGTGAGAGGTAATGATGTGCATTAACCTCTAGCAACCAATCAGCGAACAGTAGTGATCTGCTTTAATCTCTAGCAACCAATCAGTAAGTGGTAATGATGTGCTGTAACCCCTAGCAACCAATCGGCAAGCAGAAATTATGTGTTGTAACCTCTAGAAACCAGCCAGTGAGCAGTAAGGATAGGCTGTAACCTCTGGCAAACAATTGCAATCGCTGCGTGATCTGCTGCAGTAAACTGATTTTGAGCCTACCTGCTATTTTTTGTATGTCTCAGAATGGAGGGGGGGCCCCAAGAAAATGTTTGCCCAGGGCCCAGTCAAAATTAAAGATGGCCCTGATGACATGCATAACTATCTGTTGGTTGAATGAGAGCTACAACGAGCACACTTCATCTCATTATTCGTTTTGGTCGCCTAGCTCCTGATGGGATGTTACGCAGTATTATCTGACCCCTGCGTGGGTGATTTTTTTTACTGTAAATTTAGTTTTCTTTGTTGGAGTTGGTTGTGATGAGTGTTGTAGACCTACAATCTCAATAAAAAAGATATAAAAAAAACAATCAGCTTCCATCTTCAGCTTGTTCAATTAAAGGGTTTGTTAACCCTTTATATATAAAACTATGCTAGATCCTCTATTAGAGGCTGGCATAGCACACTGTGTCAGTAGTTTTACAAAATGAGCAGTGTAAATACCTAATTAGAGCTGTCTTCAGGCCGGTGACATGACTTACGGCCACTTTCCAGCTCTGATGGATGGCTTCTGAGGGAGGGGCCGTGATCTCCCTCTGACATCAGCCGGGAAGATCACGTGGCTCGTCTCTTCCGCAGAAGCCACTCATCAGAGCTGGACACTCGTTTTGTAAAACTAATGACATAGTATGCTATGCCAGCCTCTAATAGAGAGGCTGGCAGTAAAATGTTATGATTTTAATTTACAATTATAACGGCGGGGGCGGAGCCGGGCCAGAGACACACGCAAGGACAGATGACAGGGAGGAAGGAGGGGGTGAGAGAAGAGCAGAGAGGACAGCGTATGACGGAGGGCCGCAATTAGACCACGGTGATCAGGGCGGAGCAGCCCTGGTTATCGTGGTCTATTTAGAGAGGGCAAACAGGAAGTGCAATGTTCAGGGGTTTTTTTGTTACAGTTTAGAGGGGTGCAGATTACACAGCACAAGCGCTGTGCTGTGTAATCTGCTTTAAGGGACCAGAATCTACATTTTTTTTTTCGGTTAACAAACACTTTAATCTTTGACAATAAAACCTGGAATCTGATCTGTTTCTTTGAGTTGCACCAGATTTTGCATTATCCAGTTTTAGTAAATCAACTCCCCATAGGGTTTATTCATACGGGCACTGAGACCAGACCTCTTCACTGAGGTTCATGTAGCAGCGGGTGAACGTATCTGAACATGCAGCATCAGCGTTCATATCTGTGCACCCATTTCTATGGGCTGCCTGCACACAGTTCCAAGGTGGATGTAGGCACAGCATAACATGACTCAGCACACAGGACCTGTCTCAGCGCCCGTCTAAATGAACCCTTAGGCTCGATTCACACAGGGCAACACGACTTCAGCGCGACTTTGTACCGCGGCTTCAGCGCGACTTCAGCGCGACTTCAGCGCGACTTCAGCAAATTACAAGGTGACTTGAAGTCGCCTCCATGACAGGCGACTTCGGCTGTGGCCAATCACAGGGCAATCAGCTCTCTGGGAGGGAGGGGGGGAGGGAGGGGTTTTCCCTGCAAAGTCGCTTGACTTTACAGAGAGATCCGACTTGGAGGCGACTTCCATTGATTTCTATGGTACAGGTCGCCTACCAAGTCGGATCAAAGTAGTACAGGGAGTACGCTCTATTAAGACGCTAGCGTTCACTCCCATTGAATCTATTTCTGGGGCGACTTGGGGCGACTTGAGGGCGTACAAGTCGGATCCCAAGTCGCCCCAGTGTGAACCGACCCTTAGGGGAATTAATCAAAACGGAATCAGAATTTGGAGCAGCAGTGCATGGTAACCAACTAGCTCATAGCTTTCATTTTGAACATCTGCTCTAGATTCTGTCTGCTCCAGTTTTGATAAATATCCCTCACTGTGTTTTACATTTCATACTCCTGACTACTGCACTCTTAGTACATCACATGCTCTGCCATAAATCTATCCCCTATTTTGTAGACACTATAACTTTTGCACAAACCAATCAATTTACGCTTATTGCTATTTTTATTACTAAAAATATGTAGAAGAATACATATCGGCCTAAACTGAGGGAAAAATTTGCTTTTTTTTTTTTAAATTGGGGATATTTATTATAGCAAAAAGTACAAGATATTGTGTTTTTTTCAAAATTGTCGCTCTTTTTTGTTTATAGCACAAAAAATAAAAACCGCACAGATGATCAAATACCACCAAAAGAAAGCTCTATTTGTGGGGAAAAAAGGACATCAATTTAGTTTGGGTACAATGTCGCACGATCGTGCAGCCAAATCTTCCAGGGGCTGAAGTGGTGAACCATACCCAAAGTTTGGCGTGGTGCAACCCGCTCTAATCCTTTTACAATCCTCAAAGAATTTTTATAAAATAAAAAGACTTTTGTGTTTTAACTATACTCAAGTAGAGTGACCAATTAATGGGTCTATAGGACAGGCTATAAATATAAAAACAATCTCAACTACCACCACAACCATAAATTACCTAAGCATCTTTTCTGGGGTAAATCTATTGCAACTAGTACAATTTTGAGCCAAACTGATCTTATACAAATGGGGTCATTTTTGGATTTCTCTCCTGATGCACAGTACTATGCAATAGTTTTAGGTAGGTGTGAGGAAATCTGTAAAGTAAGAATACTTTCATAAATCTATATTTTAATTGTTTATTTTTAACAATTTACAAAATGCAAAGTGAGCCAACAGAAGAAAAATCTAAATCAAGCCCAAATAATATAGGTCCATGCCTGGCACATTCAATACGGTTGTGGGACTCAGTCAAATACTCAGCAGGACTCATCTCCCCACATCTTCCTCTACTTTCTATTCTTCACTGTCCATTGTTTCCACCAGGAACTGACAATCCACAGCAATTCCGGTGGTGGTCTGAAAACGGCTTTACGGATGTCCACTCCCTACTTTCCCCAACTAGAATTATAACATTTGCAGCCTTACGCTCTTCCCATGATATCCCTCTCAGAGAGCATTTTAGATACACGCAAATAAGACACTTTCTCCAATCCCTCACAAAATCACAAACTACCCCTTACATGTTAACTCCATTTGAAAGTCTATGCAGATCTCGGCCCCAATCCTCGGGTCTGATTTCAATGATTTATGCAGCCATTATTGGCTCCACAAAACCGCCCTTAAGATCATATCATCTCCAGTGGGAGGCAGAACTGGGAAAAAGGTTAGACCCGGAGGATTGGCAGGTCATGACTATCTCATTGTCCAAAAGCTCTAGGAATGTTCTTTTCTTGGAAAATGCATACAAAGTACTATACAGATGGTACTATACTCCAGCCAGACTGGCGAGTTTCATTCCATCATATTCCCCTTTATGTTTCCGTGGATGTAGGCAAGAGGGCACGATGGCACACATTTGGTGGAGTTGTCCCAGGGTATGCAGATTGTGGATTAGGGTTTATGCTCTCCTTCGAAGTCTTTTCAACACTAATATAAAAAGGGACCCATTTGAGGCCATCCTGGGGAAACCAATCACTGAACTGTTGAGACCAGAACGCCAACTGGCATTCCATATATCTACTGCAACTAAATTAACTATCGCAAAAGCCTGGAAAACCCCAATTCTCAGTTTTGAAGCGGTAAAAAAAAACGCGTTAATGACATCATGGTCAATGAAAAATTAACTGCAATATTATCAGATAAGCACGATAAATTTCTTCGGACATGGCAGCCATGGGTGAATTATGCCCATCCCTCCAGATTTGATTCGATGCTACTTTCACTGTAATGGGTTTCCACCCCTTCACCTCGCGGACCCCCCCTCCCCTCTACTACTTTCCCTCTTCCCTCATACTCTCTCCTTTGTTTCCCCCCTATCTTTTCTACTCTATAAACCTACTATAGCTCCTTTCTGCTCTTTTCTCCTCTAACATTCTCTGGCTCCCTTTTCTTTTTTTTTTCAGTCTCTGACCCATGGGCTTACTCCTGGCTGGGACAGAGTACAAGATGACATTATAATATGAGCACATATTACCACCTTAGAGTATTGTTCATCACTTTATGGTCAGATAATACGTTTATTTGTGTATCCTACAATACACCACTATACATATCGCTATTGTTATGTAATTTGAGCCTATTCATTAAGCTTATGTAAGCAAGCAATGCATTATGTTCACTTATGTGTTCTCTTTGTTACTGTATAATTGATGGTCTTTCTATTCAATAAACCTTTTGTACAAGAAAAATCTAAATCAAATCCATATTTGGTATGACTACCCTTTGGCTTCAAAACAGCATCGATTCTTCTAGGTACACCAGCACGTATTTTTTTTTAACCACTTAAGGACCACCCCACATACATTTATTGTGGCAGGGCAGCCCTTAACCACAAGATCAAGTACCTGTACGTCATTCCCTTTGTTGGCTCTGGGGAGCATGCAAACCAATCAATATACGCTTCTTGGGATTTTTTTTACCAAAAATATGTAGCAAAACACATATTGGCCTAAATTGATGAAGAAATGTGATTTTTAATTTTTCTTTATTGGATGTATTTTATAGCAGAAAGTAAAAAAAATTTTTTTTTTCACAATTGTCGGTCTTTTTTTGTTTATAGTGCAACTGCAAAGGTGATCAAATACCACCAAAAGAAAGCTCTATTTGTGGGGAAAAAAAGGACATAAATTTTGTTTGGGTACATCGTTGCATGTCCGCGCAATTGTCAGTTAAAGCAACGCAGTGCCGTATCGCAAAAAATAACCTGGTCAGGAAGAAAACCTTCCGGAGCTGAAATGGTTAAAGGAACTCGGCAGGTAGGCTATTCCAAACATCTTAGAGAACTAACCACATGTCTGTAGATGTAGGCTGCCTCAAATCTTTCTGTTTATTCTTGTAATCCCAGACAGACATGATGATGTTGCGATAAGGGCTCTGTGGGGGCCAAACAATCACTTCCACGACTCCTTGTTTTTATTTACGCTGAACATAGTTCTTAATTACATTGGCTGTATGTTTGGAGCTGTTGTCTTTTTGTAGAATACATTTGGGGCAAATCACAAGCCTCCCTGATGGTATGGCATTATGGATAATAAAAGCATGTAATCCCTCCACAGACTATGCTCTAAGGATATGTAAACCCTCCTTTTAAAAAAAAAAAAAAAAAACATGTCATACCTCCTCTGTGCAGTTGGTCTTGCACAGAGTGGCCCCGATCCTCCTCTTCTGGGGTCCCTCAGCGGCGCTCCTGGCTCCTCCTCTTCTCGAGTGCCCTGCCAGAGAAGCGCTCTCCCTTGGGGCACCCTTGTGGGTGCTCTCCCGTGTCCTGCTGCTGCATACATTGACACAGACAGCAGGACTCGGCTCCGCCCCTGGCTCCCGCATCATTGGATTTAATTGACAGCAGCCGAAGCCAATGGCTGCATTGCTATCAATCTGTCGAATCAGGACCCGAGACACCGGCTGCAGCAGGTGTGCTCGTCCCCGGAGAGGTTTTTATTTAAAAGTACAATGCATCATAGCAGATGAGTAAAAAAAATACTGGTGACCACGAGTTAAAAAATGCCCCAGTTGAAGTCCGTTGGGACGAAACGCGTCGGGCTGCCTTCGCTTGCTCCCCACATTGCTTTTTAAATAAAAATTAACTCATGATCACCAGTATTTTTGTACTCATCTGCTATGTTGCATTGTACTTTTAAATAAAAACCTCTCCGTTTTTGACCCCATATGGAGCTTCTCAATTTTTTATCTTCACCACGGTTTGATTGAGCCTATCTTGTATACACCATTGACCTCCAGACGGCTCCCCTATTGGGTGGAGGTTCCATGCTTCTTTGAGAGCCACTTACATCCAGGAACTTTGGCTTAATTACTACTGTCAAGGAGTGGGACCATCCCATGCGGAGTGACCTTCTTTCTGCCAACTTTTAACCCTGAGGCATTCAGCCTACACAAGCCTGATTGACCCACTACCACTGGTAAGAGTACCCATCCATACTCTTTTGATAGAGGATTTCCATGTTTCAACAGCTTCACAGCCAGTCACACATTATTTTTACCACCATCACTTTTATCGAGGACTCACAAGTCATGTTTTAGATGGACATGTTTTTTCAGTAGTTTCTTTTATATTTGAACTCTCACATTCTCTTGTTCACACATGTGAACATTGGACTTTCACTTTACATATTTACAACATACGTTTATATGTTTTGGCACGATTTATTATTTCAGTTTATTACCGTCATATTATTGTATTTAGCGCTACACTTTATGATTTTCACATTTTGTTTGGACTTTGTTTTGTTTAGCAGCCCTTCTGTCACATTTGAGTTTAGCGCAGTCATTGCTCCAAATTTTTTCTACACATGCAGTAAAATGACAAGGTGAAAAAGGTGCTGTGCTCCCCTTCCTCTCGTGCCCTCACTCACAAACTTTCAATGGAAATATCGCCTTTGGTAAAAGATGAGGGATCCTATATGGCTCTATGGATAGTTCCTCAACTCTTCCTCCCATTTCCACCAACTTTCCATGGTAATTTTACATACTTTGTTACAAGAATGCACAATGTGAGTGTAAACCTTTTTATTTAGAGTGTAAGTTCAGCTTTATAGAAAAATCTGTAAGGTGAACTTACACAGGTCCCCCTCCTCGCACCCCCCCCCCCGGTTCCGCTGACCCGTACTGCCACAATCTCCGGTTCTAAGCCCCGGTATATCCGCAGCAGGAGCCCGGGGCTTAAAAATCCTCTCTTCACCTTCGCGTCTTCTGTATAGCTGACAGGATGGGCTATGCGGCTGCCTATTGGTTGGGGCCATCCATGTGACGGCGCTGACCAATTAGAATGCTCCAAAACATCCTCCTGATGAGGGATGTTTTGGACATTCAGCTCAGAGGATTTCTAAGCTCCGGACACCTGGCGCCCATATACCATGGCTTAGAACCGGAGATTTCGGCGGTACAGGTCAGCAGGACCGGGGGGGGCAGGGGGGCGAGGAGGGGGACCTGTGTAAGTTCACCTTAGAGTTTTCTGTAAGGGTGAACTTACCCTTTAAATAAATATAAATAAATAAAATATAAATATAATAAATATAAATAAATAAAATTTAATTTAATCCATACGGTATCACACTATGAATGTTTACTTTTCCTTCAATGATAACGTGTAATTAGTGCAAATGCCAATGAGGAGGGGGAAAACCAGTAGAGCCACTGCAAGCGTGCACAGCGCTGGATCAAGATTGGTATCAGGTAAGTATTGGGGGGCAATGCTGCACACAGAAGGTGCTTTACCTTCATGCATAATGCATGAAGGTAAAAAAAAAAAACCTTCGGCCTTTACAACCATTTTAAGTAAATATTAGCTTTGTCCAAGTAAAATGCTTTCACAATTTTAGAAAGCTATTTTTTTGCCTGGTTTTGAATGTCAATGTAACTTGTTCCTTTAATGTTTTATGAACAATAACAAAAACTAAAACAGCTGCTTATCTACAGAATTGGTTTGTAGTATAGCAATCATAATATCTTAACATGTATACCAGGTAAAACATCAATTTATAAATAATATGAACAGGAGATACCCACCTGTGGAGTAAGGGTGTTCAGGGCAGCCAGAGCAGATTCCAGCAAAGGCAAAGCTGCAGCCAGCTCGCTGTCACATTCATCCTTGATTGCTTTGGCAGCCAATGCTTGTTCATTAGCTACTGCTTCATCTGCTTTCACAATCTTCTCTGTCTTGGCCACCTCAATTGACTCTCTCTCAATGACTACCATCGTCTCATTCACTTTTTTGCTGGCTTCCTTCAGCTGTGGCTGGAGAGCTTCCAACTCACTTTGCATTGTAGTGACTTGGGATGATGCAGATTCCAGTTTCTGTAAGCCCACTTCATATCGCTGTTTCATTTTCATTACTTCTCTGCAAGAATTTAAATGATTTTAGTATGATAATAATAAATTACTGAAGTATACCAAGACATGTTCAAGACTATTGCATAATCAGTGTCTCTATGCACCCTGTCAAAGGACTACGAGCAGGATAAGTCTGTGGGGTCAATTTACTTATGTATATATGAAAGTGGGGTAATGGCGCTCCCTCGAGTTTAATCGGGCAGATATATGGTATGCTAAACCACCAATAATTATATATAAACTCCACATACACCCTCCACGTCCATGTGTGTGCAGATAAAAAATAAAAAATAAACAGTATATGAAATCTAATAATATTATAATAATGTGGTAAAAGGGCTATCCTGTCAAGCCCTATTTAATATGAAGTGGTAGGTACTTAATTAAATAGACTCAACTTATATATGTGTGCACATTCCAAGTAGTGTTCCAAAATACCCACAAGTGCCAATGAACAGGTTAATTGCAGGCTGGTTGAACACCCAATCCCACATTAGGCCTTCACCATAATTAACCTTATGCGTAAACCAAACCAAAAACAAAAACACAAGTGCTGGTTACCGACAATAACCTTATATTAATTACTAAACATATTCATAAATAGTCCAAAGCATGTAGATCAGTCCGTGATTGTGAAATAAAACTCCAGTGCAATGTGGAAGCACCCCAGCCAAAAAACTTGGAAACAGACTTAAATTTGTGACTTCAGTGCGTTCAGCGTTCTTGGTGACTTGGTGCTCCCCCTCAAGGGTCCCCACTCACCGAATCCATCCACCCCAGAGGGGTAACTCGCATAAGGAATGTAGTCTCTGTGATCCTCCTGCCGCCACGATAGGTAGGTTTTCCAGGAAAATCCTCAGCATATGCAGATGGAGAAGTTATAATCACTCATGCAGAAAAAAAGGGGGAAAGATGGACTCCCATGGTGTAGTATTTAGATTTAATCCAAAAAAGACTTTATTTAAAACTTAAGAATAAAAAACTATAGTCCAGATCAACTGGCTATAGAGTTGGGCATCATACAGATAAAAACAAAAAACATGAAATAATAAGCACACCGTTATCCTAGGTATGCAGCAAAAAAAGATTTTTTTTTTTTTTTTGCTGCATACCTAGGATAACGGTGTGCTTATTATTTCATGTTTTTTGTTTTTATCTGTATGATGCCCAACTCTATAGCCAGTTGATCTGGACTATAGTTTTTTATTCTTAAGTTTTAAATAAAGTCTTTTTTGGATTAAATCTAAATACTACACCATGGGAGTCCATCTTTCCCCCTTTTTTTCTGCATGAGTGATTATAACTTCTCCATCTGCATATGCTGAGGATTTTCCTGGAAAACCTACCTATCGTGGCGGCAGGAGGATCGCAGAGACTACATTCCTTATGCGAGTTACCCCTCTGGGGTGGATGGATTCGGTGAGTGGGGACCCTTGAGGGGGAGCACCAAGTCACCAAGAACGCTGAACGCACTGAAGTCACAAATTTAAGTCTGTTTCCAAGTTTTTTGGCTGGGGTGCTTCCACATTGCACTGGAGTTTTATTTCACAATCACGGACTGATCTACATGCTTTGGACTATTTATGAATATGTTTAGTAATTAATATAAGGTTATTGTCGGTAACCAGCACTTGTGTTTTTGTTTTTGGTTTGGTTTACGCATAAGGTTAATTATGGTGAAGGCCTAATGTGGGATTGGGTGTTCAACCAGCCTGCAATTAACCTGTTCATTGGCACTTGTGGGTATTTTGGAACACTACTTGGAATGTGCACACATATATAAGTTGAGTCTATTTAATTAAGTACCTACCACTTCATATTAAATAGGGCTTGACAGGATAGCCCTTTTACCACATTATTATAATATTATTAGATTTCATATACTGTTTATTTTTTATTTTTTATCTGCACACACACGGACGTGGAGGGTGTATGTGGAGTTTATATATAATTATTGGTGGTTTAGCATACCATATATCTGCCCGATTAAACTCGAGGGAGCGCCATTACCCCACTTTCATATATACATATACAGTTATTTCTGAAACACCTGTGGGGTTTCTTTAGGGGGGCTGCACACCTTTATATATGTCCTAAGCGCAGTCTCTTTATTGTATTTAATCAATTTACTTATGCCCCATACACACGATCGGACATTGATCGGACATTCCGACAACAAAATCCATGGATTTTTTCCGACGGATGTTGGCTCAAACTTGTCTTGCATACACACGGTCACACAAAGTTGTCGGAATTTCTGAACGTCAAGAACGCGATGACGTACAACATGTATGACGAGCCGAGAAAAATGAAGTTCAATAGCCGAGAAAAATGAAGTTCAATAGCCAGTGCGGCTCTTCTGCTTGATTCCGAGCATGCATGGCACTTTGTACGTCGGAATTGTGTACACACGATCGGAATTTGCGCAAACGAATTTTGTGGTCGGAAAATTAGAGAACCAGATCTCAAATTTTGTGCGACGGAAATTCCAATGGAAACTGTCCGATGGAGCCTACACACGGTTGGAATTTCCGACAACAAGCTCCGATCGCATTTTTTACGTCGGAAAGTCCGACCGCGTGTACGTGGTATAAGAGATAAATATTGCATTCATTTTTTTGCCTTAACCACTCAAGAACCAAGCCTCTTTTTGAGATTTGTTGTTTACAAGTTACAAAACAGGTTTTTTTGCTAAAAAATTACTTAGAACCCCCAAACATTATACATTTTTTTTCTAACACCCTAGAGAATAAAATGGCGGTTGTTGCAATACTTTCTGTCACACCGTATTTGTGCAGCGGTCTTACAAGTGCACTTTTTTAATTAAAAAATAAGACAGCAGTAAAGTTAGCCCAAATTTTTTATATTGTGAAAGATAATGTTACACCGAGTAAATTGATAACCAACATGTCACGCTTCAAAATTGCGCCCGCTCATGGAATAGCGACAAACTTTTACCCTTAAAAATCTCCATAGGCGACATTTAAAAAATTCTACAGGTTGCACGTTTTGAGTTACAGAGGAGGTCTAGGGCTAGAATTATTGCTCTACCGATCACGGCGATACCTCACATGTGTGGTTTGAATACCGTTTTCATATGCAGGTTCTACTCACTTATGTCACTTATTCACTTCTGCACGCGAGCTCAGCGGGACGGGCGCGTTTAAAAAAAATTTTTTTTTCTTCCTTATTTATTTTACCTTTTATTTTTATACTGTTCTTTTAAAGAAATTGTATTACTTTTATTCCCATTACAAGGAATGTAAACATCCCTTGTAATAGAAAAAAAGCACGACAAGACCTATTAAATATGAGATCTGGGGTCAAAAAGACCTTAGATCTCATATTTACACTAAAATGCAATAAAAAATAAAAATAAAAATAAAATGTTGTCATTTTAAAAAAAAAAAACCCTTTAAGAACTTTGGGCGGAAGCCCAAACCACATATATTGCATGTGATAATCATTAGTAAACTGACCCGTATAAGCTTTATGTGAAGAGAACTCATATTGATGAAGACTTCAACTTTTTATTTAATATACTGAAAATTTTTAACGAAAACTAAAATATTCCAATATGAAATGTAGTAATAATGTAAACCTGCATCACTTTTAAAAAATGTGTTCTCTTGGAGCAAGGAAGGACAAAACAACTATTTTGGGCATTTTGCACTATAAAATAATGTTAAATATTCATAGGAATTTGAAAACTATTCTTTGATACTAGAAATTTTGACATACAGATTTGATTAACTTTTGATCAACTATTTAATCCTAAATGATGTTGTTTCTGTTGTGTCACTGTAAATCCTGACAACAACCACCAGTTAATATATTAAAATGTGGCTTGTCCCTGCATTGGTGATTTGTGTGTCTTTAGGCTCTGTCATACTAAAATCCAATAAATGATCTGCCTGATCTAGTGATGATACTTACAATCGTTTTTTCTCCAGTAATGTTTTAAATGTAGAGATTAGTTCCAAATAAGATGTGGGTGTAACATAATTATATCTCTGTAGCTCCATGCGGAACTTCTCAGACAGGTTAATGGTAGAAGTGTGGAAGATTTTACACATGTCAATGCAACCATTCTTAATTTCTTCTGACATTTCTATATCTTCTAAATAGCGTGTTGCTACGGCTTGAAGTGCATCTTCTGGCCAGGTCTAAAAAACAGGTTTGAAACAGAATATTCTTTAAAGAATATGACATAAAGTCATGATGCCCATAGCAGTTAAACTCCATATTACCAAAAACAAAAAATAATATTATTGAAACATAACTCAACATGGGCATTCCCATAATTACATTTCAAGACATTTTCTCCTAATATATACATAGAATTTTAGTATATCCCCTAATCTTCTGTTGTTTAGAATATCCTCCATAAGGCTACTTTCACACTGGAATGGGCGGGCTCCGGTGGTAAAGCGGCGCTATTTTTAGCGCCGCTTTACCGTCCTTTTAGTGGCGCTATTCAGCTGCTAGCGAGGAGGTTTTAACCCCCTGCTAGCGGCCAAAAAAAGGTTAAAACTGTTGCCGGCGGTTTGGCGGTGCTGCCCCATTGTTTTCAATGGGTAGGGGCGCATTAGGAGCGGTGAATACACCGCTCCAACAGCGCTGTAAAGATGTGGCTTGCAGGACTTTTTTGACCGTCCTGCAAGCACACCACTCCAGTGTGAAAGCACTCGGGCTTTCACACTGGAGACACAGGAGAGGCTCTTTACAGGCGCTATTTTTAGCACTGTAGCGCCTGTAAAGCGCCTCAGTGTGAAAGTAGCCTTAGTGTGATTTCCTATATGGGATAGCAAAATAGCTTAGTGGTGGCCTTGCAGTGCTGGAAAGGTGTGTTTAAGTCCTACCAGGCACACCACTTGCAAGGCCAGTTGATACACAGCATATTACCCATTATCAGTTACACATACTCAACACAATTAAGGCCCCTTTCACACTGAGGCGCTTCTAAACTGCCAGTAAAACACTAAGCACTTTTGAAGAGCTTTTCAGGCGCTTTTGAAGAGCTTTTCAGGTGACTTTGAAGAGCTTTCCATTCATTTCAATGGAGAGGGGCGTATTTTCACCACCCTGCCAGCGCACTGCCCCAGTCTGAAAGCATTCATTGATTTTAATGGAAATAGGTTTTCGTGAGCTTTTCAGGCGCTTTTTTTAGCGTGAAAGCGCCTGAAAAGCTCCTCAGTGTGAAAGGGGTCTAAGGTCAGGTTCACATCTATTTGTGTCCGCTTTTGTGCATTTTTTAAATGCGTTGTAGCACACATATATCATTCTATTGGGCATCGCAGCACATGAAAATGAACAGAAAAATGGAAGTGCATCATTTTTCCAACTGCAATGGACCACAGAAACCCAAGCAGCTTTATTGAATAACATGCATTGTTCTGATTTAAAATGCATGAGACCTAAAGAATAAGTTTTCATCACTCTAAGTATGCAGGTGGGAGTAAAAGCTTATTCACACCATGTCCATTAAGCTGGATTGATCTGCATAGATCAATGCAGGCTCAATGCAAGGGCACATAGAAAACAAGTGTTTTCTATGTGCGTTGGTACAATGTGCTGAAAATGCAGTACGTTTCCTTTTTACGCAGTTAAACTCACCACACTGTATGTCACTACACCACTGCATGTCAGAACATGCTGCAATGCATGTAGTTTTATGTTATAACACTTCAATAAAGTTTAAAAAAGTAAAAAAAAACAAAAAAAACAGTAACCAGTGTGATGCATTGTAACAATGCACTTCACCATCTGCCACTGCCCCAGCACAAAGCACACCAGCATGCACACGTTTTAAAGTGCAGGCTGGTGAAAATGAGCCCTAAATCACAAATATCCGTGGTATTTTTTCACATGGTCGTATGCCATAAGTAGATGCATGTGTCTAATCAAAATTTAATAGTAATGATATTTAAAAAATTACCTGAAACCAATCAATTGTACAGCAGTTAACAAGAGCTGGAAACTTCCGGAGTCGGTTTCGGAATGCATCTCCTATAGGACTCATTGCAAGGACGATGTGTAGCTGATCCCGGCAACGGTCAATGAACAAGTTGAAAAGGGCAAGAGGACTACCATCAGTTTGTTTTAGTTTATCTCTTTGCCGGTCTATCTGTCGCATCTTTTCACATATTTCTTGTTTCTCATCAGGTGCAAAAAGATTTGGAACCTCTCCAGCATTGAGCAAATTATTAATATCTTCCAAGAAAGATTCTTTTTTAATCTGTGAGTCTGTAAACAGGAAAACTCCTGGCATTTCCCCCTCAGCAGACTGTCTCAAAATTAGTTTTAAGTCCTCCCGCCATTCAGTAGTACCATAGCTCTTTGAGATTTCCACTTGGAAAAGTTTTTGGTCAGCCATGTGAACAGCTAATCGAGTGACTGACTGACGGCCACTTCCACCAACACCAACTAATAAGGCATGGCTACGAGGCTGTTTCAAAATGCGTGATATTCTACATATGTGTTCAATCGCAAATCGGAATAAAACCAAATTCATGGGTTTCTTACTAATGTTATTAAATTCTTCCAAATGGCTTTCCACAACTGAATATAGTTTATCAAAATTGGTTATTTCTTTGTAATTTGTATCTTCCCTCTTAAGGTCATGGAAATCACAAAACATTAAACTGCGTATGTCATCCTCCTCAACCTTGCCATCATTGTTAAAATCTAGATGCTGAAAGAGTTGATGAAAGTCTTCCCTCATGTGGCTTTTCACAACTTCCTCAATATATCCAACAAGCCAAGATCGATCTGCATTATCAACAAGTCGGTCATAGTAAATGCGAAGGATCTAAAGAATAAAAAAAAAATTATAGTGTTATTAATAAATATTTATGCTGACAAGGCCAGCGGACATGCATCAACTTGAAATGATTGTTATCTTCAGTAGCGGTAGCAATGTTCATTCCATTCTATAGCCCTAGATAGAACAAAGCAGAATATGCATGGTCTGGGTTCAAATATATAAAGTATAGCAATTTTTTGTGCTGCAAATCTTTGAGCATATCCAATTAACACACCGCATTATTCTCAGAAAGAAGCAGCCAGTTTGCAAAGTCAAGTCCCGACACTCTTAAAGCGGAACTTTACCCATTACAACTTGATCAAAAAAATAAGAGTTCTTTAGGAAGGAACATACATTCCACATTATTAATTATGCTACCAAAATTAGTGTTGGCTGTAAATTGCCTCCAGCATCGCTCCTGTTTCATCTTGCTGGAGGCTGCCATTTTGTTGAAGCCCAAAGCCCCTGAACAGCAGTACACCTTTAGGCTGTCAGCAGATCCAGCAGCTCTGATTTTTGGCACAATGCCAAAAATGGACAGCAATTGAGCATGTGCAGAGCAGGGCGAGGCAGTGTGTTACTGGATTTTAAACAGTATAGGCACTTATTTTTAATGTTTTACATAACTATACCTGCAAAAGGGCCAGCCTAAAGTGATCTAGATGAACTTCATTTTCTGACTAATGTTCCACTTTAAAATTACCCTTTGTAAAATCTAAGTGTGCTACTGACCTCAAACACTATATGAATGCTGGTAAGTTCATGCAAAGGCATTTTTTCTATGCATTCACAGAATTTCACATGTTTGTGTCTATGGAAAAAGCCAGCTCAAACTTTGCATATTCACTCACTTCTGCAGTGATTGCTTCTGAATGGATGCTTCTATAGGCAGCTTTTAAAAATATATATATCTCAGTTGTTGATTTACAGAAATAACTAATTGTAATTTTTTCTAAATCCTAAGTCTATGATTGTTCTCCCAACCACACAAGGCTAATACTTAAAGAGTTTGTTAACCCAAAAAGAAAAATGCTGCTCCTGTCCCTTTAATGTACAATTAGCAGCTGGTGCTTTTACTTTTTAAATTATCCCTCTGTATCTCTTACAATAGCTGTTTGATAATGCCATGTCCTGACTCCCCCCTGAGTTCTGACCACAATTACCATGTCTGCTAATCCGAGAGATCGTAGTCTGTGCGTGTCTGCATCACACGCAGCTCTCCTATTCTCCTCTGTGCCTGTCTTCAGCTCTCTCATTGTCTGCTCGGCTCTCATACTTAACCTGAAAAGCTCCTATCCCCTCTGTATTTGGACAAGAAGTTCCTGTGTCTGTGTTTTATCATAAATATGCATATATGCAGATAACACATCGGCTTCCTGCAATCACATGACTCCTCGGCTCTGTCTCTCCTCTCCTCCCCAGCTGACATCATTGGCAGTGCCCCCCACCCCCCCGGAACTGTCAGCTGGCAGAGGAGAGGAGAGAAAAGGCAACTGATCGTAGGAAGAAGGTGTTTTATCAGTACAGATAGATGTATTTATCAGTGGCGGCTGGTGCTCAAAATTTTTGGGGGGGGCGCAGACAAACTGAAAAATACTGAAACACCCCCCCATCAATTGCAGCCTCACTGTGCCCATTAAATGCAGCCATTGTGCTCATAAAATGCAGCCATTGTGCCCATCAAACGCAGCCACTGTGCTCATCAAATTCAGCCACTTGTGCCCATCATATGCAGCCACTTGTGCGCATCAAACGCAGTCACTTGTGCCCATCAAATTCAGCCACTTGTGCCCATCATATGCAGCCACTTGTGCCCATCATATGCAGCCACTTGTGCCCATCAAACGCAGCCTCTTGTGCCCATCATATACAGCCAATTGTGCCCGTCAAATGCAGCCACTTGTGCCAGTCTCATGCAGCCACTTGTGCCAGTCAAATGCAGCCACTTGTGCCCCTCAAATGCAGTCACTTGTTAACAGATTCTCCCAACTGAGCTGTGGATCTCTGCAGCTCCTCCAGAGTTACCATGGGCCTCTTGGCTGATTCTCTGATTAATGCTCTCCTTGCCCGGCCTGTCAGTTTAGGTGGACGGCCATGTCT
The DNA here is from genome assembly GCF_042186555.1 of Aquarana catesbeiana. Taxonomy (NCBI): domain Eukaryota; kingdom Metazoa; phylum Chordata; class Amphibia; order Anura; family Ranidae; genus Aquarana; species Aquarana catesbeiana. The sequence goes on from NC_133329.1 coordinate 243,279,419, forward strand.
TGATAGGGTTGCAGTTGTGCCATACTCTTTCCATTTTCGGATGAGGGATTGAGCAGTGCTCCGTGAGATGTTCAAAGCTTGGGATATTTTTTTTATAACCGAACCCTGCTTTAAACTTCTCCACAACTTTATCCCTGAGCTGTCTGGTGTGTTCCTTGGCCTTCGTGATGCTGTTTGTTCACTAAGGTTCTCTAACAATCCTCTGAGGGCTTCACAGAACAGCTGTATTTATACTGAGATTAAATTACACACAGGTGGACTCTATTTACTAATTAAGCGACTTCTGAAGGCAATTGGTTCCACTTGATTTTAGATAGGTAAATCAGAGTAAAGGGGATGAATACAAATGCATGCCACACTTTTCACATATTTATTTGTAAAAAATGTTGAAAACCATGTATCATTTTCTTTCCACTTCACAATTATGTGCCACTTTGTGTTGGTCTATCACATAAATTCCCAATAAAATATATTTACGTTTTTGGTTGTAACATGATAAAATGTGGAACATTTCAAAGGGTATGAATACTTTTTCAAGGCACTGTATCTATTGAAGAACCTAGGATTAAACTTGTATGCCCTAATGATCTTCCCCACTGTGAATATCCCAAGGGTGTAGCTGATGGCACCTTGGTCACAAGCTGTGTATCAGAGCTGCTATCAGCAACTCTTTCTACAGTGATTAATGTTTTAGGTGTTACATTGTTAGTGCTAGGTAAAACATAAACAACGTTAGGTCAACAACGATAGATACATTATAATTAACCACAACTGTCATGGGGAAGCTAATTACAGTGGAATTTCTAATAGAGATGCTAAAACAAACCTGAAAATAGAAAATAAGTTGTTTTCATTTGGAGGTGTTAAAGTGGTTGTTTAAAGGGGTGTTCCGGCCAAAATTATACTTTTTAAATAAAAATACCCCTATAATACACAAGCTTAATGTATTCTAGTAAAGTTAGTCTGTAAACTAAGGTCTGTTTTGTCAGTTTATAGCAGTAGTTTGTTATTTTATAAATTTACAGCAGGCCGTGGCCATCTTAAGTGTGGGCATCTGAAGCCAGACTGTATTTCTTCCTGGATCTCATCCTTGCAGATCTCGCTCAGTGCAGCACAAGCCGTGTAATAGGTTTCAGGTCAGGTTTCCATAGCAACGGCAGTTTCAGAGGAAGTTGCCGCCCCTTCCCAGAAGGCATTGCAAACAGGAAATGATGCGATGGGCTGCGGCCAGGGAGGAGGAAGTGAAAAATGAATACAGCAGATATACAGTAGGTGCTGAGAAAAAAAATAAAAAAATATCCAATTTGTTTACAGTGCACAGTTTAGTGAGGGATGCTGAAGAGTTGTAAAAGTGGGTGGAACTCCACTTTAAGCCACTTGTATAAAATGCTCCCATCCCCTCTGTATTAGAACAATAATTTCCCCTGTGCCTGTGTTGTATCATAAATACCAGTGGTGGACCGTGCACTGTGGGCGCACAGGCGCCGCCCCCTCATCCATGCACCCGGCCCCTTTCAGGATGCCAGACGCATGGATTCCTATGGCGGGGGTGGTACTTTTTGAAGCACCTGTGCCCATCAAATGCAGCCACTTGTGCCCATCAAATGAAGCCACTTGTGCCCGTCATATGCAGCCACTGTGCCCAGTATATGCAGCCACTTGTGCCCATCATATGCAGCCACATGTGCCCGTCAAATGCAGCCACTTGTGCCCGTCAAATGCAGCCACTTGTGCCCATCATATGCAGCCACTTGTGCCCATCACATGCAGCCACTTGTGCCCATCACATGCAGCTACTTGTGGCCATCAAATGCAGCCATGTGTGCCCATTAAATGCAGCCATTTGTGCCCATCATATGCAGCCACTGTGCCCATCATATGCAGCCACTTGTGCCCAGTATATGCAGCCACTTGTGCCCGTCATATGTAGCCACGTGTGACCATCACATGCAGCCACTTGTGCCCATCAAATGCAGCCACTTGTGTCCATTAAATGCAGCCACTTGTGCTCATCATATGCAACCACTGTGCCCATCATATGCAGCCACTTGTGCCCTTTAAATGCAGCCACTTATGCCCATCAAATGCAGCCACTTGTGCCCAGTATATGCAGCCACTTTTGCCCAGTATATGCAGCCACTCATGCCCACCGATCCCCCCCACTCGCGGGGCTCGTCGTTTTGGGGGGCAGCACCCACCCTCCACGTGGCTCTGGCAGTAAACCCCAACCCCCCCTGGCGCGGCTCTGGCAGCACCCTCCTGACACTTACCAAGCAGCAGCTCCTCTCAGTGAAACAGGTCTGACGCCCTGCATTCTGATTGGCAGGGAGGACGGTTAATGTGAAAATAGTGAAAATTTATTCGCTATCGTCACACAATTGGGTGGGATCAGGGCGCACTCTCTGTGCCCCAAGCCCACCCTATTTTGAAGCCTATTAGAGCCTCTGGCTCTAATCAGGTGCTTCAAAAAGTACCACCCCCCTTTCACCCTCGCCATAGGAATCCATGCGTCCGGCGTCCTGAAAGGGGCTGGGCGCATGGATGGGGGGGCGGCACCTGTGCGCCCACAGTGCACGGGCCGACACTGGTGTTTATGATACAACACAGGCACAGGGGAAATTATTGCTCTAATACAGAGGGGATGGGAGCATTTTATACAAGTGGCTTAACAACCAATTTAACCCATCAAATACAGCCACTTGTGTTCATCAAATGCAGCCACTTGTGCCCATCATATGCAGCCACTGTGCCCAGTATATGCAGCCACTTGTGCCCGTCATATGCAGCCACTTGTGCCCATCAAATGCAGCCACTTGTGCCCATCATATGCAGCCACTTGTGCCCATCATATGCAGCCACTTGTGCCCATCAATGCAGCCACTTGTACCCATCACATGCAGCCACTTGTGCCCATCAAATGCAGCCACATGTGCCTATCAAATGCAGCCACTTGTGCCCATCATATGCAGCCACTTGTGCCCATCAAATGCAGCCACTTGTGCCCATCATATGCAGCCACTTGTGCCCATCATATGCAGCCACTTGTGCCCATCACATGCAGCTACTTGTGCCCATCAAATGCAGCCACTTGTGCCCAGTATATGCAGCCACTCGTGCCCACCGACCCCCCCCCACTCGCGGGGCTCGTGGCTCTGGTGGCAGCACCCCCCCGTGTGGCTCTGGCAGTAAACCCCAACCCCCCCTGGAGCGGCTCTGGCAGCACCCCCCTGACACTTACCAGGCAGCAGCTCCTCTCAGTGAAACTGACACCCTGCATCCTGATTGGCATGGAGGAAGGTTAGTGTGAAAATAGCAAAAATTCATTTGCTATCATCACACAATTGGGTGGGATCAGGGCGCACTCTCTGTACCCCGAGCCCATCCTATTTTGAAGCCTATTAGAGCCTCTGGCTCTAATCAGGTGCTTCAAAAAGTACCACCCCCTCCCACCCCCGCCATAGGAATCCATGCGTCCGGCATCCTGAAAGGGGCCGGGCGCATGGATGGGGGGGCGGCGCCCGTGTGCCCACAGTGCACGGGCCGCCACTGGTATTTATTAGACATGTGCATTAGTTTTCGTCCAAATGCATTTTCGTCCGAGTTTCGGGTATTTTAGTTATCGTTTTAACAAACGATAACAAATGTGCAGAATCCGAAAACCGAAAGATCCGACATAAACAAATGCTTTATTTTCATTTTCGTTGCGACAACAGTTCGATATAGATAGGAGATTCGACATGACGCTGACAATAGCGATCTGTGTCCATCGAACCTGTGGTCGAATGTGCCTAACCTTAGCTCTGTTAGTCCAAGATTATTCTACATAGAGAGAAAAAATTCAACATAGAGAGAAAAGATTCGACATTATAGAGAATATAGCAAAAAAGGTTGAATGTGCCTAACCTAACTCTATTAGTCCAAGATTATTCGACATAGAGAGAAAAGATTCGACATAAAGATTCGACGAAGCAGTCGCCGCGAGCGGACATTTATGGTCAAATGCTCCGCCAATAGGCTATAGAAGAATTCTAATGTTGGTTGACTAGTAATAATAATTAATAAATATAATTATTACTAGTGTCGTACAACATTAGAATTCTATTATAGCTTGTAGGCGGAACATTCGACTGGAAATGTACGATTGCGGCGTCGTACAGTTTAGCTGCTCCATCAAATCTTCTTAGAACATTCAACAGACACCATAAGCCTTCAATGACAGATTCGACCTTAATTTTATCGGATTTTCGGACAAATGCATTTTTTTTTTAACAAAACGAAATAAATAAAAACGAATTTCGGGAATAGCTAAATAAATGTATTTTTCGGATGAAAAAGAAATTCCAAAACAAAATATTTCAGTGTGCACATGTCTAGTATTTATGATACAACACAGCCACAGGGGGAAATTATTGTTCTAATACAGAGGGGATGGGAGCATTTTATACAAGTGGCTTAACAACCACTTTAACACCTCCAAATGAAAACAACTTATTTTCTATTTTCAGGACTGTTTTAGCAGCTCTATTAGAAATTCCACTGTTATTAGCTTCCCCGTGACAGTTGTGGTTAATTATAATGTATCTATCTTTGTTGACCTAACATTGATAATGTTTTACCTAGCACTAACAATGTAACACCTAAAACATTAATCACTGTAGAAAAAGCTGCTGATAGCAGCTCTGATACACAGCTTGTAACTTGGATCCCAACAGCTACACCCTTGGGATAGTCACAGTGGGGAAGATCATTAGGGCATACAAGTTTAATCCTAGGTTCTTCAATAGATACAGTGCCTTGAAAAAGTATTCATACCCCTTGAAATGTTCCACATTTTATCACGTTACAACCAAAAACGTAAATATATTTTATTGGGACTTTATGTGATAGACCAACACAAAGTGGCAACTAATTGTGAAGTGGAAAGAAAATGATAAATGCTTTTCAACATTTTTTACAAATAAATATGTGAAAAGTGTGGCATGCATTTGTATTCATCCCCTTTACTCTGATTCATCTAAAATCTAGTGGAACCAATTGCCTTCAGAAGTTGCCTAATTAGTACATAGAGTCCACCTGTGTGTAATTTAATCTCAGTATAAATACAGCTGTTCTGTGAAGCCCTCAGAGGTTTGTTAGAGAACCTTAGTGAACAAACAGCATCATGAAGGCCAAGGAACACACCAGAAACAGAAGGGTCCAGGGTGGCCCCAGGATTGCCAACAAAGAGAGAGGCTACAACATAGTGAGATCAAAACCAAACAAGGAACACACCAGACAGCTCAGGGATAAAGTTATGGAGAAGTTTAAAGCAGGGTTCGGTTATAAAAAAAAATCCCAAGCTTTGAACATCTCATGGAGCACTGTTCAATCCATCATCCAAAAATGGAAAGAGTATGGCCCAACTGCAACCCTATCAAATCATGGCCGTCCACCTAAACTGACAGGCCAGGCAAGGAGAACATTAATCGGAGAAGCAGCCAAGAGGTCCATGGTAACTCTGGAGGAGCTGCAGAGATCCACAGCTCAGGTGGGAGAATCTGTCCACAGGACAACTATTAGCCATGCACTTCACAAATCTGGCCTTTATGAAAGAGTGGCAAGAAGAAAGCCATTGTTGAAAAAAATCCATAAGAAGTCCCGTGTGCAGTTTGCGAGAAGCCATGTGGGGGACACAGCAAACATGTGGAGGAAGGTGCTCTGGTCAGATGAGACCAAAATAGAACTTTTTGGCCAAAAAGCAAAACGCTATGTGTGGCGGAAAACGAATACTGCACATCACCCTGAACACACCATCCCCACCGTGAAACATGGTGGTGGCATCATCATGTTATGTAGATGCTTTTCTTCAGCAGGGACAGGGAAGCTGGTCAGAGTTGATGGGAAGATGGATGGAGCCAAATACAGGCCAATCTTAGAAGAAAACCTGTTGGAGTCTGCAAAAGACTTGAGACTGGGGCGGAGGTTCACCTTCCAGCAGGACAAGGACCCTAAACATACAGTGAAAGCTACGCCTACAGTGGAATGGTTTAGATCAAAGTATATTCATTTGTTAGAATGGCCCAGTCAAAGTCCAGACCTAAATCCAATTGATAATCTGTGGCAAGACTTGAAAATTGCTGCTTACAGACTCTCTTCATCCAAACTGGCAGAGCTTGAGCAATTTTGCAAAGAAGAATGGGCAAACATGTCACTCTCTAGATGTGCAAACCTGGTAGAGACATCCCCAAAAAAGACTTGCAGTTGTTATTGCAGCGAAAGGTGGTTCTACAAAGTATTGACTCAGGGGGGCGGAATACAAATGCGCACCACACTTTTCACATATTTATTTGTAAAACATGTTGAAAACCAATTATCATTTTCCTTCCACTTCACTGTTATGTGCCACTTTGTGTCGGTCTATCACATAAAATCAAAATAAAATACATTTACATTTTTGGGTGTAACATGACAAATTGTGGAAAATGTCAAGGGGTAAGAATACTTTTTCAAGGCACTGTAGATAAGCAATTTTATGATTACAGCTTTAACACTAAAGGCTACCATACACGGCTTGATTTTTTGCCAATTCCTGCTGCTTAGCCCTATTGGCACCAAGCAGCTCAACAAACTTTAAATTAAAAATCAAAGGAGCCGGGTAGAAAATTGTCAGCTGAACAGTTATGCCCCATACACATGATCAGATTTTCCAACAACAAATGTTGGATGTGAGCTTGTTGACTGACTGTGTGTATGCTCCATCGAACATTTGTTGTCGGACTTTCCGCCAACAAATGTTGGCTAGCAGGTTCTCAAATTTTCCGCCAAAAAATGTTTGTTGTTGGACGTTCCGATCATGTGTACACAAGTCCATCAGACAAAAGTTCACGCATGCTCGGAATCAAGTGCGAGTCGGAGATACAACTAGCGTTCGTAATGGAGATATCACGTACGTCTTGTACGTCACTACGTTCGTAATTGTTGGCCAACATTTGTGTGACCGTGTGTATGAAAGACAAGTTGGAGACAACATCCTTCGAACAAAAATCCACGGTTTTGTTGTCGGAAAGTCAAATCGTGTGTACGGGGCATAACTGCATGCAATCATACAAAAACATTTCCAAGATGGATACAAATATTGCTGGGCAGATGCTAGTGGTTTAGTGGAGTGGGGATGACTATATGATAGACTCATGAAATACTTTCCTTTACGCATCTCAATAGTTTGATGTGATTGTGATTAAAAAATCTACAATATATTTTGCAGTGGATATACTGACCCAGCAGTGCTGGGTATAACCAGATTATAACTGACCATTTTATTTATATATACTTCTATATGTTTTTTTTTATTATTAATACTGTATATGGAAAGCTGATGACATAAAATGTATTCCTAAATCTATGTTTCATTGTTTATAGATACCTTTGATGCTTTTCTGATTATGTTATGGGTTATGTTTTGCCTACAAAACCCATACCATCTTTCCCACTCCACTGAACCACCAGCATCCATGCAAAAATATTTTTCTTCATCTTGTAAAAGTTTATGTATGATGAAATTCAATAGAGTGATGAATATACTAATTTAGCTGATAGAAGGGAGAAGGGATGTAACATGTGACGTTGAAAGCATACACATTACAATAAAATATGTGAAAAGATTTATTGCCTTTATCTGATGCCTTTAAGTGATTTTATTCAAATGACTGTCTTTTTATGTATATGTTATGTAGTGTAATAAAAGTCAGACATTTAGATTTTTTTTGAGGAGCTGCTATGTATTTATAAATTTGGTAAGTTTAATAAACCAACAAGTGCAATGCTCCCTCTGCCTATAACATCGATCAATAATCATGTATCAATTTGTGTCAGTGTGTTGTGTTCTTTAAGGATCGCCAAAGAAGTCCAATCAGGAGCAACATGTCAGATGGGAGTATCCATGATGTCATCACACTAGGCAGAGTTGGGCGGAGAGCCAAGGCAGACAGTGTAGGATGTGTATGAGCAGTCAGACTGGGACACAGGCCATTTTGAAAGCTTTGATTGTATGACTGGCATACATGTGAGTGTTTCTAATCTCTATTGAGTGAATAAACAGATATATGGAGAGCACTAAGGTTTACTCTATTCTCTTTGCATGAGTGGCGCTGTGACAACACTTTCAACTACAAAAGGGCTCACTGTATACTCTGTATCATATACATGATTTTTAACCTTTGAATGCTCTATTCATGTATTGTATTTTCATAATAAACATTATTTTTCTATACTTTGCTAATTGTTTCGTGTGCCTTTAAAGTTCGTCCTAGGGATACTTAGTAAGTATCCCTTTCTCTTTTTGTCCCCTTAACCTACGGATGTGGCAATGTGAGTGTCTTCTTTCTTATTTAACACTTTCAACTAATGAAGCCATTTGAGAAAGAGAGGAGAGAAGTGGCTGTTAAAGGTTTTATACGCTTGATTGATATGATACAGGGGTCCATCCTACCAGGTGAGAGCATAGCCAAGAGCACAGGGTGTGGATTTGGAGAGGGCACTAAGAACAGTGTTTGCACACACACTGTAAGATTGCATTTTTTTACACTGTTTGCACTTGCTGGACTATTTGGACTTTATTATGTTTTACAACAATTATGATATTTCTTTATCGTACATCACAGGATACAGAGCGGGTTATTATATTAATACGTACTTGGGTTATACACCACCTATAGGTGAATGGAAACTGGTAGATCAATCAAACAGGAAGTCCTCCCCTATATAACCCCTCCTACACAGGAAGCACATCAGTTTTTTTGCCAGTAGTCTGTAAGGTGATGGTCACTGATGTGATACATGTGCTCTTGGAGCATACTTGGAGGTCTGGACGGTTCTATTAAGAATCGTGGACTTCAATTGGATCCATTTGAAAAAGCTATCAGCCAAAATGGATGGTACCTGAGCTTCATTGGAAGAAGAGAAGATTCCTCGAGGTTTGCCTGTAATGCAGCCTTATGGCGCTGGACCCTGTGGTATGGAACCCTGTGCAATGTTTGTTCTGACCAAGGTGCTTTCCTGCACAAGTCTAGGGGTATAGCACAAGTCCAGGGGAGTGGACCCCACATTAAGGGGGACCTAGTCTCTGAATGTCTTTTATGACAAAGCTCGTCGTGATGGGTGAAGATTGGACTCCTGTTATGTTCAGAGTCATGCAGCAGGAATGGTAAGTCTGCATTTGTTTGCAGTTTCTCTTTAAAAAAAAAAAAAAGAGAGAGATCTGACTGTCTGTTCTCCCGGTGGCCACTGGGGGCAGTGTGCTGTTTAATCATGCTGTGTACTTCTTAGTTGTGTGGGCTGCGGTTTCTTCTCCAGCCACTAGAGGGCGCAGGCTCGCTCAGTATGGCCTATTTTTATATAGGCAGGAAGTGGAAGGGCTGCCATGTTGCCGTGCGGTCAACAGGTTCAGCAGGGCCTCTGGAGACATAACAGTAGCCCACGGATACTAACAAAGTGAGAGTACTTACTATGGGTGAACTGTGTGTACAAGTCATGATTATATGCTGCATATTTACAGCTTAATCTGGGGGGACTGTTCAACTGTAAGTCGATACACCCCTGGACTGATAGCAGTTCACTTTGTAGTGTTTTTTACTGCTCGGAAGGCAGGTGCAGCGTAGTATACATGCTTGCAAACTTGTTGCTTAAAGGCATGTTTAAATATACACTTGTTTGGAATAACATGGGCATGGGAGCACTTTAAGAAATTGTGTCTCCAGTATAGTGTGCATTTGGTCTCCAGAAACTTATTTTTTCTTTTTTCGCTGTTCTGAAACAGCATAGAGGCTGCATTGGATGCATATGTGCTTGGCTAAATCCTGCAGGACTAGTATGGGGCCAACTAGAGTTAAGCAGGTGCACGCTTGCAAACTAGCTAAAACACATGGTTGCTGGAACGCACGGTTGCTAAAGATACATGTTATACAGGTTTGCATAAAGATACATGTCTGCATAAAGATAGATGTCTGCACAAAGATGCATGTTTATACATGTTTGCATAAATATACACGGTTATACATGGTTGCATAAAGATGCATGGTTGCACAAAGATGCATGGTTGCACAAAGATGCATGTTTATACATGTTTGCATAAATATACATGGTTATACATGTTTGTATAAAGATACATAGTTACATAAAGATGCATGGTTGCACAAGATGCATGTTATACATGTTTGCATAAATATACATGGTTATACATGTTTGCATGAAGATACATGGTTGCATAAAGATGCATGGTTGCATAGAGATACATGGTTGTATAAAGATGCAGGTTTATACATGTCTACATAGATGCATGTTGCGTAATGTTGCATAGTCACGTTTCATAAATGCATGCTTTCTTATTGCGTAAATGCATGTTTCCATGGGTACGTATTGTATAAATACGTGTTTACAGGGACACTTTCATGTTTTGACTAGATGCATAGTTGCATAAGCACATGCTTACATGCTTCCATAGATGCATGTTGCTTAAACACATGCTGGCATGTTTTCATTTGTACTGCATACGTATATGTTTATTTACATTAGACTGCATACATATGTGCTTATTTACATTACGCTGTATACATATGTACTTGTTTTCCTGGGACTACATACATATGTACTTATTTGCCTAGGACTGCATATATATGTGCCTATGTGCCTAGGACTGCATACATATGTGCTTATTTACCTGGGACTACATGCATATGTGCTTATTTGCCTCGGGACTACATGCATATGTGCTTATTTGCCTGGGACTACATGCATATGTGCTTATTTGCCTGGGACTACATACAGATGTACTTGTTTGCCTGGGTGTACATACGTATGTGCTTATTTGACTAGGGGTACATGCGTGTGTGCTTATTGGCCTTGAACTGCATACATAAATGCATGAATGGCAAGAATACTTGTATACCTGCATGTTTGCATGCCTAGGTACTTACATATCGGCATACCTAAGGGGTTGCACAGAGGTAAACCAACATTGTTTTAGGCCTGCATCCTTGGAGGACTGTATATTAGGTTGGCTAAAATAATTGCTGCGTTATTTACCTGTTATACCAGTTAAATGGTTCCAGAAAAGAGATATAGCTGGGGGAGGCAGGTGCACCGCTCTCAGGTTCCGGGATCTGGCGGTGTCCACTTCTCCTGATGGACAGTGGTGTCAGGTGCATCTGAGCCACTGTGGTGTTTGGCAATGCAGTGTTTCCTGATGCATTCATTTTTTCGGCAGATACACTGCAGCCGCGTTACCTTGATCATGTCTGATCTCGGTTGATCGAAGCATAAGCAGGATCAAGCCTGGTTAGTATATAGATGGGAGACTGCCCAGGAATACCAGATGCTGTAAGCTTTTCCCCACCTGGGTGAGGGAGAAATCTGAGGCGGCTGTGTTTCGGGAGTATCTCAGGCCAGAAGATCTTAGGGCAGACTCTGAGGTTGTTTGTTCCACCTTTAGCCGGCAGAAACGCGGTAGGTTAAGTGCACCTCTTGGGACTGTCTGGGTCTGCCACAGAGTCCTCAGTCTTTTAGCTTGCATTTGCTCTTGGAGCAGAAGTTATGGGCTCATTATTGTGAGACAATTTAAATGGTAGCAGGTCCAAAACTAAAATGGGACATGAGGTCTATCTTAGGACCTCAAGCCGCTGAATATCCTTCCTGTTTTCAGATAGGCTAGATCTGTTCAGTGATGACCTCTCTGCAAGAGGTAGATTATGGGGTGCATAATGATCTGTAAAGGCACGTCTTCATGTGGCGGTTTGTTTCCAGGCTCATCAAGGATTTCTGTATTTGCAGTGGAAAGCCGTTTTTTTTTTTGTGAATCTTCCCTTTGGGTTGGCCACAGCTCCGGATGGTTCACAAAGCTTCTAGCCCCAGTGCTGGGCTTGCTGAAGACACCTCAATACTCATTACCTCAATAATCTTTGCTCAAGAAGCAGTCGATTCCAGGGGTTCCTTCAATATATTTCTACAGGAGGAAGCTGTGTTTAGGTCAAAGCACGTTCCCTACATACAGTCCTACTCCAGGTCATGGTAGAGGATCATTCTCTCTGTCTGGAACTTAAAGATCCAGGCATTGGATTGCCAGAAGGCTCTGTTTCCGGGGTATTGCAGAACAAAAATTGGTGGTTGATATTCTTCCTTTTCAGGAATTTGGAGGATAATAGGCGACATGGATGGGCACTGATAGGCGGCATGGATGGGCATGGATGGGCACTGATAGGTGGCACTGATATGCGTCACGGATGGGCATGGATAGGCGGCATGGATGTGCACTGATAGGCGGCACGGATGGGCACTGATAGGCGGCACAGATGGGCATGGATGGGCACTGACAGGCTGCACAAATGGGCATAGATGGGCACTGATAGGTGGCACTGATGTACTGTTATGTATGGTACTGATGGATGCCAATCAGTGCCAAACAATAATGTCTGCCAATCAGTGATGCCCATTGTGGGCATGATTGGCATCCATTGTGGGCACTGATTGGCATCCATTGTGGGCACTGATTGGCATCCCTGGTGGTCTAGGGTGGCATAACTTGTGGTGACATCCCTGGTGGTCCTAGTAACGTCCCTGGTGGTCCAGTGTGGGCATCCCGAGGGTGGCTGTGCTGATAATCGATCAGCACAGACCCCCCTGTCAGAGGAGCAGCCGATCGTCTCTCCTCTATTCGCGTCTGACAAACGCGAGTAAGGAAAAGATGATCACTGGCTTTTCCTGTTTACATCGTGATCAGCCGTGATTGGATATGGCTGATCACATCGTAAAGAGTCTCCATCAGAGACTCTTTACCAATATCGTAGTTGCGGTGTGTCAGACTGACACACCGCAACAACAATCGCCGCGATCGCGCCCCCGGGGGCGCACAGCCGCTTAATACCCTGAAGACATCATATGACGCCCAATCAGGATTTTGAAACCACTTTGCCGCCGTCATTTGCTATATGGCGGGCGGCAAGTGGTTAAGTACCATTAAGGGTCAGAGTTCGTCCCTATCCATTCTTTTCCAAAGGCCGTTGTTTCTCACTCCTTGTACATACCTCATACAGCATGTAACTTGGACAGTCCCACCTGTCAGGCCATTCTTGTGTCCTTGGGACTTGAATTTGATCTTGATTGTCCTTGCAGAAGCCACTTTTTGAACCAATCAGGTTATTCTGTTAGTCCTTTCATCTCGGAAGGTGGCTTCTTTGGTTGCCATCACTTCACTGAGTGGAGTGTCAGAGTTGGTGGCTCTTTTATGCAAGGAGCCGTTCTTGGTCTTGCATTATAAGGTGATGTTGCATCCTCATCCACTTTTATTGCCTAAAGTGGTTTCTAGTTTTTACTTGAATCAGGATAATGTCTTGCCTTTTATTTTTCTCCTAATCCACAGTCAGCAGGAGAAAGATCGCTACATACTCTAGAGGTTGTTCAGGATCTACTTGAGTTGTCGGCACAGGTCAGGAATCCTGGTTTATTCTGTCAGAAGGCCCAGGAAGGGCAGGCGGCATCCAGGTAGAATATTTAGTAGTGGATCTGCCAGTTTATCAATGATGCCTATGGTTTAAATGGCAAAAACCCATTTTTTTCCAGGGAGAGATTCTCTACCAGGTGTGGGGGAGTATCCTGGGCCATCCATCATCGGGTGTCAGTGGCCCAGGAGTGCAAGACCAAATTTGGGTCTTTGGTTTATACATCTACAGGATTTTTACCAGGTGGATGTCAATAACGTAGAAGATACTGCCTTTGGCCTCAGCATATTACGAATAGCAGAGTAGGTCCTTCTCTGGTGGCAGTTTCTAAGATGGTGTCTCCCTCCCTTCAAGGATATTGCTTTGGGATGTCCCAAGTAGTTATTAATAAAAAAAAAATGGGTTCTGTGTCCTGTGATGTACGAAAAAGTAGATATGATATTTTTCTACAGCTTACCTGTAAAATCCTTTTCTTGGAGTACATCACAGGACACAGAGGTCCCTCCCCTCTTTTGGGAATTTATTGCTTGCTACAAAACTGATGTGCTTGCTATGTAGGAGGGGTTATATAGGGGAGGATGTCCTGTTTGATTGATCTACTAGTGTCCATTCACCTATAGGTGGCATATAACCCAAGTAGTTATTAATATAATAACCATCCTGTGATGTACTTCAAGAAAAGGATTTTACAGGTAATAGACATGTGCACACTGAAATATTTCGTTTCGGAATTTCGTTTTCGTCTGAAAAATAAATTTATTTAGTTACTCCCGAAATTCGTTTTTATTTATTTAATTTTTCGTTAAAAATTGCATTCGTCTGAAAATCAAAATTAAGGTCGAATCTGTCATTGAAGGCTTATGGTGTCTGTCGAATGTTCAAAGAAGATTCGATGTAGCAGCTAAACTGTACAACGCCGTATAGTTTACCTGCTCCGTCGAATCTTCTTAGAACTTTCAACAGACACCATAAGCCAAAGTACGTGTGTACTTAGTTCTAGCTATTTTACTGCTCCTCCTCTTTGGTTACAATCAGCCAATAACATTCATCATCATCATTATTTTTATTTATCTTTTCTCCCCTACGTCGAATCTTTCCTCCCCTACGTCGAATCTTTCCTCCCCTACGTCGAATCTTTTCTCTCCTACGTCGAATCTTTCCTCCCCTACGTCGAATCTTTCCTCCCCTACGTCGAATCTTTCCTCCCCTACGTCGAATCTTTCTTCCCCTACGTCGAATCTTTCTTCCCCTACGTCGAATCCTTCCTCCCCTACGTCGAATCTTTTCTCTCTATGTAGAATAATCTTGGACTAATAGAGCTAAGGTTATGCACATTCGACCACAGGTTTGATGGACACAGATTGTTATTGTCATCATCATGTTGAATCTCCTATCTATATCGAACTGTTGTAGCAACGAAAACGAAAATAAAGCATTTGTTTATGTCGGATCTTTCGTTTTTCGGACTCTGCACTTTCGTTATCGTTTGTTAAAACGATAACGAAAATACCTGAAATTCGGACGAAAATGCATTTGGACGAAAACGAATGCACATGTCTAACAGGTAAGCTGTAGAAAAAAAATCCTATTTTGTGCACAGTGTAATATAGAATTGTGTTCATTACATAATTTATATTAGGTCACATATTTATAACTAGAAGTTTATTTAGGATTTATATATGTGTCATGATCAAGGTGTCAGACTCGAAGACCAGTTGCTATAGCAGTGGGAACACACAAAATAGCAGGATAGGAACACAGGCAGGTCACCCTGGCGGATGACGTGGGCTCACCTGAGGTGCGAAGTCTAAGTACTAACCAGTGTTCACCAGAGCTCCTGATGGTGGAGATCGATTTTGTTGTGTGTTAGCACCAGGTCGCAGTCCTCAGGATCGCCCAGTGGTAGATTAGGCAGGTAGGGTTCAAACAGAAGCATAGTCAGTAAACAAGCCAAAAGGTTAGTAACGAGTAGTTTCAGGTTGGGATCAGGCAGAAGCGTAGTCGAGGAACAAGCCAAAGGTTGGTAACAAGTAATGGCAAAGTATGGGAGGCAGCAGGTAAGACAAGAGCAAGATACTGGCTGAGAGAGCACAATTATCTGGCAAACAGGGAGTGCAGAGACATGGCTTATATCAGGAACTTCATGGGAGAAGCAAAGAGTTTAAGGTTCAAGACAAGCAAGATTTAAGATAGGATCATTCAAGGAATTGTCCAGAGAACTGTCCAGCATTCCAGGTGGATCAGCAAGCAGCGTCATTACCACACACAGCAGAGGTCCCAGGTTCAAGTCCAGGCCCTGACAATATGTGTTTGAATTTATATTATGTTCTTATGTGACACAGATTGATACGATTATTGCTTGATGGTTTCAATATAGGCAAAGGGAGCACTGCACTTCTTTATTTTTTTAACATAGTTGTAAAGCCTGAAGGTTTTTTTACCTTAATGCATTCTATGTATAAAGGTAAAAAACCTTCTGTTCGCAGCTCCCCCCCGCAGCCCCCCTGATACTTACCAGAGTCCGATGTTGATCCAGTGATGTGCACGAAAGCAGCTGCTGTCCAAGCTCTCTGCCTCTTCACTGGCTCAGAGACAACAGCAAGAGCCATTGGTTCACGCTGCTGTCAATCGCAGACAGTGAGGGAGCCCTGTCCCGTGCGTCTTATGGACACACAGAGCGGGGCTCGGGAGTGAGCATGCACGAATGCCCCCATAGCAAGTGAATTGCTATGGGAGTACTCGTGGGGGGGGGGGGGGGGGCAGAGTGTCGACAAGGGATGTGAGAAGTGGAGGATTGGGGGTGCTCTGTGTAAAACTTTTGCACAGAGCAGGTAAGTATAACATGTTTGAGTTTTTTTTATTATTATTATTTAAGCCTTTAGTATTTCTTTAATTTTGTTTGTTTGTGTGAAGCACAATTGGGTGACAGCAGATCTTGAAAAGTGAATTTAGCTTGGATAGAGAAGCACGGGAATACATACAGGTGTTTTTGGAATATGGCACCTTGACCAAGGTTATCCTAAAGTGATTCAGTTTTGATAGCTCTTGGAGATTGGTACCACCTAATCGTTTCTTATCTACAGATAACAAATAATTCTACAGGTGGAGTTAGAACATTAAAATGTGTTCCAACAGCTAAGATTCCAAAGTGTGCTAGAAGCTATTATGAAAGCAGGGAGATCTTATCGCTGGAGTTCTTATCTCCATGGGATATACAAAGCCAGCTAATACTGAATTATCTTCTTTGGATAAACCGACTTTAAGTTTCTCTAAAAAAAAAAAAAAAAAAAGGTCACATTAATTAGACTTACCTCGTGAACCCACAGCCTCTTAATCAATAAAGGAGAATCAGTTGTTTCAGGACGAGACAAGCAAATTCCTTGAATTACTCGAGAAAAGTCCCGAAGATTGAATAAATAATGAGACTTTGCAGGTGTGGGCAGTAAATTTTTCATTGCTTCTTTGTACACTGCCATGGTACTGTGTATAATTTGTGGTATTAGCATACCATATTCACTTGGGAAGACATACCTGAGAATTAAGAAAAAGTATTAGACAAACCAGGGTTCCCTCTTGGTGTACCATATAATTTAAGAGTAAGAAAGTCACAAGAAAACTATGTGAGCTTCCATTGCTGACCTCCTTCCAAAAATGCTAGTTGCCTGGCTGCTCATCCCCCGACTTCAATATTCTCTAAATCACTGAATCAAAATTAACAAATGGTCAGTGAAATGAAATCAGATTTGTATAGGTTCTCCTGGTCAGTGGATTCAAAAATAATCAAGCCAAAGGACTGCATGACAGCCAGGGAACTAGCATCTTTGGAAGAAGGTAAACAATGGTACACCAAGTTTCCTTTCATCGTTAGTAATGTTTCTGTCTCATTGGTGGGCTAAACGTACACGTTTCACACTTATTACACCAACATCGAGAGATGAAAGTCTTCTACGTCTCACAAATTTGCACTTAAAGAGGAACTGTAGCCTGCTCACATAATTTGTAATAAAAACATCTTTGCCATTCTAAAGCTTCCCTCCAACCACTTTGCATATTTTTTTCATATATAATTTGATTCTGTACTTTCCAAATATGCTGCCGAAATCTCCCTCCAAAAGTCTGGCTGCAGACATTTTAACTGTGGGCAGCTGAAGCTGCTGCTGCCTGTTCAGTTCCTGGATTTACACAGGTACACAGAGGCATACCTCCAGCTCTGCAGCCCTGCAGCTGACTGACACTCTCCCTTCTTGGCAAACTTTCACAAGAGTGAGAGAGAGAGCTGTGCATGATGTCATAAGTCATATCTAAAATGTTAAAAACATTTTATTACAAAAATATGTTTTTAAAAACAGCAAGAATCAAAAAAAGGGGCTCTAGTTCTATGGTCACACCAATGTGTGGCCACTAGATCATTGTCACCATCTGTGTATTGGTTGCTCTGCATGGTGACAATAATCTAGCGGCCACACCTTGGTGTGACCATAGAACTAGAGCCCGTTTTTTTTATTATCATTGTTGTTTTTTTTTTTTAAATGTCATTGTTAAAGATGTATATTTTTGTAATAAAATTTACTTAAACATTTTACATATGACTGTATCATTCAGTAGTTGTACGGTACCATTAAAGTCCTCAATAGCCTCTCCCTCTCAAATTTCTCTTGTATAAGGTATTTACTGGCAGAAAAAAAATGTTTTACTATCCATAGTTAAAACAACAAGGGCAGAGGATTTAATAGATGAAAAGTTGAAAAAATGACTGAAGGTCTGCTTTAAAGTGTCACTAAAGGCAAAACCTTGTTATTTCATTTTGGATACAGTAAGGGAGGGTTATAACCCCTGTCAGTTTTTTTGCCACTTATGTCCCATTGGGGAGATTTACCTTACTTCCTGTTGCATAGCCAAAACAGGAAGAGAGAGGAAATCCCTCCAAACTGAGGGAATCCTGGGGTGTCAACAGAACTAATATCCCCATTAAAATATTTCCCTTTCATTTTCGACGGTAAACAGAACAAATAAATAGAGGGTGAACCTCCCTAACGGGGCATAGACAACAATAAAACTTGACAGGTGTTCTAATCTCTCTCCACTCCATCCAAAACTTAAAGAAAAAGTTTTGCCTTTAGTGACATTTTAAAAATATATTAGGTAAAACACCACAGAGCACTGTTGGGTTTAACCTGCCTATTTGACTTTGGAGCCATACAGATGCAGTGGCCCTTATTGTTTATGGGTAAAATAAAAGCAATTAGCTCTAATCAACCCAATGAAAAACGTTCCTCTTATTTGGTGCACAACTACCTTTGAAAAACATAAAACAGTATACACATGGAACTTTTTATGTGTTCAGTGCAGTTGTACTGCTTGCTTTATACATATCACACTTTTGATCTGATGCTCTTACACCAAGAACATCCACGCCAATTTAGAGGTTTAATATTAATAATATACCCACTTTTTATGCCTCCGTGTTAATATGAATATGTCCTATCTATCAGACTGCTTTCTATACTATTAAAGGGTACCTATGGTTAAAACAATTTTATTAGCCAGGATTATAGGGGATGATGACCCTCCTTGAGTTTGTAAATCACTCCAGGAACAATTACATAATATAGAGTATAGATACATCTATGCCACCACAGGGTTGTCAGTGTTGTTAAAACCAGCTTGGCTAGTAAGTTAGATTTCAGAGTCGGGCGTGAAATTTTAGCAGAGCTATAGGAAAGAGTTATTTCGCAATTATTTTGAGATTATTTATTATCAACGAACAGTACATTATCATCTAAAGTGAAGCGATTAAAGTTAGCTCCTGGATAGTGTCTTAGGATCTCATTCTAAAAATGCAAATGTATCTAGACAGAAGCTGAACCTAGCTCATAAATATCTATCACTCCTTCAATTAACACCTTGAGTTTTTAAGGCTAAAACTGAGTGCTCTTTAACCAGATCTTGCAATGAGGCTTAGAAAAATTAACATTTCTACTTGACATTTACAGTCATTAAAATCACTTTAAATGTCATTAGGAAGGCATTAAATTCTAGCACCTTATGATGATTCAAATTAAATCAAAATTGCAGCCTAAAAAAATCAATCACAATAATTAATGTCAACCTAGTTACGTAGGATGAAAAAGCATATACGTACATTAAGTTCAGGCTTATCAAGTAAAATAAAAAGATACTAATTAATACTAAAAAAAAAAAAAAAAACTCATGTGTCACAGAGGGAGAGAAAATGTTGCATTAGTAGGGAGAAAATTCCTTTCTGAACCCTAATGGTGATCTCCCAATCCTGGAATTATTATAATAGTATTATATATAATATATATTCAAATAAATAAAAGTGAAAGCTTAGATAATATTTTCCTAGAAAAGCATCAAGGGAAATTCAACTGAATACTGTGCAAGATCAAGTAATGTTGCAAATGAATGGAAAAAGTAAATGGTATTATGATAATTTGCTGCTATATATTATGTTTTCCAGCTCCAGGAGTGCTGCAAATGTATATGGAGAGCACTGGAGATGAGGAACAGCCAGTATATGGCTATTATATACTCATTTTAAAAGTAATTCATATTACGTTTCTGATTGTATTTCAGTGGTTTCAGTCTTTTTATTGTAATAATTCAAAATGTTAGACAAAGGTCAAAAAATATTTGTATGGACTCTTGGCAGATGAAAAATGGTTGTAAATAATATATAATATATAACATATGCATCAAGATGTTTGCTGGATAAAAAATGTAAATAAATGAAGGGAACATGGTATTCAATCATTATAGTAAAAGACCACAGGTATTAGATGTTACTGCAAAAGTAGCTATTGCATTGTGAGTAGCACACTGTATATCACAAATGTGGGGTGCACAGCGTACTGAATGAAAAAAAACTAACAGATCACTGTACTAACACAAGTGATGTTAGTACAGCAATCTCCCCTGCTGTGCTATTGTGTTCTGACAGGGGGACTGCCCCCCCGCCATAACACGCCAGTCAGCGTTCACAGCCATTAGCTGCCATGGCTTATCGCATGCCCGTCAGCTGCTGGTTTTCCAGCATGCCTGTTCCACAGAAGCTGGACACTTCTGTCAGACAGGCTGCTGTACACATGGGTCAGTTCAACAGATACCTTAAGACTTAAGAAATAGGTTTAAGCTGAATATTTGTTTGCACAATTTGCTCTCGAAGGTTGAGGGTTTATATGATTGAAGAGTAGGATGGCTGAGATACCAAGGCAAGACCAACTGCCACCAGAGGCATTGTCAGGCTGGATGCAAAAAGACACCAGAATTGATAGCAGGAAAGGAAGTTGTTAGGATTTAAAAGGACGTGCTAAGAAGAGAGAGGGGGGAATACAAAATGAGAAATGGAGGAAGAAAGAAGAGAGAATAGGACTGAAGGGGCTAAAGAGGACTGAGGGAAAAAGAGGGTAGACAGAAAAAAAAATAACTTTCTGCTCTGCCCAGTGAGAAAGTTGCCTAGGGTTCTTTGAATGTATTTTACAGAGAAGTTAGGTGCCATGAGTCTATATTTAGATGAGCATATTCAGTTCAGGGTTGTCAGATAATGAATGTATCTTTATAAATTATATAGAGGATGCTTACCTTATTGAAAGATGCCAGTCCAGTATTCTGGAGAATATTGTATACATTGAATTATCATCAAATTCATTAATTGTAACTGTATTGAAATGCCTTAGGAATCGTGGTGTTATAACATTTCTTCCACCACCTAGACAGCAAGAAAACTAGCTGAAGCATGATATAAATATAGTAGATAACTGTACTTTACTAATATTATCTGATAATTTTATGTTAACTGTACTTAGAATAAAAAGGTACTTGTGTAAGGGGTAATATGCCATATCATTGTTCACCTCTACTGAAAATGCTAGTTGTCTGGCTATCATGCTCACCCCCAGGTGTCAATGCTGACAGAGAAAAGGGATATACATATATTAAGTTCTGACAGACTCTGTGACTAAAGCTGACCATTAATGGATCAAATCTCGGCCAGTTCAGCAAGAACTGGACAAAATTCTATCCATCTCTGGGAAGGCTGGTTGTACTGAAGCTGATCCATTGATTTTTTGCATGCGATAACTGCTGGTGGCTATAACTGTTAGCAGTGATCATTGTGCTCTTCCGGCTGGGGAGGCTTCCCCACTTCTAAAAAAAGGCTTTGGCTATACATGCACTATAGCAGTGGTTCTCAACCTTCTAGTGTCGTGATCCCTTGGTAAAATTTCCCAAGTTGTGGGGACCCCTAACAGTAAAATTATTTTCGTAGCGTGGGTTTTCAGCACCCAAGGCAAGACAAGTAATTTGTACCCCTATCCCATGGATATTTAGCTCTCCCTGAGTCCCTTCCACACGTACAGTATTAAAACCCCTTGTGGTACATTTTAGGATGTACCACTCTCTTTGTTCTCCTTTTATCTCTCTCTATCCTAATTTCTTGTTTTATTTTCTCCATCCCTCTTTCTAGCCATCTTTTTTTGTTTTTTCTCTTATTCTTTCTCTCCCTTTTTCTTTGTTCCTTACCCTCTTTTCCTTTCCCTTCCATGTATTCTCTATTTTTATTCCTTCTCTTACTCCTTGGTGGGGATGGGATGAGTGACAATGTTCTGATCAGCCAAATTAGGTACACTTGATCAAGGTCATCTGCTGATCTGAGAACTGTAGTGGGGACTTTTAATGGCAACTCTAATCACAGGTAGTGTTAGTCACTGTGTCTCTGACTTTGTGGTGTCTCGTAGCAGTGACACCTATCCCGAAATCAGAAGATGGGGTCTCCTCCAGCCCCTTCCACTTCACATTCCTCACCAGTCAGCTGACCTCTAGTCTCTGCCCCCCAATCATGCCGTGAACTGAATGGGTGGCTGCAAAGAGGCTGAGTGGGCGGCCGCAGGCTCCAGGAACAGCCCTACTGGGTGGCTGCGAAAAGGCTGGGAGAGCAGCAAAGGCTTCGGGAACAGCCCAGGATTCGGTGACCCCTGGCAAATCGTCATTCAACCCCCGAGGGGGTCCCGACCCCCAGGTTGAGAACCACTGCACTATAGGAATAAGGTAGCAGTTATTTTGAGGGCAGTACTCATTTTTGCTAGACACCAAGTATTTTCAGAAGGAGCTCAACAATAACACCTTCTATATTTCTCTTATCACACACATTTCCTTAAACATGTAAAAATTACATTGTAAATACTACATGATCGAATTCAGAAAAAACTGCAAGATGTATATGAACCACTTTAAGGTAAACATGTGCTTTGCTCATACAAAGCTATACACCAGGCTACCAGCAGGTTACCTTAAAAGGGAACTGTACTTGGGGAGATCTGTACTAGTGGGAGGGGACAGGGAGAGGTGAACTGGGGGGAGATATTTGTATTTGGGGGAATACTGACTTGGGGAGGGAGGTCATTTTCTGTCATACTCTATCTAATGACCTGTGCATTACACTTTCTGGACCTCTGTACTCTGTGTTACACACCCCTGAGCTCTGCATGTTATGCATTCCTGACCCCTGCCATGTGTGTTATGCACTTCTGTCCCCCGCATTATGTGTGTTACACACTCCTAACGCCTGCTCCCTGTGAGTTGTACTTCAGAACTAGACTCTTAGGACACAATTCTTCTAAACTACTTCATAATCCATAGGGCTTCCTGGTATTAAAATTCCACAGCATTCACAGAAAAAAAATCAAAGCTTGACTGCTTTAAGAAAAAAACATTCCTTGAAACATGAAATTAAGCTTACCTGTATTTGACTATAATCATCATGTTATGTGCAAGGGAAATTCTTTTTTTTAATTCCTGTGCACATATTTGGACATTCAGTTTGCTAAGTGAACATTCTCTAATTCTTTAGCCAGTCAAATCCAATAAATCAATAAGCATTTTTTTTTCCTAAGCTACATATGTATCTATGGCTAGTGTAAGGTCTCTGTGTGTTTATACTTTATTTGAACCATCCATAAAATGAATATTTTTAACAGTAGCAGCAGCATAAATATTGGACTAATGTTTTAATGCACTTACTAGTATCTCGCACTGTATCTCGCACATACAGTGTACATATATATATATACAGTATAATATATACCATACACTATATATTATATAAATATATATAATATGCCATTGTGTAGGTTCACATACAGTATGTGCGTTTCGGGAACTCGTGCATAATCGCACACATTCATTATCTGCAGGCAAAATGCATTTTTTTGGAAAACTTTCAGAACTTTTTTACCCAGGTTTTTTGTAGGTACAGCAGTCCATGCAAATGTTTAAGGGAGCTCTTGACAACTGCTGTAAATTCCCAGAGCTGTGACATCACAGCCATTGTCTGTGCTCCCTCCTCCCCCCTTCAGTACCTGCTCCCTGACACAGGGGAGTTGGAAACTTCCAGTTAGAAACTTTTTTACACAGGGTATGCAGGATAGGTAGTAGGAGGAGGGAGGAGGGAATGTTTTAAAGAATAGTCAAAGTTAATCTTTTCTTCCACTTTAAATTTGATATTTTAAAATATTTAGGATTTATTAGCGTAGCAAAGTGCCCCTTTTCCTACAATTACCTGCTCTCACAAGCCCTTGGACTTCTAGACACATGCAAGGGATATAAGTTGCCCTATTTCTTGCCTGATGTAGCACAGGTGGCTGGGCATGTGCTCTGCATCTAGGAATTTGGTCCTCCACTGCTAGTCCCGCGGTTTGGGCGACAGGGCTGGAGATTAATAGCATGCAGCTAACAAGGAAAAATAAACCACTGCAGAGAGCCCTGTACCAGTTGCAACCAGAATACATGTGGGTTGGCCCTTTGACTTAAAGCACCTGCCTGTGTTACCAGCCCTGGGACTCCTCCAGTTGCTCGCCTGTGGTGCCAGCCTAGAGATCCCTCAAGCTGTTTGTCTTTGTACCCAGACCTACTCTGGACTTCACTGTAAGAGACACTGTCAAAGGGGCTAACCCACAGATTATGTACTGTACTGTTAACTGTGGTCTTTCTCTTGAATCTGTGGCTACAGAGCATTAGAGAGACTGTTCTGAGATGCCACCTGGTGTCCAAATTGAGTTGCAGAGACACTGCTCTTATGAGCTCCTGTCTGTAAAGCTTTATGATCGATTCAGCATCGTTCTGTACTGTATGCATACCATTTTGCCATTTTTCACTTTGCATTGTTAATCTTACTGTATGCCTGTTCAGTAAAATTCAATTTGAAACTACCCTCTGTCTGATCATTTGGTTGTTTTTTCTTACATGTTACACTAGTAATTGTTCAAGGCAAAAAACAGTCAGCAACCAAGGTCTCTGTGTTTTAATCCCCAAGACTGAATCAAACATCAAGGCACTGATGAGTACTGTAGAAAACACACAATTTTCATATTGTCTCATTAATTTCATGCATGTAAAATATCTAATTTCTTTGATGGGTAATATAAGTAATGAGTCAGTACACAGAGACCTTATACTAGCCATAGCAGCTTATGTAGCTTACAGGACTCTTCTTCTTCCCTCCATCACCTGCTGGAGCATATACATATACAAAGGTTTTAAGAACACCTACCAATACAGAAGGGCATCTATAACATATCTTAAACCTTGCTTACATTTTAGCAACTTAGTCATACCGGTCATACTTTTTGAATTACCTGCTGGTCCCATAGCACAAATGATTTGTATGTCAGTTAATTTGATCATTGAGCAGTCCTTCAGATCGTACCAGTTCCAATGATCTAACCATTGACGCAGCAATTCCACAGGAGGTTGGGCACCATAGACCTCTCTGGCGGGCATGTTCACATCATCTACAAATACAATCTGAAAAAAGAAAGAAAGGTATATCAACAGCTAATCCTAGAGCAGTTGAAACGTCTTCTAATGTCGCGTACACACGATCGGAAATTCGGCCAGCAAAAGACCGATGAGAGCTTTTGGCGGGAAAATGCGACCGTGTGTATGCTCCATTGGACTTTTGCTGGCCAAATTCCAGCCAGCAAAAGATTGAGAGCAAGTTCTCAATTTTTCGATCGGAAAAAGTTCCGATTGCCTGTAGCAATTCCGACGCGCAAAATTCCTACGCATGCTCGGAAACAATTCGAGGCATGCTCAGAAGCATTGAACTTCATTTTCTCGGCTCATTGTAGTGTTGTACGTCACCATGTTCTTGACGGACGAAAGTTCAGCGAACTTTTGTGTGACCGTGTGTATGCAAGCCAAGCTTAAGCGGAATTCCTTCGGAAAAACCATCCAAGATTTTTCTGACAGAAAATCCGCTCGTGTGAACGCGGCATAAGTCTCTTTCTAAAAGCTCCATGCATGTGCAATAGCACATATCAGGCACTTTCAAGTGCCTACATGTCAGTTTATCTTTCCAATTGAGCATCTGGGTAGCACAGAGTCCCAGGGTGACTTAGTGTGCAAAGTTCCACCAGCATGCCAATCACCCAAGGATTTATGGACCCCATGTTGCACAAGATAATAAGTATACAGATATGCAAGCAGCATCAAGAGCCTTTTCCTCCAGTGATTGCAAAAAAGCAAGGTGTCTTTAAAGTTGTTAGATACACTGTAATATACTCAAAAAATATCAGTTTTGTGTAAAAGATAATAGTGCATCCAGAAAGTATTCGCAGCTCTTCGCCTTTTCCACATTTTGTTATGTTACAGCCTTATTTTAAAATGGATTCAGTCCATTTTTTTCCTCAAAATTGGACAAACAATACCCCATAATGACAACGTGAAAGAAGTTTGTTTGAAATCTTTGCATTTTTTTTTTTTTTTTATAAATCTTTTTATTTATTTTCTTTAACAGACAAACAAACAAAACAAAACACAACAAAACATCATACACATTGAACCTAAAATATATTAATACAAGAAAAAAATCCAATCACCCTGCATAGCAGCTATTGATTCAACATAAATATTCAAAATAAGAATATAAATTGCAATGCAACGCAAATTTATTAAAAATAAAAAACGAAAAAAAATCACATGTACATAAGTATTCACAGCCTTTGCCATGACACTCAAAATTGAGCTCAGGTGCATCCTGTTTCCATTGGTCATCCTTGAGATGTTTCGACAACTTGAGTGGAGTCCACTTGTGGTAAATTCAGTTGATTGAACATGATTTGGTGAGGCACATACCTGTCTATATAAGGTCCCACAGTTACCAGTTCTCTGGTCTGATGACACAAAGGTTTAACTCTGTGGCCTGAATGGCAAGCGTCAAGTCTGGAGGAAACCAGGCACCACTCATCACCTGGCCAATACCAGCCCTACCTTGAAGCATGATGGTGGCAGCATCATGCTGTGGGGATGTTTTTCAGCAGCAGGAACTGGGAGACTAGTCAGAATTGAGGGAAAGATGAATGAAGCAATGTAAAGAGACATCCTTGATGAAAATCTGCTCCAGAGCACTCTGGACCTCAGACTGGGGTGAAGGTTCATCTTTCAACAGGACAACGACCCTAAGCACACAGCCAAGATAACAAAGGAGTGACTATAGGCCAACTCTGTGAATGTGGCCCAGCCAGAGCCCCGACTTGAACCCGATTGAACATCTCTGGAGAGATCTGTGCACCGACGCTCCCCATCCAACCTGATGGAGCTTGAGGGGTCCTGCAAAGAAGAATGAGAGAAACTGCCCAAAAATAGGTGTGCCAAGCTTGTAGCATCATACTCAAAAAAGACTTGAATGCTGTAATTGGTGCCAAAGGTGCTTCAACAAAGTAATGAGCAAAGGCTGTGAATACTTATGTACATGGGGATTTTTTAATTTTTCTTTTTTAATAAATTTGCAAAGATTTCAAACAAATTTCTTTCACGTTGTCATTATGGGGTATTGTTTGTAGAATTTTGAGGAAAATAATGAATTTAATCCATTTTAAAATAAGGCTGTAACATAACAAAATATGGAAAAAGTGAAGCGCTGTAAATACTTTCCAGATGTACTGTATCAGGGTGTATTTAAAATACCTTGTTTTAACCTTTTATCTATGCACAGCAACTAATTATTTGAGTCCACATGTGCTCACTACATATGTAGGCTCTTCTTTCTGGTTGTGCCCTGCTGATCTTCTCTTATCTCATTTCAAGTCTAGCAGACAGGGACTGTCTGATCTCACTAAAATTATTAGACTTCCCAATATGAAAGAGCTAAAGTGTTCATTATGCAGACCAAGATCAAGGCCACCTAGGCTTTAGGTTATACAGAAAACATTTTTTCTTGATATTGAGGTTGTCTTACTGAAAATAATATTGATTATATAATATAATAATGTGCAAACTAACAAGAACAAAGCACATTGCATTTATATCTCATACTGAACTTCTACACTTTTTGTACATGCAAGGGTTATTAATACAAATTCTGCAATGGCCTTTATCGTCCAGAAAACTCACAGACTAAGCCTTTTAGAACTCTTTAAATAATGATCATCCTCTACAGTTATTTAGACAATAGCATGTCCATTCTATTACACAATAATACAGATATCTGTCTGCAGGAAATTAAGTGGTTTTGCTCTGAAAGTGCACAGACAGACTTTAGTGGACATGTCAAACCTCTTTACATAGAGTTACATACAGAGAAAGAGCTATAGCAGTGCACAATAAAAGTACCCCTTGCATAGGCGTGCGCAGGGGGTGTGCCTAGGCACACCCTAATCACTACTTACGGATTCCCCCTACTGCCCAGGCCCCCCCCCCCACCCCTTTCACCTTTTCCCCAGCAGTGATGCTGGCGTTCCTACTCTCCTCTCCATCTGGTTGCTGTGAAGGATGTTTCGGAAGGGTGAGAGGGGGAGGGGCTAGTAAATTTGTCATTTACCTGCCCTCTCCAATTCCAAATTAACACAGGAACGCACTCACTGTGTTTATTCATAACCGAAGCATAGTAAACAGTGTTTACTATGCTTCAGTTTGTGAATGAACAGGAAGCCACTCAGCACAGAACACTTCCCATTCATTCACTGCCCCGTGCAGCCAAGGCTGCAGAGAAAGGCATGTGTGTTTGAGCTTTGGGGTGCACACCCTAATGCAATAGTCTGCGCACACCTATGACCTCTTACTTATTATGGATACATTAAAGCAAGATTACACATGATAGTATTACCGTTTTCTTTCCCAGTGGAGGACCAAAGACGCCTTTCCTTCTCTTATCCAGTTTAGACATTATGATGTTTTGAGTCTGAGCTGCGGTGGTCTGAGCAGAGAAGTTTATCAACAAAGGTTTGTATGTTTCTTTGTCCAATTGATTCAACAAGAAGTCCTAGAGGAAAATATTTCAACAAATAAATTGAATATTTTGTCATGAGTTTGCCATTTTTAGTTGGTAAGCATACACATGTAAAACGGAAAAGAGTGTTTATTACAAAAAATGTAATCCTGATTTTTTTTATTTTTTTTTTTACAAAGAAAATTGAGATTTGCATAACTTAGCTGCCTATATCTGTGAAACTTCTGATCATTTTGACACATGATTGAAAGAACCCTAGGCGTATGCATTGGTTCAATAATACTTTGTTTGAAATACCCAGGTTTGTGACAGGTTCAATTAAAGTGGTTCTAAAAGCTGAAGATTTTTTTTACCTTCATGCATTCCTGCATGCGTCAATGTGCAGCTCCCCCCTCAGCCCCCACCCCAATACTTACCTGAGCCCCTATCCCGATCCAGCGTTGTGCAAAAAAAAAAAGTCTCTAGTACTGCTGCTGGATCAAAGCGCCCCTTACTGTACATAGCACAAGCCACAACTGTATATTACTGCCTAAGAAGCTTCCAGTCTGTTTTGGCATGCAAATAAGTTATTTGGTCCAAGCTGGAACATCACAATCTCCCCTTGTCCAATCACAGAACACCTTGCATTTTTCTAATGCAATTCTAATGATGCAAAACATATTAACGATTTAGAAAAGAAAAAATATATTTCCATCACCTTAGGAAACTAGCAAAAAACAGAATCCTCGGGGATTAGGTGGGTTATATGGGTTTTTGCCATTGTTCAATTGCCTAAAGGTAGCAGCAAATAAGCAATGGCTTATGAATGCAAGTTCTATGTACTGTACGACTAAGATTCAAACTTATAAGAAATTATGCAGGGAAGAATAGGAATAAATAGCACAGTGATTAAATTCTAATTGCTTTGTAATGCAAGGACAGGTTTAAAGATGAAATGTTCATTTCTTATTTCTTTTCATTTTCTTACCTGTATCTTTAATTTCTTTGTATTTTTTTTTAAACTGACATTTTTTCATTAGGTTTTTACACAAAAAAGTAGAGGGCATTCATAGTACAAGGGAACAGTAGTTCTAGAGCACGTGTAACCAGAAAAACAAAGAAGATCAACATAAAGAACACTCAGGAATAAGTCACTCAAAAGGTATATCACATGTCTAGCTTCCTGGGAAAAAAAGTAAATGGGTAGGTTCAGAGGTTCAATCTTATGCCGCGTACACACGGTCGGACTTTCCGGCATACTTGGTCCGGCGGACCAGAGTGTGCCGGACAATCCGCCCGTGTGTAGGCACCGGCGGACTTTTCCGGCGGACTTTTTCCCAAAAGCCCGCCGGACCTAGATTTGAAGAAAGTTCTAAATCTTTCCGCCGGACTCAGTTTCGGGCGGAAGGTCCGCTCGTGTGTGTGCTGGTCCGACGGAAAGCCCGCTCGTGTGTAGGCTGGTCCGACGGACCAGATACAACACGAGGGCAGGGTATTGCATCTCACGCTCGCTGCAATAGGAAAAACACATTTTCCTATTGCGGCGAGCGCGGGGCATACCAGGCCCTTAGGTCTGGTATGGATTATAAAGGGAAGCCCCTACGCCGAAAAAAACGGCGTGGGGTCCCCCCTAAAATCCATACCAGACCCCGATCCGAGCACGCAGCCTGGCCGGTCAGGAAAGGGGGTGGGGACGAGCGAGCGCCCCCCCCCCTCCTGAACCGTACCAGGCCGCATGCCCTCAACATGGGGGTGGGTGCTTTGGGGGAGGGGGGCGCCCTGCGCCCCCCCCCCCAAAGCACCTTGTCCCCATGTTGATGAGGACAAGGGCCTCTTCCCGACAACCCTGGCCGTTGGTTGTCGGGGTCTGCGGGCGGGGGCTTATCGGAATCTGGGAGCCCCCTTTAATAAGGGGGCCCCCAGATCCCGGCCCCCCACCCTATGTAAATGAGTATGGGGTACATGGTACCCCTACCCATTTACCTAGGAAAAAAGTGTAAGTAATAAAACACACTACACAGGTTTTTAAAATATTTTATTAAACAGCTCCGGGGGGGGATCTTCCTCCGGCTTCGGGGGTCTTCTTCCGGCTTCGGGGGTCCCTCCGCTTCATCTTCTCCCGGCGTCCGGTTGGTTCTTCTCCCGGTGTTCCAGTTCTTCGGCCGGCTCCTCTGCTGTCTTCAGGTAGCTCTCTTGCCAGCAGAGGTCCGGACTTCTGGGCTTCTGGGCTTCTGGGCTTCTTCTCTTCTCTTCTCCAGATGTTGACACGACGCTCTCTCCGGCTGGACTGCTCTCCGAGGGCTGCGTTGTGACTTATATAGGCGGAGACCCCGCCCCCTTTTGATGTCACAGTCCCTGGGCATGCTGGGACTGTGACGTTTTAGGGGGCGTGGTCAACATCACCCAGTGACCACGCCCCCTAAAACGTCACAGTCCCAGCATGCCCAGGGACTGTGACATCAAAAGGGGGCGGGGTCTCCACCTATATAAGTCACAACGCAGCCCTCGGAGAGCAGTCCAGCAGGAGAGAGCGTCGTGTCAACATCTGGGGAAGAGAAGCCCAGAAGCCCAGAAGCCCAGAAGCCCAGAAGCCCAGAAGTCCGGACCTCTGCTGGCAAGAGAGCTACTTGAAGACAGCAGAGGAGCCGGCCGAAGAACAGGAACACCGGGAGAAGAGAGCGGAGAAGAACCAACCGGACGCCGGGAGAAGATGAAGCGGAGGGACCCCCGAAGCCGGAAGAAGACCCCCGAAGCCGGAGGAAGATCCCCCCCCCGGAGCTGTTTAATAAAATATTTTAAAAACCTGTGTAGTGTGTTTTATTACTTACACTTTTTTCCTAGGTAAATGGGTAGGGGTACCATGTACCCCATACTCATTTACATAGGGTGGGGGGCCGGGATCTGGGGGCCCCCTTATTAAAGCGGCCTGGTACGGTTCAGGAGGGGGGGGGGCGCTCGCTCGTCCCCACCCCCTTTCCTGACCGGCCAGGCTGCGTGCTCGGATCGGGGTCTGGTATGGATTTTAGGGGGACCCCACGCCGTTTTTTCGGCGTAGCGGGGTTCCCCTTTATAATCCATACCAGACCTAAGGGCCTGGTATGCCCCGCGACGGGGCTAGTAAGGTGTCAATCTCGCCGATAAAAGCGGCAAGATTGACATCCTTTTCTAGTCCCGTCGCACCTGAGTCACGTTCAAAATGAACGGACTTGTCCGTGTGTGGGCAAGTCCGTTCATTCTGAAAGTCCGCCGGAACTCCGGCGAAAGTCCGTCGGAAAGACGGGCGGACTTAGCCCGCCGGAAAGTCCCGGCGTGTGTGGGCAAGTCCGTCCGTTTTAAAGTCCGGCGCACCTGGCGGACAAAGTCCGTCGGAAAGTGTGCCGGACCAAGTAGGATAGAAAGTCCGCTCGTGTGTACGCGGCATTAGTCTATACCCAAGTACTCTGCTCAATGAAATACTCCCTGTACCAAATATAAATATAGTGCCTTGAAAAAGTATTCATACCCCTTGACATTTTCCACATTTTGTCATGTTACAACCAAAAATGTAAATGTATTTTATTGGGATTTTATGTGATAGACCAACACAAAGTGGCACATAATTGTGAAGTGGAAGGAAAATGATAAATGGTTTTCAATTTTTTTACAAAAAGATATGTGAAAAGTGTAGCGTGCATTTGTATTCATCCCCCCTGAGTCAATACACTGTATATACAGTATCTCACAAAAGTGAGTACACCCCTCACATTTTTGTAAATATTTTATTATATATTTTCATGTGACAACACTGAAGAAATGACACTTTGCTACAATGTAAAGTAGTGAGTGTACAGCTTGTATAACTTAGTGAAAATTTGCTGTCCCCTCAAAATACCTCAACACACAGCTATTAATATCTAAACCACTGGCAACAAAGGTGAGTACACCCCTAAGTGAAAATGTCCAAATTGGGCCCAAAGTGTCAATATTTTGTGTGGCCACCATTATTTTCCAGCACTGCCCTAACATTCTTGGGCATGGAGTTCACCAGAGCTTTACAGGTTTCTACTGGAGTCCTCTTCCACTCCTCTATGATGACATCACGGAGCTGGTGGATTTTAGAGACCTCACGCTTCTCCACCTTCCGTTTCAGGATGCCCCACAGATGCTCAATAGGGTTTAGGTCTGGAGAAATGCTTGGCCAGTCCATCACATTTACCCTCAGCTTCTTTAGCAAGGCAGTGGTTGTCTTGGAGGTGTGTTTGGGGTCGTTATCATGTTGGAATACTGCCCTGCGGCCCAGTCTCCGAAGGAAGGGGATCATGCTCTGCTTCAGTATGTCACAGTACATGTTGGTATTCATTCATGGTTCCCTCAATGAGCTTTAGCTCCCCAGTGCCGGCAGCACTCATGCAGCCCCAGATCATGACACTCCTACCACCATGCTTGACTGTAGGCAAGACACACTTGTCTGTCTTTGTACTCCTCACCTGGTTGCCGCCACACACCATCTGAACCAAATAAGTTTATCTTGGTCTCATAAGACCACAGGACATGGTTCCAGTAATCCATGTCCTTAGTCTGCTTGTCTTCAGCAAACTGTTTGCTGGCTTTCTTGTGCATCATCTTTAGAAGAGGCTTCCTTCTGGGATGACAGCCATGCAGACCAATTTGATACAGCATGCGTCGTATGGTCGGTGCACAGACAGGCTGACCCTTCACCCCTTCAACTTCTGCAGCAATGCAATGCTGGCAGCACTCATACATCTATTTCCCAAAGGCAACCTCTGGATATGACGGTGAGCACGTGCACTGTATAAAAAGTAGCACGCTTGTATAAAAATTGTTCACGTCGTACCCCTTTCAGAATAAGGGTGATACCAAGTCCCAAACAATCTTGCCGCTGCTCCCTAT
Organism: Aquarana catesbeiana; assembly: GCF_042186555.1. NCBI lineage: Eukaryota > Metazoa > Chordata > Amphibia > Anura > Ranidae > Aquarana > Aquarana catesbeiana. The sequence continues at coordinate 243,312,998 of NC_133329.1, forward strand.
GTAGTCTGGGCAGTTGGGGATCTTTTCCCTCATAAATCAGGAAACCACATGTATAGCCTGTTGACCTGTCACAGAGCTTATACATTTTGACCCCATATCTGGCACGCTTGCTGAGGAGAAACTGTTTGAAAACAAGGCAGCCAGAAAACGTATTCAGGGACTCATCTACGCATCTTGTTTGGGGATATACAAGGCTGCAAATTTTTGGTTCAAGTGATTTACAAGGGGTGGAACTTTGTGGGGCCGATCATATCCAGGGTCACCCCGATGACGACAGAGTTTATTGTCATTGAAGTGTATAAACCGCAAGATTTGCTTGTATCTAGTCCTGGTCATGGCAGCAGAGAACATGGGCATATGATGAATTGGTTCAATGGACCAATATGACCACAACTCACTCTTTTTAGTAATGCTCATGATGAGGGATAGGCCCAGAAAGGTTCTAAATTCAGAAACCGTGATACGTTTCAATGTAAATTGTCTGGCATAGGTCAAATTTTGGTTTGCAGCAATAAATTGATCAGCATATAAACTGCTTTGGTCCCTAATAGATCTGTACAGATCTTCCTTGAAAAATAGCTCATAAAAACCAAGGGGAGATAAATCTGTTGTTTCCACCTGAATTCCTGGTTTGCCAGTGAATTATGGAAGTAAGGGTGCTGCAGAATCTGTGGGCTGCCAATCAGGATTTGCATGCGCATCAGGAAGGGTGCTATGAGCTCTACGGCCCTGTGTTTGAATTCTTGGTGGCTGCGGGACACTACTTATGCTAGCCACCGCACCAGCTTGAACTGTACTTATGGGACTCACCACATCACCAAGTGTTACTGCAGTGCTGGTTTGTCTATGACCAGGATGTACTAGGCCACTGGTGCTCGCTAGTTCACCAGAAGTAGAGTGGCACTAGTACTGGCACTTTGCTGCATGCAAGAACCATGCAATTGTTACACCTCAGCAACAGGGGAATGGGGTCGGGTATGCCTGACCTTAGCAGGGACCTCTACTCCATCGTCAGAGCTATCTGTCAGGGTGCCGTTGGTCTCTACAGGTTCGTATACTGAGCCTGAATCTGATTCTCACAGTGAGGCTTCCTCTTCGCTCTCATCTGTCATGCTCAGTATCCTGTAGGCCTCTTCACTAGTGTACCTTTAGTTTGACATTTGGCCACTAAATTTATAGGTACCTAGTGTGACTCAAAGGTAAAAAAGCACCTGGTTGTCAAGGACTGTTTGAACCGCTATAAAAAATGTAACTGCTAGCGCTAGCAGAGATCAGGCCTGACTCTGCTAACGCTGCAGTTTTGCGTGCTGTGTATTGGAAGTGGCAATGATCTACTGGTACTGCACTTGTTTGGGTTGGGCGGAGGGGCCAAATGCAGGTGCTGGCAGGTGTTGTGGCTGATCCTGTTAACGCTGTGTTTTGGGAACACTATACTATTGGGGACGCTAGTATAGTTCTGATCTGATCAAAGACATTGATCCGTTCAGACACTATACTAGTAATGCAGGTGTTTAGTGTGTGCGTGCTACTGGCAATCAAAGGGTTAAAACATATTAGTGAATATGTGGTGGGACCCCGATGTTATACAAGACTGACGCTGACGCTAACTGGCATTACCCGTGACAGGAATACAGAATCAGAAAAAAGACCTGTACACTCTACTAATGAACCTGTGACAGGGCAGTGAAAGGGTTAACTAAGGGTGATCAGGGGGTTAAAACTTTATTAGGGAATCTACGGCGGATACCCTGAGCCTATCTGGGACTGACGCTAACTGCCGCTAACGCTAACTGGCGTCACCAGGGACACTAATACAGTCATCAGTTAAAAATCTTTAGACTGTACCTAGTGACACTGTGGCAAGGAGCGAAAGGGTTAACTGGGGGGGGGGGGTGATTAGGGGGTTAAATGTGCCTAACTGTGTGTACTGGTGTCAGTGTAGCAATTTACTCACTGTAGATTCTCTCTCCTCTCACACTGGAACCGAAAAGGGCTACAGAATAGGAGATTGCATCATTTCCTGTGCCTGTGTTTACATTTCAAAGGCACAGGACGGTCTGTGATTCATTAGAACTGATCAGCAGAGATTGATCGGTTCTGAAACAAATCCGATCACCGCTGGGCCCTCTACCCGCGGGCGCGAGCAACGTATAGGTACGTTGTTTCGCACAGCCGGGCCGCCCTGCAACAGTAAATGTGCGGTGGGCGGTCCTGAACTGGTTATTGGCATCACAGTCTTACTCCATAGGGTTCAATATTGAGTTGGTCCACCCTTTGCAGCTATAACAGCTTCAAATCTTCTGGGAAGGCTGTCCATAAGGTTTAGGAGTGTGTCTGTGGGAATGCTTGAATGCTTCCAGAAGCGCATTTGTGGGGTCAGGCACTGATGTGGACGAGAAGGCCTGGCTCGCAGTCTCCACTCTAATTCATCCCAAAAGGTGTTCTGTCGGGTTGAGGTCATGACTCTGTGCAGGCCAGTCAAGTTCCTCCACCCCAAACTCGCTCAACCATGGCTTTATGGACCTTGTTTGTACACTGGTGTGCAGTCATGTTGGAACAGGAAGGGGCCATCCTCAAACTGTTCCCACAAAGTTGAAAGCATGAAATTGTCCAAAATGTCTTGGTATGCTGATGCCTTAAGAGTTCCCTTTACTGGAATTAAGGGGCCAAGCCCAACCCCTGAAAAACAGCCCACGCCATAATCCCCCCTCCACCAAATGATTTGGACCAGTGTATAAAGCAAGGTCCATAAAGACATGGAGGAACTTGACTGGCCTGCACAGAGTCCTGGCCTCAACCCAATAGAACACCTTTGGGATGAATTAGAGAGGAGAATGTAGGTCAGGCCTTCTCGTCCAATATCAGTGCCTGACCTCACAAATGCACTTGGAAGAATGGTCAAACATTCCCATAGACACACTCCTAAACCTTGTGGACAGCCTTCCCAGAAGAGTTTAAGCTGTTATAGCTGCAAAGAGTGGGCCAACTGAATATTGAACCCAATGGACTAAGACTAGGATGCCATTAAAGTTTATCTGTGTGTAAAGGCAGGAGTCCCATTACTTAGTAATATAGTGTATATAAAAAAAACAGAAAGATACAAGAGAAGGAAAGGAAGGAAAGGTAAAAAAAAGGAGGGGAGGGAAGGGGTAAAGTGGCATTCCCGCATTCCATGGCTCCCAGCAAAATCCAGAGGTGGATGCTGGCTCATAACATACAACAGGTACTATCCTAAGCCTAAGGGAGATGGATCAGGTGAGGGAAGTTTCTAGGAGGTCCCAGTTTGTATTATTTTAGTTTTATTTGTAATACAAAAAAAAAACACATATTACAAGAAAAGGAAAACACTGCAAAATGAGCTGAAAATTTAGCGCATTATGAGAGCAGTCCAGTTTTAATGTAACTATCACCTTAATTGCTGTTAAGCAAAAGCAGATCCATTATTGCCATTAATGCTATCCTGTAGTAAAATTTTAAAAGAAAACGTGCCTAAGAGCAGTGCACCATGAGATGCTTTTTCCTCTTTCACATCAATGTTTTATGTATAAAAACATTAGCTATAAACAATACAATTTTATAAAAATAATAGTACTTCTGACAATATTTCACTCAAAATAGCTATGTCATGTAGTATCTTGGCAGATATTTATACAGGAAAAGGAAGAGATGGTCCACTGCATCCATCATGTTGTACACTCACGAAAGTTGAGAACCATAGCTTTAGAATGTGCTACTCAAGAGAATATTTATGTTTAAAGAAGTCAAAAATGACAGAGGCATTCTGCAAGCAATCTTTTACGCACTGCTTAGGTTTCAGTAATATTTTAAAGGATACTCTCAGGAAGTTTTGGCCATAAACTTTTCACAGTAAATCACTTTAAAACTATGTAGCTTGTAAAAATAAATAAACTGTACGTTTAAAGTTAAAAATAATATAGGACACCTTTGCTTAAGTGTCACTCTTACATAAATCAGTTGTGCTACGATAGAAAATAAAGTTCAGAAATGTCCATATACCTAATAGGTTGGCAAATTAAATCTGTATTAGCAATAAATCCGACATACAACAAAAGCATAAGAACTGACATACAGTAGATGTTCTGTGGCAACCCGAAACAATATGATTAATTAAATTAAGGGTCCTTTCACACTGGGGAGGTTTGCAGGCGCTATTGCGCTAATAATAGCGCCTGCAAACCGACCCGAAAAAGCAGCTGCTTTAATTCCAGTGTGAAAGCCCCGAGGGCTTTCACACTGGAGCAGTGCACTAGCAGGACGGGAAAAAAAGTCCTGCTAGCAGCATCTTCGGAGCGGTGAAGGAGCGGAGTATATACCGCTCCTGCCCATTGAAATCAATGGGATGGCGTGGCTATACCGACGGCAAAGCGCCTCTGCAGAGGCGCTTTGCGGTGGTTTTAACCCTTTCTCAGCCGCTAGCAGGGGGGTAAAACCGCCCCGCTAGCGGCCGCATACCGACGGTAAAGCGCCGCTTATAATAGCGGCGCTTTACCGCCGACGCCGCCCCCGCCCCAGTGTGAAATGGCCCTAAATTAAAACAAGAAGATAAACACATACAATTATGAGGCAGTAGGGATTGCTTAGATTATTATAGGAAAAATCATTTGGGAACTACTGCTCCAGTAAACATTTCACCGCTTGATGTTTCTTGATAGATGATTGAGTGGATTAGGAATTGTTTTTTAGTTCATTCATTTACGATGCTATGAGGGTCATAGACACCCAGGCCACTGCATCAAAATTGTTAGTGCTTGTGCCGGATTCATGTACTTGTCAGAGTCTGGCACTAAGGTCACACCTTCCTTGCGTGCCCATCACACAGACTGGTGCATCGCCAAGGAAATTTATAGTGCGATAAGCAGAGCCTAATGGGGAACTAAAGGACTAGTTCCCCATCAGGTCAGTCCTGTTGTTAATTGACAGTAATTGGCTGTAACAGGTCAACAATGGCAATTCACACAGTTCAATGACAACAAGTATCCCTTAATATATCTGCCAGAATTGTATAAATATAAAAAACCTATATATATTACGTTCAGTCCCTTATTTTTATTCAGTATTTCTCGACTATTCATTTCACATAATCAGTCTTGTTTACAACATTCGGTGCTCTATTAACAAAATCTATGTCTAGTCAATCTGAAAATTTTCCCTTTTAGTCAGTTTACATTTTTACACATGACAACCTTCAAAAAAAAAAATAAAAAATACACTAACATAGACACAGACAGCGTGGCTTGGTCCTGTCCTCACTCCTTGTCACAGGATTTAACTGACAACAAAAGATGTCAATGGCTCCCAATGCTCTCAGCCAAACCCGTGACAGCAGGGAGAGCTGTTACAGACGAGTACAACGCTGGATCGAGTGAGGGTTCGGGTACATATAATGGGGGGAGGGGATGATACTACAGGAAATGCATCAAGGTAAAAATGTTTAGTTTAAAATGGAAAATACCAGTTTTGGTTACTAGAAGGCACTAATTATATTATATTTATTTCCTATGATCATTTTCCATTTTAAATCAATGAAAAACATTTGACTGTCGAATGTGCATGCACTTTCACTGGGAGAATTGCTATGCAAAAATACATCCTATAGTGTGTGCTGCCTGCTTAGTATTACTGCACAGTGATTTTTGCTTCATCGCTTCTGTTTCTGTCTACTCAGACTTGAAAACAACAGATTTTTTATGTTGATAAGTGATTTTATCAGCTGTTCAGCAACGCTTGTTACTGCTACACCATGATCTGCATATTGCCATTAGCAGAAGAACTTGAGATCTGTATACCCAACACAATCACCAATATATGGAACAGCAAGCTAGTAAAATGTGAAAGTCAGAGAGGTATACAGACACACATACAGAAAAAAAGACATGTTTATACAGTAACCTCCTCCCAAGAACACACAAACATTGTATCCCCATGAAACCTAGCTGATTCCCACAAAGTAAAAAAATGCAATAAATACTCTTCTGTAAAATGAATCACTTCATACTAACCATTCCCCATGCCTGTTTTTAAAATCTGTGCACTGTTGACTTGAAAAGCCACCCCAGATGATATCGACATCCGACACACTTTCAGGTATGTTAGATGCTTCCCTCCCCTGCCACATTCTGTGGTTCCTCCTGTCAGCCCCTGCCACATTCTGTGGTTCCTCCTGTCAACCCCTATGTCACTTTAGGTATTATGAATAGAAGCTGAAATAAACAAACATAAACATATAACTACTTACAATGATGTAGGTACTTTTCCCAGTACCCGTTGGCCCAATAAATACAGAAGGCTTCTGGTGTGTTGTCAGCAACTTCATTAGTGCAGTATATCTAATTGTGTCCAAAGTAGGCACAATTATTTCATTAAACATCATATCACGTGGTATAGGTGGCACTGAGCTCAGATCTTGTGTCCACAACTCCCATCTTCCAGTTTCCTGCAATTTTGTACAGTTATATATTTTGCATTCCAAATTAGTAGAAAAGAGAAAAAAAAGCATATCTTTGAGAACAGAAATAACACAGCTGGTAGCCCTGACTTGATTTTAAAAGCGCGAGATACAGACTTGTCATTTTGATCCTGGCTTCACCATCTAGCGAGACACCTAGATCAAACATGCAGCCATTAAAGACATCATGCATACCCTTTCAGACCAGTGACTCTGAAGCTAGTAAAGCCAGAATCAGAATATCAGAGTGACAACTTCCACAGGGAACCACAAGCATTCACAGGCCACATAATATTGAGTGAGTTATTTAACAGGCTTAACAGGCTGACAAAATCTTAAGAACACCTGTGACCAGATTATGGACACTAAATGATTTACATATTTTTAACAAGCAGTAAAAAAGATTTAAAACTTCCTTTGCTAACCTTTGTAGCTGCAGGTACTGTGATGGCAAGGACTTGGCAACCTTTAATATAAACTCGCAGCAGGTGCTTGTTAGTTGGTAGAAAATGACTTTCAGCCTCCGTTCACATCGGGCCACATTGGCAATGGCACCGCCCGAATGTGTGCAACGCTGACATTGCGGCGACGCACCGATTCCCAAAAGTAGTTCCTGCACTACTTTTGGCGACTTCGGGGGCGATTTCAATAGACATCTGTGCAAGAACCAACACAGATGTCTCTCAAATCACCCCCAAAATCGGACTGAAATGCTGGTTTGAAACCCTCATTCAGTGTGAACCTAGGCAAAGTGTTTGTAAAGGCAGAATGTTTTTTTACCTTACTGCATTCTATGCAGTAAGGTAAAAAACCTTCTGCATGCAGCTCCCTCCACAGCTCCCCCTAAAAACATACCTGAGCCCAATCTCGATCCAGCGATGTGCACGAGAGCTGAGGCCCTCCTGAGTCTCTCACTCCTGACTGGCTTAAATACAGCAGCAGGAGCCTGCTGTCAATTAGAGCCAGTGACGAGGAGTGGGGGGTGGGGCGGAGCCCCGATCTGTGAGTCTTATGGACACTTGGAGCGGGGCTTGGGAGCAATCATGCATAATTGCCCCCATAGCACTCAGAAGGGGGGGTGGAGTCAGGAGCAACAGCAGGGGACCCAGAAGAGGAGGATCGAGGCTGAAAAACCATTTCACAGAGCAGTTACGTATAACAGGTTTGTTATTTTAACAGGACTTTAAGCTACAAAGTTCATTAGAGGGTTGTTTAAAGGGTTGTTTAGAGGGTTGTTTAAAGCAACTTAATGGCTTGTTTAGAATATTAAAATACTTTAACCTGTTCATCTCTCACACCTGTATACCCTTTATGGACCAGAGCAATTTTTACATTCCTAGCACACCAACCGCTTGTCAGCAACAGCTCACGATAAAAGCTTCTGATCGGGAGCCAGCCCAACAGGCTTCCATTTATGTGACTGCTGTGAGAGTCAATCACAGTAGCCACGTGATACAGAAACCACATCACCCCCTGGACATTAAAGCCTACTTAAAGGGAGGCTGGAAGGCGGCATTTAGGGGTTAAGTTACATATATTCATTTCAATACAAAGCTTTCTTTTTGCAAATAAGTGAAAATTAAATAAGTTGCAGTATTAATGCTAAAATACAGAAATAGAAAAAAATCAGCATCAAAATAATAGCTAGTAGAGAAGGGGATGAATAGGGTAGATGGAGCTAATTTGTTTTTTTTTTTTTTCTTTTTTTTTACTTGCCATGTCTTTAGATTTACTATCAACCAAAGAAATTAGTGAAGGGCGACTAGGCTGCTGTGTTCAGATGTGGCTAAGCACTGCATGTGGACCTTTGGCTGCATACAACATGGAAGGTTATCTGCATCCACTTTTTATATTGTCAGAGAATATGGATGCAAACTGGCTGTGTCCAGAGCTGTTCAGTGGCCCTAATTGCATTATTTTCTCTTCATCTACACAGCCAAGAAACCTGTTCTGTAGGTCACAGAGATGTTTGAGTAAAGCACTCTTACAATGCATAGCAATGAAACAAAAAAGCCACACAAGGGAGAAAACCTACTTTACTGTATTACAGAGCACAATTTTGTCTTGAACTTATCTTTTCTCAGTTGTGGTAAAATCCATTTATATTTAACCACAAGAAATGGTTTAATCAGCCAGAAAAAAATTTGTGCTTAGGTGCATAAAATAGCATTCTTTTGTTTTAACAGAGAAATCACTAACCTGCTTCACAAATCGATAATCATATACTGTGTGCTCACTGGGAAAGGGAACAGTGAAGGGTTTTTCAGGTGGATCCACTGGATGGAGAATTTTAAATCGAATCCTTGTTTCCTCACTTAGTGGTCCATCTGTGATTTCTCTCAGGAGTTTGTCAAATTTCAGGCGGTCATTTTCTGTGCAGCTTCCTCCAACAGACCAGATCAAAGAAAACAAAAAAATCCCCTTCAAAAAGAAGCAATACTGATTTAGTGAGTTTTGACAGTTAATCTGCTACATGTTATTAAGTTATATAGTATCATATTTGTCTATGAAAACATCTGTTTCCAGACAGACCATACACATCTTTTTAATATCTTCAGAAAAATCTGGATTATGTATGGGTTAAAATATGACACAGAGCAAGATTTTCAACACAAAGAAATCTGTACTGTAGGTCAAAGAGGTTTTGCAGCATTTAAAAAAAAAAACACTGGAAACAAGTGAGGATCATCATTTCTCTGATAAAATTACCCCTTTAATTGCTTTGGGCTTTTTCCAAACAATTTGCAGTCATAATAAAATGATATGGAAGGTAGCAAGGTACAGCACTATGGAGTATTAACACATGGCACAACAGTAACCTAGAGTATGTAATATACCCACAGCCTGATTGATCCATCAACCAATGGTGCTTACATCAGTCTAGTGCTGGAGCAGATATGCACAGAAGACAGTTTTTCATAAAAATTATACTTAATATTGTGTTCTCTGTAGCACAGAAATAGACAACAGCACTCAGAGTTGTTCTTAACCTCCCTGGCAGTATGATTATTTCAGATTTTAGATGCTGAAAGCGGTACCATTATTTTGCATGGAAATTTAGCATTTTATATTGTAGGCCTGTAATTCTTAGGAATAACTCACTTAAATCTGTCCAAACCAGAGTCTAGTAGACATCTCGGGTATGATAAAGTTTGAAACACAAAATCATTAATTCTAATATAATAAATGACTATAAATGATAACAAATAATAATATAATAATAATAATACTTTTTATTCAATACATTTTAGTAAATAATATAATCAAAAACACTGACTTTTTTTGGCCAAACAAGGATGCAATATTAGTTGTCATATTGCTAGTAAACGTCCCAGGTATGAACAATTTTAAAACATGGTACAGCACAAAGTCCAACGTCAAAGTCAGGACAGTAGAACCTGGTTTCTTTTCTGATTTTCCTTCCAGTGTCGTCACGCTTAGAGCAGCAAATCACACACATCCTTGTGGGTGCTGACTTCTTTTCCGTTGGTGGAATGTGGTCCATAAAGTGACGACCAGTCAGGCGTTCCGGGTTCACAACGCCAGCAGCACGATGTCCAGATATATTTACAGTCGTCGGTGTTTGGTGCTTGAGAAATATAAGTTCATCGACTTTACAAAGTCCGCATGAACCACAGGCTTGTCACTCTTTTTTTTTAGAAGAATGAAGGCATTCCACAGGCACTGTTCAAGAAGATGCCTGAAATTTTTTTTTGTAATATTTTTTATGTTGCATTCTCATGGCTGGATAAAATGTCATGGCCTGGTCAGCTCTGTCAACACCTCCCATGGTGTTGTTGTAGTCCATCATGACTTGTGGTTTCATTATGTCTTTTCCACCTTTTGTGTGTACCATGACAGTAGAGGTGTTGTGAATAGAACTCATTAGGCACACATCTTTTTTGTCTTGCCATCTCAGTTCCATCATTTTGCCTTTCTGCCAGGCAACTATATCTCCTGCCTTGAGCTCTTTATTGCCAAAGGTTGGCGGCATGTCACGCCGGTTAGCTCTAACAGTCCCACTTGCATCCGTCTTGTGCTATAGAAGGAACTCATAGAGTTCTGGAGAAGTGTAAAAATTATCTGTGGTTACACAGTAGCCCTCATTCACAATGGCTCAATCAAAGTAAGAACTGAAGAGGTTGCCATTCCATAATTACTGAATCTTTCATTGAATTTGGTTCCTTTCCCGGTGTAAAGGACCCAATTCTATATGTAACCAGTGCTGGATTCACAGAGCATGAATGATTTTATGCCAAATCGTGCTCTCTTAGACGCAATATACTCTATCCAGCTGAGTTTTCCTTTGTAGGCCATTAGACTTTCGTCAATACTGATGTCTGGTACATAGGTCTGCTGGAAATTTTTATGAATAATTTGATATACCTCCCAAATCTTTTTCAGTTTTGGTGGTGGATGAGAAGTCTCATCAAATTCTTCATTATTTTGAAAGTGCAAATACTTCATTATCAGAGAAAATGTGTGCTCCGACATGACCGTGCCAAAAAAAAGAGTGGCTAGTAATTTGTTGATTGTCCAATACCACTTCTGCAGGGGTTTCCCCACCACTCCCTGAAGAATTATTAGGCCCAGAAACTTCCATATGTCCTCTTTGGTCACTGGTTCCCTCCACTTTGATACCAGGTGCTCCAGTAAACGGGAATCTTGGGGGCGTTACGTGCTCCGTACCACAGTCAATCGAACACCTAGTCCGCACATCACTGGGCACAGTCACAGGATCATCACTGAAATCACTTTCCATGCCTGATGATGAACTTCCCCACGAATCGCTATCACTCAATTCTGCAAGCGATTCTGTATCGCTGTCGCTGTTTTCCAGCAGGTCATATGCCACTTTTGAGGTAGAGGCACGCTTTCTTGATGCCATGGTCGTTCTGCAGTTTCCAAACAGAAAGTACAGTAAAACTGCAGGCAAGGGCACTGGATAAAGCACTGGGGGGCAAACTAAGGTCAATTTTATTTTATTTAGTAATGTAATCCAAAAGGATTACAGTGTATAAGTGTGTTTGTGCTTTATACTATTTGAATTTGCCTTCCGATGCTCGCAGGGAACGGAAGCCAGGGCACACAGTACATCGGGCATAAGATCCGGCCGACATACACAGTGGGAGTACATCGCGGGATCCCGGGGACAAGGTAAGTAACCTATAAACAAAATAAGTGCAGCGCAAAAAGAAAACTAAAAATGAAAAAAAAGATGAAACATGATAAATAGTCCAATCATAAATTGGTTCAGTCAAAAGTTCATAAATGCCAATATGAAATAACCCTCTTCTGGGAACACCCGCATTGGTCAAAAGTTCATAAATGCCAATATGAAATAACCCTCTTCTGGGAACACCCGCATTGGTCACTTATCCAGGCGATGCGATATTATGAAATAAAATTGTGCTTACCAGATCCAGTTGACCCCTTAATTATAGGGGGTCTTAAACGGCATGAATGGACCCGTGGCAAACTGCTGGGCTAGCTGTCATCTGCAGATCAAGTAGATTCCTCGAATAACGGAGATCCCATCAGGTCTATGGTGTAATACTGATAATCTGCAGGGTTGGCTGTCATATACTGGATGCTCTCTCCCAATGCACAGCGGTATCCGTGAGATAGGGGGACAAGTCAGCTCCTTCGAATGCTGGCTGGCAGGTAAATAATATGGAGATCCTCTAAGAAGTTACAATCAGCTGAGTGACTGGTTGAGAATGATAGGAAGATGGCTATCCCATGATGGGAGCCAACCTTGCAGATTATCAGTATTACACCATAGACCTGATGGGATCTCCGTTATTCGAGGAATCTACTTGATCTGCAGATGACAGCTAGCCCAGCAGTTTGCCACGGGTCCATTCATGCCATTTAAGACCCCCTATAATTAAGGGGTCAACTGGATCTGGTAAGCACAATTTTATTTCATAATATCGCATCGCCTGGATAAGTGACCAATGCGGGTGTTGGTTTCTACTGAGGTTGGTGTTATCCTTTAGTGTTCAGCTTGCATTAATAGTTTTAGGTTTAGTTTGCGCTGATTGCTCTTTATTTTATAAGGTAAGTAACCTCTTCCAGGATCCAGCGATGCGATCCCAAGTGTGGCTCGGGGTTACCGCTAATGGCACTGAAATCTCACCCCGAGCCACAATCGGGAATACCGCCAGGGGGAACTACCTAGGAGGAACTATTTTACTTTAAATACTCTATACTGCCAGAAACCTGTGATAGGTAATTATGGAATTTACGTAAATATGTTACACTGCATGCATATGGGTTTGCTATTATTGAGTCTTATGCTGTGTTCAATATATGTTTACATTTCCACAGTGGACAACCCATCCTCTGAAGAAGACCCAGTGAGGGTCGAAACGCGTCAGGATTAATATATAATATTCTTGTTGTCCCTTATACTGTACTGTACATTGCTCCTATTCACAGGCCCTGCTTTTTTGCAATGTCATAAGGATTCAACATTTGAAGAAACCTTGGCTGTTTCATAATACATTGTACCTTGTATTGCTTCTAACCACGAATATTGTTTGTTGCAATGTTTTATGCTGTATTCAGTTCATGTCCTGACTTGAATTGTCAGAAGCTATTTGTCTATTTTTATACAAATTTTTGTACTAATAAAATCAACCTTTTTTGACTACCCTTTTGAATTTTATTGGCTGCTTTAAAGCCCCAATAGGGGGTTGTTGTAGTTTCTTTATGCACTTTATGGGGTGCGCAGCCCATTTGTCTACACTCCCATGAGTGTCCCTCGCTGTCCACCGCCAGGGGGGTTAAATGCTAATCAGCCAGAGCTCCCAGTTCTGCTGCCACTCTGCAACAAAAGCAGCATATGGTCAGCATATGACTTTGGTTTTGACATTGATGCACAAAGGAATTCTTACAATTCCAAAGGCTGTTGGGTTATACTGCTGCCTACAGGTGAAACAGACATAAGTGTTCAAAAAATCCATTGCCCAGCACAGGATAACTCCAACCACAACCATTATGCCTCAGTTTTGTAGCAAAATAGTACCAAGAGAATCCTTTGAGTGACCAAGAAAATCTTAGAATTCCTAGACAGTCAGGACAGTCCAAATGCAGTCCAACAGAGGGGTGGACAACATAGCAACAAAGCTAACAGGCCCAAGTAAAGACAACAGAAAACTGAGGACTGCTTGTAGATCAAAGGGCTGCCTAAAAGACCCTATGCCCAAAGCTGGCATCAGATGAAGCTTGGATATCTGCTTAGTAAAACTTAAGAAACAAAAATAGAAGGCCAGGTAGTAGCCTTGCAAACTGGGAAAATCTGCATGATGCTGAAAAAAGCAAGAATTACTCACAAGTCTCAAAAATCACTTACTCAAAAATAGAAAAAACCCTATCCTTAACACCATAAGTTTGGATGATGGTGTACCTAACTCATCAAGAGATAGTGGTGAGAGAAGCTGGTTTACCCTTTTGGGGTCCATCCAGAATACAAAAGCAATCAGTCTTCCTGAAGAAGCAGTGGCTGAACTACATCCAGACAATGGAGGAAAATTTCCTTTTGGTTAACTGGAGCTAGACAGAGGGATGGAAGATTAATATTCTGGTTGACATGAAAGGCAAAAGTTATCCTTGACAAAAAGAAAACGCAGGTCTTTAACACCACCCCATCCCTATACAAAACAATAGGGTATTTTTTGCAGAATAAGACCACCAGATTTAGATCCAACAGAGTTACAGGGGAATGAACAAGGGGAGCTCCATGGGAGATTCTCTGTACAGAGTTCCAACTCAAGGACCAACAGTCTCTGGAACAGAATAAACCAGACAGAAACCTGACTCTCCAAAGCGCTAGTCCAGACTAAGGAGAAGCTTTGTACCACAGACACAGTCATGGAGTGGAAGCCCTGATACTCATTGGACTCCAAGTCCAATGATAAAACTTAAGGGAAGCAGCCTTCCTAGCTGCGAGCATCAAGGAAACAAAAAACCAAAGATATCCCTGACCCCAAAAAACAAGGTTTCAAAAAGCAATGCCACCAAAGCCAGCAGCCATGAAGTAGAATGGCAAAACAGTATTTGAGAAAAAAGATCCTACCACAGCCAACGCCAGGAGTCTTACCAGGACTGCATACCACATCCAATTGGTTTCAGGACCGGGATCTGAAGCCATAACCTCTGTTGCGTTCAGTAGTAGCTCTTCTTGCTGAGCCACCTGAGATGCTGGACAGCTCATTGTCTGATCAATTTTGCCTTGTCTTGTGTTTCTGGCGACCTTGAACTCTTTGCTCCTCCTATGAACTTCCTGATTTATGCCATGTCTCTGTATTTCCTGTTTGCCAGATTATTGTGCTCTCTCCAGCCAATATCTTGCTTCTTTCCGTACCTGCAGCTGTCCTTATCTCCACTACCACTCATTATAGACCTTTGGCTTGTTCCTCGACTACACTTCTGCTTGATCCCAACCTGCAACAACTTGTTTACTGACTATGCTTCAGCTTGATCCCTATCTGCTATATCTGCCACTGGACCCCAGCTTGCTCACCTCCTGCTGGGGAAATCCTGAGGACAGCAACCTAGTACTAACACACAGCAAAACCCATCTCCACCATCAGAACACCTGTTAGTGCACTCAGTTGTGCACTTATGCAGCCAGACGGTGGGAGCCTCTCTACTGCTATAGATACTCCTGCGTAGCTTGGGGGTGGGGGCATAGCTTGATGGTGTCAGGACGTTAAGCAGGAAGGAAGCACACTTGTATGTGAAATCCATGCTGGCATTGTTCCTTAAAGTGTTACCAAACCCACAATAGTAAAATCAGTATGTAGATGCAGTAAAGCATGCTTGTTATACTCACTGTGGAACCTAAGGGCTTAATCCTCTTCATTGTCTAAAAAGGCTGTTTGATCTGGTCTTCTCTGATCCTTCCCTGCTTCCACTGTCCCCAATCCATCTCCCGATAGTACAGAGCCATGGGGCACGCTGCACATGCTCAGTTTTGAGTGTATTTTTTGGGAGGATGCATGTGATCAGCACAGGGCCAATCAGCATTGTCCAGACAGAGGGTCAGGGGTCCTGCAGCCTCATAGGACTGTCGGAGGAGAATGAAAACTCCTCCTAAAAGCTTTAACCAGTACTCAGCTGGACACTGACAGAAGTCACAAGACTGCTATATACTGCTGATGAGAAAAGGTATTGAGAAATTTATATTTACTAAAATATTTGCATTTCCATGTTCTGTGTATGGTGGGAGACCAGATATAATTAATGCAGGCTCCTGGGTTTAGCAACACTTTAAGGGGGCTACACTGTTTTAAAGAGGTAATTGTTCCTGTGCATAGGATTAGTGCACTGGAAGATGTGAGAATTTTTCCTCTGAATTTTTTAATGTTTTAATAAATGTATGGTGTTTTAAATACTGCACAATGAGGATTCTTTTGAGCACCATTTCACTGGAGGTACTGTTAATTGCTGTCTGGAGTGTGTGGAGATCCCTGGTGGTGATCCTGAGCACATCTGAAGAGGTCTGGAGAGCTATTGCTGCCCGGTTAAAGGGTAAGGCACTTGTATATACATGACTGAGGTGAGCAGCTAGTGTAATTGGTGGTGGATTACAATGAGTGTAAATGATTATTCATCTTAAACCATTATCACTGACACCTTTGGAAAATATATCAACTAAACCAGGGGTAGGCAACCTCAGCCCTCCAGCTGTTTTGAAACTACAAGTCCCTTGACACATTGCAAGACCCTGACAATCACAGGCAGTGGCAACCCGTCCATAGGGGCCGCCTGGGCGCCACCCCCCCACCCCCCCCCCCCCTCCAGGCAGTCTAAAAAAAAGAAATGTCAAAAAAAAAAAATTTAAAGCTGGCCCTTTAAAAAAAAAAAAAAAATACACAAAAAGGTCCTTAAGTGCACTGTGTTCGGACGCCGGATACAGTGCGACGCCGGACACAGTGCACTTATGGGAAGCGCCACGTCTATGCAATCACGAGATTGCATACGTGGCGCTTCATTTGCGGGCATTTAGCCCGCCTTGTGGCGCTTCCTTAAGCACCGAGTAGCTTCCGCCCGGCCCTAGTATCTATTACTAGGGTCGGGCGGTTTGATTGACATCTGAGTATGATGTCACTTCCTGTTTCTCTCCAATTGCGCCCAGGAGAGAGAAGCAGGAAGTATGAGAACAACGGAGCTCTCCAGGTCACACCGCTGGAGAGGACAACACACAGCAAGGTAAGGGGGAGGGGGGTTTTGATGGTGACACACTCTGCAATCTGGTGATACACTCTGCAATCTGGTGACACACTCTGCAAACTGGTGATACACTCTGCAATCTGGTGACACACTCTGCAATCTGGTGATACACTCTGCAATCTGGTGACACACTCTGCAATCTGGTGACACACGCTGCAATCTGGTGACACACGCTGCAATCTGGTGACACACTCTGCAATCTGGTGATACACTCTGCAATCTGGCGACACACTCTTCAATCTGGTGACACACTCTGCAATCTGGTGACACACTCTTCAATCTGGTGACACACGCTGCAATCTGGTGACACACTGACACACGCTGCAATCTGGTGACACACTCTGCAATCTGGTGACACATGCTGCAATCTGGTGACGCATAGTGCAATTTGGTGACACACGCTGTAATTTGGTGACACACGCTGCAATTTGGTGACATGATGTAATTTGGTGAAACACGCTGCAATTTGGTGACACACGCTGCTGCAATTTGGTGACAAATGCTGCAATTTGGTGACACACGCTGCTGCAATTTGGTGACACATGCTGCAATTTGTTGACACGTGCTGCAATTTGGTGACGCACGCTGCAATTTGGTGACACATGCTGCTGCAATTTGGTGACACATGCTGCAATTTGGTGACACACGCTGCAGTTTGGTGACACATGCTGCTGCAATTTGGTGATGACACACGCTGCAATTTGGTGACACACGCTGCTGCAATTTGGTGACACGCTGCTGCAATTTGGTGGTGACACACGCTGCAATTTGGTGACACACGCTGCTGCAATTTGGTGACACATTCTGCTGCAATTTGGTGACACATTCTGCTGCAATTTGGTGACACATGCTGCTGCAATTTGGTGGTGACACACGCTGCAATTTGGTGACACATGCTGCTGCAATTTGGTGACACATGCTGCTGCAATTTGGTGACACATGCTGCTGCAATTTGGTGGTGACACATGCTGCTGCAATTTGGTGGTGACACATGCTGCTGCAATTTGGTGGTGACACATGCTGCTGCAATTTGGTGGTGACACATGCTGCTGCATTTGGTGGGACACAGGCTGCATTTTATGTGACACAGGCTGCATGTAAGGAGGGACTCCGCTGGGGGCACCTGATGTAAGGAGGGACTCCGCTGGGGACACCCGATGGCATCTGGTGGCAGGCGACGTGGCTAGTGACATGCTCAGGGCTCCCACTTATTCTGTATTATAGTGAGTTGAATGATTTCATTTTATATTACAATGTAATAATAGAAATAATGCGCTTCAATCATCCTGACACCATAAGAACCATGGTACCGGGATGATTGAAGCGCTAACACCAGGTGTTTGGAGTATCTTTATCTGCTGATTGTTAAACTTTCTAGAATACACATATTTCTATTGTTGTGTAGGATCTGGGCCTGTTGTCCCTTCATCCCTCTCTCCCTCTCCCTCCATCCCTCGTTCATCTCAGACACTAACCACACCACCTTAGAGCCACGCCCACTATTTTGCTGAAACCATGCCCATTTTTACCAAGTGGGAGGGGTCAAAAAGGAAGGGCGGGGGCTGGCGCCCCCCCATCCTAAAACTTCACCAGCCGCCACTGATGACAGGCATGACTCCTAGAGGCAGAGGCATGATGGGATTTGTAGTTTCACCATGGTTGCCTACCCCTGCACTAAACTGTGGATTGGACTTTTGTACACATTGTATTTTATTCATACCTATAGATGCACTTTGCATGGTGGTATTTTTAATTAGTACAATTTTTGATAAATGTTAACACATGTCATTTGACACATATAACTTCACTCTCAACTCTTAGGTCATATTGCACTGAAGTTAGATTTGCACATTAATGCATGTCATGTCAGTAGTGTGTTTCTTTTGATTATATGTGATTGCGGGAAAGCATGTCAGTGCTGGCTGCACTCACTTTTTTTTGTTGAAATCATTTGCATTATCACTAGGTAGCGTGGAGACAATATTTTATTGCACAGCAAGATGTAGAAACCTTACAAGAAGACCTCAATAAAATGATGGGATGGGCAACTACATGGCAAATGAGGTTTCATGTTGAAAAATGTAAAGTAATACACTTGGGAGCCAAAAACATGAATGCAAGTTACTTGCTAGGGGGAGAACAATTGGGGGATTCCTGGATGAAAAAAGATCTAGGGGTCCTAGTAGATTACAGGCTCAGCAAGCATATATTAGCATATATTGGTATTTACTCAAGAGATAAACCTATAATTCTACTGTATCTCTATACAAGACTCTGGTCTGGCAACATCTTGAATATGCCATCCAGTTCTGGTCATCAGTCCTCAGAAAGGATGTGCTGGAACAGGAGAAAGTCCAGAGAAGGGCAACAAAGCTAAAAAGGGACTGGAGGACCTCAGTTATGAGGAACGACTACAAGCATTAAACCTATTCTCCCCAGAAAAGAGATGCTTGAGAATGTGATATGATAATGATATACAAATACCTCAATTGTGATTCTAGCATAGTGAGGAAACTATTCTGTTTCAGGGAGCTTAAGAAGACACGCAGCCACTCAATGAAATAAGAGGAAAAGCAGTTCAACCTTAAACTGCGTGGGAAATTCTTTACTGTTACAGCAGTAAGGATGTGGAACTCCCTTCCACAATCAGTGGTGTCAGTCGGAAGTGTCAATAATAAAACTCTTATGCCACATACACACGACCGGACTTTTCGGCATCAAAGGTCTGACGGAACAAATCCGTTGGACAATTGTGTGCTGAGGGGGGAAAGGGGGCATTAATGCGATTGCTACAAAAGACACATACAGAAGGAAAGATCAGCCAGCATCCACACTAGGCGTCATTGATTGAGACTGCTAGACACTATATTTTACAACCGCTTTAATATAAAAGCAAAAAGACACAGTTTGCCACAGTAAAAGGGAGTCAAAACACAATACCCAGATGTAAACCTATATACATTTGAGGTACATGAATGTAAAAAGGGGGAAAATAGTATTTGCTTTACACATTCTAAGTACAAGTTTAGCAGCTTATGTAGGTAAAGTTTATAATAACTAAAAGAAAAAAATTCTTCAACAGGGCATATGACATCAACAAAATTGAAATGGACACCTAAGATGGTTTTGCTATTGATATTATTATTTTTTTTTTCTTTGTGCAGCTAGAACTTCGATTCCTAGATAGATATTGGCAATCTACCAAATCCCTGGGGATTGGGGAGTGGGACGTAGAGATGTGCTATTTGATGAGAATAGAGGAGATGGTAGCACAACACCATCGGCAAATTGGTTGCCATTTGGTTAAAAAAAAAATTGCAACATCCATCATTCTATTCTCCCATATATAATGTTTGGGGGTTCTAAGTAATTTTCAAGCAAAAAAATTTAGATTTTTACATGTGAGGAATGTCAGAATTGGCCTGGGCAGTGGTTAAATATATCGGTATGGAAAATGTAATCTGGGCATGTCCGCTCCAATGCCAGAATGATGAAGGCACCATTGGCTGATGAACCTGTCAAGCCAGGCTGTGGGTTAATCCGCTGGATGAAAGTGACTACATAGTACCATGCTCTTTTTCTCATACTCTAGGCTGCTCTTGTACTGTATGTTACATACTCCATAGTGCTGAACCTTGTTACCCGTCACAGCATTTTATTATGACTGAAAATGCTTTGGAAAAATCCCAAAGCAATTAAAGGGGTAATTCTCCTAGAGAACTGATTATCCTCATTTGTTTCCAATGTTTTCTAAAATACTGTAAAATTTGTGTGACCTACAGTATAATCCAACAATCTAGGAATTCTACAAATTTCTGTGTCCCTCAATAAACAGAAAGAGATGGGATCCTTGTAACAGCAACAATTGGATGTTAGTTTTTATTCTCTAATCCACTCTTCAAAAATTAAGGAATCCTTTTCGCAACCTTCAGAAACAGCTTCAGGTTTCTTTGCTTAAGATTTTATAAATGATTTCTTATGTCTCATACTAAATATCAGTGATGGCAAACCTATGGCACCCATACCACAGCTGGCACACAGAGCCCTCTCTGTGGGCACACAGAAGCTTCAGGCTCACAAAGGCTCCTCACACTTCACTAGGAGGACAAAGAGCCCAGTGTCCTCACATTGTCCTGCCACCGCCTACCTTCTCCAGGTCACACACAGCACTTTGACTCAGCAGACAACTCTTTGGAGAAAGTGCTACGGGACCGACTCACAGACTGGCCAATCACCTCCCTTGGCTAGGGAATGAACAGCCAATTGACTGGCGTTGAAGGAGAAGTGGGCGTTTGTTTACCTGGGGGTCACCTGTGTGCAGCTGCTTCGTTCCATTGGTGAGAAAGCCCAGAGATGAGGCCGGAGCGGCTGGTGATGAGCCACGCCATGTGACCATGTTCTGTACTATAGTGATAGCAGGAGAGGTGTGTATGGGCAGAGGGAGCAAGACAGGCTACATGAGTGTCACTACACCACTGCCGTACCACAGCAGAGGGGGGAGGGGGCGATGTGTGATGGAGAGGAAAGTGTACCATGAGCTGCATGGAGGGGTGTGATGCATGGTGAGGAGGTGTGCTATGAGTTACATGGCGATGTATAATGTGCTGTAGCTCACTGATGTGATGTGGCCGGACAACAGAGAGGTGTAAGCTGAAGACAAATACATAATACGTGCTAGAAGTTTACAGTGCGATGGAGATGTGTAAGATGGAGATGGAGATGTGTGCTGCATGGCGATAGATGTTGGCACTTTGAAATAAATAATTTGGTTTTATATTGCAGTTTGGGCACTCAGGCTCAAAAAGGTTCGCCATCACTGCTATATATTGTATTCTATATTAATCATGTACAACAAATTCATGTTTTCTTTCATTAAATTGTTACTTACCTCTAGCCATGAGCAAATATCCCTTTCATTCATGCTGTGAACTACAGATTCATCAGCAAATTCATCTAACATACAGTCCATGAGATTCATTAGAGATCGGACTAAATTTGTGTCAGAGGTTGGTGATAATTCCTAAAAAAATAAAGCAAACAAGTGAAAGCCATCTCATATTTTGATCAGACAGGAGATCTTGTAAATATACAGCTATGAATTTGTTTTAAACTTTGTATGAACCATCTTGTGCTTCAGAATTAGTCACCAGGGAAAATTGGTGAACGGTGTGCCACCCTAACTTATTGCGAGGTTCCAGCCAACACTTATGTTTTTTAAATCATGTAAGTGGAGAAGTAAGAGGGCATAAAGGGGGTTTGCAACTTGCCACCCTCAAATGTGCTCCCAATGCAGGATTTCACATTTCTTGAGACAACTATTACATTTAGGATTTGGAAAATTGACAATGGAATAAGATGAAGGAGGTGAATCTCCCAAAAAAGAACACCCTTTCACACTATAACCAAAACGCAAAAGAAAGGCTTTTGCTTAAGATCTCATTAAAACACAGACATGCACAAAATTTACGCTGGTGCATAAGGCTACTGTATATGAATGTTAAAAGCTATGTGTGGCCAAATAACTGAGATTTGGACTAAGTATATAAGAGCAATGAGATTGCAGGGTTGATATACTAGAGGCCGTTCACTTAGCAAAGTAAATTTTCGCTTTGCAAGGGAATTTTCCATTAACATAGTGAATAGGATGAAGCGCTACTGACTTTTAAAATTAATTTAAAATTTAATTTAATTAATTTTTTTTTCTTTCATTTTCCCTGTATGGAAAGGGGTATTCTTTGCATTACTAATTTTTACCACAGTTATTTTGTGGGGACAGCAAATTTACACTGTTACACAAGCTGTACACTCACTTCTTTACATTGTAGCAAAGTGTCATTTCTTCAGTGTTGTCACATGAAAAGATATAATAAAATATTTGAGGGGTGTACTCACTTTTGTGAGATACTGTACTTCCATATATGATCATCTGGCAGCAACTAGATCAACCAAATAACCCTTACAGTATGTATGGTATAATGGAACATCACAGTCCATCTCTAAATGTAAAGTTTCTTAGAATATTATTTGCATTTCTATAGCATTTGGATAAATGCCTTATTTACAGTACAAACTCTTGCAATTCTCAGAATGTAACTCTCCTTGACTTTGATATCGCTGTTTTACTAACCTGACAGCTTATTATTCTAAATAGGAAACCTTCGTTTTGTTTGCAAAAATTAAAGATTCAAACTACCAGCAAGAATAAGTCCTTACATTTAAAGAGCACCTGTCATTTCAGATCCATCATTGCACGCCTGTTAGCGGGCATCCACTCACCTGCTGCTGCAGCATCCCTCACCTTGTTGTGTCACTGCCGCATCTCCAGCCGTCCCATTAAAGTGAATGGGACTGTCGGTGAGTCAACAGCGGGTCAGAGGAGGAGCCATTGTGGGACAGAGATGACAGTTGCTCTTTAAAAATTATGATTTAAATTGAGTTAAATCAAGCCTTTTTACTGGTGATTTAAATCATGATTTAAATTTTGATTTAAATTAAATCCACCCTGCCTATGACTGTATAACAGAACATCAAAATCCAAGTAAGCTGCATACAGCATTGCTTACTTACTTTCTATACGTCAATATTATTTACAATATTATAATCATTTATGCTGTATCTGGCAGAAACAAGTACCTTTGCACATTTTCGTATCATCTGAAGACATGGGGGGACCATTCTATCAAATAATCCTTCAATAAAACTTTTATGCATTTTGCTGAGCCCTGGAGGCAGAAGATTGATCCAGGAAACCATGAGGGGTCTCCAACCAAGCATAGTAGGTTCCATATAAATCATACCACATCTTGATACCTAAAAAAAAAAATTAAATTTTTACTGAACATTGTTTTCACAAAATGGAACAGGCTATTGTAGGCTTGCAGTTATGTGCAACTATTTATACAGTACAGTTTGTAGCTCTTTGTTCTCTACCAGTCAATTGATATTTGGGTAGGAGGTTCATACTTTCCAGACTTTTTTAATATAATGTCAGACATGTAATTTCTGTGCTGCATCTAAATTATCTGAAGTGCAACATTTAAAAGAAAATTAGTATGTGGCGGGATTACAAGGCTAAGGCCCTAAATTCACCAACAGTGCTTTTTAACTGAAGATGTGGTGTAAAAGTACCTTTCTTTCTCGTACATCACGGGACACAGAGCAGCCATATACATTACTACCTGGGTTGTGCGCCACCTATAGGTGAATGGACACTGGTAGGATAACCAAAAACAGGAAGTTATCCCCTATATAACCCCTCACATGCAGAAAGTACTCCAGTTTTTTCACCAGTGTTTAAAAAAGGTGGATGGTCATTTTTTGAGCTCTTTGTGACCTTCCAAGCTGTAATCTCGCACAGGTTCTTTAGAATAAAGGGACAACATTTCTAGATCGGATCCATTTCAAAAAGCTACTATGCTAAGATAAATGGTACCCGAGCCTCGTAAAGAAGATTAAAGGATCAACAACGAGGTTTTGCCTGTAATCCAACCTTCGGGTGCTGGACCCTGCGTAGTGGAATCTTGGACACCCCAGCGCTAAGGCAATCTTGCAGGATGCTGTACAGGTCCAAGAGAGTGGACCCTCATGCTAAAAGGGTACCCAGTCCTTGAAGGTCCGTGTGACAGAACCCGCCGTGATGGGTGAAGGCTGGACCTCTGGCTTAGGCTACTGTCCTGCGGTGGGAGTGGTAAGTGGCCCTGTGAAAAACCAGGGTCCAATTATTATATATTCCTCTGCAACAATGTATGTTAAGGCTGACATGTTTTGAAAAAAAAAACAAAAAAAAGTTTTGCTTGCAATGCCACTAGAGGGCATAGGTGTGCTGCTCTGTGTGTTCTCCTCCACTGGGGCGAGCTCAGGCTTGTGCACGTGGTGCTGACGGCCGAGGGAAGCTTTTTTAAAGGCTAAAAGCACAGTTAGTTGTTGGCCAGCGGAGGAGACACAGAGCAGTCTGTCCTGGGTGACACGTAAGTCCTATGGGTGATGATAGACACAGCCTAATTATGTTGCAGTAGGTGGAAGAACAGTTCATTGTATAAGATTCTTCCAAGGGGGAATTGTGGTACTGAGGAACTTGTGTACTGCATTGTAAAGCCAGTTACCACTGTTTCAGCAAGCCATGTCCTCCAAGAAGCGTTCTGGGGGGAGCGCTGCAGCATAGGGCACATGTGTTCCATCAGTGGCCCCTGTAGAGGCTAGACAGAACTATGCTGCAATAGCCTCTCCTGAAAGACCTGATATCACCGGGCAATCTGAGCCACTGCGTCTATCCGGCATTGTGGCTACTACCAGTACTGCTACATCAGAATTTATTACTAAAGAGGACCTGGCATCAGCTTTGGCTGGTTTAGAGGGCAAGATTGCTGGAATGATCGCTTCTGTCACACAAGGTGGCAGGAAGCGT
This sequence comes from Aquarana catesbeiana, assembly GCF_042186555.1. Classification (NCBI taxonomy): domain Eukaryota; kingdom Metazoa; phylum Chordata; class Amphibia; order Anura; family Ranidae; genus Aquarana; species Aquarana catesbeiana. Next base: position 243,338,110 of record NC_133329.1, read on the forward strand.
GACAGGTCCCCCTCCCCTATTCCTCCTATATTGGAGCAAGACTGGGTTGACGAGGTAGAAGAGGTAATGGCCGGTCAGGCAACTGATATCCAAACAGAGGAATCTCCCTCAAGTGATTCAGAGCCTGAAAGGCTCAGATTATATCATACCGGTTGTGGATGCAGCGGTTTCCTCCCTGAGCAAGACCTTACCTTGTCCAGTGGATAATGCACAGGTCTTTAAGGATCCTGCGGATAAGAAGCTGGAAGCCTTGTTAAAGGCATCCTTCGCCCTGGCAGGTTCCGCTATTCAGCCCACAATAGCAGCAATTGGGGTCTGTCAAGCCTTGAAGGATCAGACAGTATAGAGCAGATCTGCCTCAGGCTCTTTGCTTTGCTATAGATGCCCTTAAAGACTCCATGCAGCAGAGCTCCCGCTTGGCTCTTTGGTCTGTGCACATGCGCAGAATTTTATGGCTAAAAAGCTAGTCAGCAGAGATCCTTTGTAAGAGGATGCTAGCTGGTTTTCCTTTTCATGGAGAGCGTTTGTTTGAGGATGATCTTGATAAGTACATCCAAACAATATCTGAAGAAAAGAGTTCCCTTCTTCCTGTGAAAAAGGTAGCTACATGGCCCTCTTTCAAGGTGCTACGTGCTAATTCCTCAGGTTTTTAAGGCCCTGGGCAGTTCGGATGGCACCGGGGATCTGCTGCCAAAGGTAAACAGCAGGACCAGGGCCAAAAGAGGCTGTGGGTCCAAAAGTCCACTAATACTGACACCAAACCTTACTTGTTAAGGGACACCACCACTCCTGCGAGTGGGGGGAAGGTTGCTGCAGTTGGTGGGATTGTGGGGAATGCTAATTCAGGTGGGTCATCTCCACAGTGTCTCAGGGGTACAGGCTGGAATTACACTCTTACCCTCCTTAAAAATTTGTGAGGTCCAGCACTCCCACGGACCTTTCAAGAAAGGGCTTATTACTCCAAGCACTAGACCGTTTAAGGCGACAGGGGGTGATCATGGAAGTCCCAGTTCCCAAAAGGGGAACAGGGTTTTATTTGAATCTGTTTACGGTTCAAAAGCCAAATGCAACATAATACCAATTCTGGATCTAAGAGCACTGAACCGTTATTGCTCAGTGCAGCCCTTTCGGATGGAATCAGTCCGCTCTGTCGTGACCTCTCTCCAAGAAGGAGATTTTCTGGCATCCATAGATATCAGGGATGCATACCTGCACATGCCAATTTTTCAACATCATCAAAGGCTTTTGCCCTTTGTCATAGAGGAACAACATTTTCAGTTTTTGGCTCGCAATCGCACCCCGGGTCTTCACAAAGATCTTGGCACCCGTACTGGGTCTTCTAAGATCTCAAGGGATCTTGATTGCAGGCTCCTACTCAGGAATCAATCGCTGCAGGTTTTGATAAGGAACATGATCTTTATGGTCCAATTCCTGGAACATCTTGGATGGATCATAAATTCAGAGAAATCGGCTCTAAAACCGGTTCAAAGTCTGGAATACTTAGGCATTGTTATTGACACAGTCCAGGCAAGAGTGTTCTTGCCTCCAAGAAGGGTCGAGGTCCTAAAGGATCAGGTTCGGCAGGTAAGCCGAAAGAGACGCCCATCTGTATGAGTCTTCTGGAAAGGATGGTTTCCTCATTCGATGCAATTCCGTATGCCCAGTTCCATTCCAGGGCATTGCAGCAGAACATTCTGTCTGCATGGAGCAAGAAGATGCAGGCTTTGGATTTCTGCATGATCATAACCCCCAAGGTTCAAGGAAGTCTCGCCTGGTGGTTAGTAGACCAGAATCTGGTACAGGGAAGGTTTTTTCTTCCACTGTCATGGAAGGTAGTGACCACAGATGCCAGCCTTTCTGGCTGGGGCGCAATCATGGAAAGTTCCAAAAGTCCAGGGGAAATGGACTCTGAAGGAACAGGAATTTTGCATCAATGTGCTAGAGCTGCGGGACATACGCCTTTGGACGTCAAAGTTACAGGGTCACCCGGTAAGGGTGCAAACCGACAATGCTATGGCTGTGGCCTAAGTCAACCATCAGGGTTGCACCAACAGTCGTCTGTGCCGCATGGAGGTCAGTCATGTGTTATCCTGGGCAGAAAGACATGTGCCAGTGTCTGCCGTCCACATTCCGGGGGTAGAGACCTGGAAGGCGGACTATCTCAGCCGCAAACAGATACATCCAGGAGAATGGTCTCTGCACCCATAGGTGTTTATGCAGATTTGCCAGCGGTGGGGTACACTGGATGTAGACTTGCTGGCATCCAGGTTCAACTGCAACAGTCACCAGTTTGTATCCAGAGCAAGAGATCCACTTGCGATAGGGATAGATGTTCTGGTAGTTCCCTGAACTCAGTTCTCTTTGAATTATGCATGCCCCCCAATTACTCTTCTGCCACATCTTTTGCGCAAGATCTGAGAGGAGATGACACTAGTCATTCTGGTAACTCCAGCCTGGACCAGGAGGGCCTGGTACCCAGAGGTAGTGAGATTAGCAGTAGGCAAGCCTTGGACGCTTCCACTCCGGCTCGATCTACTGTCACAGGGGCCTATATTCCACCCGAATTTACGCTCGCTGAATTTGACGGTGTGGCTATTGAAGCCAGGGTGCTAGGAGATCGTGGTATCTCAGGACCAGTGGTAACTACATCAGTGAATGCCAGAAAGGCGGTCACCAGGAAGGTCTATCACAGGGTTTGGAAGGCTTACATTGTGTGGTGTGAGGCCAGAAGTTGGCATCCTCGTAGATATTTGGTAGAGAGAATTCTCTCTTTTCTTCAGTCAGGCTTAGATAAAAGATTAGCCTTGACAACAATTAAAGGGCAGGTTTCAGCTTTACCAGTGTACTTCCAGAAGCCTTTGGCTTCACATTTCCTGTTTCTGACTTTTCTTTAGGGAGTGACTCACTTATTGCCTCCCATTAAATCACCTCTTTGCCCTTGCGATTTGAATTTGGTTTTGTTGGTGCTACAGGAGCAGCATTTTGAACCAATCAACAAAGTTCCGTTAGTTCTTTTGACACAGAAGTTGGCTTTTCTTTTTACAATCACCTCGGCTAGAATTGTCCTTGAATTGGCAGCCCTTTCCTGTAAGGAGCCATATTGGATTTTGCACCATGATAAAGTGGTGTTACGTCCTGTTCCGTCCTTTTTGCCTAAGGTAGTTTCTGAATTTTATTTAAATCAGGACATTGTTCTACCTTCTTTTTCGCACAGCCTTGCTCACCAGAAGAGAAGCAGTTGCACCTTTTGGATGTGGTGCGGGTGGTCAGAGTCTACCTGGAAAGGTCTGCAAGCATCAGAACTTCTGATGCGGTTTTTTGTTTTGCCGGAAGGCCCCAAGAAGGGTCAAGCGGCCTATGGCCTGAAAAGTAAAGCTTCTCCCTTTGGGGTTAGAGCTCAATCTACCAGGGGTATTGGAACCTACTGGGCTTTTCGCCATCAGGCGTCAATGGCGCAGATTTGCAAGGCTGCTACTTGGTCTTCGGTACATACGTTCACAAGATTTTATCAGGTGGATGTTAAGGCAGCAGAGGACTCGGCTTTTGGCCATAGTGTCTTGCGGCCTGCTGTATAAATCTTATGGTGTTTTCATACAGTGTGTCTCCCTCCCCTCAAGGCTACTGCTCTGCGACTTCACAGGTAGTAATGTATATGGCTGCTCTGTGTCCCGTGATGTATGAGAAAGAAAATTAGATTTTTTCTTCATACTTACCTGTAAAATCCTTTTTTTTTTTTAGTACATCAGGGGACACAGAGGTCCCTCCCCTCTCTTTTTGGGAGTTCATTGCTTGCTACAAAACTGGAATACTTCCTGTATGTGAGGTGTTATATAGGGGATCACTTCCTGTTTTTGGTTATTCTACCAGTGTTCATTCACCTAAAGGTGGTGCATAACCCAGGTAGTAATATATATGGCTGCTCTGTGTCCCGTGATGTTCTCAAAGAAATGCATTTTACAGGTAAGTATGAAGAAAAATCCACTTTTCTGGCATTGCCCTTCTGGAGAATTAAAAGCAAGGGGTGTATTTATAAAGCAGTATAAAGCTTTTACCAAATATTCACCGATGGTGAAGAAATCACTGTACATTTAAAACACATGCATCAGTAAGATTCACCTGCAGTGAATGTTTGGTGAATGTCAGGTTTACTGCTTCATAAAATGTAACAGTCCTTTGACTACTGTATATAGAAAATTATTTTAATTAGTCGCAACATGATGAAGAAAATATGATGTAATTGAACTAATTTCCTCCCTCTTTTCTGAAAATCCATTCAAATTGTAAATATTGAAAACAATTTAAAAAAATATATATTTACTGTAGCGGGAGAAGCCACTTCCAAATCCATAGGCTCAAAAATTAGACTCATCTGAGAAGACATTTGAATAATTTCTCCACTCATTAAACATAACTTTTTATTGTCATCCAACACTGTATTCATGTTTTCAATCCATACAGCATCAACTGGTCCATCAAAGATCAGCCATTTTCTGTCTGGGGTCTGCAATAAGAAACAAGGTTAATAAATATAAATCAGAAACTCAAAGTACTATGAAAATTAAATCTAAATATCAGAGTAAACCTATAGTTATAGCTGCATGAATACTAAGCTAAAAGTGTTGTTTGTAATGATATACATTTAAAATAAAGGTAAGGTAACAAAAGTAAATACATGCATTATTTTCACTGATATATCGTGCATGTAATAAATACAAATTCAAATCTATTATAGTTAGAATAAACATGTCATAATGAATCTGAGCTGTGATAACACGTGTGGCTGCTGGCAAACAAAGTTTCATATACCCAAACCTAAAAAATGACAATATTGCAGCGGCAGTGAATATAAGGAAAAAAAAAAAAAGTAAACAGTGTTCAATGTGCCAAACATGAAGTCTCTCAAAAAAAAGTTCATATACAGTATATACAGTATATTCATATAAAAAAGATCTTCCACCATCTAGCAGATCCTTGTAGTGTAACGAAAACACAGAGTGCCACCACCTTAACCAAATGCACACCCACCAGACCATAAGCTGTAACAGGTACAGCAAACACAGCATGTTTCTGGTGTATGCACTTCAACTCCGCAATCACTCCTCTTAGACCTCTTTCACACTGAGGTGCTTTACAGGCCCTACAATGCTAGAAATAGCGCCTGCATAGCACTTGTAAAGAGCTATTCACACTGGAGTGATGCGCTTGCAGGGCGGTAAAAAAAGTCCTGCAAGCCGCATCTTTGCATCGCTGTAGGAGCGATGTATACACCGCTCCTAAAGTGCCCCTGTCCATTGAAAACAATGGGACAGCGCCGCCAAACCGCCGGCAAACCGCCGGTGCAACGGCACTTTGCGGGCAGTTTTCACCCTTTTTCGGCCACTAGCTGGGGTTAAAACCGCCCCTCTAGTGGCCAAATAGCGCCGCTAAAACGACGGTAAAGCGGTGCTAAAAATAGTGCCGCTTTACTGCCGACGCCCACCTGCCCCAGTGTGAAAGGGCTCTTAGGCAGCAGCAAAAGGCAACACCCACTTGAACAAATAAGTGAAGCACATACACCTGGGGAAAACCTTATGGTCTGGTGAGTGTGCATTTCATTATGGTGGCAGCACTCTGTATTTTCGTTACACTACAAAAATCTGTTGGATGGTGGAAGATCTTTTTTTTTCCAAATATATATGGACTTTTATTTAAGAGAGACATCATGTTTGGCACATTGAACACTATTTACTTATTTGTTTTTATGTATATTTTTGTAATATTCACTGGCTCAGCATCATTTCACGATATTGTATATTATGGTTAGAGAATTTGTGTGAGGAATAAGCATGAATATGGTTAAAACACTGAATTCTGCAATATTCATAACAAATTCAGAGCTTTTTTTTTGTTTGTTTAAATATATCTACCAAGGACTCTTATGCCTGTAAACGGACTTTGTATGTTACTTTGAAACATATCAAGTCCTGTACCCATAACGTTGCTAAATCACCAACAAGAATAATTGCCAGCTAGTGTTTACCCATAAAGAATTCAACAAACAAGCAATAGTTATCTGGTTGTTTCAGGGGTGGCTGCTCACAGCCAGTGGTGTATTTATGTTTTGTGCTGCCCTAGGCCTAACTAAACTTGCGCATCCCCTAATTCAAATATGACCCACCCCTTCCTGTCAAGGCCACACCCCTTCCTTTCTAAGACCCGCCCTGTCATCTTCATGGGAGGAAGACAGAGGGATGCCGTGGGAGAAGGACAGAGGGACTCCGTGGGAATCGGGCAGAGGGATGCCGCAGGAAGAGGACAGAGCGGAAGGAGGACAAAGGGTCATCGCAGGAAGAGGACAGAGGGACACTGCCGGAAGAGGACAGAGGAAAGCCGTGGGAAGAAGACAGAGAGGGACGCCACGGGAAGAGGACAGAGAGGTATGCCGCGGGAAGAGGACAGAGAGGGACACTGCAGGAAGAGGACAGAGAGTGACACAGTGGGAAGAGGACAGAGAGGGACGTTGTGGCGGTCAATAAGGCCTAGAGGATAGCAGGTTAGGCACTTCCTAATGGCTCAATCCATAGGAACAGTAATGGATAATGGCCAACAGGCACTCTTATCTAATCCAGCGAAACCACAACAGTGATCCCTCTGGTTGGATGTTCGCTCACTCTGGGTTGCCCAGGCTGACTCTAGTCAGTAGTGTAGCATGTCTGTACCCTGGCAATGGCCCTGTCTTTCTACCCCTTTGGTGGTGCGGTTATAGCATGGTTCCCTCTCTAGTAGTGCGGGTACAGCATGGCTCTCTCTTTGGTGGAGCGGGTACAGCATGGCTCCCTCTCTGGTGGTGCAGGTACAGCGTGGCTCCCTCTCTGGTGGTGCAGGTACAGCGTTACTCCCTCTCTGGTGGTGTGGGTACAGCGTGGTTCCCTCTCTGGTGGTGTGGTTACAGCGTGGCTCCCTCTCTGGTGGTGCGGGTACAGCGTGGCTCCCTCTCTGGTGATGCAGGTAGAGCGTGGCTCTCTCTCTGGTGGTGCGGGTACAGCGTGGCTCCCTTCTCTGGTGGTGCAGGTACAGCATGACTCCCTCTCTGGTGGAGCGGGTACAGCGTGGCTCCCTCTCTGGTGGTGCGGGTACAGCATGGCTCCCTCTCTGGTGGTGCGGGTACAGCGTGGTTCCCTCTCTGGTAGTGCGGATACAGCGTGGCTCTCTCTCTGGTGGTGTGGGTACAGCGTGGCTCCCTCTCTGGTGGAGCAGGTACAGCATGGCTCCATCTCTGGTGGTGCGGGTGCAGCATGGCTCCCTCTCTGTTGGTGTGGGTGCAGCGTGGTTCCTTCTCTGGTAGTGCGGATTCAGCGTGGCTCCCTCTCTGTTGGTGTGGGTGCAGCGTGGTTCCTTCTCTGGTAGTGCGGATTCAGCGTGGCTCCCTCTCTGGTGGGGCGGGTACAGCATGGCTCCCTCTCTGGTGGTGCGGGTACAGTGTGGCTCTATCTCTGGTGGTATGGGTTCAGCGTGGCTCTCTCTCTGGTGGTGCTGGTACATCGTGGCTCGCTCTCTGGCTTCCCCCTGCACAGTCCTCTTTTTTTCTCTTCTCCTGTAGCACTCTGCTTTTTGCTGGGTTCCAGGTTCTCTCTCTCCCCTCTCCAGAGAGCATGCATGCTGGGGGACTGTAGCCTGCTGTCTGTAGATACACTGGGGAGGCCAATCTTCCGGGACTACATTTCCCATGATCCCCACCAGTGTCTTCTGATTGGCCCTCTGCTGTGGCCAATGGGGAGGGAATCAGAGCAGGCAGGAAGCTAGTGTCATTGCAGGAAACATGATTGGAGCCGCTCTCTCTCTTATCCTGTTCAGCTAACAGGAGAAAGGGGAGGGGGCGAGCGGGGGGAGAAACACAAACGCTGTGCAGCTCTCCTCTCCCTGTCACAGCGCCGCTGGCAAACAGAGCAGGGGAAGACAACACCGATTTACAGGGGCGGGGAGCGCGACGTCACCCACTACTACTGCTTCCTGGTGTCACCCGGGTGCGGTCTGCCCCCATAGCGATGTCAGTGCCACTGGATTCAGGTGTACTCCCCTGATGGCGGCCCAGTGCGCGGGAGCCGGGAGGAGGGTGCAGGGGCTTTTTCTCGCGGTAGGGGGCGTTTTTTTTTGCCAGCCCCCACAAAGCCTAGGCAAAAATACAACACTGCTTACAGCTGCTACTGTTGCATGGCATGTTGTGTATTTAGGGGGGCCGTGGAGAGCTATGTGATCTTTCTGTGCTGTGTACACTACTATGGACAGTTGTGTGATCTTCCTGTGCTGAACTATGTGTATGGTTGTGGAGAGCTGTGTGATTCTTCTGGGTCATTTACATGATTGGTAAGATGGGCTCCCAGTGCCGCAGCCTTGCTGTTCCAGTCATTTAACTCCTGCAGTGCTGGCATGGCAGCTTGGAGGGTCATCTCTACTTTCCAGCATTTTCTAGAAGATTGGCACACCTTTGTAAAAAATTCATATATATGATTTCAACAAATCCATGAATCTGTTGCACCTACCAAAATTTGTCATGCAGATGTGAGATGTCTGCGCCACCCTTTAAAGGATTGCCTGTAGTGTTGCTTTACACGTTTAATAATCCCATTTTTGCACGGAAGATCTACATAGTACATAGTGTTCTCTTGAAGTAAAAATTTGCCCCTGCTCTAGTTCAATTTATGTAGTTCCATATGCAGTGCAGGATTCCACTGACAGCGAATATATTGCAAATATAAGGTACACTTTAACCCAAAGTTTTAGTGGCCAAAAATGTGTACTAAATTTTAAATTGCATTTATAAATGTAAAATATTTGCTTTCCATACAATTTACAATTTAAACATAAATGAATCATTTAAATTGTCATTACTTACTGTTGAAGAAGCAAATGCTCTGAAACTAACTGCCAATATTCCATCTGACCATTCATGAGACACTGGGTCAAATTGCCCATAAAGTTGACCCATGGTTATGGACTTTGGATTTATCACTGTAATTTGAACCTTATTTTCATCTAAGAGTCCCTAAAAGAAATCAAGTTTTCAAATCAAAGTTAAAACATGCAACCATTAAAAGACATGTTAAGCATTTTATTTTTATCTGAGCTTGTAGAAGAATATACCAGATGTTGAAATGTTCAGACTTCATTATCCAAACTCAGAAAATTTGGATATATTTTCAGTTGATGGAGCCTATTTTTCTTTTTTTTTCTTCCATCTTTAAATTATTTACAGCCATTCATTCAGCACATGAAAGATATTTTGTTTAATTGTGTGATATTTTCTGCTATGTACAGGTGTACTTTTATACTAAAAAAACTTATATGAGGGCTCCTACCCACTTGTAATTATTATACTCAAAGGCAAATCAAAGATGCAGAGCAGACCCGCTTTACACTGCCCAGATCTGTGCCAGCTCCACAGAGAAGAAATGAGAGAGCTCTATAGCCATCTATCTTACCTCTACAGATCCAAGACACAGGTGTCATGGTATATGTGTGAATTAATTTAAGGTGTGATGGAACACACCCATTATCTACAAGGTCTAGCCAAAATCACCTGTCATTCTGAGTTTGCCATATATGTATGAATTTAAAAAGTTAAACATATGTGGAGGTGGAGGCTGGTCGATTGTTAGGGTCTATGTCCCAGCTCCGATGGTTGTGGCGGAAGCTATCCGGTGAATGTGAGCTTAAATCTGAATGTTCACTGATGACTTCCCACCTATGCAACCCCGAAGTGCCAGCTGGTCTCACTCATCAGATGTCCTGGCCTTGGGCCTCGTGGAACCTTTTCCACTTCGGTCACTTGGTGCAAGCTACTCCCGTTCTCTGAGCTCCAATCCAAACATGATTTTCCCAGGCAGGTGTTCTACAGCTATTTACAGATCCGTCACTACGCCCAAACTATAGCCCCATGCCTGCAGTTTTCTACAATGACGGCCAGATTGCAGGACAGACTGGACGACCACAATGGTGTCTGGGAGCGGTGGCACTCTCAGGAGGACGCGTTCTGATCCGGCGGTCGGAACACAGAGGTATCTTAGAATCTTTTTTTTTTTTTTCCTATCTGGTCTTCCATGCTCTTCCCCTGACCATGCCCCCCCCCCCCCTTCCCTTTTTTTTATTATTTTTCTTTCCTTTTCTTTGTTTATCTGGCTGCTAATTCTGTAAAGTTAAGTGAGACATCAGTCTCAAGGTACTGTACGCTATATAATCTACTCGAGACACTGTTATTACTGTCGAAATGTGTGATTCCAAAGACCAGAGGAGGGTTCCTCCTCCACAACTTTTTTGTCTGTTCATTAGGCATGTTCATAACTTCATTTCTGCTTATGTCCATTTGCTATATTTGTACCTATGTTCTGTTGTTTTATTCTTCTAAAATAAAATAAAATCGTTATTTGGAAAAAAAAAAGTTAAACATTTTTGGAAGCCAATATACTAATATATAGGTCTGAATTCTTGCCTTTTCCACCTAATGCTATTACCATGAACACATTGATTCTTGCAATGGTTGTCCTTGCGCGCCTTCCATTTCTGTTTTTCTTGTAGTCCTTTAACATCTATCAGGGAGGCAAACACCTTTCAAATAAATTCATTTAACTGCAACTGTGTGAGACCCATCACCTAGATTCCATGTCTAATCAAGTCTAGTCAATTATAGTCATGTCAGGTCTAAACAACAATCTTTGTCAAGTGGCTGGCTTGATTATATTTTCTAAAAATAGGAAGACATTTGACTTTTTTAAATGTATTTTTGTAACCCAGCTTCCTGGGATATACTCTAATTGGGAAAATTTGCAGAATAAAAAATAAATGAGAAAGGATGTTCACTTTTATCACGGTTAAAGAGGAAGTAAACCCTCATGGGTTTTGCTTCCTTTTTTTCCCCCTGCAAAGTAAAAGCATAATGTGCTAGTATGCATCGCTTTCATGTTCACCCCTCTTCTGGTGCTGCGGACTCCGGCTCTGTGACTGGCCAAAGTCACGTGAATTCACTCCACTAGGTTTTGTTGTTCTTAGATTTAGGGATGTTTAGCCTGGTACAACAAGCAATGAACTTTTGGTTAAAATAATCTTTAAAATTCTGGAAGTCTCTTCATCAGCTGTAGCACTGTGGGGAAGCTTTCCATAAAGAATATAGGTGGTGAATAACTAAAAAATAGGATTATACTGCTGCCTACAAAGGAATTTGACAAAGACAAATAAAAAATCTGTTGGTCAGCCAGGTATACCCTTTTTAACTCCCATAATGCTTCAGTTTGGAAAAAAGCAGTATTATGAGAAGATCACAAACGTGAAGGGGTGGGTCTCGACCCCTTAATAAAGTCGAAGAATCAAATTTGTTGGTAAGTTCAAAAATCCTGTTTTCTTTCTCATTTATTAAAGACGTGGGGGTTAATTTACTAAAACTGGAGACTGCAAACTCTGGTGCAGCTCTGTATAGAAACCAATCAGCTTCCAGGTTTTTTTCTCACAACTTACAGAGGGAGAGACAGACAAACAATGTTTTAGTTGAGCAAAGCATAAGGGGACTGGGGGAGAATTAGGGCAATGGGGACTTTATATGAAACACATCACTAAGGCAAGCTGAGTCATCAGATGTAAAAAATATATAAATTTATTGATACCACATGGGAAATATTCTAATTACTATTCTGGAATAGATTTCTTTATTTTATTTATTTTATTTGAGTCATGATATCTATTTAGGATGTTATCGGGGGATGGATCCTTTCTACCCCCGGGAGCTGCGACGCGCACCGTTGCTATCCCCCTGTCCCTCTGATCCTATTGTCATGGGACTGGGGGCGTGTGTCCGCTGCGCGTCGACATCACGCCCCGTACGCCGGCACGTTTAGCGTCAATTGACGTCACGTGCCGTCATTACGCTGTGTCCATCTGGCGTGCATTTTGGTGGAAGTCGGAGGCTGCCTATATAGGCGCTAGCCGCCTCAGTGGGCTGCCTCCTCTCCTCCCTCCTAGCACGCTATAGCGTGACGTTGGAGGTCCACCTTGTTGGTCGGCGGGCTGGGACTGGTTCACCGCAGGTACTTAGATCTCCTTGCACTATACTTTTTTCCTTTTTTCCTTTTTCCACACACACCTATTCATAATTCACATACCTTGCACTATTTCTCCACTTTGCTCCCCTGGTATTGTGATGGGTTTCTTCTACCTTATTGGTCTTCCCCTTTTTTGCAACCTACCTTCACTGTCATTCTACCTTGTCCTACACTTTATTTTCCACCTAGTGGTCCTCTTACACATTGTTCCTCACTCACATGTATCTTATTTTATATATTTACAGTTATTTTGGGTTTACGCTCTATCTCATACTACCAGGTGGAAAACCTAGGTGAATCTTGTTGCTAACTACTACTCTGCGGTATCCTGAGTTGCCTCGCCCTGCCGCCTCTTGTTTGCCTCCTCAGCTCCCGTGGGGTTATTGTGTCCACCTCTGGTTCTCCTCCAATCATGACCTTCTTATATATGCCCTACTATTATTATACCAATTATCCACAGGTAAGAGTGTTAGGATTAGCGGTCTTGCTTCCCCTCTTCCTGTTGGAATTAAATAATATTAACTACCATTGTATATGTTTAGATATTTCCAGATAGCTGCTCCTGATGAGTGGACAAACTTCCACGAAACGCGTCGAGCAATATAACGGAACATTCATAACTTCTTGACATGTCACAGCAAATATTTATCTACCATGGGCATTTTAGCGTTTTAGCCATCAGTTAGTTCTTTATCCAATATTAATTATGTATACACATGTGGGGTGTAATTTTGATGATGCTGCTATCGATCTATATTACAATGTATAACATGTTACTATGTTACTATTATATGTTCTACTGTCATGTTTTACATACTTTGTACCTTATCTATTTACCCTATGTGAGTATCATCTATTGCACCTTATTTCCCATGTGGTATCAATAAATTTATATATTTTTTACATCTGATGACTCAGCTTGCCTTAGTGATGTGTTTCATATAAAGTCCCCATTGCCCTAATTCTCCCCCAGTCCCCTTATGCTTTGCTTAGATATAATTGGATGGAGACCTGTGTACTGGATGGTCATGGTCTCATATAAAGTCCTAACTTTTTCTGTTTGTTTTAATGTTTTAGTTGAGATGAAAGGTGAAAACCACCAAAACTGAAGGAAAAAGAAATGCACGGTCTATACATAACCAACAGCAACAAAACTATGTACTCATGGTAAAACTTTGTATTTCTTTTAGAGATGATGACAAAAATAATTGCGTGCTATGGGCATTTATTCATTTTTGTAAACACATGTCAATCACTAGGACTACTATGAATTAAATCTTGGCATGCTTACCTTTTCACATATGTCATTCAGTGCTGCTGCCAGGACTCGATAAGCAGAGGTCTTTCCTCCAAAGGGTTCCCCAACAATCATAAATCCATGACGCACAATCATCATTTCATAAATCTGCAAAATCTTTTCTGCAAAAAAGCCAGTCATCTGTAAATTCATACGCTCACAATTTTCCTTTATAGCATCCATGAAAATTTGATAGTCAGCTTTAGGCAGTTTCACCCCTGGAAACAGGTCAGATGTTATACCCTGAGGAGAACAAAAAAAAGAGTAAAAGTTGTAATCAAAGACTACAGTTTCTTTGCTTAAAAAATATCACTATGACATCCCTGGCATATTGTAGACCTACTTTCATACCTTGATGGATTTATAACCTCTGCCTTGTATATCCATGGAGAATCTAGGACACACCTGGGACTGTCTGAATGGGGGGGGGGGGGAGTATAGTAGTTATCAGCTACAGTATTTATTTTATGTCTCATTATTAGACTGTATATCAATTATGTCTCATTATTAGACTGTATATCAAAATATGCTTTTCACACAAAATAAACAGCTTGTATCCACTGGTATTTACTTGAAAGACATGTCATTGTACTTCTCTACATGTTCTTGAAAGACATGTCATTGTACTTCTCTACATGTTATTTTTGCTTGAATTAAATGTGATAATACATACAACCCGCAACTACTGTATTGATTTTTTTCTGTTTAAGTTATATAGACCTTCCATGGTCCAATACATTGTATCTCTTCTGCTGTAACAAAATGTATATGCAAACTTTTGAAAAATTCTCAATAAATAGAAATTTAAAAAAAAATAATCATTATATTACCATCAAATGTGTTTATTTAATATTGAAAAAGTGTATCATACTTGCATTAAAGTTAATAGAAGTAAATAATATAAAGGAGAAGTACACTTTATCTATCCTTTACAGTACCACATGTTTCTGGAACACATTTAGATTTACATCTTTAGAGAGTGTACGCCATAACTCTCCTTTTAACTTTCATTTTTCAGTTCCCTTTTATTGGCTCCTATTTATTGATACAGATACCTTTTTTCCTTGCTCTCTTCTCATACCTGTCTGCTCTCTCTTTTGCTATCTCTATTTTCCAGCTTGGAAATCATTCTTCCCGAGTATTATTCCATTCTGTGTTCATTCGTTTCTTCTACCCAACATTATTAGGGCTGCGGAAATTAATGATTAATTCCTCGATTAATCGTTAATTTTTTTGATCAATCAAAATTTTTTTGATCGGTAGGCTGCCTGCCCTGGGGCCGCTTTGGGCCAAGCTGTGGCTGCAGCGCAGCACTCCGCTCCCTCCTCCTCCTCCTCCACTATATGTCATACACAGTCTGTGGGCATCTCCCGCCGCGGGCATCTCCCGCAGTGTTCTGTCTATCACACGAGCTGATCTAGGAGGAGGGTGGGACTTTTCTCACAGCGCGGCCAAAGTTTTCACACTCAGCTCCGAGACACACAGCAGGAGATGCCCGCAGACTGTGTAATCCAGGAACAGGCACTGACTACAGAGAGGCTGCGATTATGGGCATGCTGAGACTGCATTATGGGCACAGTGAGACTAAATTATGGGCACGGTGAGGCTGCCATTATAGGCACAGAGAGGCTGTGATTAAGGGCACGGGGAGACAAAATTATGGGCACGGTGAGACAGCATTATGGGCATGGCGAGGCTGCGAATATAGGCACGGTGAGGCTGTGATTATGGGTACGGTGAGACAGCATTATGGGCACGGCGAGGCTGCGATTATGGGCACGGTGAGGCTGCGATAATGGGCACGGTGAGACTGCATTATGGGCACGGTAAGGCTGCGATTATGGGCACGGTGAGGTTGTGATTATGGGCATGGTAAGGCTGAGATTATGGGCACGATGAGGCTGAGTTTATGATGTGTGACGTCCTAGCCATGCCCCGCTATGTCCGGTTTCGGCAGTTGCCATAACAACTGTGCTAAATCAGCTAAAAGTAGTTGGATCTGTATGTGCGTTATAATTAAACGAAATTAGTTGATTAATCAATTTAAAAAAAAATTGATTAATCGAACACGAAAATTTTAATCAGTAACAGCCCTATCACTATCTCTCTATGCCTATTCTGACTCTCTCCCCTGATATTTTTTTTACAGTGCCTCTCTTTTTGCCACTGCTCTCTACTTCCACTGCAAGTATGAAAGTGCAAGGTCTTCTTCCCAGACCTTAAGAAGATAATGCTTGTTCAAACAAAGGCACTGGAATGAAATGCTTATTGTATTGGTGCTTACCACCACATCACAGTTCCTCTATGTTAGAAACAATTTGTTGTAATCCAAGAAGACAACAGTATACAGTAAGTACAAAATGAATGTTTTGAATGCATACTTTTTTGTCAGTCACTAAACTCCTGTCACTGCAATGCCTATTTTGTGGCTACACACATTTTCTACCTATTTTCTTTAAGGAAATGCTACAACTAAGACCAGTATTAGCCAAACACAGGATTGATGTCTTTCTGCAGTATAAATAAAAGAGTAAGCTTGTTTGAGTGTCGAAATGGCAGTTCGGATTTACTTAAAGGATTTAAATATAGGAATAATATATAATTATACTTAAAAACGAATTACCCTCTACCTAAAAAACCTTGGACTGGATCCTCTGGCAGGCCTGCTGGTTGATAGACCTCTGCTACAAAAACTATTTAAACATAAATACTTTTATTGTCTTTTAATGTCATTAGATTTTAGATCAAATGAGATGATTATTTAGGAAAATTCAAACCAGCAACAACATTAAAATTCAACCAGAATATAAGTATCAGACTGACACCATGTTGCCGCTACCCAACACAAAGCCCCAGTCACAACCAGTATAAAAGCTCAAATGTTTCTTAACCTAGATTCCCTCATCAATGACTCAAAATGAGAGGGAAAAGGTGTAAAGTAAAAGCAAAAAGTATATATTTCTCATGTATCAACCTAAATCACAGAAAGTCTCACAGTCTTATCTTTCTTCAAAGAACTGTTCCATCTCCTAGAAGCTTTTCCCGCTCTAATGCACTCTATATACAGTAATTTTTTTGGCAACGGTTGAATAGAAGCATTTTATCGATAAACACTTGCTTATTTAGCAAAGGAACAAGTGTATTTTTTGCGATGGTCTACAAATTCATAAATATAACTCTAACTTTAGTTTATTCTCTACCAGCATTAGTGAGCCTGCCCTAGAATGGGCAGGGTGGGAGGATGGGGGTCCAGAATGGCATCAGGCACAGTGGTGGTGGTGAGAGTGAGGAGTGATGGGGGTCAGGTGTGTATTTGCAGTGGTTATTGGGTTTAGGTGTGGTGAGAGGGGGAGGCATACAGGCCTGGTGCTGAAAGCACAGGGGGAGTCCAGGTACAAAGGTGAGAGTGAGGATGTGACATTCAAAGTAGCTGTAGTGAGTTCAAGGGAGAATGTGGGGGTCAGGCATCATGGTGCAGTTGTGAAAGCAGGTGGAAGGGTGCCCAGGCATGAAGGTGAAAGGAGTGCGCAGAGGCAGTGCTAAAAGAGTGGGGGTAAGTGAGTTTTGGGAAGTATTGCAGTGTGTGTAGCTACAGTGGTGAGACGAGAGGTGGGGTTGTAAGAGTGGCCACAATAGATGGACAGGCATAATGGTGAGAGTGGTGGTAGAGGTCATATGTGGCTTCTTGTTGCCATTACACTGGTTTCCTAATGGTCATGGGTATGTGCAATCTTTCTACTTGCGCCATCTTTCTGCACCTGCATATGCATGTTATGGTTGGTTCATGCCCAATTACAAACCTTTCCTTGCCATTATGTTGTCTATTTTCCTACAGCGCATGTTCAGTCTTGACGGTGATGTCAGCAAATACAGTGGCAAGAACTTACACATGCGCTGGTATCTTTTCCTACTGCGCATGTTGTGATGTCATACATATGGCACCAAGATCCCACACATGCGTGGGAGTGGAAGTACAGACTGGTCATTATCATGCATGCTTGGGATCTTGCCGACTTATTGTTGGTAGCCTTGCGGGTGTGACAGGACATCCCACAGATTTACCCTTTAAAGGGCAATTTATTGCCTGGGTATATTGCAAAACAATACCATGCATGTTAGGTATATTGTTTCACAGTGATGCAAGACAGAAACATGACAGGTTTACTCATGCTTGTGCTGAGCAAAATAAGCATCCCAAGTTTCTCAGCTCATAATAATGATGAAGTTTCTAACTACAAGTTTTTATTTCAACTAAGCAAACATTGTTTTTCTCTAACCAACTAAGCTAAAGCTTATCCTATATTATTATTATGAACATTCAGTAAGGGCACTTTCACACTCACAGCGCCCGGGCGTCGGCGGTAAAGCAACGCTATTTTTAGCAGTGATTTACCGTCATTTTAGCGGCGCTTTTTGGGCCTCTGGCGGGGAGCTTTTAACCAATGGGCAGGGGCGCTTTAGGAGCAGTGAATACACCGCTCCTAAAGCACCTCAAAGAAGGTGCTGGCAGGATTTTTTTTACATCTTGCAGTGCACCGCTCCAGTGTGAAAGCCCTCGGGCTTTCACATTAGAGTGACAGGAGAGGTGCTTTACAGGCGCTTTGCAGGCGCTATTTTTAGAGCTATAGCGCCTGTAAAGCACCTCAGTGTGAAAGGGGTCTAAGAATCTTAACATGAAAATTGGGGGAAACAAAAACACCATTTCACTTCCTCTATTCTTCTTTTAGAATAACTATGGGAGCTACAGCAAAAAAGGGTCAAATGAATTTAGACAATTTTGCTGGAAATGGAAGATTGAGAGATTCAACTTGATGGGCATCAGTCTTTTGTTTAACCTTATTACCTATGTAACTATATGTTTTTGACTTAGAAGTCAAGAAGAACAGCAATTATGTAAACTGGAAATGCAATGCATAGTGTTTTCATACACTGTATATTTTCCTTCTCTAATTTAAACAATAAAAATAAAATAAAAACAAATCAGGCCACAAGTAATAATGTAACATCATTTTATAAAGGCACACAAAGAAGGGTTTTCTTACAATGAAGGTGAAATTAATCATCTTATGGCATTCGCGCATAGGCAGAAATTTTACTTTTAGAGACAATTAAAATGGTTGATAAATTTACTTTAAGCTGATACAACCGAAACAATTAGTTTTCCCTTTATACTATTCAAGTTCCCTCATTTCATATGTAACTTTAAATGTTTTATTAGAAACACTGGCATGTTTTATCTCTTTTTTACAGTTACAATAATACTCCAGATATAGCCACACATTCCAATATCTAACAAAAAAAACATACAATACAATGGGGTCTTTTGAGTTCATTTTCACGTGGATCCTGCTTTCTAAAATATGTTGAACATATGGATATATTGTGACTTATGGACAGATTGGTTTATAAATATATAACTAAATGTGCAATTTTAACACATTAAGATATTTCACATATTTTAAAGCCATGTTTTGTTTTGGGAAACAGTAAAATAATGGGAGAGATACTCAGAAACCACTTGATGGCCAGAATCAATGTCTTACCTCAAAAAGTGGGAGATCATGGGACAAAAATTTTGGAAGGTTTACATCAATAATGGACCTCAACAGCAAAATCTCTTCATTTTCAGAGGGGTATTTAAGCTGTGGAAGTGAAAAATGTAAACATTTACATAATAAAAGTTAAAAATGTGAATGATAACTTACATTTGGGGACACAATTATTTTATATAGAGTACTCAAACATTTATACTTTAGGAATTTTTTCTTGTCTTTTGTTTTTATAAATAAATATATTTTTTCAAATTGAGAAACGATGACTAGGATATTACAAGAGAAAACTCTACAAAGAAAAAGTTGTATGTTTTGACACTGCATTTCTTCTTTCCTTGATAACAGACTAAAATCCTGTATGAAGTAAAAACTCGCAACATTCTAAAATAAGACACTAGTCTACATTTTATTTCTAGATCTATACTGTTTCTAAATCCATAAAGAGTTTCTATGCCCTTTAACCATGTTTCTCTGCTACGCTGTTGGCAACCCACAGAAGTTACTGTGGCAGTTTTGACAACTTGGCCAAATTTCTATATTAGGGCACTGTAGTGAGTTTTACACCCTACAACCAATTATTAGGATAACTGACTTTGCCATTGCAAATCATCTGCATATTGAGGTCTTGGGTAGGTCTCAGCAGGTACTAAAATGTATAGTACATTATACTTGCACATAATTAGAGAATAGCCATGCAAACATATATTGCACTTTGCTTTATCTGGGCTTCGGTGATAAACCTACTACTAGAATTTTCAGAGCTGGTGTAAGGAATGTGCTTAACTGGGTGTCTATACATTTTTTATGAATTACATATAAATGATGTAAGAACCACAAATGAACCTTAAAAAAGTAAAACTTAATCAAATTTTTGAATGTCCACTTCTATATATACACACACAGTGAAAAACACAAGTTTTACATCCATCTAGAACAACATGTACTTTAGCATGCGTGTGTACCTTCAAATTTCCTGCCGCAGTCAGCACTGATTTTACAGCTCTCATTCCATAGTCGTAGTGATGCTGGGATGATAACTGTTCTGAGCACAGACGATATGTTGCCACAATTTTCACCGACAAAGGCCTTGCTGTGACAAAGCCGCAGGAGTATAGAACTATCTCAGCTATCATGGCATAATCAGGAACCATCATGGCCACTGTCCTAAACAAAGCCTGTTTTAAATATGAAATAAAGATTTTTAAAGCCATTCCAATTTAGGAATAATGTATGAAGACAGAAATGTTGATTTTTTCAAAACAACTCAAAGCAACAAGTAATATTATATATAACAAATAATAGTGCGCTAAACCTCAAATGTATAATTAATAATATACTCCAGTGAATATGTGAAAACAATAGTGACCAAATTTCATAAATATAAATAATAATATGCAGAACGTCCACATGCATGAAATCATTTCTTGAATGCTGACAAAACGTGAATATCAAATTACTCCATTATCCATGACACTCTCTGCAGGGTATATGTGCTAAAAAATATTCACCACCACCTCAGTGTGCAATGCCTGCTCACCTCAAAGAAAGAACCCCTTGGGTCTATTGGCGCTTTCAGTGAAAATCCAAAAAGGTCAGCCAGATCAGGAAAGGATTTCAGCTGTTCGTTCCCGGATTAACAAAACTTCTCCTCATGAAATCAATTTCTCCAAGTTAAGTTTCTCAAAACAAATAAAAAATCATCATCGTGCAAGACTGAATACATTTTTTTTATAATTAAAGCAAGAAATGTATTCAATCTTGCGCGATGATGATTATACAGCAGAGAGTGTCATGGATAATGGAGTAATTTGATATTCACGTTTTGTCAGCATTTAAGAACTTATTTCATGCATGTGGACTTTCTGCATATTATTATTTATATTTATGAAGTTTGGTCACTATTGTATTCACATATTCACTGGAGTATATTATTAATTATACATTTGAGGTTTAGCGCACTATTATTTGTTATACATTTATTTCATGTGGTGTCAGAACACATTCTGATTAGTCGCAGCTGCTCCCCATTTATATATATATATTGCTTCACAATTTTTGGTTTAATCCGTATCAGCCCTTTGGTATCTTTATTGTTTTATTAACAAGTAATATTAATCAGTAAACTTCTAGTACTTTACAGTAACCATTACTTTTTAACCACCTCAATACAGTGCACTTATACCCCCTTCCTACCCAAGCCAATTTTCAGCTTTCAGCGCTGTTGCTGTTTTAATTCCCACAAATAGAGCTTTCTTTTGGTGGTATTTGATCACCTCTGGGGTTTTTATTTTTTGCTGAACAAAATTTTGAAAAAAAAAAGTTTTTCTTTTGTTTCTGTTATAAAATTTTGTAAATAAGTACATTTTCTCCTTAACTGATGGGCACTGATAAGGCGGCACTGACGGTCACTGATAAGGCGGCACCTATGAAGTGGCATCAATGAGGTGGCACTAATGGGCACTGATAGGTGGTACTGATGGGCACTGGTAGGCGGCATTGATGAGTGGCACTGATTTGCAGCACTGATGGGCATTGATAGGCGGCACTGATGGGCACTCATGGGTGGCACTGGTGGGCACTGATGGGCACTGAAAGGCTGCACTGATGGGTATATATGGGTGGCACTGATAGGCGGCACTGCTGGGCACTGATGGGCACTGACAGGCGGCACTGCTGGGCACTGATAGGCGGGAATGCTGGGTACTGATGGACACTGATATGCGGCACTGATAGATGGCATTGATAGGCATCACTGATTGCACTGGCAGGCATTTGGAATAGACACTGATTGGCAGCTGCCTGGGCACTGATAGGCAGCTGCTTGGGCACTGATTGGCATTTCCCTGGTGGTCTAGGGTGGCATACCTGGTGGTCCAGGGTGGTGCCAATTTCTGGTGGTCCTGGCAGCATCCTGGTGGTCCTGGGCGGGCATCCGAGGGGGGCTGTGCTGATAACAATCAGCACAGACCCCCCTGTCAGGAGAGCAGCCGATCAGCTCTCCTCTACTCGCGTCTGTCTGACGCGAGTGAGGAAAAGCCGATCAACAGCTCTTCCTGTTTACATCGTGATCAGCCGTGATTGGACACGGCTGATCACGTGGTAAAGAGCCTCAGTCAGAGACGAGATCGGTGTAGCGGTGTGTCTGACTGACACACCGCACCACCGATTGCCCCGATGTGCGCCCCCAGGGGTGCGCAAGAGCGGTCTTTCTGGGAGGACGTCATATGATGCCCGCCCAGAACGAGAGTTTCTCCGCCTGGCCATCATTTGACGGGCAGCGGGCGTGAGGCGGTTAAAGGGACTTCCAAAAAAAATTTTTCCTGCAAAGAAGATAGTAAACATTTACCTCTCCTTTACTGAAATCTATTCAGGCACTTCCAGGAGTGACAATTTCCTAAATATCTGCTGCGCTCCCGGCCAGTCCCTACAACACTACTAATATTTACTATCTTCTTAGCAGGGAAACATTTTTTTTTTTTTTGTTGGAAATTTTCTTTGTAGCCAGAGTCATTTTTTTCACATATCTTTTTTATTAATTTTCTTAACAAACAAACAAAACAAAACATCATACACATTGGGGGTGATTTACTAAAGACCTGCGCCTGTGGTGCAGTGGAGAAATTGGAGCAATTGCACAAAAAACGCGACTCAAGACATTTATCAAAAATTACGGTGCACTTATATGCACCAAACCATATTTACATAGGAAGCGATATTGCGCACTTGCGCAATCCTTTGCGCCTACCATTAGCAAGCGTAGCCAATGTAATCTTCTACATTTTTGTCTGAATACTGTGGATAACTATACTACAGTTTACCATCTTCTGTTACCAGGCTAAAAATGTATGTATATAATATTGTTTAAATGCACAAATTCTGTCCAGAACATGTAGATCTGTCTTACAACTAATCAAGCCTTTTTACACCCTTCTTTCAGCTTACTCAACTGCACATGCTCATTGTCAAAGCACACCATTTCAGCCTCGCCTGACAGGGCGCACACGTTTTAGCTTGTTAAATATGTGTGTTGCACACAGGCGCATCTGCGTTCTCCAGCGTTCACAACTGCTTATACATCGGGCACTTGGTCATTGTAGTTTTAATAATGTTAATGAGCCTTTCCTTATCACATGGAGAATATTGCTTCCAGTTTTATTCCATTCATTCACTTCTTTTTGAAACAACTCAATATACATTCTAGAGATCTTCCTCCTATCAACAACTGTGCGGATGTTCCCTGGACTAATTTTTTTTTTTACTAGTAATGGCGTAATTGTAATTGCGACATTATGGCGGACATGTCGGACATTTTTGACACATTTTTGGGACCATTGTCATTTGTACAGCGATCAGTGCGATTAAAAATGCACTGATTCTTGTGCATGTAATTGTGCATTTTATGGTGATAATCTATAATCATTGGTGGAGCCGAAACTTCCATGAAAACATCTTTTCAATACATGTCTGTGTATTGTGCATTCTGGACAATTCATTTCCCCATACACTGTGCAATCTGATTGGATGACGTTTAACCCCTTCCCGACTGGCGCACGCCGATGTACGTCGGCAGAATGGCACGGCTGGGCAAATGGACTTACAGGTACGTCCATTTGAATTTTCCGCCATGCCATTGCGTGTGCGCCGGCCGGGAGCTCCGTGAGTCGGGTCGCAGGTCGCCGCGGAGATACCCACAATCGCCTCACGGAGAGGACGAATGGGGAGATGCCTAGTGACAAGTGTCACTGATCTCTGCTCCCTGTCATCAGGAGCAGAGATAGTGACGTGTCACAGCTAGTCCATCCCCCTTACAGTTAGAACACATCCCTAGTACTCACTTAACCCCTCCCCACCCCCTAGTGGTTAACCCCTTCACTGCCAGTGTCATTTACACAGGAATCAGTGCATTTTTAATCGCACTGATCGCTGTACAAAATGGTCCCAAAAATGTGTCAAAAATGTCTGACATGTCCACCATAATGTCGCAATCACAATAAAAATCGCTGATCGCCGGCATTACTAGTAAAAAAAAAAAATTATTAATAAAAATGCCATAAAACTATCCCCTATTTTGTAAACGCTATAACTTTTGCACAAACCAATCAATAAAAAAACAATCAATAAACGCTTATTGTGATTTTTTTTTACCAAAAATATGTAGAAGAATACGACCGGCTCTGGTCAGGAGGTGCACGCTGAGGCGCAACGTACATTTCGGTATGATACGTTTGCGCCGGTAAGGCTCGATTCACATCTATGCATGTTGCTTTTGAGCGTTTCTGCAGTGCTTTTTGCGGTGCTTGCCGCGTTTTTGAACATGCGTTTTTGTGGCGTTCTGTGTTTTTTTTTTTTTTTTTATACAGTGTTTTTTTTATACTGTATACAGTGTAAAAAAAAGAAAGAAAAAAAACGCAAGGCGCTGCAAAAACGCAGTAAAACCGCAGTAAAAACAAGGTACTTGCGTTTTGGATGTAGGTCCATTGAATTCTATTACATGCAAAACGCTGCTTTTTGCATGAAAAAAAGTCCCCGACCCTTTCCAAAAACGCAGAGGCACAAAAATGCATTGATGTGAACATGTTCCATAGGAACCCATGTTAAAAAATTCCCATGCATTTCTGCAAAATGCAAAATGCATCAAAAAACGCGTTAGTGTGAATAGAGCCTAACACAGCGCTATTCCCCATTTACTACAGTAATCTCGGCGCATGGGAGGAGGCAATCAGTGCGCCACTATGGACATGGCACAGGACATCTTCAACTCAAAATTAAAAGAAGCTGGAAGTGCCAATATTATGGGGGTGATGTGGGGTGATGTGAAGAACTATAGTAATAACTGCCCAAGTAACAAATATGCCCAAAATAGAATGAGAAAGTAGGTCAATTTAAGCACTGCGCATCGCATGCGCAAGCGGCATTTGCGCTCCTTCAAATGCGTTGGTTCACTGCGCAGCCAAAATCTTAGTAAATGTCAAGTAACTTAAATGCATTTGCGTGGGTTGAACGGGCGCACCTCTAAACTTGACATTTTTTTTTTTTTTAACGCTGGTGCACTTTTATGTGTTTTTTTGTCGGATATATGCACACAGGTCATGTTAGCGTGTTACGTTGCCAACATGTGACATGTACCTTGTTAAAATTATGTAAAAAGACTCTCGCTCCTCTAGCTCCTCCTAAAAGGGCATTTAACCTTCCCCCTCTAATACATATGATTTCCTTGGGTTAGCTTTTGCTTTTAAGGGGGAACTCCACACTCCATTCTCCAATCTCCAAAGGCTGTGAGCTGCCTTCACCAATCCAAACAACATCCTTTTTCAGAGCAAACAACAGGGCCAGCTAGGAAAGGGGCGAGAAGAGCGATCGCCCAACCCCCTCCCGAACCATACAAGGCCACATGTACTCAACATAGATGGCTGCCTTTGGGGCATGTTGGGCTCAGCCCAATACCAACCACAAAGCACCTTGTACCCACTAGTTTAAAGGGGCTTTCCACATTCTGTAAAGCCCCCCTGTCTGCAGCCCCCCACAACCCCAGCCTAGGGTTGTGTGGAAGAGGCCCTTGTCCCTCTGAATATGTGACAAGGTGGTTGACTTTTGGGGTGCCCGAGCCCCTCCTGCCCCTAAGCACCCATCCCCCTTTCATGGGCTGGCTTGTTGTGTGTTTGGCTAGGGGTTTATTAGTGTGTGGGAGGGGCACAATATTTTTAGATTTTGGGGTGGTATTTTTCACGTGGGGGTTCTCACTTTAAGCCTTTACAGCCCCAAATGGCCTTGCATGTATTGGGGGGCAGGCTATTTTTAGTTTTGTGTTAAAATCTTGCAGCTGTGTGTGTGTGTGTGTGTGGGGCCAGCAAGAGAGTACATTTGGGTGTCCTTATCGAGTTTGTAACACATGTATTTTCTCTATGTATTTTGTTATGTCTTTGCAAAACAGATGTGTTTTCGAGCAAGTTTTACTTTGGTTTATTGTATTTTTTGGGTGGGTGATATTTTCCCTTGAAATATATTTGATGTCAATGTGTGTCGTTTCTAGGTTGTTCACTTTGATTTAATTGTCTGTGCTGCATTATTTTGCAAAAAAAACGTTCTCAAGATGTTGACTAATGTTTAAATCCTTAAAGCGGAAGTAAACCCATCCATAAAACAGTTACCTTTCCGGCACGTGCCGGAAATGTAACACTCCCATTGGTTGTGCTCTCAACCAAACTGTCAAACCATCCAATGGGAGGTGTCATAACAGATCACATGTGCAGCATCATGGCAGTTCTAGACTAAACAGAGGCCAAGATGGCGGCTTCCTTGGCTGAAAACGATAGGAGAGTTTACTTCCACTTTAATAGCTATCCATTTGTGGGCGCACTCCTTTTAACTCATGTTAACCATATTCTAGTGTCTCAAATTAACATACATGTGTTTTTTGCTTTCCTTGCTCTTTTCCAAGTCCTGTTTTGTTGACCAATAAAATTTGTAGCAAATTTTTATGTTTTGTGTTTTTTGTTACTTTTCATGCAACACATTTCCCAGCTGCAGCTTAACTAGGCTGATTGGCATGGCAAATCCCAAAAATGTGTGATTTAAGTTACTTTCCTGGTGCCTTCATGGTAGCATATGCATTGATTGTGTGTATGCTGCCATAGATAGGCACCAGGAAAGAAATGACAGAGAGGTAAGTATTCAATTTTCCATTTTA
Organism: Aquarana catesbeiana; assembly: GCF_042186555.1. Classification (NCBI taxonomy): domain Eukaryota; kingdom Metazoa; phylum Chordata; class Amphibia; order Anura; family Ranidae; genus Aquarana; species Aquarana catesbeiana. Next base: position 243,364,711 of record NC_133329.1, read on the forward strand.
GTGCAGTGGTTCTCAGCCTAAGTTCTCAAGTACCCCCGACAGGACATGTTTAGGGAATTTTATCTTGGCTAAAATAGCTGTCCAAAATACCAAGCCATGGACTGATTTAAAGCACCTGTGCAAGATGAAGAAAAACCTGCAAACATGGTCTGTTGTGGATACTTGAGGACAGGGGTGAAAAGCACGGATTTAGAGCACTGAGCTAAAATCGAGCTCCAGACAATCCTATTCTAATTTTGGGCATTTGAGGGAAACTAAGTGAGTGTTAGAACCCCTGCTTGTCTTTTTTAGGTTGGGCTTTGTGTCCCTTTTCTTAAAATTGGCTTCACTTCCTGTCACATAGCCAAACAGGAAGTGAGGGTATAACCCTACCAATGCCTTTCCTTAGGGACACACAGGTCAGTCTAACTAGTGTCCCCATTAGGCAATTTGCACTCTAGCACTTTGTTGTGTACACCCCAAATTCTTAGGTATTTTGGGGTTTATTAAAGGCAAATCCACTCTGCAATACAAGTGTAGTCGCTGAATATCTGAGGGGAGGCACTGGTGATTTTAACATCTAATCATGTAGAAGCAAAGATGCTTTTTTTTATTTTCCTTGCATGCAGATCTCCACCAACTGCACTTGTAGTGCAAAGTGGATTTACCTTTAGTAAATCAACCCCAAAGACTTTCCCTGTTTTTTGTTATCTTGGGTTTACATTGAGGGGGAATTTTACATGCCACAGATTGTACATGAAGACCCCTTTCACACTGAGGAGTTTTGCAGGCCCTAAAAATAGTGCTTGCAAAGCGCCCTGAAACAGCCGCTGCCGTGTCTCCAGTGTGAAAGCCCTCGGGGCTTTCATATTGGAGTGAATGGAGTCGCTCTTTCAGGGCGCTTTGCAGGCGCTATTTTTAGTGCCTGCAAAACGCCTCAGTGTGAAAAAATTATTGCAATGATATCCATTGTACTCTGTTAAAAATATATACAATGTTTGAGGGTTCTAATTAATTTTCAAGCCAAAAAATACAGATTTTAACTTGAAAATAGAAATAGGCTTGGTCCTTAAAGGATCACTAAAGATACATTTTTTTTTTTTAAATAACAAACATGTTATACTTACCTCCACTGTGAAGCTCGTTTTGCACAGAGTGGCCCCGAACCTGGTCTTCTGGGGTCCCTCGGCGGCTGTCTCAGCTCCTCCCCGCAAAAACTAATCACCTTCATGCGAGCTCCCTTGCATGGTGGTGAGTTCTTGCGGGCGCGCTCCCATGATACAGCCGGCGGCCATAGTCGCTCACTGTGTCACTCGGCCCCGCCCCCCGGCGCGCCGCGTCATTGGATGTGATTGACAGCAGCGCGAGCCAATGGCTGCGCTTCTTTCAATCCATACACTCTAGCCAATCAGCGGCCAGGCTGATCAACGAAGAGGATGTCGGGAGCGAGCGCGGGACTTTTGAGGGGTCAGGTAAGTAAAACGGGGGGGCTGGGGGGGCCGGTATTGTCAAATGTTTTTTCACCTTAATGCATAGAATGCAATAAGGTGAAAAAACTTTTACCTTTACGGTTCACACTTGTGCGATGCCAGACATCGCATGTAATTCGCAGTCATTCACAGATGGCTGATATTGCACCGCATTCGGTGCAAACACGCACAGGACCCTTTTTTCTGTTCGGACCAGAATCAGATCGCATGGGTTTTCACACATATGCGATCCGATTCATGTCCGAACTGTCAGTTCGCAGTGCGATATGCAAGCTGAACTGGGGGTGTCGTTAACAATGTATTGACACTCCCCAGCGATTCGCATATGGCAGTGTGAACTGACATGCGAGTCGGTGCAATGCGGGAACCCGCAGTGGATTCGCAATGTTCTTGCATTGCACCAGTGTGAACCGGGCCTTAGTGGCTAGACACATTACATATTTATGGTCAAAATTTGCATAAGGCCCGGTTCACAATAAATCAGGCCGCTTCACGTAAATCAGCCCCATTGAGTCAGGAATATGAATAAGAACAAGTTCAAAATACAATATAGCAATTATTAATCTATATTGCCAGAGTCACTTTAATCTAAAGAACACATAACCCCTTGCAGCCAAATCTTGACTTAACCTACACTTTTTTTCAGGTTCATATGTAGTGCTATTCAAAAAATAAGAGTAGCAGAAACTACAGAGATTTATCTAGATGGAAAGTGAGTTGGCTATATATGATGAATTTCAGAATACAAGTAAACTAAATACAGTCAATAGGTAGATTTTGTGCCTTAATTTAAAATGTTATAGATGAACTGCAGTCTGCTCACATACTTTGTAATAAAAAGATCTTTGCAATTCTGAAGCTTCCCTCCAACCACTATTATTTTATATATACTGTGATTCTGTACTTGCCAAATGCTGCAGAAATCTCTCTCCACTAAGTCTGGCTGCAACCATTTTAACTGTGGGCAGCTGAAGCTGCTGCCTGTTCCCTTCTTGGATCTACACAGACACACAGAGGGACACCTCCAGTTCAGCAGCCCTGCAGCCCTGCAGCTCTCATTGGCCCTCTTATGACTCCCCCCCCCTCCTTCCTGGCAAACTCTCACGAGAGTGAGAGAGAGCTGTGCATGATGTCATAAGCCTAGGCTAATGACCAGACAAGAAACAGGAAGTGGGCTGTATAAGGTATTTACTGGCAGAAAAAAATGTTTTGCTATCCAAAGTTAAAACAAAAAGGGAAGAAGATTTAATAGATGGAAAGTTGAAAAAATTACTGAAGTTCCACGTTAAAAAAATAATCATACTGATTTCCTGACTCCTAGTATGTTCAATATGGCTACAATCTTATTTTATTTTTTAGCTTTAATTATTTATGTTTCTAATATGATTTCAACATTTTTCCCAGCCCTTGTGTTATTATAACTACTACTACATACTACTAAAATCTATCATCTCATCCTGCTCAACTCACAAAAACCCTTACAACATACATCTTTCATTTAAAAGAGATTTTTTTTTTTTAACAGAGAAAACAGCACATGTATGAACATTTGTATAACAAATTTGACTTGACAGTATATAATATGAGCTGAGCTGAGCTGAGCTACACGATTTGTAGGTGCATTGTAGAAAGACAAAAGTTTTAAATGAAATACTGAAGTACTGCAAACCCAATCTATTTCTTTTCTCTTATTTCTTTAAAATATATTTTTTTAACATTATGCCTGTTTTCCTGGTCCACCAGTTACAGCAAAGATTTAGCACGCGTTCCCTGTATAAAATTTTACAGCATACATCGTATAAGCCATGTATGTTTATTGGTTCATTTCCAGAAGATATGCATATGGATGTATTTTACTGCAGATCTCATCTCCCTTTTATTAATAAAAGCAGGCTGAAAAATGTGGCATAATTCAAGTTTTCTTTTATTTTTCTGTTCATTGCTCATCCACATGAATGTTAACACTATATTTCCTTTCCCTTGCTTTTTCCCTGCTGCTTAATAAATGCACCACAGTGGTGCCTCTGGTTCATTAACACAGAGATAAAAGAAAGACCCACTACACTAGATTAGGGATGTACTGATAGACGGGCTGCAGAAAACTATGGGACGAAAATAGGGTTATCGCTGTTTTGCTAATAATGGTGCTAATAATGGCATGCTGCGTCCGAGACTTCAATGCAAAATCACGTCCTATTAACCCTGACAATTTAAAAAAAATATATATTTTTTACTTTCTGCTATAAAACAAATCCAATATAAAAAATGTAAAAAAATCGAATTTCTTCATCAATTTATGCCAATATATAAATATTCTTCTACATGTTTTTGGTAAAAAAAAATCCCAATAAGTGTATATTGATTCGTTTGCATAAAAGTTATAGCGTCTACACTGATAAAAATGATTCTGTTGGCTTGTAACTTTGACAAATTTGAAAAAATTTAATAATTTTCAACATAAAAATAAATGTTAATTAATTTACTTTGATATTTTAAGTACCTTACTTAAAGAGGAAGTAAACCCTCTTAAAAAAAACGAGAAAAAAAAAAAAAACCCTGCAAGAAAAAGGCATAATGAGCTAGTATGCATAGCATACTAGCTCATTATGTATTACTTACCTCAGATTGAAGCCCCCGCAACGGTCCTTGTCTCCCCCTCCGGCCGCCGACATGTCATCCCAGAGTTACTTCCGGGTGTTACTTCCAGCGCTGTGATTGGCCGGAGCCGCGATGACGTCACTCCTGCGCATGCGCGTGGGAGCCGCCGGTAACAGCACGGAGACTGCAGCAACAGCACATAGGTGCCATTGCTTCAGTTTTCCCCAGTGCGCATGTGCCGATGACATCGGCACATGCAGGGGACAGGGGATATCTCCTAAACCGTGCAGGTTTAGGAGATATCCTGGGTAGCTACAGGTAAGCCTTAATATAGGCTTACCTGTAGCAAAAGGGGTTGTAAAATAGGGTTTACAACCACTTTAATTTTCATCAGTTCTTAAAACACACCTTTTACACTTACTAAAATAATGTATAATATTGAGTAATCTAGACAAAATCTTTAAGGTATGTCCATTTCCATATTCGAATTGAATTACATTTACTTAAAAAAATGATCTTTTCATTTGACTGAAATTGCGGGAAGCATGTTTGCCAAACGTGCAACCGCACAAGTTTTGATGCTGTATATTTTAAAGAGTTTGATGTCTTTTGGAACTTTGAAAGCCTGAATAAAGCAGTTCCCATACGTTTGAGGCCCATCAGGACAAAAGAGTGCCACCAGTGACAAGAATTTTTCCAAGTCACTACAAAGCCATGCAATGCCATTGAAAGGTAAGAGCAAACATCGAACAAATTATCGTTCACATGCTTCAAATGTTGCTTAATATACCATCCAAAATGTTTATTTTATTTTCAGATTAATATATTTATAATGAATGGACATACGTCTGTTGTATACACCTATTGAGACAACTCACTTGTGCGCACGCAAAGTTTGCGCTTACTGCATGCGGCAGAACGCAACCAAGATGCAGGGTGAGGGACCGCAGGCTGTTAAGCTTAAAAACTATTTTGTGCCACAAAAATTAATGTTTCAACTGGTTCAGTTTTTGAGATATTGGAATTCAAATTCAGATTATGCAACATCAAGCCCCGCCCACTTTGCACCCAATGTTATTACAATTTAAAAACAAAGATAGCATTTGTTTGCACTGCATCTGTGTAGATTTGTGCTGCAAAAACTAACGTATGTGCTGGTTTGGTTTCAGAGATATTGTGCATTATAGTTGATGAAACCTCTCCCACTTTGCACCACATATTATTACATTTTAAAAACAATTATACAATTTGTTTGTGCTGATTTGTACCACAAAAACAAACTTTCTGTTTATTTGTTTTTTGAGATATTGGACATGCAATGTTAGATTATGTAATCTAAAGCCCCGTCCACTTTACACTTACATCTTATTACATTTAAAAAACAAATATACCATATTTATGCTGCATTGGCAGGAAAAACAAGCATATTGGCATAGTTTTTTTTGATCGCCCCCTAATGTTAACTCCTTCCCTGCCAGAGTCATTTAAACATTGATCAGCGCATTTTTATAGCACTGGTCAATGTAATAATGTCACTGGTCCCCAAAAAGTGTCATTAGGGGTCAGATTTGTCCACTACAATGTCGCAGTCCCGCTAAAAATCGCAGATCGCCGCCATTACCAGTAAAAACAATTAAAAAAAAATAAAAGTCCCTAAATCTATTCCATAGTTTGTAGATGCTATAACTTTTGTGCAAACCAATCAACATACACCTATTGCGATTTTTTTTTAACAAATTTATGTACAAGAATATATATCGGCCTAAGCTGAATAAATTTGTTTTTTTTTATATAAATATATATATTTTTTGGATATATATTATAGCAAAAAGTAAAAAAATTGTTTTTTTTTCAAAATTGTTGGTCTTCTTTTGTTTATAGCACAAAGAAAAAAAACGCCGAGGTGATCAAATACCACCAAAAGAAAAGCTCTGTTTGTGGGAAAAAAAGGACATCAATTTTGTTTTGGTACAGTGTTGCACGACCGCAGAATTGTCAGTTAAAGCAACGCAGTGCAGTATCGCAAAAAATAGCCTGGTCATTAATGGGGCAAATCCTTCCAGGACCGAAAAGGTTAAAGTGCAAATTACTTTCCTAAAAGGCTTAAAAAAAAAAGTTAAGACATTGTGTATTCTATGTTCTTTACAGATATACTGTATATACATGTGTGTGTTTCAGTTTGATTTGTTAGCTGAGAAAGAGGCATTATTTTCTTTTCTTTTTTTTTTTAAATGTTTACATTTACATTTGATGCTGCTTTAATAATATTACATTTGTAACACTTTATAAATAATGTTTTGAAAGCCTGTTTCATGAGCCTAGTCCTTTTTAAAAAAAAAACATATTATTGTAATATTTTTATATAAAAACCTTCAAACATATCAAATACATTTGGAAAATAAGTTTTACCAACTTAAAAAAATTGAGTAAGTTACAAGTTAATATCACTTAAAACTAAGTAACTAAGTAACTAAGCAATAGGGCAGCACAGTGGTGTAGTGGTTAGCACTTTCACCTAGCAGCTAAACTACCTGCCTGCATTTTGCATGTTCTATCCTGTGCCTGCAGAGGTTTCCTCCCACACTCCAAAGACATGCTGGTAAGGTAATTGGTGCCTGTGTAAATTGGGCCTAGTATGTGTATGTATGAATGGGAGTTAGATTGAAAGCTCCTTGAGGGCAGGGACTGATGTGAATGTGCAATGTATATGTAAAGCGCTCTGTAAATTGTCAGTGCTATACAAGTACTTGAAATAAATAAGTTAATGTATGTGTTCCCAACTTAAACTTTTCTATAAACTGGAAAAATTGAGTTGGCTTCATTTAAAGCTATAGTTCCAGACAAGTTAGGTATATATTCCTAACTCAAAACACCATGGTCTATAAACTGCAAAAAATTGAGTTGGCTTTACTTAAAACAACAAAGTTGAAAACATGAACAGTCTAATGAGTCAGACAAAAAGTTTAGTTGACAGTACTTAAAAAGCTGATGCAAATAGTTGCCTCAGTTTTTTGGCGTAGACTCAGCACAATGTTTTTTACAGTGTACAAATTATGGGATAGATTTATGGACTTTTTATTTATTTTTTATTGTTTTTACTAGTAATGGCAGCAATCAACGATTTTTAGTGGGACTGCGACATTGCGGCGGACAAAGTGTGCTCCTAGGGAGTGCTTTCTAACTGTGGGGGAATGCTGTGACTATAGGAAAACAGAGATCAATGCTTCTGCTTAGCAGAAACACAAGATCTCTATGTTCTTCCCTCACAGAACAGCAGTCTGCCTTGTTCACATAGGTAGACTGACGATCTGCCTCTCCTGTGAATGATTAGCGGGTCCCAGTGGTTGACTCCCCCTGTGTCCAACCACAGCAGGTGCTGGGAGCTCCAGCGGCATGTGCGCGCACTCCAGAGCCGAGAAGAGGATTCACATACAGCTATGTGATTTTGTGATTAAGGGCTGCCCCGCCGCAGTATATGTATGTGGGGCAGTCCTTAAGCGGTTAATGCACAATGGCGTCCCATTGACTTTAATGAAAATCACGTCCCATTGACTTCAATGCAAACATGCCAGCCATATTAATTAAATAATAAAAAAATAAATAATGACCTCCAAATTTTAGGTAGGTCATTTAAATGTGGGACTGATTACATGTATCTGGGCTGTGTTGTATTTATATATAATTTTAGTTAAATATTTATTTGTTTGCGTGCGCAGTGTGGGGTTATATATCTATAGTCCATAAGGACATGAAGAATTGTCTTAAAGTGGTATTAAAGACAGTTTTGAAAAAAATAACAAACATGTCATACTTACCTACTCTTTGCAGTGGTTTTGTATAGACCAACCCCTGATCCTCCTCTTCTCGGGTCCCCTGCTGGTGCTTCTGGCCCCTCCCTCCTGCCAAGTGCTCCATAGGAAGCTATGGGGGCACCCTAGCAGGCTAGCTCCTGGGCAACTGCTCTGTGTGTCCATTCACGCACGGAGTGTGGCTTTGTCCTGCCTCTAATCTCTCCCCATTGGCTCACTGGCTTCGATTGACAGTAGCAGGAGCCAATGGCCAATGAGGAGAAAGTGACCCGGGAGAGCATCTGCTCTCAATCCAGCACACTGCTGGATTGAGATTGAGCTCAGGTAAGTATTGAGGGAGCTGCTGCACACAGAAGGCTTTCTATGCATGAAGGTTAAAAATCTTGAGCCTTTACAACCACTTTAATTAGGCAACAGAATCAAAAGAGCACAGTTAGAAGCCTCTGGTCATCGGTAACCAATTTTATTTTCCCTTTGTTGCAAACTTTGTTGCAGATTCCTACCTTTTGTTATCCTGAAGAAATCCCTGTGTGTTCCTCTGTGTCCATGTGGTAAGTGAATCTAATGGGAGTGGTTTCTTAATTATCAATCCGCTGTTGCACCTGCGGGGCTCTAATGAGGAAAACTGCCAGGTCTGCATCCCTTTAGACATGAGTTGCTACTGGGGGTATCTCAGCAAAAACATTTTTGTTGCAGGGCATGCCTGGTATCTGACTTGTATCTTAGTGCAGACTTCTGGGAATATCAGTAAGCCAACCACACAAGCAGGAAATTATGTTTCAGGGGGCGTTCTGTGCAGAACACCCCCAGGTTGTCTTATTGCATTTACAGAATATTACAAAACTGCAGATTGAAAAGGAAAAGTCATTTTGAATAACAGTCAATTACAATATGACTATGATGTCGAACTTGTATATGCTATATTGTTTTTTTTTTATTTGCTATTTTTTTCCCCATGAAAGTAGAGCTACCCTTTAACTTCCTTTAAGCAAAGCATTCGGAAAATAATTTATGGAAAGAACCCCAAAACTAAGAAGCAACAAAATATGCAGCATACCTTAAGATTGTCTGGGAGCTCTGACCGTCCTGCATAGCCAGGATTCATGGTGATAAAGACAGAACATGTGGGGTTTAACTTTAATTCTGTGCCCTCAAACATCAATAAATCAGATCCTGCATTTATACCTGCAAAAAAATATTTCATTACAGGATAGATAGATAGATAGATAGATAGATAGATAGATAGATAGATAGATAGATAGATAGATAGATAGATAGATAGATAGATAGATAGATAGATAGATAGTATCTATATAGATTCATAGATATACCAGCTGGGCACATTGATGACCAGGAGGTTAAATGTGGAGATGGACGTTGATTGTTTAATTTTCAATTTTTAACAAAACCTTAATATGCATAATTCTAACAATACCTGACATAATGTGGTTGTATATGCCTACCAATGTGGTCATAGTACAAAAGTGGGGTAGACCCAAGTTTTATCACTGGTTCAAGTTCCTTGTCTTCTATATATATTTATAGCATGATTTGACACATAAATGGGGTCTGAGAAGCTGCACACCCCTATATGATAAGTCTTAAACAAACAGGAAGTTCCCCGTGGGGTTTTCAGGCAGCAATTTGAGAGTCGCAGACAGTATTTTATAAAAATAAATTATTTTTATTTTTAATTAGGCAAAGGACAAATGAACAATACTATATTAAAGTTAAAACATGAGCTCTGGTTTACAAAATACATGAGACTACTAGAAAAAGGAAAAATTAATGGACGAGGATAATAAAATACAATTATGTCAACTTGTTGTATTAAAAATATGGTGATGTCGTCCAATGTACAGGAGAAAAAAAGCCCCAATGCATTTCAACCTAAGAAATTTTGCGGTCTTCTTCAGGGGGTTCACATATTTCCTCTCCTTGAAATAGGCTCACTTAACCAGAGATTGCTTGTTAAAATACACACATAACGATTGCAAATAGTTTTCCCTTGATGATCCTGGAAAATGCTGAGAAAAGTCACACTCGCCTCCACCTCCACCCTGAATGGAGTGGCCCCCGAGTATAGAGCTTACAAGTGGTCACAGGTGTTTGGGCGCCCCGCAAGGAGATAAAGGCTAGACCTGTTTATTTTGGTAATTTTTTGGAGGCTATATATCCTCTAAAATATGCAGCATGGAGTCCTCCACCCTGCAGTGCACTTGTTCCCTGACAAACCCAGCCTGCACATCACCTCACTACTCAAGAGTTGCCAGCCCTGGGTGCGCTGCAGGGTGGAGGACTCCATGCTGCATATTTTAGAGGATATATAGCCTCTCTCAAATTGCTGCCTGAAAACTCCACGGGGAACTTCCTGTTTGTTTAAGACTGCTATATATATATTTTACACGTATTTATATATTTTATAAATCTATAAGTCATTTTTTATGCAGATTCTATTGGCCATGTATTAACATAGTAGACAATTTTGAAAGATCTGCGCTCACTAATTATGGATCAATTCCTTATCCAGCCACTAGATGGTGATATAAACACAGATTTGTTTTAGAAGGTTGGATGGTGTATAAATATTTGATTTTGTCATTTTTTTAGTTAAATTCAAAGGATTTTATTTTTATTTACATACTACACTCATTTTTAATAATACATTTCTGATAAAGTATAATATGATGTAGCCTATCTAGATAGCCCATATTATCAATTGCACAAACCTTAAGCAGAACAAAAGGTCCAGGGTGTACCAAGATGGAGGATTATATGTGAGGTGAGGCTTGGTACACCCTTTAGAAATGTACATAGGAAGAGGATATGACATCATCCCAAAGGTATCCAATGCTAATAAAAACTAGGTGTGCGAGGGAGGAGTTATACTATATATGGTTTGCAACACCACCTGAGGATATCCTTTGATAACGTCTCGTGGGAGGGACGAAACTTGTCAGTTGACCGCGGGTTGTGACATAATTTCCAGCCAGTGAGACGCAAGTCGATGCACACTGCCGGCTTCCGTTTTTTAATGCTTTACAGCGTGTTTTAACGTGTGAGCCGATATTATATGCTTTATTGGATTAAATAAACTGAATTACTCTATATTCCTTCTTTTCTGCCATTTATTAACACCCATATGAGCATATATTGAGGACACGCGAGAAACAGCCAGAAGGACAACAAAGCCCAGCCATCCATACTTCACAAGCAAGAAAGACTCCTGTCATGGGAGTCCTTAGCAGCTGGTGAGTGAGTGGGCACACAGGAGGGGAGCACAGATCCCACTAAATATCTGTTTCAGCACTTCGCACTTTATTTTGCACAATGGAAATCTGAATTTGCACTATGAAGATTGAGAAAGCTTATGAACTTTATGTGGACTTTAATGAATTGTTTTTTATTGAAGTTTATTGGTTTTGTAAGTTAGATCATGTTTCACAATGGTTAAACAACTGTGATTTAGTTATATAAGTTTATTACACACTGAATTGTGTTATTGGGTAGCTCTCTTATGCCCCGTACACACGGTCGGATTTTCCGACGGAAAATGTGTGATAGGACCTTGTTGTCGGAAATTCCGACCATGTGTGGGCTCCATCACACATTTTCAATCGGATTTTCCGACCCACAAAGTTTGAGAGCAGGATATAAAATTTTCCGACAACAAAATCCATTGTTGGAAATTCCGATCGTGTGTACACAAATCCGATGGACAAAGTGCCACGCATGCTCAGAATAAATAAAGGGATGAAAGCTATTGGCCACTGCCCCGTTTATAGTCCCGACGTACGTGTTTTACGTCACCGTGTTTAGAATGATCGGATTTTCCGACAACTTTGTGTGACCGTGTGTACGCAAAACAAGTTTGAGCCAACATCCGTCGGAAAAAATCCTAGGATTTTGTTGTGGGAATGTCCAAACAAAGTCCGACCGTGTGTACGGGGCATAACGCTGATCTTCACTATATAGATGCATAGATAGATATATAGATAGATACATAGATATATACAGTAGATAGATAAATAGATACCTCTTTGGATTGTGAGGATTTGCTGTGCAACCACAGAGAGTACCTCTAAATCAATTCTATTGAACTCATCAAAGCAAGCCCAGGCTCCACAGGAAAGTAAACCCTTGGGAATAAATATTGAAAATGTTAGTTTTAACTTTTATTTATATTGAATTCCGTAAATGCTTATTTTTGCATAGTTATAGCACAATGTAAGTATACATAATCCATACCTAGCCGATCCCCTTGGAAGCTGGAGATCACTTAAGTAGACCCCGCTACTACAGTGATCACTGCTAGCTTTGGAGTCCTGTGCCGAGTGGCTGCTCATTTGCTTAGTGAACTCAGGGGGTTGCTCACCTGGCATGAGCGCCTTTTTAGAGAACAATGCATTTTATCAATGAATCCAAAGCATTCCCTGATGGGATGAACTAGATAACTTCATAGTGCTTTGTACCATGAACATCATTTTAGTGCCCTTACAAAACGGGACAATTCACAGAATAAAATGTGCAAAACTGGGAGCAGGAGACAAAGTTTAGTAGTTGTACCTTGGTGACAGAGGAACTTGTACCACCATTGGGCACTATTCTTTTGGATAGTTTTGGGATATAAGATAATAAACCCTATGTCTCCAATTACATAGTTAGAACCTATTATTAATTTAGTAAATAGTTATTCATAGTGGTTAGGTGATTAAATGTTACAGCACTTCTGTAAAAATGTACCTTGAAGAACTTTCCTAAAGCAAGGTAATCCAATCCATCAGAACAGTTGAAAACAACACACTGCTTTGCCACTGCTTTTGCCAAGTCCTTGGTTGTTTCCGTTTTTCCTGTACCAGCAGGTCCCTCAGGAGCTCCACCCAAGTGAAGGTTAAGGGCACCAAACAAAGTTCTGTTAATGACAAAAACTTTAAAGCAGCTGCTTTTGTTCTTTTAAGCTACTATTCATCCATATTATTCAAACAATTGCATTATTGCACCATGAAATACCCTATCTTATAGAAATTAAGACATAAAAATGTGAATGATAATTTAGAAAACAGGAGTTTGAATGTACAAATGTTTTCCAATTGTTTTATAAATACATTTTCTTATATGTATATACTGTGATTTAAGCTTATACTGTCTATACAGGCAAATCTTTTTATCCACTTCCTGCAGTCCTATAAAACAATTAATATGACACAGCATAAGAAGGCCATGACAACCAGTATAGTAAGTATATTTAATTTTACATAAAAACTGCTCTTGACATCACTAAAAGCTATAGTTTAGTCATATTCATTATATTACAGAAGAAACAAATCCTATGTCCTGGCAAGTAAGAAATTCAAGAAAAAAAGCTTTCTCTACTTATTCAATTTCATATAAATAATTCATAATGTATATAGAGGTTCTAAAAATGCTATGTTGGTTGTTTAATACACTGGAGGAATTTATAGGATAAGTGTACTTTCAGAAAAGGAGCATTATTCTTTCCTGGTGCATCTTAGTGGCAGCATACAATGGGTTGTGGCTCCGCCCCCCACAACCTGATAGGACTGGTTAACTATAAATCAAAGACAGACTCGACTCACAGCATTCGCCTTTATCATATAAACCAGCCAAGGTTCTGCAGTTCTTACATAAATAATATAAAATTGCGCTAGTCAAAAGTAAAATAAATGAAACAAAAAACAAGTGCTAATAGTGTTGTGACATACTATTTAGGTGAATAATCATATGGTGCTTTGAGCACACAGAGTAAATAATGAAAATCAAATTAAATAAATTGAAATAAAAAATCGATAATAAATTAGAATAAACAGTGACTGAGTCCTTTAAATGCAATAAAGTCCAAAATTAGTGACTATAGATTTTCCACCACCAAGTGACTTGATGTAAATTTTGTTTTCTGTGGCACACACGGTAGTCAGGGACTCTTACCGAATCGTTGGGACCACCTATCTCTAAGATGGTTAAACAAGTAGGCAGGTCATTTCCTAGGGGTAAGGCTCCTGGACCGGACGGTCTGCCAATTGAGTGGTACCACCAATACTCAGAGACCCTAGCTCCCAGACTGTTACGATTATACATAGATTGTTTTCAAAAGGGAAGCCTCCCCCTCTCCTTTTATGAAGCTCATATTGTACTATTGGCTAAGCTGGATAAAGACCCACTGCAGTGTTCGTCATATAGGCCCATCTCCTTACTAAATATGGACTTCAAAATACTGACCAACCTGTTAGCTACTAGGCTTATGTCGGTCCTGCAGCATGTTATTTCCCCTGACCAAACAGGTTTTATGCCCAAAAAGGCCACTGATATTAATCTGCGCAGGGTTTTCACTCACACACAATTGGGCCCAGATAGTTCCAGCGGTGTGATACTGGTCTTTCTGGATCTGGAAAAGGCCTTTGATTCCGTGGACTGGAATTACATGCGGGTGGTACTAGAGGTATTCGGTTTCGGTCCCCAGTTCAGGAAGTGGATTGACATTCTATATCATTGCCCCACAGCAGCCATAAAGCTAAATAATATGTTATCCGAATTTTTTCCAGTACATAGGGGCACCCGCCAAGGATGCCCTCTATCCCCAGGTCCTTTCTCTATTATGATAGAACCCTTGGTGGTAGCCTTGCGAGCCTCTGAGGAGGTACAGGGGATTCAGGTGGGTAACTTGACCGAAAAAACTGCACTTTATGCAGACGATATGGTTCTTTTTTTGCAAAACTCCAAGAATTCCTTATCGGCAGCTTTAGACATCATTAATTCTTTTGCTCATTATTCGGGTCTGAAAGTTAATTGGGGAAAATCCCAGATTCTCTCACTTAAGACGCCATCCCCCAGATGTGAGATTCCCACAGATTGTCCTTTACAGAGGGTGGAGGTAATCAAATATTTGGGGTTACATATATCCAACTCTGTATCAGACTTTATCACCTTGAATGTCGATTCACTTTTGACTAAACTAAAATCCAGACTGCAGGCATGGCAGAATCTACCTTTGATACTCATAGGTAGGGTGAATTTGTTGAAAATGAATTTTTTTTACCTCTGTTTTTATATATATTTTGGAATTCCCCTGTTTGGATACCGAGATATATATTCAAAAAAATAGATCAACTTATAACCTCTTTCCTATGGCAGGGGCAACACCCCCGAATTAAACTTTGAGTGTTACAACTGCCGTGGAAACAAGGGGGACTGGCGGTTCCGGACTTCCACAGGTATTACGTGGCGAGTCAGTTAGTATTCGTGCACAGGTGGTTCACTCTACCTGAGGATGACACTGCCAATACATTAGAGGCGGTTATTGTCGGTTCTTATGAGGCGCTGACACATCTCCCGCATCGGGGTGTCAGGGCTCCATATAGGCTCACGGTATCTATGCGTGCAACCTGCAGGGCATGGGTAGCAGTGACCAAGATGAGTAAAGCTTCTGAGTTTTCTCCTCGTACACCGATGTGGAAGAACTCCAAACTAACGCACTTCTGTGAGCACCCTGATCCAATCATTTGGACGAAATTTGGAATTAAGATGCTGGAAGACATAGTGGGTGGCGGGAAACTTTTGCAGTTTGATGCCCTGAAATCTAAGTTTAATCTTCCCAACACTCTTGTTTCGTTTTCTTCAGCTCAGACATGCATACAATGCCCAATTTGGAGATATGGGTATTACCCTAAAAATGAGTGATTTAGAATCTGTACTGAGGGAGGACACCTTGGACAAGGACTTATCTACAATATATAAACAACTGTTCGGAGAGGGAGGAGATCTCCTTGCAAAGTGTAGGGCGGCGTGTTCCCCCAGATGGACCAGGATGACTGGGATGATATATGGGACATTAATTTTACTAGATTGGTCTCTGCTAGGGACCATTTCATTCAATTCAAATTCTTGCACCGTATATATTTTACTCCAGCTAGATTGGCCAAGATGTTCCCTACCCAGACGCCTGGTTGCTGGTGGTGCAGCTCCCTTACTGCTGATTTCATGCATATCTTTTGGAATTTCTTGTACATCCAAGTATTTTGGAGGGGGGTCACGGAATGCATAACAGAAGTAACAGCCATTCCTATACAGCCCATGATAGAGGTGTGCCTTTTGGGACTGGTAGACAATCTAGCCCCAAAGAGAGTAACTCGTACTCTGCTGACAATTTTAATATATTATGCTAGAAAAATTATAGTGTTATCATGGAAAAAGCCCAATCCTCCATCTGTATCAGCGTGGAAGGGAGTGGTTAATAGGGCTGCACCTTTATATAAGGCTACTTACATTAGTAGGGGCATACCACAGAAATTTGACAAAGTGTGGGGCAGTTGGATGAATAGTGAAACTACGATAGCGGATGGAATGGCACCTAATAGAATACATTTGTAGTAGGATATAACATGTATGTAATTGTCAGACATACCGTAACGTTCCATTGACTGTTACTAAAAATAGGTGGCCTTATTATTACTGTGTTATTTTCACTAAGTGAAGGTCTGGAGGTAAGAGGAGAGAGTCAATGCTGAAGTAATGTAAATAGTTTACTTTTGTGTGTGGCCCGTTGGGTCTTGTGTATACTTGTTGTGTTAAAAGCAATAAATAAAACTTAAAAAAAAAAAAAAAAACAAGCAGGCAGAATAACCTCTGCAGGTTAAAGCAAGATGATGCCAGCCAAGCCTCCAGGGCAATACGATGATAGATGGATCCTACACCTTAATCACCCCTCACAGCAGGACATTCAAAATATCCAGGAGTGGAAAATGATCATACAAGAAAAGAGCTCCAATAGTATAATATCATAGGGATAAAGTTTATTGAAAAAAACAGCCAATTGGCTACTTACAATAGTAGAATCAGAATGCGCATGGAATAAAACAATTGCCGGCAAAGAGAACAAGCATACACCCGAACTTCCGGGATCATGTGCTACGCGCTGACACCATCGTGTCCCACGTGATCCTGGTTCAGACGATTCACTACCGCGTGCGGTGTGCCACAGAAAACAAAATTTACATTAAGTCACTTGGTGGTGGAAAATCTATATTCACTCATTTTGGACTTTATTGCATTTAAAGGACTCAGTCACTGTTTATTCTAATTTATTATCTATTTTTTATTTCAGTTTATTTGATTTGATTTTCATTATTTATTCTGTTTGCTCAAAGCACTATATGATTATTCACCTAAATAGTGTGTCACTACACTATTAGCACTTGTTTTTTGTTTAATTTATTTTATTTTTGACTAGCATGATTTTATATTATTTATGTCTGTTACTTGGTTTATATCACCTAGTTAATCGCTGCAGTCTTCATTTCACACTATTATTACATTATTTTATTAGCGCGGTATATACCCCATTTTTTATGTTCTGTAGTTCTTACAACTGGGGCTGAACAGGGGTTCAAATATGTTTAAAGTCCAAAGTTCAGCCCTGTCTGCACTTACAGGGGTTTAAGGAGTCCTTAACCCTTTAGTGATGCAATTCTTAAAAGGCTTGCATGAAGTTATAGACCCGCCAGGAAACCACTGTTCTCTATGTGGGACTTGCTTATGGTCCTCAGCTCTATCAAGGCCTCATTTCTATCCTACAGAATTGGCTACACTGCAATCTAACCCTGAAGATAGGGTTGCCACCTGTCCGGGATTCACCCGGACAGTCCGGGTTTTGAAACATGTGTCAGAGTTTCAGACCACCTGAAGATTAGACACATTATTCAGACCGGGCTGTGGCTCACTGTGCCTGACACACTGAAGCGATGGATGAACACTCCCCCCCAACCCCTCCTCCACAGTCAGGGAGTCAGACTGTCCCTTCTACAGAGCCGTGCCAACTGTTGATTTGCCGCATGGAGCACCAATCTGAAATGGCAGTTGGATAGTGCAGGATTGCCGCTCACCTCCTCCCCAAGTAATGATCAGCTGCTCATCCCATCCCAGGTGATCCATGGATTTTGCCAATACAGCCTGCATCCAGGGACACCCAGTCCTATCTCTTCTGATGTCACCTTCCTCATTCCTGGGATTTAACCCTTTTCCCACCTCTCCTCCATACAGGGCTATGCATGGCACATCACACCTTCCTCTGACAGTCTAAAGATGAGGGTATTAGAGTAGAGCTCATGTGTGAGCACGTCATACTGACTACATGAATAGTGGCTTCCCCTCCACCTGGCTGTCTCGCAGATCCTCATGTCCCGAAGGTATTGAAGCCGGGGGATCAGAGTGACAGCCAGGAAAGTCATATTTTTGGAAGGAATGACATTTCCACTGATAGGTCTATTTAGGGCTCATTCACACCACATGCGCTGTGTATAGCACCAATTGATTTTTTTTTGGGGGGGGGGGGTTTAACAGCAGAAACCAAAATCCTTTATTTTCTTTTCTCAGACAAAGCGCCAGCTTTCTGACTATTTTCAGTGTGCGCAAAATCATATGTAATGATTTTTTTTTAACCACTTAAGCCCCGGACCATTTGGCTGCCCAAAGACCAGAGCACTTTTTGCGATTCGGCACTGCGTCACTTTAACTGACAATTGTGCGGTCGTGCGACATGTCTCCCAAACAAAATTGACGTTCATTTTTCCCCATAAACAGTGCTTTCTTTTGGTGGTATTTGATTACCTCTGTGGTTTTTATTTTTTGCGCTATAAACAAAAAAAAGCGACAATTTTGAAAAAAACACATTATTTTTTACTTTTTGCTATAAAAAATATCCCCAAAAAATATATAACAAAACATTTTTTTCCTCAATTTAGGCTAATACGTATTCTTGTACATATTTTTGGTAAAAAAAATAAATCGCAATAAGCGTTTATTGATTGGTTTGCGCAAAAGTTATAGCATCTACAAAATAGGGGATAGTTTTATGGCATTTTTATTAATAATTTTTTTTTTACTAGTAATGGCGGCGATCAGCGATTTTTATCATGACTGCAACATTATGGCGGACAGATCGGATACTTCTGCGCGATTTTGGGACCATTCACATTTATACAGCGATCAGTGCAATTAAAAATGCATTGATTACTGTGTAAATGTGACTGGCAGTGAAAGGGTTAATCACTAGGGGGCAGTGAAGGGGTTAAGTGTGTCCTAGGGAGTGACTCTAACTGTGGGGGGGCGTGGCTATGTGTGACACGACACTGATCACCGCTCCCGATCACAGGGAGCGGTGATCAGTGTCCTGTCACTAGGCAGAACAGGGAAATACATCAGCATTTCCCCGTTCCTTCTCTCCATGAGACGATCGCGGGTATCCCCGCGGACATTGAGTCCGCGGGACCCGCGATCACACTCACGGAGGTCGCGGCAGGCGCCCGCAAACCGCTTCTTAAAGGGCAACGTACAGGTACGTTAATCTGCCTGTACGTGCCCTTCTGCCGAAGTATATCGGCGTGAGCCGGTCGGCAAGCGGTTAAAATGATTGTGCTGGGGTTTGTACATGTCTGTGAGACTCTTTTATGGGTACAACAATGCTTTTGTTTTATTTACCCATGCTCCTTTAAACTCCTCTCACTGCTAATGCAATTTGGCCATATCCACTGTTTGCCACAGCACGCAACACATGCCGCATTACTACTCTCCTTAGGGCACCCAAAGATGTCCCAGGTCTTTTACAATCCTATAGTGTATACTACCAAAAAAAAAAAATAATTGGTTGCTACAACCTCTGTGGAAAGGGTGTCAGAGCTGCAGGTTTTGTACTCAAGGAGCCTCACCTGAAGTTCTACCCGGACAGAATAGTCCTAAAATCCCAGACTGCTTTTATCCATGGGGTGTTTTTCTCCTTCCACTTTAAACAGGAAGTCAATTTACTGCCTTTCTTGGTTGAGTGAGAGAACCACATCCCCTGGATATTAAACTAACTCTGATGACCTGCTTGGCAGCTACCTTTTCATTCAGGAAAGCTTAAATCTGTGCTTGGTTCCTGGCATGGCTTAACCACTTAAGGACCAGGCCTATTTTTAACATGTGTTGGTTACAAGTTAACCACTTACGGACTGCCCGCCGCCCTTATACGGCGGCTGCTTGAAGGAGGATATCGTTATGGCAGCAGCTAGCTTCCATAACCCCAGTATCCTCGTCTTCAGCGGGCGGTCCGCTACAGGATAAAAGTGGTCTCTTTTATCGGTAGCGGGAGAGGGGCCTCCCCGCCACGATCCGGTGCTCTCCGCTGCTTACCGGAGCCGTCGGCAGAGGCGATCGCATCCTGTCAGTAGCTGGGTATGGAGACGAGTGAGGGGAAGATGGCCCCCACCCGTCTCCATACAATTGCTGGGTGGAAGTGACGTCAAAACATCACTTCTGCCCACAGCTCTTAAAGGGCCATTTTTTAAAAATCATTTTTTTAAATGACATTTTTTTTTTTTTTTTTTTGCATTTTAGTCAAAATATGAGATCGGAGGTCTTTTTGACCCCAGATCTTATATTTAAGAGGTCCTGTCATGCAGGTTACCAGTTTTGAGTTACAGAGGAGGTCCAGTGCTAGAATTATTGCTCTCACTCCAACGATCACAGTGATACCTCACATGTGTGATTTGAACACCGTTTTCATATGTGGGTGTGCCTTACTTATGCGTTCGCACACGAGCTCGGAGGGACGGGAGCATTAAAAAAATGTTTTTTTCATTATTTATTTTATGTCTTATTTTTTATTTTTACACTGTCCTTTTAAAAAAAAAAAAAAATGGATCACTTTTATTCCTATTACAAGGGATGTAAACATCCCTTGTATTAGAAAAAAAGTACGACATGACCTCGTTAATGTGAGACCTGGGGTCAAAAAGACCCCAAAGATCCTATGCATTAAAATAGAATTTTTGTACTAACCCTAAAATCCTGTTTAGAAACAATGGAAAGACACAGTTTATATGGCAATAGGCAACCTAAGTTATACTGCTGCCTACAGAGGAAAAAAAGCAAAGCACACAGAAAACCAAAGGCCAGCCTCCTATAGGGTATAAGCCCTCCAACTGTGTACCTCAATGGAGTAAATGGTAAGTACAAAATTCTATTTTCTATAATATCCATTGAGGGACACAGCTTCGTGGTCACAGGCAATCTAGGGACATCCAAAAGCAGTCAACACAGGTGAACCAGCACAAGAAAGAACGAAATAAAATGGAAAACAAGGGCATTAAAGTGGAGTTCCACCCACTTTTACAACTCTTCAGCATCCTTCACTAAACTGTTCACTGTAAACAAATTGGATATTTTTTTATTTTTTTTCTTAGCACCTACTGTATATCTGCTGTATTCATTTTTCACTTCCTCCTCCCTGGCCGCGGCCCATCGCATCATTTCCTGTTTGCAATGCCTTCTGGGAAGGGGCGGCAACTTCCTCTGAAACTGCCATTGCTATGGAAACCTGACCTGAAACCTGTTACACTGCTTGTGCTGCACTGAGCATGTGTGAGATCTGCAAGGATGAGATCCAGGAAAAAATACAGTCTGGCTTCAGATGCCCACACTTAAGATGGCCACAGCCTGCTGTAAGTTTATAAAATAACAAACTACTGCTATAAACTAACAAAACAGACCTTAGTTTACAGACTAACTTCACTAGCAATACTTTTAAGCTTGTGTATTATAGGGGTATTTTTATTTAAAAAGTATAATTTCGGCCGGAACACCACTTTAAAGGGGTTGTAAAGGTAATTTTTTTTTTTTTTAAATAACAAACATGTTATACTTACCTTCACTGTGCAGCTCGTTCTGCACAGAGTGGCCCCGAACCTGCTCTTCTGGGGTCCCTCGGCGGCTGTCTCAGCTCCTCCCCGCAATAACTAACCACCTTAATGCGAGCTCTCTCGCATGGTGGTTAGTTATTGCGGGCGCGCTCCTGTGATACAGCCGGCGGCTATAGCCGCTCGCTGTATCACCCGGCCCTGCCCCCGGCGCCGCGTCATTGGCTGTGATTGACAGCAGCGCGAGCCAATGGCTGCGCTGCTTTCAATCCATCCACTATAGCCAATCAGCGACCAGGCTGATCGGCTGAATGGAGGTCGGGAGCGAGCGGCCGAGTTTCGAGGTGTCAGGTAAGTAAAACGGGGGGGCTGGGGGCGACGGTATTTTCAAAAGTTTTTCACCTTAATGCATAGAATGCATTAAGGTGAAAAAATTTATACCTTTACAACCCCTTTAATAATCCACCTAAAGGACCTTTTGACCAAAACTAACATCAGGGAAGGCAGACACACCAACCTTGTAGAATTTAGAGAACATATGTACAGAAGATTAGGTCACGGCCTTACAGATCTGAGACACAGAGGCCTGATGACAAACACCCTAGGTAGCACTCACTGCTCTGGTGTAGTCATCCTTTAAGGGAAAAGGAAGAACTTTATCTCTCAACTCATAGGCATGTCCAACAAAACTGTCAAATATATAGAAATACTGGATCTAGAAGCATGAGATTCTCTTTTAGGAGGTTCTGGAACAACAAACAGGGAATCTGTCTGCCTAAAAGAGACAGTGACTGTGGGGTAAACCCTAAAGACCCGCACTACATCCAAGTAATAGAAAGAAATGTTTGCTTTAACCAGTGCCACAGCCATGGACAATAAAACAATAACCTAATTAAAGTGAAAAGCAGAAACCACTTAAGGGAAAACAAGTTATTGGTCTCAAAACAACCATGCCTTCAGTTAATATCAAATTGAGCTTCCTGCAGGACAATGCTGATAATTCGTTGGGAGGTTTTTTTTTGTTTTGTTTTTCTTTGGAGGAAAACAGTTTTACATTTAGCAATAAAGCCTGGCCCAAGATCCAGCTTAGCTTGAGAGGGCAGCTGTCTGAAGGCCAACTGGAACAGAGGTACACATGCTCCAATGCGCAGTCTGAGAACTCCTGTCAGTAACCTGCATGGGTAGGTGCGTTTACGTGTCAATGTGCATACACAAGTTTTGAGTACATCTGCATGTGCCAGTGCACATCCATTCCCCAAACTGGCACCAAGTGTCCTATTTAAGGAAAGGAGTTGTGACTGGTAATTAGTGGCTGATGTTTTTTTTTAGATTTTATTGAATTAAATTTTCAGTCTTAAAAAATTCAGACAGAGCATACAAAATACGTCACACAGCACTTCAAAAATACAACAAAACAAAGGTGTCCATTTATGAAGCTGTGAAAAAATGTCACTGCTTCATTCTCCGGCATTCTCAGAGGAGATCTTTCTCCTCTGTGTGCCAGTTTATGAAGCTTTGTAGATCGCTTCTCCTTTGGAGGAGTGAATTGATCTACAAACGCTTCAAACAGTGGAGAACGACCCCTGATACTGGAATCTTGTGAGACTTTACGAGATTACAGTACCAGAAATTCACCGAAACACACTTCCGGACCGCCGAACGCCAATATACGTCCTAAGTTTGAAGAGGAATATCGTTGTTATAGCAGCAGCTAGCTGCCATAACCCCAGTACCCTCTTTTTCGTCTGGCGGTACGGTTTCCGATAATAGTGGTCTCTGCGGCAGATGTGCCGCGAGATCACTTTTATCGGGGGCGGGAGAGGGCCCCCCCCACCGCGCTCTGGTGCCCTCCGCCACTTACTGGAGCCGTCGGCAGTGATTGGATGTTGATCCATGCTTAGTATGGAGACCAGTGAGGGGAAGATGGCCCCTACCCGTCTCCATACCATTGCTGGCCGGAAGCATTGTCAAAACGTCACTTCCGCCCTTAGCTCTTAAAGGGACTTTTTTTTAAATTTTTTTAAATGACAAAATGTTTATTTTATTTTTTTTATTGCATTTTAGTGTAAATATGAGATCTGAGGTCTTTTTGACCCCAGATCTGATATTTAAAAGGGTCCTGTCATGCTTTTTTTCTATTACAAGGGATGTTTACATTCCTTGTAATAGGAATAAAAGTGACACATTTTTTTTTAAAAGAACAGTGTAAAAATAAAGAATAAAAGGTAAAATAAATAAGAAAAAAAAAAAATGTAAACGCGCCCCCTTCCGCCGAGCTCATGTACAGAAGCGATCGCATACGTGAGTAGCGCCCACATATGAAAATAGTGTTCAAACCACACATGTGAGGTATCGTCACGATTGGTAGAGTGAGAGCAGTAATTCTAGCCCTGGACCTCCTCTGTAACTCATGTAACCTGTAGAATTTTTTAAACGTCGCCTATGGAGATTAAGGGTAAAAGTTTGTCGCCATTCCACGTGCGGGCGCAATTTTGAAGCGTAACATGGACATGTTAGGTATCAATTTACTTGGTGTAATAATATCTTTCACAATATAAAAAAAAATTGGGCTCTACATAAAGATGGCCTAGGCTATAAGAAGATTGACAAGACCCTGAAACTGAGCTGCAGCACAGTGGCCAAGACCATACAGTGGTTTAACTGGACAGGTTCCACTCAGAATATGCCTCTCCATGGTCGACCAAAGAAGTTGAGTGCACATGCTTAGCGCCAGATCCAGATGATGCCTATGGGAAATAGACGTATTAGTGCTGCCAGCATTGCTGCAGAGGTTGAAGGGGTCGGGGGGTCAGCCTGTCAGTGCTCAGACCATACGCCGCACACTGCATCAAATTGATCTGCATGGCTGTTGTCCCAGAAGGAAGCCTCTTCTAAAGATGATGCACAAGAAGCCCGGATACAGTTTTCTGAAGACAAGCAGACTGAGGACATGGATTACTGGAACCATGCCCTGTGGTCTGATGAGACCAAGATAAACTTATTTGGTTGAAATGGTGTTAAGCATGTGTGGCGGCAACCAGGTGATTAGTACAAAGACAAGTGTGTCTTGCCTACAGTCAAGCATGGTGGTGGGAATGTCATAGTCTGGAGCTGCCAGCCCTGGGGAGCTACAGTTCATTGAAGGAACCATGAATGCCAACATGTACTGTGACATACTGAAGCAGAGCATGATCCCCTCCCTTTGGAGACTGGGCCACAGGGCAGTATTCCAACATGATAACGACCCCAAACACACCTCCAAGACGACCACTGCCTTGCTAAAGAAGCTGAGGGTAAAGGTGATAGACTGGCCAAGTCTCCAGACCTAAACCCTATTGAGCATCTGTGGAGTACGCTCAAATGGAAGGTGGAGGAGCAAGGTCTCTAACATCCACCAGCTCCGTGATGTCGTCATAGAGAAGTGGAAGAGGATTCCAGTGGCAACCTGTGAAGCTCTGGTGAACGCCATGCCCAAGGGGGTTAAGGCAGTGCTGGAAAATAATGGTGGCCACACAAAATATTGACACTTTGGGCCCGATTTGGACATTTTCGCTTATGCTGCGTACACACGATCGCACATTTCAACAACAAAATCCATGTTTTTTTTCTGTAGGATGTTGGCTCAAACTTGTCTTGCATACACACGGTCACACAAATCTTGTTGGAAATTCCGATCGCCAAGAACGCGGTGACGTACAACATGTACGACGAGCCGAGAAAAATGAAGTTCAATAGCCAGTGCGGCTCTTCTGCTTGATTCCGAGCATGCGTGGAACTTTGTGCATCGGAATTGTGTACACACAATCGGAATTTACGAGAACCTATTTTGTTGTCGGAAAATTTGAAATCCAGATCTCAAATTTTGTGTGTCAGAAATTCCGATGGAAAATGTCCGATGGAGCCTACACAGTCTGAATTTCCGACAACAAGCTCCCATCGAACAATTTCCGTCAGAAAATCCGACCGTGTGTACGGGGCATTGGGGGTGTACTCACTTTTGTTGCCAGCGGTTTAGACACTAATGGCTGTATGTTGAGTTATTTTGAGGGGACAACAAATTTACAATGTTATACAAGCTGTACACTCACCACTTTACATTGTAGCAAGGTGTCATTTCTTCAGTGTTGTCACATGAAAAGATATAATAAAATATTTACAAAAATGTGAGGGGTGTACTCACTTTTGTGAGATAATATATATATATATATATATATATATATATATATATACACAATACAGGCAGTCCCCGAGTTACAAACGGGTTAGGGACTGCCTGTTTGTTCTTAAGTCGGATTTGTTCGTAAGTCTGAAGCGTATGAGCAGAACGGCAGAGATGTCGTTTTCCACTGTTTTCCAACGTCGTTTTCCAATGTTTTCTGCTGTTTTTCAATGTTTTACGCTGTTGTCCGTCGACGTTTTCTGATGTTATACGCTGTTTTCTGATGTGCCCGCCGTCACCGCCTCCAGTTCGTAAGTAGGAGTCATTCGCAAGTCAGAGGTTCGTAACTCGGGGACCTCCTTTATTTATAATTCAACTTGGCCTACTCTAATAGCAGGAACATAGACCTAATCCATTGTGACCGGGTAGTGTCAAACCTCCTCATTGGGTTTCTTAAAAAATATGTGTGCTTTACAAAAGAAATAAGCATACTGAGGTCAAAAATACATTCAGATAAAGTAGGAGGACATGGAAAAGTCCACCTAAGGGCAATTTGTCTGCAGGCCACAAAGAGAGCACGCAAGACAGTTTTCAACATGGGGGAGTATAAAAAGAAGAATCAAGATAGCCCAATAGGCATGTAAGTGGTTCAACAGAAATATTTACATCCAAGAGCCCATTAAGTTTCCCAACCACCTCCTCCCAATATCTCTGGAGTTTGGGGCACCACCACAGAAGATGTATAAGAGTACCTTGATTACCACATCTGGCACAGGCTAAATCGGATCTCAGACCTATAGAATGCAAAAATTTGGGGGTTCTATATACCCTGTTGGAAACAAAGATCTGGGTCAATCTATGTGATGGAGAGAGAGAGGCAAGAGGGAGGGACCGATATCCTGTTCCCACCCCGCCTTGGGACGGATAGAAAACCTCAAAAAAATGTATCTAATAGCACCGTATACTGTATGTTACAGAAATAATTCCCTTAGTTGACCTCGTTTGTACTATAGTACTATTCTATCTAGAGCAGGGGTGGAAGAAAAGGACACTTAAATTGAGGAAAATTGGGCACGTAGTGCGCGATGCAACTGAAGGAACCGATAGAACCACCTTGACTGTAGGGAATCCCCCATCCTCAGCTGCTCGTAGATTTTAAGGGAGCCATTCTCATATAGTTGAACTAAAGTGGTTACTCCAGCTCTCTCCCATATCTGAAAGCCTTGAAGAATAGAAAGCTCAGGGAGTGTATCCAGTAGGGCAAGAATTCCCTATCATTTTCTTAGCTGCATCCCATAATTTATACATTAACACCAGGGTGGGCATAGCAATAAGTGAAACACCCCCCACTGCCCCTCCAGTACATACAATGGTGGCCAACCCCTGAACAAATGAGAGAATAAACAATAAGCGGCACAAGGTGGCTACTCAGAACCCCATCCCACGAAATGCTGTAATTAGGCTGCTGGAAAATATATCCTCGGGTTGGGTACTGCTAATCCCCCAGCATCCTTGGGGTATTTTAATACCTCCAGTTTTATTCAAGGGGCTTTCTTTCACCACATTAAGTGTCTGAATATGCTACTAATCTTGGTAAAAATCCGCAGGGGTATTCAGACAGGGGAATTGTATTGTATAAGAAATACAGAAGCTGAGGCATCCATATCATCTTGAGAAGGTTGATAAGACCTACTACAGATAGGGGTAACTTATTCCAAGTTTTACTTTGGATTTGGAATCTGGAAAGTAGTGGAGCTATATTGTATGAGATGAACGCCTGGGGAGAAGCAGACAATTATACACAAGTACTTTATGGAGGACACTACCATAAGGTGGGACAGTGTAGATGGTAAAGAATCTGGCAAGGGGTCTAATGGCAAAAGCATAGATTTCTCCCAATTTATACTAAGCCCTAAAAACCTGCCAAATTCATTAACATATTTCATTACCGCCGGAAGAGATGAGTGGATATTAGGAACAGAAGGACGTAGTCCGCATAAAGCGCTATCTTTTCTTCCGTGTCACATCTAACCAGACCAGTAACCTCCACAGAGGTCCACAGGAGGCAGGCCAGAAGCTCTATAGCAATGCAAAAAAGCAGGGGAGACAATGGGCACCCCTGCCTAGTGCCCCGACAAAGTTTGAAAGAGGGAGATTCAAGGCCATTAACCCTAACTGAAGCCCTAGGAGCTGTGTACAACAGGCGAACCAGTTGGCAAAAGATAGAACCAAGACCAAATTTTTCAGCAGCCGACAAATATGGCCACTCAACACTATCAAAGGCCTTAATAGCGTCTAACACCAAAAAAGCACGATCTGGGTGGTCCGAAACCGAAACCTGCATATTTAAATAGGCACGCCTGATGTTGACCGCCGTTGACATATTAGGCATAAATCCAGCCTGATCAGGGTTGATAATATGTGTGATGACCTTATTTAATCTATTAGCAAGCACTTTAGCCAGTATTTTAATATCTGTGGGTAATAGAGAAATAGGTCTATAGGACTCAGGGTATAAAGGATCTTTATCTTTCTTAGGTATTACTACTATAGTGACCTTGCCCATAGAGTTGGGAGCCAACCCATGGAAAAGGACTCATTAAATGTATTAAGAAGGGCTGGGAGCAATTCTTCACTTTATTTGTCGTAGATCTCTACAGTACCTTGAAAAAGTATTCAGACCGCTTTAAATTTTCCACATTTTGTCATGTTACAAACAAAGATGTACTTGTATTTTATTGGGATTTTATGTGATAGACCAACACAAAGTGGCACATAATTATGAAGTGGAAGGAAAATGATAAATTGTTTTCAACATTTTTTACAAATAAATATCTGAAAAGTGTGGCGTGCATTTATATTCAGCCCCCCCTGAGTGAATACTTTGTAGAACCACCTTTTGCTGCAATTACAGCTGTAAGTCCTTTTGTGTATGTCTCCACCACACACACACATGCACATCTAGAGAGTGAAAAGTTTGCCCATTCTTGTTTGCAAAATAGCTCAAGCTCTGTCAGATTGGATGGAGAGCATCTGTGAACAGCAGGGGCAGACTGACAACTCATGGGGCCCCCGCGCAATAGGAGATCCTGGGGCCCCCTGTCCCCGCTCATGTGTTCCCACCCACACTCAAGCCACACCCACACAAATCCCCACCAACATTTTGCACTGCCCACACTACATGCGGTCGTCACAGAATTACATTAAAGAAAGTCCAACAATGGTACATTTCCAAAATCAAAGTGATTGTAAAGGCTCGTTTTTTGTTTTTGTTTTTTTTTTAAATAACAAACATAAAGAAATGAAAAAATTATAGTTCATATGGAAAATGATGGTATCATAAACCGGAGGTGTAATTCCTCTTTAAATCTTCAGTAAATCTTCTATGGATCTTCTAAGTGCAGAAATAGGAAAAGGGGGGTGCTTACCAGATTTGATGGATCCCCATGTCCTCTGGCTCCACCCAACGTACAAGAGGAGGCATAGCCTCCTCTCCCAGTCGATGCCTGTTTAGGAGAAACGTACGTTGGGTGGAGCCAGAGGACCTGATGTCACCACACTCTCAGCTGATCAGCTTCGGCGTCGGCTGTGTTTTTTAATTGCTACGGTGTTTTACCCTGCCAATGCTTTGATGTCAGTTGTCCATTCATGGATTAAAGCATTTTAAACTACTGCACAATGAAGCGCCTCTTTTTCTTTTAAAATATACTATTTCCTGCTACGAGTGGTCTTGCTGGAGCAGCTAATGGAGGAGAGCGTTCCTGATTGCCGCCTCTGAAATTTCAACTACCAGGCGTGGAGGGAAGTCTGTCTCTACTCAAAGACCAGCTGTTCCTGACCCCGAGAGGAGTTTGTTCAGGCTCGTATGATCTCTGTGGTGGGGATCCATCAAATCTGGTAAGCAGCCCCCTTTTCCTATTTCTGCACTGTCTTAGAAGATCCATAGAAGATTTACTGAAGATTTAAAGAGGAATTACACCTCCGGTTTATGATACCATCATTTTCCATATGAACTATAATTTTTTCATTTCTTTATATTCACATTATAATTTGAGTAGCACACTGAACTTTTTTCTTTATACTGTATAAAACCTCATGTTCAAGGTTTTTTAGTTGCAGCACTCAGGATTATTTATGTTTCATATATTTGCGATTTTGTGTGTTTTTTATGCACTTTTAAAATAGATTTTCACCAATTTAAATTTGACATTGGTTTATCACAGTTGGGGATAGCGGGGAACGTTTACCATATATTAAATAACAAACATGTCATACTTACCTCCACTGTGCAGCTCGTTTTGCACAGAGTGGCCCCAAACCTCGACTTCTGGGGGTGGCTCTCGCGGCTCCTCCCCGCATCAGATAACCCCCTAGGAGAAGCGCTCTTCCGGGGGGTTATCTTGCGGGTGCGCTCCCGTATCCAGCATTTGTGTCTATAGACACATGTTTACATACATGTGCTCGTCCTACATAAAGCTTTTCATATAGAGTGTGTGCGGGGGTCATGGGGGTGCTTTACATTTTTTTTTAATTATTTTTATTTACTTTATATAATTTTCACTGATCACCAATGTAAGGAGCATTCTTCTCACTGACCACCAATGTAAGGAACATTCTTCTCGCTGACCACCAATGTAAGGAACATTCTTCCCACTGACCACCAATGTAAGGAGAATTCTTCCCACTGACCACCAATGTAAGGAACATTCTTCTCACTGATCACCAATGTAAGGAGCATTCTTCCCACTGACCACCAACGTAAGGAACATTCTTCTCACTGACCACCAATGTAAGGAGCATTCTTCTCACTGTCCACCAATGTAAGGAACATTCTTCTCACTGATCACCAATGTAAGGAGCATTCTTCTCACTGATCACCAACGTAAGGAACATTCTTCTCACTGACCACCAATGTAAGGAGCATTCTTCTCACTGTCCACCATTGTAAGGAACATTCTTCTCACTGATCACCAATGTAAGGAACATTCTTCTCACTGATCACCAATGTAAGGAGCATTCTTCTCACTGACCACCAATGTAAGGAGCATTCTTCTCACTGTCCACCATTGTAAGGAACATTCTTCTCACTGATCACCAATGTAAGGAACATTCTTCTCACTGATCACCAATGTAAGGAGCATTCTTCTCACTGATCACCAATGTAAGGAACATTCTTCTCACTGACCACCAATGTAAGGAGCATTCTTCTCACTGACCTCCAATGTAAGGAACATTCTTCTCACTGATCACCAATGTAAGGAACATTCTTCTCACTGACCACCAATGTAAGGAGCATACTTCTCACTGACCACTAATGTAAGGAACATTCTTCCCACTGATCACCAATGTAAGGAACATTCTTCTCACTGACCACCAATGTAAGGGACAATCTTCTCACTGACCACCAATGTAAGGAACATTCTTTTCATTGACCACCAATGTAAGGAGCATTCTTCTCACTGACCACCAATGTAAGGGGCATTCTTCTCACTGACCACCAATGTAAGGGACATTCTTCTTACTGATCACCAATGTAAGGAACATTCTTCTCACTGACCACCAATGTAAGGAACATTCTTCTCACTGATCACCAATGTAAGGAACATTCTTCTCACTGACCACCAATGTAAGGAACATTCTTCTCACTGATCACCAATGTAAGGAACATTACAGGAAATAACCAGAGACTGCGGATGCGACTATAAGAGATAACCAGAGACTGCGAATGCGACTACAGGAGATGACCAGAGACTGGGGATGCGACTACAGGAGATGACTAGACTGCGGATGTGACTACAGGAAATAACCAGAGACTGCAAATGCGACTAAGGAAATAACCAGAGACTACGAATGCGACTACAGGAAATAACCAGAGACTGCGAATGCGACTACAGGAGATGACCAGAGACTGGGGATGCGACTACAGGAGATGACCAGAGACTGGGGATGCGACTATAGGAGATGACTAGACTGTGAATGCGACCACAGGAGATGACCAGAGACTGGGGATGCGACTACAGGAGATGAATAGACTGCGGATGCGACTACAGAAAATAACCAGAGACTGCGGATGCGACTACATTTTTTTAAAATTATTTTTATTTACTTTATATAATTTTCACTGATCACCAATGTAAGGAGCATTCTTCTCACTGACCACCAATGTAAGGAACATTCTTCTCACTGACCACCAATGTAAGGAACATTCTTCCCACTGACCACCAATGTAAGGAGAATTCTTCCCACTGACCACCAATGTAAGGAACATTCTTCTCACTGATCACCAATGTAAGGAACATTCTTCCCACTGACCACCAATGTATGGGACATTCTTCTCACTGATCACCAATGTAAGGAACATTCTTCTCACTGACCACCAATGTAAGGAGCATTCTTCTCACTGACCACTAATGTACGGAACATTCTTCCCACTGATCACCAATGTAAGGAACATTCTTCTCACTGACCACCAATGTAAGGAACAATCTTCTCACTGACCACCAATGTAAGGAACATTCTTTTCACTGACCACCAATGTAAGGAGCATTCTTCTCACTGACCACCAATGTAAGGGGCATTCTTCTTACTGACCACCAATGTAAGGGACATTCTTCTTACTGATCACCAATGTAAGGAACATTCTTCTCACTGACCACCAATGTAAGGAACGTTCTTCTCACTGATCACCAATGGAAGGAACAATCTTCCCACTATTTATTTAATCCATATTGAGCACTTTATTTGATTGGCTGCTTCTGCTTGGCACACACGCACAATCGCACATGATGAAGTCATCATCATGTGCGATTGTGCATGTGTGCCAGGCCTAAGCAGAAGCAAACAGCCAATCAAATATAGTGCTCAATATGGATTCAATAAATATGCATAGCCATAGATATCATAAATAAAGTGTAATAAAGTGATTTGTGCAGTGCAATAGCAGAAACTACTTTTAAGTAGACTGCGGATGCGACTACAGGAAATAACCAGAGACTGCGGATGCGACTATAGGAGATAACCAGAGACTGCAAATGCGACTACAGGAGATGACCAGAGACTGGGGATGCAATACAGGAGATGACTAGACTGCGGATGCGACTACAGGAAATAACCAGAGACTGCGAATGCGACTAAGGAAATAACCAGAGACTGCGAATGCGACTACAGGAAATAACCAGAGACTGCAAATGCAACTACAGGAGATGACCAGAGACTGGGGATGCGACTATACGAGATGACTAGACTGTGAATGCGACCACAGAAAATAACCAGAGACTGAAAATGCGACTACTAGAAATAACCAGAGACTGCGAATGTGACAACAGGAAATAACTAGACTGCGAATGCGACTACAGGAAATAACCAGACTGCGAATGCGACTACAGGAGATGACCAGACTGCGAATGCGACTACAGGAAATAACCAGACTGCGAATGCGACTACAGGAGATGAACAGACTGCGAATGCGACTACAGGAAATAACCAGAGACTGTGAATGTGACTACAGGAAATAACCAGAGACTGCAAACGCGACTACAGGAGATGACCAGAGACTGCGAATGCGACTACAGGAGATGACCAGAGACTGGGGATGCGACTACAGGAGATGACTAGACTGCGGATGCGACTACAGAAAATAACCAGACACTGCGGATGCGACTACAGGAAATAATCAGAGACTGCGAATGCAACTACAGGAAATAAACAGAGACTGCTAATACGACTACAGGAGATGACCAGATACTGGGGATGCGACTACAGAAAATAACCAGAGACTGCGAATGCGACTACAGAAAATAACCAGAGACTGCAAATGCGACCACAGGAAATAACCAGAGACTGCGAATGCGACTACAGGAAATAACCAGACTGCAAATGCGACTACAGGAAATAACCAGACTGCGAATGCGAATACAGGAAATAACCAGAGACTGCAAATACGACTACAGGAAATAACCAGACTGCGAATGTGACTACAGGAAATAACCAGACTGCGAATGCAACTACAGGAAATAACCAGACTGCGAATGCGACTACAGGAGATGACCAGACTGCGAATGCGACTACAGGAAATAACCAGACTGCGAATGCGACTACAGGAAATAACCAGAGTGCGAATGCGACTACAGGAAATAACCAGACTGCGAATGCGACTACAGGAGATGACCAGGCTGCGAATGCGACTACAGGAGATGACCAGACTGCGAATGCGACTACAGGAAATAACCAGACTGCGAATGCGACTAAAGGAAATAACCAGACTGCGAATGCCACTACAGGAAATAACCATACAAGAATGCCACTACAGGAAATAACCGTACAAGAATGACATTTCCTGCAAGGCTAGTTAAAAACACCTCAACATATTCAAAATTCGGGGTACTTTGTCGCAGTAAGTGGGCTTAGCACTATATGACCATATAGTGTGACCAAACCCCCATATTTTTTGAATATGTTCAGGTGTTTTTAACTAGCCTTGCAGGAAATGTCATTGTTGTATGTGTGCGCTGTAAAATATTTTGTACACTGTTTGTAGCGTGTGCCCCCCAAATATGTTTTTGTACAGGAAATAACCAGACTGCGAATGCGACTACAGGAGATGACCAGACTGCGAATGCGACTACAGGAGATGACCAGACTGTGAATGCGACTACAGGAGATGACCAGAGACTGCAAATGCGACTACAGGAAATAACCAGACTGCAAATGCGACTACAGAAAATAACCAGACTGTGAATGCGACTACAGGAAATAACCAGACTGCAAATGTGACTACAGGAAATAACCAGAGACTGCAAATGCGACTACAGGAAATAACCAGATGCAAATGTGACTACTGGTGATGACCAGAGACTGGGGATGCGACTACAGGAAATAACCAGAGACTGCAAATGCGACTACAGGAAATAACCAGAGACTGGGGATGCGACTACAGGAGATGACCAGAGACTGGGGATGCGACTACAGGAGATGACCAGAGACTGGGGGATGCAACTACAGGAGATGACCAGAGACTGGGGATGCGACTACAGGAAATAACCAGGTTTAAAATTTAAACTTTCATCAATGCACAGCTATACAGGGGGGTAAACAACATTTCCAGGGATGGTTTAGCAAAAAAAAAAGGGGTCTACAGGCTGTGTATATACGGTAGGCAGAAGGACCTACCTGACCAGCCGGGCTCACCTCCCGCTCTCAGAGGTCTGGGGATGGAGCTTTCACCGATAGGTGCGGAGCTTTCACAGGTAGGGGTGGAGCTTTCACCAGTAGGGGGCGGGGCTTTCGATGGTAGGGGCGGGGATTTTTGTGGTCCAGGGCAGAGCTCTCAGAAGTGCAGGAGAGATTCAGACTACATGGGGAGGGGCGGGCAGGGTCAGAGCGTCAGTGGAGCTTCCTGCCCCACCCCTCCCTGCTGACAGAGCCTCCGTCAGTCTAAGCCGAGCCCTGCTTGGGCAGCGGGCTGGCCGCGGCACCGGGTGCTGTATTTATCCGGGAGGACGGGGGTTTTCGTGCAGTGCGGGCGGCGGCTTTTTTCCGCTGCTGACTGAGGTGCTCATGGTCGGTGACCGAGTGCCCGAATGGTCAGTCCGCCCCTGGTGAACAGCAATTTAAGTCTTGCCACTGATTCTCAATTGGATTTAGATCTGGACCATTCTAATACATGAATATGCTTTGAGCTAAACCATTCCATTGTAGCTCTGGCTGTATGTTTAGGGTCGTTGTCCTGCTGGAAGGTGAACCTCCGCCCCAGTCTCAAGTCTTGCAGACTATAACAGGTTTTCTTCTAATAACGTGTACACATGACCGGAATTTTCGTCGGAGTTCCGACGGAGTTCCAACGAAACGGACTTGCCTACAGACGAACGGATTTTTCGATCAGACTTGAGTCCGTCGGAAAGATTTGAAACATGTTCTATTTCTACAGTCCGACAGATTTTTCGACAAAAAAGGTCTGATGAAGCCCACACACGATCGAATTGTACGACGAATTTGTTCCGTCAGACCAGTTCGGTCGAAAAGTCCGGTCGTGTGTACATGGCATAAAATTGCCCTGTATTTGGCTCCATCCACCTTCCCATCAACTCTGAGCAGCTTCCCTTTCCCTGCTGAAGAAAAGCATCCCCACAACATGATGCTGCCACCACGTTTCACAGTGGGGACAGTGTGTTCAGGGTGATGTGCAGTGTTAGTTTTCTACCACACACAGTGTTTTGCTTTTAGGCCAAAAACTTCAATTTTGGTCTCATCTGACCAGAGCACCTTTTTCTACATGTTTGCTTTGTCCCGCACATGGCTTCTCACATACTGCACATGGGACTTCTTATGGCTTTCTTTCAACAATAGCTTTC
Organism: Aquarana catesbeiana; assembly: GCF_042186555.1. Taxonomy (NCBI): domain Eukaryota; kingdom Metazoa; phylum Chordata; class Amphibia; order Anura; family Ranidae; genus Aquarana; species Aquarana catesbeiana. The sequence goes on from NC_133329.1 coordinate 243,400,780, forward strand.
TTCTTGCCACTCTTCCATAAAGGCCAGATTTGTCGAGTTCATGATTAATAGTTGTCCTGTGGACAGATTCTCCCACCTTAGCTGTGGATCTCTGCAGCTCCTCCAGAGTTACCATGGGCCTCTTGGCTGCTTCTCTGATTATTGCTCTCCTTGCCCAGGCCTGTCAGTTTAGGTGGACGGCTATGTCTTGGTAGGTTTGCAGTTGTGCCCTACTCTTTCCATTTTCAGAAGCTGAATTGAACAGTGCTCCGTAAGATGTTCAAAGCTTGGGATATTTTTTTTTTATAATCTAACCCTGCTTTAAACGTCTCCACAACTGTATCCTTGACCTGTCTGGTGTCAACTTGGCTTTCATGAAGCTGTTTGCTTACTAAGGTTCTCTAACAAACCTCTGAGGGCTTCACAGAACAGCTGTATACTGAGATTTACTAATTAGGTGACTTCTGAAGGCAATTGGTTCCACTAGATTTTAGTTAGGGGTATCAGAGTAAAGGGGGCTGAATACAAAAGCATGCCACACTCTTCACATTTTATTTTTTTTTAAATATGGAAACCCATTTATCTTTTTCCTTTCACTTCACAATTATGTGCCACTTTGTGTTAGTCTATCACATAAAATCCCAATAAAATACATGTACATTTTTGGTTTTGTAACATGACAAAATGTGGAAAATTCCAAGGGGCGTGAATGCTTTTTCAAGGCACTGTATAAGGAGACCATCCACTCCTGGGGGTTTGGGGTTAGGGGAACTAGCTACCGCAGTTTCCAATTCATGTAGGTTAAGTGAAGCATTAAGAATTTCCCAGTCTCCCGATGGCAGAGCCAGAAAATTAATAGTGTCCAGGTAAGCAGTCAACTCAGTTGGGGTGTAGTCAACCCTAGAGGTACATACCTAGAGTCAACCATAGGAAAATTGAAAAATTAACACACTAGAGCTTGCCTGGGTGTTGACCTCTCCCTCTCCCTTCTTTAGAGCCGAAACATGAGTAGGATTAGATTGGGACCATACTATCTGGCCAACCTGCCATTTGCCTCCCCCTCAGCCCAGATCAGCCTCCTCTGCAAAAAAACTGTTTATTCCTGACCATAACCTCCAACAGCTCAGTCAACATTCTATGAGAGGATAGCCATTCAAGTTGGTTGTCTAGGGTAGGGTCCAGAATGTAATTGGCTTCAGCCATAGAGGACCCCGCCTTTGCGAGTTCTAGTTCCCTACGGAAAGAAGTTTTAATGGCACAATTTTTTTTAAATAACAAGCCCCAGAGGAAAGCCTTAAGGGCATCTCATACCTGGCTGATTTTTAGCCATTCGTGACCCTTTTGCATTCTGACCCTGTGCTACTTGATTACCCTTCACTGGCTTGGCCTGTTCTTGGACTTTTCTCTGCCTGACTCCTGATCATGACCTTGTCATGTTGATAGACCTCAACTTCATTTAATCTTCTGTGTATGACCTTGGCCTGGCTCCTGACCTCTCTACTATTTCCAGCTCTACTACTTACCTGTGTATGACCCCGGCTTGGCTCCAGACTATGTCTCTCAATCCTGGTTGCTTTTCAGTAAATGACCCTAGCTCAGCTGCCTGATCTCAACACAACTGCCTTCCAGACCTGCCCCACTGGTCCTGGCCTGCATCATCTTACCAGGAGAGTTCAGGCTGACAGTTACGGTTCCTCCCAGGGTATATCTGAGACTCCTGTCTGCTGCTTGGGTACTATACCTGCTGACCAACTCCATGGGCATCTATCAACCACCCGGATTCCGAACTTTGTGCCTTGCGCACCTGTCACTATATCAAGGGATGTTTTGGACAAGCAAAAGAAACCTGAATCTCTCAAAGTGCTCACACACTAAATCATGCAGTGCACGGGATTACAGTAGGATGAAATTAAGACAGGCTACTTATGCTAGTTCTATGCAAAATATTTTCAAATTATCTTTTAATAAACACTTTACTGGATTCTATTTTTTTTATATTTGTCCTGTATTTCAGCAATAATTAACAATTCTTTGTAACATTATTATGTGTATTATTCCAATAAATAAAGGCAAATGGTTATTTACTTTACCTGTAACATCTATCTGTCAAAGGAGTTATAACCAATCTAGGTGTATTGCCAAGATATTCGTATCCATACTGTAAACCAGCATTGATCATTTTTGTCTGAAGGTGACCTTCCTATAGATAAAAAAAATCATAATAATAAACATTTGTTTTATCGCATCTGTTATGCTGGGGGATAATAATACCAATGACGACAAATAATTCAAATTGCTTTGTAATAAAAACACAATTCCAGGCGAACAGCTAAATTCAGCTACATCTTGAATGTATAAACCAACTCTTCAGTAAACATGCACAAGTTAGAAATGCTGTTTGTCTTGTATTTTAAACAAAACATTATTTATATGACTTTAGGTGAAGACCAGAGCACATACTTTTTTTGTTTTTAGTTTGCTTCAAATTTGCATACATTTTGCTTCTGGTTTGCATGGTGAGCCCCTAGAATTCATATAATATGCATCTTTTAAAAACTGTAGAGGTAAAAGTATACTTTTCTTTTCTGTTTTGTTCAGTTTGGTCTCCATTTAAACTGCAGGAAAATCACAACAGTGGAAATTGACCCTGAAACCCTGCCTGGCCCATTTAATCTTGTTTCCTGATGCAACATACAGCTGGGTAGGGTCAGAAGACCAAAAGTCCATGGATGTCTTATCAATGGCTCAGGCTGCTGTTGGTAGTGTAATGGTTTGTGGAATGTTTTTTGGCACAAACAGGCTGGAATAATCAATATAGTCATTCAAAAAGACTTTCAGAATAAATATTGAACTTGTACAAATAAAAAATTGGTGACAAGATGATCAAAATTTAAAATTAAGGGCCAGTTCCCACCAGAAACCCACGCGCTGTGCATTTTCCCACACTGTGCTCAAAACGCACTGTAGTTGTGATCTGCAGCGGTGTCAATATTAAGTTAATGACACTCCAAACGCAGGCTGCAAATGCAGTGCATTTGCCCACACTAGAGCATATGGTACAGAAGTGCCATTCAATGCGGTTGCAGTAAATTTCCAAGAGCACTGCTAGCACTACATTTGGTGCAGTGCGGTGCAATTTCAGCCTATTCAAAATGAATGGACTAAAATCGCACCACACAGAACTGCATGTGAATCGTACAGCAACACACAGCGCAATCCTGGACAATTCCTGGTGTGAGCCAGTTCTTACATCAACAATTTGTCCCATCTGTTTCCATGTTTTCCAAAATTTGCCAAAATATTTTTTAAACAATTTTTTGAAATGAAAACATTGTTAAAAATCCCCTTAAAATACCAACCTCGCACAGGAAGGAAAAGACAAGAAGACTAAAAATTAAAAAAAAAAAACAATAAGCATTTGTAACCCCCTATAAAATAAAAAGTGAAAGTAGGTAGATAGAAAAAGGAAAATTTATTATCAAATACTTACCGTAATTTTCCTTTCCTGATGGACTCCATGGCAGCCTACGTGTGGGTTAACCCCGCCTCCTCTCCAATGCTATAGGACCCCATTCCCATAAAAGAGTACTCACCACTAGCTACTGCGTTCCGTAACTAGCCTACTCTATGACCAATGGGTGGGAACTCCGTCTGCCATGGAGTCCATCAGGAAAGGAAAATTACGGTAAGTATTTGATAATAAATTTTCCTTTTTCCTGACAGACTCCATGGCAGCCTACGTGTGGGAAATAACTAGCCGACCACACGGGTGGGTATGTTAAGTCAAACCAAAAAATTTTAATTTGCCCTATCAACCGATAGGATTCTCAAAGCAAAGTTTACAGAGGACAATGAAGCAGGCTCAATACAATAGTGAGACATGAAAGTATTGATAGAGGCCCACGAGGCCGCCTTGCATATGGTGTCCGGGGCCACGTGTCGAGCTGCCGCCCATGAAGCCGCCATTCCCCTGGTGGAGTGAGCTGTCACCGCCTGTGGAGGAGCCAAGCCCTTCGCCCTGTATGCTTGTTGAATAGTCTGAACAATCCAAGTAGCGAGTGTCCTAATCGAAGCTTTTTTCCCTTTATTGCTTCCTGAGTGTAAAATAAATAAATGGTCAGAACGTCTGAAGGGAGAAGTTATTCTCAGGTATTCTTTAATTGCTTCCCCTACATCCGGAGGATGAATTTCGGAAGATCCTGGGGACTTAAACGTGGGAAGGACTATTTCTTGATTATCATGGAACACTGAGGACACTTTTGGATTTAAACCCAGCATAGGGACGAGTACTACCCGGTCTGGGAAGAACGTCAGGAAGGGTTCTTCACAACCCAGAGAGCCAATCTCAGAGACCCTTTTTGCCGATGTGACGGCTACTAAAAAGACCACCTTTGCCGAGAAGTCCTTAATAGAGAGCGGGGAAGGCCCGCTAGTACTGAGTCCCGAGATTGAATCCAGAACTAGTGGCAGATCCCATTTGGGGAACCTGGATTTTCTTTGGGGCTTAAGCCTTGAAGCGCCACGAAAGAATTGCCGGATTAACGGATTATTTGCCCAAGAGGACCCTGAGAAGGCAGACAGTGCAGATACCTGGACTCTAAGCGAGCTGATGGATAATGGTAGGTCTAAACCTGTTTGAAGGAAGCTGAGGACGTCTTGCACCTCCGGGTGTCTACAAGACCTGCCGTTAGAAGAGCAGAAATCCACAAACTTGGACCAGATCCTACTGTAGACTTTATTCGTGCTAGGTCTTCTTGAGCTCATAAGAGTTGAGATCACTGAGGGAGCGCAACCAAGCGAGATTAGCCTCTCCCTGTCAAGAACCAGACCATCAGTCTCAGTACTGCCGGACATGGGTGCAGAACTGACCCCTGAGAAAGAAGGTCCGGCCTGAGAGGGAGAGGCACCGGGTCCCTGAAGCTGAGCTGGACAAGGAGAGGGAACCATGGCCTGTTCGGCCAGTATGGAGCTATCATCAACACTTCGGCTGTTTCCGAACTGAGCCTCTGCAGGAACCTCAGGATGACTGGAAGCGGTGGAAAGGCATAGGCCTTGTTGAATCTCCAGAGATCCGTCAGTGCGTCCGACCCGAGAGCCTGGCTGCAATGACCTCTGGCATAATATTTCTTCAACTTGCAGTTGTGGCGTGAGGCGAATAGATCCACCTCGGGTTCGATCCCCAGTGATGAGACCCATCTGAATGTCTCCATATTCAGGGACCACTCGTTGTTGACCAGCTTGGTGCGAGAAAGGAAGTCTGCTTGGGTATTTTGGACCCCTGGGACAAACACTGCCGAGATATTGCATAGGTTCTTCTGTGCCCAGGAAAGGATGGGCTCGACTTCCCGAAGGAGATTGAGGCTCCGGGTACCCCCCTGCCTCTTCACATAGGCGACTGCCGTTGTGTTGTTCATTCTTAGCAATACTGAGTTCCCTTTCAGTAGGTGAGAGAAGGACTGCAGTGCACACCAGGCCGCTCTGAGCTCTAGGACGTTCGAACCCGGGACTGGCAGGCATGGATCCCATTTGCCCTGTGCAAGGTTCGAACCGCAGAGGGCTCCCCAGCCCGTCCCGCTGGCATCGGTCGTAACCGTGATCCAGGCGATGGGAGCAATGGAATGACATGTCAGTAAGTTCTTGCGTTGGAGCCACCAGAAGAGGCTGTTTCTCATTGATGATGTCACCCGGATGACCTGATTCTTGTCCCCTGTTTCCCATTGCTGCAGGAACCCTGACTGGAAGGGACGTAATCTCCACAAGGCCCATTTGACCATGGGAGTCGTGGAGACCATCGTGCCGATGATTATTAGACACTGAGAGGCCTTCAGATGTGAGGCATGTAGAGCCCGAGCAATTCTGTCCCGGACCACCGGAACTTTCTGTAGTGGAAGAGAAATAGTGCTTCTTACGGTGTCGAACTGTGCTCCCAGATATATTAGGCGTTGAGTCGGAATTAGGTGGCTCTTTGCAAGATTCAGAAGCCACCCGAAGCTGGATAGAGCGGAGATCACCTACTCCCGGTGGGCCAGCAGCCGATCCCTGCTTTGAGATAGAACCAGGAGGTCGACGAGGTAGTGGTAGAGCCGCACCCCCTTTAACCTTATGAGGGCCACCGTGGCTAAGAGGATCTTTGAGAAGACCCGGGGGGAGGTTGCCAACCCGAAGGGGAGGCAAATAAACTGCAGATGCTCCTGCCCTACTTGGAAACGTAGGTACTTGTGAAGCCGCTCCTCTACTGGGACGTGGAAGTAAGCGTCCTTCAAATCGATGGAAATCATCCAATCGTTTGGCTGAATGGCTTGCTGAATGGTCGACAGAGATTCCATCTTGAACTTTCCTTGCTCTATAAACTCGTTCAGGTAGGTCAGGTCTATGACCGGGCGCCAAGAGCCACTCTTTTTTCGAACTAAGAAAAGGGGAGAATATACCCCCTGAAACCATTCGTCCCTGGGGACATGTACAACTGCTCCTTGAGACTTCAGAAGGTCCACATAGGACAGAAGAGCTTTCCTTTGATCTTCCGACCGGGGAAGAAGAGTGGAGACAAATCTGGGGGGAGGAATATTGGAAAAGGTCCATCTGTGACCTGTTGAAACTGTTCTTATCACCCAAAAGTCCGAGATCGAGGCCACCCAGACGTGCCGGAAGAGGCTTAGCCGTGCCCCTACCCGACCCGCCTGGGCGGGCATAATCTCAAAAGGACTTTGCCTGCTCACGACCACTGGATGTCTGGCCTTTAGCGGACTTGCGAAAGGAGGCTTGACCTCTGCTCCAGTTCTTCCTGAAGTCCCTGCCGGGCTTGTAAGAGCGAGCTTCCCTGGAGCGCTCTGGGGAACGTCTTCTAAACTGAGGTTTCTTCCGCCCAAGAAGGCGTCTATCCTGGGGAAGGAAGCCCGACTTGCCACCCGTAGCACGTGATATGGCATCATCGAGTTTATTGCCAAACAGTGAGGATCCCTCGAAGGGAATTTTACACCAGGCCTGTTTGGAAATAGGGTCAGCAAGCCAAGGACGTAACCATAATGCCCGTTTGGCCGTAACTGACGATAGCATAACTCGCGCCAACAGGCGTATCAAAACAATGGATGCCTCCCCCAAGAAGACTGCCGCTAGCTTTAATTCTGCGGCCGCTGAACTTCCCGCCAGTTTTTCCGAAATTCCCTTAAGGAAGGAATCCACATTTTCCGCCCAAGCCTCCATGGCTTTTGACATGGCTGCCAGAGCAAACGCTGGTTTACAGGCCGTGCCTGCCAACCCATAGATTCTCTTCAGATCCTGGTCAATCCTTCTCACGAGACCATCCTTGAAGGATACCGTATCCTCCAGGGGAAGAGTGACATGTTTAGCCAGCCGCATCAGGGCAGCGTCTACAAGGGGAGCATTCTCTAGGTATTTCACCTCTTCTGACTTGAAGGGGTACAATCTGGAGGTTTTGTTAACCATAGAGGATTTCCTATCCGTTTTGCTCCATTCCTCATCTATAATATCTTTCAGCTCTGAAAGGAGCGGAAAGTTTGAACGTTCTTTTCCGAGGTGTTTGAAGAATTTCTTCTGCTTGGCCGGGGGATCCTCCCATTTAAGGGCCTCTTTGAATGCTTTAATTAAAGGTGACACCATGTTGAAGTCAAAGCCTCCGATTTCCTCTTCCTCCCGAAGATCATCATCTGAGGAATCAAGAGAGGCCGCATAAGGCTGGGACGTGCCCGGGTCTTCACGGGCCTCATCAGCCGGGGGGCCAGACAGTACCGTAGACTGGCTCAGCGTGTGGGGTGAATCCAACTCTTTCAGGGATTGCTGTACCACACGTTTAACTAGAGATTCCAAATGCTGGGTCTCTGTTTCCTTTTCCCTGACCGCCCGGGCATAGCACCGGTCATGTAGTGATTTGCCCTCCGGAACTCTTGTTCCACATCCCCAGCAGGCTCTACGATCAGAGCGGCTGTCATGGCGGTGGGAGCGGTGTCTGGAGGAGGAATGAGATCGTCTCCTCTGGTGGTGGTCTCCAGAAGCAGAGTCTCGTCTGGATCTTGAAGGAGACTGGCGTTGTGGCCTGGCAAGGTCTTTAACATTCTGGACCGGAATCTGAGGGTCCGATCTAGAAGGGCTGGAAAAAGCACAATAGGGAAGGGAAAATGATGGGACCGTCATCAGAAAACGCATATACCATGCGACTGACCTTCCACCCCTCCCCTCTTAAGCACATACCTTGTGCGAGAGGGCTGGCCACTTAAAGGCGGTGAACTATCCATAATTTGCTTCTTCTATAAGAAGTGCGATACAATGCAGCTGGTCTGCAAAAAAGAGAGAAAAAATGGCCTAGATGGGCCAACAAACCAGTAAGAAGGAGTCCGTTGCCCCTAAAGAGTCACAACATCTCATCATATATCAAGGAGAAATTTATTTATATATATTATATATTTATTCTTTTTTTTTTTTTTTTTAATTTATTTTATATTATATTATTTCTTTTTTTTTTTTTTTTTTTTTTTTAAACTTTGAATATAAAATATATATATTTTTGTTTGTTTTTTTTTTTTTTTTTACAAGTATATGCATTTCTACATTTCCACGCACAAAGTATACCAAAGTGCTCAAAACACTCACCTAAAGTTGACCAGTGCTGGGCATGGGGAAGACCGCTGCACTCCCGTTCACTGCGAGGGAAATCCCACTGTGAGGGAGTCTCAGAGCGGCATTTAAAGCTCCCCGCCCGTGACGTCACCGCCCATGACGCGCCTGTGCCATTGGTCAGCGATCGTACCGCGCACGCGCGGTTCCAGGGCATTATGCCGTACTGCGCATGCGCGAGCCAAGCCTCGGTCTCGAGGAGGCTATTGCGCATACGCGAACAGCGAGAACGCCGTACCCGGAAGTAGTGAGGCAGGCTGGAACGCACCAGCGCTCCAGCCGCCATGAGGGGCGGAAAAGGACCCAAAACGACCGGTCTCGCTGATACAGAGACCGGAGATACCTGGGGAAAGACAGGATACATAGAAAACACTGCCATGGAGACAAACATGCTTCCGACCTTGCCAGCCGTTTGGTACGTCCAGAAGTTTTCAGCATACAGAGGCAACCATCTCTCCACCACAAGGGGAAAATCTTCAGCCTCAAACGCTACTCGCCCGCCCGTGGCTGGGCCCTGAGCTGCACCGCAAGAAGTATGCCATAATCCTGGATCCGTCCGACCGGACGTGAACAACTTGAATAGGTCCATTGGAGGAGGACAAAAAAGGAACGCAGTAGCTAGTGGTGAGTACTCTTTTATGGGAATGGGGTCCTATAGCATTGGAGAGGAGGCGGGGTTAACCCACACGTAGGCTGCCATGGAGTCTGTCAGGAAAACAATATTTCTGTACTTAGTGTAAAATATATTTCATTACGAGATATAGGATTCAGTTATTATAAGACTATTGGGATATGCTGCCTTCTACAGGAGGTTTTGGAAACTGAGAAAGAAAAAAATCTCTTTAACAACCAGGAAAAACTACTGCCACTCTCATCATGCTTCAGATTTTTTTGTAGAAAAGCAGTACAAGGAGTAGATCACAAACGGGTGTGACCAGTGAACTCCAAGAAACAGTTTTCTTTTTCATACATTAAGGGATACAGGGTTTAGTCATTCTGACTGAAAAGCAGTCTGACTGAGAAGTGGGAAAAAGTAACAAGACATTAACAGGCCGACATAACTAACCAGTAATATTGAGGGCAGACTATAGCTCAAAAAGCTTCCTGAAGGACCTTGCGCCTGAAGTTGGCATGAGCTGAGGCCTGAAAATCCACCTGGTAAAACCTATGAACAGAAGATGTGGTGGCAGTCTTGCAAACCTGGTAAACAGTTGTCTAATGCTGAAATATCCAAGAAGCACCTCAGATCTAGTAGAGTGCACTTTGACAGGAAAGGGTAGAACCTTGTGCTTAAAGGGGTTGTAAAGGTTTTTTATTTTTTTTAAATAACAAACGTGTTATATTTACCTCCTTTGTGCAAGGGGTTTGCACAGAGCAGCCCCGATCCTCCTCTTCTGGGGTCCCTTAGAGGCACTCCTGGCTCCTCCTCTTTTCGAGTGCCCCCACGGAGAGCCGCATTCCAAGGGGACACTTGTGCAGGCATGCTCCCAAGCCCTGCTGCTGCGTCCATTGGCACAGACAGCAGGATTCAGCCCCGCCCCCCACTGCCATGTCACTGGATTTGATTGACAGCAGCAGGAGCCAGTGGCTCCTGCTGCTATCAATCTATCTAATGAAGACCCGAGACAGCAGCTGGAGCTGCTGCGCTTGTCCCCATTGCTGGAACAATCGGGTTCAGGTAAGTAAAAGGTAAGGTAAGTAAAAGGGGGGCTCTGGGGGGCTGCTGTGCTACAGAAGGTTTTTCACCTTAATGCATAGAATGCATTAAGGTAAAAAACCTTGAGGGTTTGCAAACTCTTTAAGACCCAAAACTTGTATGATCATCTATGTGAGCAGTAGAAGAGCAGTTCCCCATAACAGGGACTATCAGAAATAACAAAAAGGAAGTCAGTTACATTCTGGATGGGAAGGTACAAAAGTATGAAAGCATGTTTATGGCCTCTGCATTCTGAGTCATCAAGCATAGTTTCAATCTTTCCCATAGACACAATCTCTAACTTTGCAAGACTTTGCAAGCCTTCCTATAACTGTTAATGGATTGTGAGCTAGATGGGCCCAATTCCACCAGAGTCCTCCCCTTGCACATGGCACACTGTCTAAAGGAGGCAACTCTATTAGAAACACCAGAGAAGACCATGGGTGCTCACAAGCCGACTTCTGAGAGCAGCAGAGGTTCAAATAACCAGGGGTGATCATTTAACTATAGGCTGCTGTGAAGACTAACCAGGGTGGGACCACATGCCTCTCACACTGAAAAGGCGGAAAGAGAGCACAGAGTACATACATGTGACCCTCTAGTTAGTGATGCAGCACTTTATGGATCACCTTTCTAAGCAAACCAATGGAAAAAGGGAATGCTAATGACACCCTATGATTGCAGTAACTCAAGTAGCTCAAGGTGCTCAGTCCACATGATGTACCATATTTTTTGCTCCATATGGCACACTCCCCCCCCCATCCCTCCAAAAAAAAATGGGGAAAATGTGTCTGCATCTTATGGCGTGAATACTGACCAGGCACCGCCGCTGCCGAACAGTATGGCCGCATAGATCCAGAGCTCCGCTCTGCACCAGGGAATCAGCTTCAAGATCACAGCCCAGGACCTCTCCAGCAGCGATCCATATAGGCTCCTGGTGTGCTCATACCCTGCTGACCATCGGAGGCACCGCCAAGACCCGCTGCCGGTGAAAAAATGATCAGCTTTCTACCCGACCATGCAGGACAGGCTTCACCAAAATGGCGGCGGAAGTCACAATGCACCGCCAGCTGCTGGACCTCTAGAGCCTTTCTACTCGGCTCAAGCAGCAAGCGCAGGCTCAGAAGAACCTGTCATTACAGGTGAGCAAACTTCAACCATGCCCTGGAGGTTAACCCCTTATCTCCCTCCACAAGCCCATTGAAATCTAGACCCCACATAGATTCTGGGGAGCCAGGTGTATTTTCTCCTTTTATGGATGTGGCAGACTCCTTTCCTTCACAGCACCCTCCTGCCACTCTCCCAGACCCCATTGCACAGTTTCCAACTACAGGCCAGCCCATCTAAGATGTGTCATTATGAAAGACATTCCCATGTTGCTGAGGGCCTCTATACAAGCATACGGCGGTGGAATGTACCCCATCCTGTGAGCGCGAGCCAGGTGGCTTTCGTCTCCTCAGTCTACAATTTTAGTACACCAAAATTATTTTAGTACACCATTTGGTTCAGAATATTTTTTTTCTTGTTTTCCTCCTCTAAAACCTAGGTGCATCTTATGGTCAGGTGCGTCTTATGGAGTGAAAAAAACGGTACTTATAAAGAGTCTTCAGAGACTGTCCTAACTAACACAGTACACATTCCATGGCTAACTAACAGTACACAGAGGTATGGAAAGCACCACAAACAGTGCCCAGGTCACCTCTGGATGGACACAGCCACCTTTTAAAGTTTATCCACCTGATTTGTATTGAATTTCTCCAGGAGATTTGCTCTGGATCCAACTGATATATAGTTTACTTTAAAGTCCTGATGGAAGAGTGCTGAGCCACCCAAAATGCATAGGCTGACTAGTGTTTTTTTTCGTGTTGTCATTTGTGGAATCAATAAATTCCACTATGGACTCTAGGAACTTTGTCTTGCCTCCTCTCTGGTTGACAAACATAGATTCCAGGCAGGATTTATTATATTGGGTCCAGTGGGATCCAAGCATGGCCACCAACAGATACTGCTGAGGACACGCCAATCTGGAAAGCTGTGTAAAGATCCCAGTGTCAGGGCCTGGACTTGAACCTTGGATCTCTGCTGTGTCTGGCAATGACTCTTCTTGCTGAGCTGCATGAGATGCTGGACAGCACTCTGTCTGATCCTTTGGACAAACCTGCCTTGTGCCTTGACTTCTGCTGAACCTTGAACTCTTTGCTCCTCTCATGAACTTCCTGATTTAAGCCACGTCTCTGCACTTCCTGTTAGCCAGATTATTGTGCTCTCTCCAGCCAATATCTCGCTCTTGTCTTCCCTGCTGCTGTCCAGATTTTCGTTACTCATTACCGACCTTTGGCTTGCTCCTCGACTACACTTCTGCCTGATCCCAACCTGCAACCATATCCACTACTGGACCCTGGCTTCCTCACCTCCTGGTGGGGCAATCCTTAGGACCACGACTTGGTAATAACATGCAGCAAAACCCATCAGGAGTTCTGGTGAACACTGGTTAGTAACTAGACATCCGCCAGGGTGACCTGCTTGTATACCTATCCCACTGCTATAGCTACTGGTCTCCGAGCCTGACCCCTGATCATGACACCCAGCTTTGCAGAATGTAGTTGAAGTCTTGATGGAAGAAAATAGCTAGTAATAATGGTTAAACAATAGAGAAAAAATGTCCATCTTCCTAAGACATTAGTAAAAACTTAATCATGATGGAATTGAGAAGGGTTATACCTGGCTAGTCAGTGGCTTTTTTGTTTGATCAATTCCTCCTGAAGGCAACTGTATAACCTAGTTGTCTCAGAATAACTGAATTCTGTGTCCCTTAATGGATAATTAATACAAAGTCTTTATTTTTTAATAACTTATTTATTTTAGTTAGTACTGTTTTCAATCTCATGCACAATCATTTTGATTGTAGGAACATGTGGAGCCCTTCATAATTTAGTTGGTGTTTTCAAACAGAGCCACACTACATTTTTTGCCTTATACCCCATGAAACATTAGACCATTAATAATAAACATGCAGGTTCTGCTCACTTGTATTGTATTACTTGGACACAATTTGTTTTTTGCAAGTGTTAACATTATTAATTACCCAAAGAATGCCATGTAAATAAAAATGAAAGTATTTCCTAACATACCTCCCAATAGTATCTTAGCTGGCTTAACCATTCAAAATCATTTTCATCGTTAACTTGCTTTTTCACAAGAGCTGCAAGGACATCTCTTGCATGCACATCTAGAACCACAAGTGCTCCAAGTGTTACTCTGTTCTGCTTTGATAATGTCCCGCGAACCAAGGTAACAATATCATCAATTTGTTTATTATTTTGTTCCAGGTAATCTTCAAGTGCCTATTTTTGTAAGAAAGAAAATGAAAAAAAACCTTTAAGAATAGTCAAACAATATTCCTGTTTTGGTAATACATTGTCTTGTGTAGGTACATAGATGGATTTTGCCTTTTTAACTACCTTATTGTACAATAAAGAGGCCTAAAGCATGAAAAAGTATATAAGAAAATGTGCAATGTTTTTTCTCCAAAGACATACTTTCATGTGCAACAATAAATGGGTCAGCATACAACATTCAATTTATTACTATTAATACTTATTTTAATTCTCCAACTCACATAATTTCCTCAACTCTATATTTAGTGCATATGTTTACTAGATACTGCCTACCATTTACTGTGATCCATAAGGTGCAGCCTTTTACGCCATACAAATTGCATTTCTAGCCAGAAGGTCATTATTTAAACATGTTTACAGTATGCTCTATGCTTAGAGTATGGAGCCTTAAGCAATATGTTAATACAATAGAGATGGACATAAAGATATCAATATGGAAATGATCCCTTGATTACATGCTACAACAGCTGTATCATTGTATTAAATTATTTTTATTTCCAATGTTTGCTAATTATTTTCAGTTGCAAATAGCCATTGCAATAAATACAGAGTTTATGCCGAAAAAAAAATGAATAACAGACACGCAAACCTACCTTTTGTCCTTTCCTAATAGATATTTGCACTTCCTGAGTCCAGAAGCACTGGGAAACACACAGAACAGTCTGTCCTGGCCATTCCCTTACCCAGTCTATACGAGTAGTTTTGGGGTAGGCATCAATTGCTTCACCGATAACCTTTTAAAACATTAAATTCAATTTCAATGTGTTTAGATGTTAGTTTTTTATTCAAAATATTTAGATCACAGTAAACATGTGAAGAATTAAACTTGATGGTTCAAGTAAATCTGCTCATATACTGTAGCTCTATCATTCCAACTGGAAAGGGTTGTCCAGAAAAGTTGAAAAAGGCAACGATGCTTACAGAAAACAACTAGGCAGAGTGGCATCAACATTATTTTTACTTTGAGTAGTGTAAATCCTTTGTATGACAATAAAAAGTTGTATATTTCTGGTAATGAGTATACAACGGGTGCATTAACACACAGGTTGACACAAGATTATGAGTTTGGATCTGAATTTACATGAAAATAAACTATGTTTAAAAATGTAGTGTTGTAAAAATATATACAGTATATAGATATCTTACATAACTTTCCTTTAGCAGCCATATGCTATGCTCTTATTATGCAGACACAGGCAAAGGGCTTATCAAATATAAGAAAATATTGTATTAGATAGTTGGGCGTTTTTCCATATAAAAATGAACTACTGTATTTTTCGCTCCATAAGACACACCTGACCATAAGGCGCACCTAGGTTTTAGAGGAGGAAAACAAGAAAAAAAAATATTCTTAACCAAATGGTGTTTTAAAATATTTTCCAGTGCCCATGAAATGCAGCCTGACCAGTGCCAAAGAAATGCAGCCTGACCAGTGCCATAAACGCAGACTGACCATTGCCATAAACGCAGACTGACCATTGCCATAAATGCAGCCTGACCATTGCCAATAATGCAGAGTGACCATTGCCAATAATGCAGAGTGACCATTGCCACAAACACAGCCTTACCTAATGTTATCCCATCCGCCTGATAGAAGACAGAGCAGCCCGAGCTGCTCTGTTTTCTGTCTCAGGAGCAGTGTCAGGCCCAGCCAGGAGATCTGGCCCACGGGGGGTTTGGATGTCTGTTCCCTGCTCTCCTGCCTCTCTTCCGGTGGTGGCGGCGGGGGCGGTGCCTGTCATATATTCGCACCATAAGACGCAGAGACATTTTCCCCCGTATTTCTGGGGAAATAAAGTGCGTCTTATGGTCCGAAAAATACAGTAAATAGTATAGAATAGAATAGATGGCCTTTATTGTTATTAAAATAATATATAATGAAAGTTTGATGCCATTCTCAAATAGAGCACAATGCCTTACATACATATAAAGAACACACTCAATAAAATAAACAAATAAGCATACCAAAAATAATAAATCTATATAATTAAACATCCACAATACTTTAAAAACTAGCATTAAAATGTAATGCACTTCCATCTATCACTATTGCACAAAACTCTCTAAACAGCGATTGCAAACTAGATTTAATATTCATATTAACTGCATTTATTGCCCTAAAAAACACTCTAGTTCAATTTGTCCACACCTTAATTTTCCTAAAAGGCCTACCTGATGGCATCAATTCAAAAAAATGAAGACCTGGATGAAAAAAATTCTTCACAATACTCTCTGTTCTATGAAGATAGCAGGACTTGAAAATATCAGACAAAGAGGGAAGTTGACAGCCTATACTTTTCTGTGTCATATTAATGACTTTCTGGAGGGCAATCTTATCAGTTGTTGAGCAACTAGTGTACCCCCCCGAAATACAGTATACCAGTACACTCTCAATAGATAAAGGGATAAAAGTTCACCAATTGTTTAATTCCTAAGCTACTTCTCCTGAGTATTCTCTAGAAATATAATCGTTGCTGTGATTTTTTAAACAACCGCACTCATCAGAGACTCGGCTGTCTAGGACTCCCCCTCCTGATTGGCTGAGACACACAGTGGGCTGTCAATCAAAGTCAGTGAGCCAATAAGGAGAGGGAAAGAGGGTGAGGCCGAGCAGCGGCTCCGTGTCTGAATAGCTGCTTGCTGTGGGGGCCACTCGGCAGGAGGGCGGACCCATGGACCTCACACCGGCGAGGGACCCAAGAAGAGGAAAATCTGGGCTGTTCTGTGCAAAAACACTGCACAGAGTAGGTAAATATAACATGTTTGCTATTTTGAAACCAATAAAAAAACAAGACTTTAGTATCACTTTATAAAAGGTTTACTACTGTAGTATAGTGAGCAAATTTGATATAATATAACTATCATATAAACCAGAAAACGTAATTCAATTTATTAGGGTAAAAGCTATTCTTTTGTTTTACTAAAAGATGCATCACATAGGGAAAAATATATGAACATTTCTTACTGAAGACTGCGAATACAGTCAATCACAAGATAGCAGTGCCAAGCACACATCCTATTTTAAGTTTTGTCAGGTTTTTACTTCTGCTTGAGTATTCATTATTGGTATTTCCCCACACTTCCTGTACTGGTGACCACTGACACCAGAAGGGGAAGTTAGTGGACTTTTCCCAAAACATCATGTTTCTGCTAAAGTTAGCCCTTTAAATTCACCTGTTTTTTTACCATATGCTATACATTTGAAATTGAAACCTGCTACCGGAAAGTATTATAAGTTGTTATTAATTATAGCAGCTGAGTACATAAGGGTGGATTTCGAAAGGGAAATAGGTTGTTCACTTTGCAAGAGTGGTTGCACTTTGCAAGGGAATTTGCCCTAGAGTTTAGTGAATGTGGTGAAATTTCACTTTACAAAGAATACCCAATCATGGGCAAAAAAAATTAAAGAAACTGTATTTTTGCTTGCACATGATTGAATGATGGAATTAAGCAGAGCTTCACTTCATTCACTAAGCTATGGGGAAAACTCCTTTGCAAATTAAAAAGCCTTTACTGTTAGCTATATTTATCATTTATTTATATACTTTTAGTAAATCAACCAGATAGTCTTTGAACATCTTTTTTCCACATCTGACAGAAAATCAGCATTTATGGTATCTTATCTGTAGATGAAGGATAAAGCAGTACATACCTTATGGACAGACTGAATCATTGCAGTTTCCAGTTCAACTAACCATTTCTCCACCTGACCTCTGGCTTTGGATGTTGAAATCGTATTTATCAGTTGTACCACCTCACCTTCACTGCTTTTCATGTGCGTAATGTCCAGCACATCTGTAAATTCCACTGTCGCTATTCCTTCAAAGCATTTCTTTAAGTGGGGTTGTACCCTGCAGAAAATTAAATAAATAAAAACAAAGTGTAATATACTGTGTGTGTGAATGTGGTGGTGAGCGGTGAATGTGTATGGGGGGTGCATTGGTGAGAGCAGGGGTCTCTGGTAGGGTTCTGAGAGCCAGTGGACTTTGTTGCCAGACTGGGGGAGGAACGGTGGGAAAAACTGGTAAAACAGTCAGGGCTGGGGGAAGGACTGTGACGACAGGGTGAAGAATCTCTGATTGAGTGAGGAGAACTAGGGAGGCTGTGTTGGCAGAGTGGAGGGGCGGCTCTGGGTTTTCATTGAGTGATGACAGTGTGGGGGGCTGTGCTGGCAGAGGGAGTGTTAAGAGCACCCCTTCACAACAGCAGCTAAATTATACCTGCAAGGAAATCTGGAGCGTATTATGCATGGATGAGAGCACCGCAAATTTCTCAACCACAAAAAAATTGGAACTTATAGGACTCCTGCGCATGCTGCAGAGCCTGCAGTGGTACCACACATGGACAGTTCACTCCACCCTGTCTTCTCCAAAAAAGAGGCAATAATATGTGCAAGTGTGGTAGCAATACTATGTTGGGAAGTATCTGCTGCTACTGAGTACGTGTGAAATATCATTACCATTTTGGAAAAGCTAGTGGAACCTGTACATGCACAGGTTTGATGCCTTTTTTTAATAGACCAGTGGCACTCATTTAACCACTAGCTGACCAGCCGCCGTCATTGTACTGCAGCTCTCTCACACAAATCACCGTAGCTGTAGGTCGGCCCTATAAACAGCTAGAGCAGGCGCGTGCGCCGCCAGAGGCAAGCACATGTGCCCGCTGCATGGTGGGGGAGCTGATGCGTGTGGCCAAAGGCGCGATGACCGCCGGCCACGCGCGATCGTGGGCGTGAGAGACAGAACCAGGATTTGTGTGTGTAAACACACAAATCCCGATTCTGTCAGGAGCAGAGACAGATCGTCTATTCCTACTAGCTAGGAACAACAATATATCTCTAAACACTACAGAATTAATCTGCTGCTTTTGTCTTCTGTCACATAATCAATAAACATCAATGACCCAGTGCCACTGGATGCCATGCATGCCTATGCCATCACACTGCCTCCACCATGTTTTACAGATCATGTTGTATGCTTTGGATCTTAAGCTGTTCCAAGTCTTCTCCACACTTTTTTCTTCCCGTCATTCTGGTACAGATTAATCTTAGTTTCATCCATCCAAAGAATGCTTTTCCAGAACTGGTCTAGCTTTTCTATTCTTCAGGCTTATGAATGGTTTGCACCTTGTAGTGAACTCTCTGTATTTGCTCTCGTGAAGTTTTCTCTTGATTGTAGACTTTGACAATGATATGCCCACCTCCTGAAGAGTGTCCTTCACTTGCCTCGATGTTGTGAATGAGTTTTTCTTTCCATCGAGAGGATCCTGCGATCATCCACCACTGTTGTCTTCCGTGGACTTCCAGGCCTTTTTATGTTGCTGAGCTCATCAGTGTGTTCTTCTTTCCTCAGAATGTTCCAAACTTGATTTGGCCACTCCGAATGTTGCTGCTATCTCTCTGATGGATTTCTTTCATTTTTGAAGTCTTACAATGGCCTGATTCACTTGCATGGACAGCTCCTTTGAACGCATGATGTAGGTTCACAGCAATAGATTCCAAATGCAAATACCACACTTAGAATCAACTCCAGACCTTTCACCTGCTTAACTGATGAAGAAATAATGAAGGAGTAGCCCACACCTGGCCATGAAATAGCTTTTGATTAAATTGTCCAATTACTTTCGGTCCTTTGAAAAAGGGGGGTGGCTATTCTTAATAGCTATAATTCCTAAACCCTCCCCCCAATTTGGATGTACTTACCCTCAAATGAAACCTGAGAGTATGCACTTTCAGCCCATATCCATTATATAACTATAACTTGAATATGTTTTGGTAAATACCTGAAAAAACTAAATTGTGCCTGTGTCCAAATATATATGGACCTAACTGTATGTTTGTTTGAATATTAAAATGCCTAAATACATCATGAGTAAAACACTACCCAGAATACCCATTGTTTATATACAACTCTACAAGTGGCTCACGACTAGCACGGTACTAGGGTTATATAGATAGTTTGAATGTTGACAAAGCCTTTGACTCATTTGAGTGGCCCTTCCTGTGGCAAGCCCTTCTGAAATTTAGCTTTGGCTCTAAGTTTTTTAATGACTCAAAGACTCTGATTCTTTATTCTCATCCCTTCTCATTAAACAGGAGCACATGACAGGGAAGTCGCCATTCTCCTTCACTGTATGTTTTGGTGACCAATACATGACTCATCTGTATGCTCATGATATGCTCCTGTATTTTGTTAGACCAGAGCCCCTCTCTGCAGCTAGCATTAAACATCATTGATCGCTTAGGCACATTTCCCGACTCAAACATCGGGACCATCCCTATATACCATACTGGAGGAGCTCAGAATTACCTTGCATTCATGTGCATCAGACAAGATTCCAGGGGATATTGTGGTGTACCACATGAACTGTTTAACGGATACACTGTAGTTACATTCTCAAAATATATAGGATGCCATATTCTCTAAGAATTAATCACCTGCCTCCTCACACTCACAATGTCCTTTGGCACAAAAAACCTCTTATCTGAATTCCTGCTACTCACACACCAAGAGTATTGGTATAGGCCGGAAATCTGTAGATCGGGCCACATTTATGAAAATAGCAACATTAAATTCTTTTACAAACAAAAGCAGAATTTATTTTCCCAAATCATATGTTTTTCCAAGACATCCAGCTTCAACATGCTTTCCAAACTCAATTTCAGGATCCTATAGGAAACTTACTAGATTGACCCTGGCCTCTGACCCTTTAGCTGTCCCACTCTCTTCTAAATTTATTACTAGAATTTATCAGCAGTTAATTGATTCACAGGTGCAAACACCATCATACCTTAAAAAAGCCTTCTGGGAGACTGATGTGGGCCCCTTGGATGATAATAAATGGGAGGACGCCCTTCTAGCTCATAAGTGGATTTCACTGAAGGTCCCTGGCAAGCTTACTCAGACACATATACTACACAGGGTCTACTTAACCTCAATCCACATCTCAAAAAATATAGTCCACAATATCATGTACTGTGTCCAAAGTGTCAGCAGTTTCCAGGGCCTTCTAGGCTCTAATACAGATGTGCTTAAAAATCCAGGGACACTAAAAACAAGTAATAGAATTTCTCCATAACCAAAAAGATTATGATTGGCAGGATTAAACCCTAAGGTTTGCCTGTTACATATCAACCTAGAAAGCTAGATCAAAAAATTTGCCCAAACACAAACCATGTGCCTGGAATAATCCTGTATTCCAGAAAGTAAAGATGATCACATGTCTCCCAATGTGAATTTCTGACTTCACCCCTGTAAGTGGTAGCAATGGAGTGATACAGCTATGTACCTACAAGATATTCCTATCATAATGTAAAATACAAACCAATGTAAATTGTCATTGTGAAGTGTGGGACACATAGCTGGAGCCTCTTGTTTATCAGAGTTGGTGAGACTTTGTAAACTTTAACATTCCATCATTTATCATATATAGGACATTACCATGAACCTGTATCCTAAATTATCCAAAACCAGCCATGAGCTTACTAAGGCTTTAAGAAATGATAACTGTAAGATATGTGGACAATTTAAACCGCCTCTGCCTCACATCAATCCGCGCCTTGGAATTACTCTGTAATCAGCTGCAGCAGGTTCAAGCAGCTACTTTAAAAATTGAACATGTAATTAAACAATAAGACTAAAATCATATAATATGCGAGCCAAGTCTCTGATTCGTTGTACTTATTGAAGCAGCGCTGAGTGTCCGATGTTATAAAACACTTTATATAAAACAGATGCTGGAGAGACAGGAAAGTTTCAAAATAAAGATGTGGTCTGTGGTTATGAAGGTATACGTAGAAATCCTTCCACCAATAATGATCACCGCGTGAGGGGGTCGCCCCCCGTGAGATTGCACTCACCACAATTATAGTAATCACAAGCCTTTGGATAATAATCTTTAAACTTGCCGTCTCCTTAGTTCAACCACCAGGTGGTGCAAGACCCTCTCGGTAAGTATAACATGGGGAGAAAATGAAATGCCATATAGCGTAATATTGCTTAAGGATGTTTATTAAATAATACACAAAAACAGACTCCCCCCTTTTTAAAATATGCGTACCAGATACAATAGGTTAAAAGAGCATGAAAAAGTGCACTGTGCCTGTGTTATTCGTCCCCCGGGAGGTGTTCCGGAATGCCCGCTGTATGCAGCTAGTCTTTTTCGCTTCCTGGTTACCTTCCGTGGAGCGCACACGTCACTTCCGGTAGATTACGACCCTGACGCGTTTTGTCACTTCCGGACGTCATCAAAGGGCGTAGTCTACCAATCGTGAGGCCGGCTTTAAATCTCAGTGATGGGTTTAAACAGCGAATGAGAAAGGCCGATCTGCCAGCCACTCCCACTTCATAATCAATGCTCCCAGAGCTGTCAGCAAAGGAAGATTCTGGCATATAATGCGCTGACACTGTTTTAAAACCAATCCTGCCGACATCGCTGCGAAGATTGCGACTCATATGTCTTACTTACAGATATCTCTCATACTTTTTACCTTACATACTTATGTCATATGTAGCGTTTCTATACGTCATCTACGCATAAATAAGGTACAATAAGAGATGTGAAAAATCAGTATACCAGACATATGCATATTCTTAATGGTGAGAATGAAATAAAATAAAATAAATAGCATCCTCCCTTGTATTTACCCTATACTATTACAATATGCTGTCACACATCGATGGTGCGAGCCTTCCTATGTAATGTAAAGCCATTGTAACGCATCCTCCATGTATAATATAATCTTATTCAATGTGTTTTAAGATTAGATTAATCCACCAACGTAGTAAATTTATTAAGTAATTTGTTTATTTATTTAAATAAACTACCCATAGCCATTCATATCCAGGTGGAAGGCTCGCACCATCGATGTGTGACAGCATATTGTAATAGTATAGGGTAAATACAAGGGAGGATGCTATTTATTTTATTTTATTTCATTCTCACCATTAAGAATATGCATATGTCTGGTATACTGATTTTTCACATCTCTTATTGTACCTTATTTATGCGTAGATGACGTATAGAAACGCTACATATGACATAAGTATGTAAGGTAAAAAGTATGATAGATATCTGTAAGTAAGACATATGAGTCGCAATCTTCCCAGCGATGTCGGCAGGATTGGTTTTAAAACAGTGTCAGCGCATTATATGCCAGAATCTTCCTTTGCTGACAGCTCTGGGAGCATTGATTATGAAGTGGGAGTGGCTGGCAGATCGGACTTTCTCATTCGCTGTTTAAACCCATCACTGAGATTTAAAGCCGGCCTCACGATTGGTAGATTACGCCCTTTGATGATGTCCGGAAGTGACGAAACGCGTCAGGGTCGTAATCTACCGGAAGTGACGTGTGCGCTCCACGGAAGGTAACCAGGAAGCGAAAAAGACTAGCTGCATACAGCGGGCATTCCGGAACACCTCCCGGGAGACGAATAACACAGGCACAGTGCACTTTTTCATGCTCTTTTAACCTATTGTATCTGGTACGCATATTTTAAAAAGGGGGAGTCTGTTTTTGTGTATTATTTAATAAACATCCTTAAGCAATATTACGCTATATGGCATTTCATTTTCTCCCCATGTTATACTTACCGAGAGGGTCTTGCACCACCTGGTGGTTGAACTAAGGAGACGACAAGTTTAAAGATTATTATCCAAAGGCTTGTGATTACTATAATTGTGGTGAGTGCAATCTCACGGGGGGCGACCCCCTCACGCGGTGATCATTATTGGTGGAAGGATTTCTACGTATACCTTCATAACCACAGACCACATCTTTATGTTGAAACTTTCCTGTCTCTCCAGCATCTGTTTTATATAAAGTGTTTTATAACATCGGACACTCAGCGCTGCTTCAATAAGTTTAAGAAATGATAGCTCCAAATACTGTACAAAATTTTAATTTAGAAATAACAATTAGCATGTTCTGCATTTCATAGAAGCCTGGCTGTATTTTTTTATTCTTATGACAGGGAAGTTTATATATACGTTATATTATAACCTACCTGGTTGGGTCCTTTGTCTCTGATAAAATTTCAAGGAGCTCATCATTAGACAAGAAGAAGAATCGTGGAAAGAATAAACGTTTTTTTTCTAGGTAGTCATTGAGTCCTTTCAAAATGAGCTCCAATAATTCGTTAGACTTCTTGAACTTTTCCAACATTTTTTCAATCATCACAACAGAAAGAACATGTTTGTCCTAAATATAAAATGAGAAAAAACTATTATTATGTATGGACACTATACATAAGTATTACCCATACAAGTGCTATATATCCCCAGTTCTAGGCATATTTGCTGTCCCAAATAAATAAAAAGTTGTTTTGATAAGTGATGCATGTGTATTGCATTTAAAGTAAAAAAAACAGAAGCAAATCAATTCTGCTTTTTGTGTGATGTTTTTAAAACTGATGTTTTTAAATTACTTACAGTGTGGACACAAAGACAAGAGGAATTGTATATTGTAATATGGGTCCCTCAAAACTCTATCATCAGAAAAACATTTAAAATAATAGCACCCTAAAAAAAGAAGATTTTTAATACTTATCAGTCTGGTGGGTGATGACTCCCATTTCACTCCCTTGCATGGCTATGGTGGCCCCAACACATTGAAATGGTTCCTCTTAATAGGACTTTTACACGGCAACCAACATATACCACAAATTGGTTATATAAAATATACATTTTATTGTTCACAATATTAAAAGAAGACCCCCATGAGGTTTCAACATTATTATTAACAATTGTTCAATAATTGTTTCAATAATGTAGAAACCTCATGGAGGTCTTCTAATAATATTGTGAACAATAAAATGTAAATTTTATATAACCAATTTGTGTTATATGTTGGTTGCCGTGTAAAAGTCCTATTAAGAGGAACCATTTCAATGTGTTGATATAATTACAAGGATGAAGCTAAGTGAACAGATCTTTTTGATATAGCTATGGTGGCCCAAGCATCATCTGCATCCAATAAAGGTCCAGGTATGTCAGATCCCTGGTTCCCTACTGTAAGCTGTGTATACACTCACCGACAGGTATGCCACTACTGTGTCCTGTAATAACATACTAGTAGCTGGCGGGAGGAAACACAGTTGCAAGAGAGCGAAGCTAGAAGTCACCACCCATCAGACTGGTAAATATTAGTCGTTTGCAGATTTCCTTTGGTTTATTTTTTTTCTGGTGGCAGAGTTGTTTTAAAATAAACATTTCAAAAGAAAGCATATGTAACAATGTATACTGTATATGTAATAATCAGCCCCTAATGAGCCTATATATGCAATGAGATTAACTGCCCCTATGTACCAATATAATTAAAAACTATACATGGGAAATGATTTTAAAAACATACAAACACGGATGAATAAATAGTAAAAGAATGACTGGAATAAATTAAAGACAAATACATTTAAGATAAAGTGCACTTTTTTTTGCCCTTATTGTTTTTGTCTCACACCCCTAGCAGAAATTGCTTTTGGTGGGGGAAATTATATGGCAAGCGGGATTGGCAGGCAGCAGTAAAAAAAAAAAAATAGCAGCAGAATCCTACAGCTATAAGCTGCCCGTTTTTTCTCAAGTCTTCCTATGATGAGAGTGGCGTTCTTTAGCAGCTGTGGGGATCTGTTTTTTTTTTACTTCACCAGTGGTGAATAGCATGGGGAGGTGGTGAAGTGATTAACAACGCTTTTCCCTTCTTACATCTCCCAGGTGAAAAGCAACCTCTTGCCTGCAAGTGCAACCAATTCGACCTTTTCTTCCTTCTCCTAATGGGACCATAGAAGCCATTTTTTTATGTGGCAACATTTGTTGTGCTGCAACCCCTCACATACATCTAGTGGAAACTTCCTTGCCTCTTTCCTCCTCCTCTTCAAGGATAGCATAGCAACAAGCTTTTGGGAGGCCTACTGATGTACCCTTTTCCTCCTCCTCAAAGGCACATAGCCATTTTTTGGACCTGCTAATGTGTTTTTTTCCACCTCCTTCTCTGTTTGCCAATACTGCCACACCAGTCTACAGACCCCTGTAATGCTACTGTGGGAGCAAAAAAAAAAAAAAACATTTTCCTAAATCAACAAATCAACCTAATGTCAAGCCTCTTCATGACATGTTTGGGGCTTTGTATCAGGTAATCAGCTGCCATTATTTTGCTCATGCACCAGCCAACATTACTTTGCACCATTCCTGCCTGCCATCTGCAATTGTAATGCCATGAGACAGTAGGAGGAAGAGCAGGAATACAAGGAGTAGAAGAAGGTTTGGGGTGCTAGTGGTAAGGAATAGTGTTAGGGTGCTGGTGTTAAGAAAGAGGGTTGGGGTGCTGCTGGTGAGGAGAAGAAAATTGGTGGGAGGCTTAAAGGAGAACATAGCCTAAAAAATGTGCTGAAAAACTCAGCTTATACTCGAGTATATACAGTAATCATTTTTTTCCTTGACAGGCCATCCCTGCTCTGGGGAAGCAAAAATAGGCAGGGACAGCAATAAAAGCTAGAAGAAAGTGGGGCTTGGCCTGGCCGCTGATGAAGATGGCTGCCTGAGATCGCTGCTCCGCTCCTCCACAGCACAGCTGAGCACATCCAGCCGCCATCCCCCCGCAAGACACCCTCCCAAATGAAGGACCACATACAGGGCATCCCCCGGACTATGTCCCGGAAGAAAACCAAGCCCCAGGGACCCCGCAGACTCCTCGATTTCTATATGAAGCCCGCACAGCAGGGACACCAAGATGGCCCCGGCCGGGAGCAAGGAAACCCGGAGCGGCCTCCAAACAGCCACGATGCGGCTCCTTCTCCACATCCTGAGGCAGAGGACGCCATGGACCAGACGACAGAGAAACTCTCCTCCCCAGGAGAGAGAGGTAAGAGGCTTGCAGAGTTCCCTGCACAATCCCCTGACAAACAGCCTCCTACTAAAAAGCAACATGGCGCTGGGACCTGTAGTCCCACAACAGGCCAGACTGCCTCACAAACCCTGGCAGCATACCCCACAACAGACAACCCTGCCTCTGAGCACTCCCTTAAGGCCATGCTGATGTCCCTGCAGACAGACTTACATCGAGAGCTAAAAATCTCAATAAATCAGATACAAGACAAGGCTAATGCCCTAGAACAACGCACTGATCATATCGAGCAACACCTCTCTGAAGCCACTACAGCACATAATGCTATGGTAGATATACAAGATGAACAAGCCGCTACTGCTCATCAGCTTCGCTTAAAAATCACAGATCTCGAAGATCGCTCGCGAAGGAACAATATTAAAATCAGAGTGGTCTATGAATCCCTAGCAGCCACGGAAATAATACCATACCTACACCAACTTTTCCGCAAGCTTGTTCTGTCACTAACAAAGGAAATTCTCATAGACCGTGCACATAGGATCCACAAGCTGCAACACCTCCCAGCCTCTGTCCCCATGGACATACTGGCGAGGGTACATTATTTTCATGTCAAGGAAGAAATTATGCGCACAGCAAGATCCACTCACTACCAGATCCTTTTAATAAAGTGTCTCTCTACAACGACATATCAGCTGCTACATCGCAGGCGCGCAGAGCCTTCGCTCCGGTCACTTCTATACTAAGTGAACTCAAGATCACCTACAAATGGGGTCACCCCACAAAATTGCTCGTAACCCACCGCAACCAACAAGTGGCCATTATGACACCCAAGGAAGGTCTCAAACAGCTCCACAATTGGGGTATAATCACACAAGCACCCCCTCCTACCCCTAATTCGAGGCCATCCTCCAAAATCTCCAACCCTTGGGACTCACACACTCTGACCTAACTACAGGACGCTCTCCTGCACTATGGCTTTTGCCAAGGCAACGCAAGCTTAAGGCTGGTTACCATACTGTTATTTTGTCTATCAGATTAATAAGTTAGTGGAGGAGTGGAAGCGCATATGTTGCCCCTTCCACGCTCCACTGTTCTTGATGTGCTAAGCACATCCCCTGGTTTAAACTACTACATTTAGATGTGTTAATTTCACATTGATATATAACTTGTTTTATTATCTTAACCAAGTATTTGACTTGTTTTACCATTGTGTGTCCAGATCAGACCCTGTCTGATATAACGGGTCCTGATCTGCCCACACATACCACTGTGTATAGTACTACCTCTGCAACACTAGTGTTCCTTTATCCCCTCCCTCCTCTCCTTTCCTCTTTTACAATCAGAGTCTATCCTCCTCGGTACCGTTACACCAACTACTCTCAGACTCTCTCCATCTGAGGCAATGACACTCACAATTGTCTCCTTAATGCTAAAGGCCTTAACAGCCCCTTTAAACGTTCACTTCTTCGGCGAGAAGTTATATCACAAAAGGCGGACATAGTATGCGTTCAGGAAACGCAGTTTTCTGAACACAACTCCCCACAATGCTCCCACAAAGGATTCCCCCACTGTTTTCGGGCTTGCGCTGCCAAGAAAACAAGGGGAGTGATTATCGCAGTATGTTCCTCCGTCTCCTTTAATCTCACCCACCTTGACCAAGACCCCTCAGGCAGATACCTAATCCTGTCAGTCACCTTCAATGTCAGAAATCCTTCTATAAATCCATAATGCATAAGATCCAACATTACCCTAAAGACCAAATCATAATCTGTGGTGATTTGAATGATGTTGTAGACAACCAGATGGATTCATCCAACACAAAACGCAGGAAGTTCACGGCTCTATCCTCACTAGTATCCCTGGAAGGTCTCCATGATCCATGGAGATGTCAGCACGGTACAGAGAGGCATTACTCCTTCTATTCGAATACCCAAAAATCATACTCTCAGATCGACCTGTTCTTAACCTCCAAGACACTACTCCAAAAATCACTAAATCCAAGATTGGCCTTATTACATGGTCGGATCACGCCCCAGTATCTATTACCATATCCCTCTCCCCCACCACCACCAGACACATCTTATGGCGTTTAAATGCTACACTCCTTAGTGTACCGGAGACCCCAGAGCTGATTCGATCTGAGATCTCTTCTTTCCTTGCCACCAACACTGGCTCTGTTTCTAACCCAACTACACTCTGGAATCCCCACAAGTCTGTCATACGGGGAATTTACCTACAGTCGGGTGCCCAGGAAAAGAAAAAGAAAACTCTCACAATAAACTCCTTCCTCCAGCGTATCCAGACAACTGAATCCCTAAATAAACAAAACCCCACCCTAGCTAATGCAAAAGAGCTCAGTAAACTAAGAAATGATTCAAGCTCTTTCCTCCAAAAAGGTCACGATTTTTATCTCAAAACGCCTCCGCCTCTCTTGGTACTACCAGGGCAATAAAACCAGGAAACACCTAGCCCAGCAACACAAACGGAGAGCAGCACAAACTAGAATCCCATTCCTCCTAAACCAAGAGTGTCACAAACTGACAAACCCAAAAGACACAGCAAATGAATTTAGCGCCTTTTACTCAAAACTATACAACCTCTCACTCTCTACATCGGAGCCCCACCCCACAACTAATACAGGACTTCCTTACTCCTCTCCAACTCCCTATGATATCTCCATCGCAGCTCAATTCGCTAGCCCAACCATTCTCCCCCCAAGAGATCCTGAAACCTATAAAAGAACTCCCCCTACATAAAGCCCCAGGACCGGATGGTTACATAAATGAATACTACAAGACATATACAGACCAAATTATACCCCACTTATGCAATACCTTTAACAGATTTTTAACCACTGGAGAGATCCCACCAGAATCCCTTGAAGCAGTGATAACTACCATACACAAACCCGGCAAATCTCCCCACGACCCAGCCAATTATCTACCCATTTATTTACTTAACACCGACCTCAAACTGTATTCAAAATTATTAGCCACCCGCTTAGCGACATATATGCCCACTCTAGTACACCCAGATCAAGTAGATTTCATCCCCTCCAGGTAGGCCTCAGATATGCACTCGTAGATTCATTGATATGATCCACTGGGCAGAGCACCACCAGATACCTTCTCTGCTGATCTCTTTGGACGCAGAGAAGGCATTTGATAGGGTCAATTGGCTATACCTAGATTTAGTCCTGCAGAAGTTTGGCATACATGGCCCATTTCGACAAGCCATCCTAGGTCTCTACTCTGCTCCAAATGCAAAAGTCCTAACTTCGTGCATGGTATCCTCCCCTTTCCCTATCACCAACGGGACTCATCAGGGCTGCCCCTTGTCACCACTAATTTTTGCACTAGTGATTGAACCGCTAGCACAAGCATTTAGAGTCCGTATGGATATAGCTGGTCTCATGGTCAACCACGTTGCCCATAAGATCGTCCTCTATGCTGACGATATTATCATATGGCTCACTGATCCTCTGCACTCCCTACCCCCGCTCTGCGACCTCTTACAACGATTCAGTCAGGTATCAATGTACAAACACTCCAAATAGGCTATGCTAGGGGTATTTCTATCCCCACAACTCAGAACAAGCATTACCTCATCATCTCCTTTTTCCTGGGCCCCCAACTCATCCATGACCTACTTCAGCTGACCACCGCCTCTACCCTACTTCTGCGCACTAACATCTCTCTGCTAAGTCAGAAATGAAAGGATATTGCCAAATCACTCCTCTCCACGAATGCCTCTTGGGCAGGTCGAATAGCCCTGTCCAAAATGTTCCTCTTACCACATGTCCTATATCTCTTCAGGACTCTGCCAGTACCAATATTACATACAGATATAGCCTTCCTCCAACGGATCATCAATAAATTCATATGGGCAGCTCATAAACCACGCATTAAAGCTCCCTGCTCAATACACCTACAAAATATGCTGGACTCGGAGTCCCTAACCTCAGATTATATTATAAAGCTATAATACTGGATCAAACCAAAAAATGGTGGGACATGTCCTCACTACAACCCTGGACTCTGATTGAAGCCACAAATCTTGCCCATACCCCTTTGCACCTCTTAGCAGCCATTTGGATGGGACACCAGCCTCCACACTCATTCCTTCCAACAGTCAATGCGACTATAGCCACTTGGAAATCAATCCTGCAAATCTCAAGCGACATACATACCCAAGCTCTTTATCAACTCCCACTAGTAGCTATATTGCTCCTCTCTCCGGACTTGCCACTACAAAGATGGTCCTCACAAGGCCTCCGCATGATAGGAGACATGTTCCAACACAGCCAACTTCTCTCTTTCCATCAACTCTCAGACCGATACTCCATACCCGACAAGGACTTTTATATGTACTTGAGAATACGGCATATTCTCGCCTCCATCCCAACCTCACATAACACCTGGACCAAGGACCTTATACAGTTTTTCAATCCAACCAACAACAAAATCTGTGGCATATCTTATCTCTATGGACTGCTAATAAAACCAGCCCAAGAAGAAAGTCCACCAACTATAGCCTTCTGGGAATCCAAACTACGAACTCAAATCCCCCTTCATCTCTGGTACCGAGCTGTTCGCTTACCTACCACCTTCTCCAAAAACATCTCTCATTGGGAAACTGTAATGAAAATTCTCTATAAATGGTATTATACCCCGGTGAAATTGACGAATCTCCCCGTCTCACAACAGCAAATGCTGGAGAAATTGCCACATAGATGGACATATTTTTCATATTTGGTGGGAATGCCCGTCCATAGCTATTTTCTGGACAGACATATCCACCCTTATTCAGTTACTAACCTACCTGTTGAAGTGACCCCGCAGATGGCTCTCTTCGGCCTAGGCCTTCCAGATTGGCCCCTGAAATTCCATCCTATCACTGCAGCCCGTCTATCTATTGCCCGCTTATGGAAACAGCCCTGTGCACCCTCTCTTATTAACAATATTGATATTCTAAATGACCACTTATCAATGGAATTCCTGTTTGCAAAGGCACAGCTCACACTGGAAAAATTCTATTACGACTGGCAACCCTGGCTGTCTGATTATAGAGCCATGCCTTGCCCATGACTAAACAATCAGTACTATTCTTTACAATAAATCTCTCACTTCAGGAGAGAACTCACAAGGCCGCCCTTTTCCTGGAACGAACTGAGCCCTCTGCGTCTAGACATAATCACAGCTAAGCTTATCAACTTTTGTTTATCTAAAACTTTGCCTTCTGCTTACCTATCCCCTCTACTCATCTTTACACTTCCCCCCCCCTCCTCTCCCCATCTCCCTCCATCTCTATGCCCCCTGTCTGGGAACATGGAGAAAGACCAGTGCTGTACATACTGGTCTATATCTGATGTTATGCACCATTACTGTAACCTTGATGTAATTAAGTTATGCTTGCCACAATTCTTGTACATCAAACCACATCTTTTTTTTCTCAATAAAATTAAAAAAAAAAAAAAAACTAGATGAAAGTCTCACTCAAGCAACCAAATGAAAGAGAGGAGGAAATAAAACATAAAACAGAGTTTTAAGATAGATTAGTTATGAGATTTTTATAATTAAGCCATCAAATACATGTATTTATCCAGTGTTACATTTTAAAATAAGTATTGAACAATAAATCAATAAGAATCTGAATGTGGATGACTTAAGCCAAGAAGCCAATTGAAAGTGGACCTTTATTCTAAACTGAACTTTTCCCAACTGCAAACCACACCTCTATGCTATTTAAAAAAATAAGATTTTTTGTTTGTTTACATTTTTCACTCTGGCCACCCCCTGACTCCATTCTCACCTAGGCAAGAATGACATGTCCCTGCTCCTGCAGCGTTCTGGGATATCCTAATCCCACCCGGAGGGCAGATCTGGCACCACATCATCAGGGGCCAACTGCAAGAACCTGACAGAGACAGCTGGCTCCTGATCATGTAGGAAGGACCTGCATGTGACACTGGGCTGGCAGCAGTGCTTCAAACAAGGAATTCCACCTTGTAGTTAAAGAGGGAGTCCACCTAAAAAAAAAATATTAAAAGCCAGCAGCTACAAATACTGCTGCTGCTGACTTTTAATAAATGGACACTTACCTGCCCCAGGGTCCAGCGATGTCGGTAGTCGAAGCCGATCAATCGCTCGGGTTTCGGCAGCTGCCGCCGCCATCCTCGGTGAGGGAATCAGGAAGTGAAGCGCTGCGGCTTCACTTCTCGGTTCCCTACTGCGCATGCACGAGTTGCGCTGCGCATCCTAACTGGTCCCCGCTATCTCCTGGAACCTGTGTGTTTCCCAGGAGACAGCAGGGGGGGTTGATGTCAGATCCCAGGCACTTTGCTGAAATCCAAGTTGTGACCCATCTTCACTGCTTACTACTATGGAGAAGGAAGGCTCTACACTTGCCTGGGGGACATAATAATTCAGCAGATCAAGATGAGAGCTTCAGAAATCGTTTTGTGGATTTACAATCTTTGACTTCCTATGTGCCTCAGCGCTTGACTGCAGGTGCAAAGGTCTGCTCTGCCCTGTTGGTGGAGCAGTTCGAACAATGGTTAGTTTGGTTTGCAGTTTGTGAACTTTTCTTTTTCTTTAGCTGGTGTTTTTTCTAGCCATGTTAGTCCAGATGAAGATATGGTTGGCCAATATAAAAGATATGAGAAACACTCAGGAAATTGCATATCCAGTTTGTATTTTGGACTGCCATTGACACACCAGCTTACAATGATGACTTACCTTATTGAATGGCAGGGATTCCTATAGTGTCCTGGAATGTTAGGGGGCTATACTCACCTCTTAAAAGCACCATGATACATATGTGCCTTAAAAAATTTCACCCAGGGGTGTTTTGTTTTCAGAAAACGCATTAGACTGAGGTGACGGTGAAATGTGTACAGTTCAACTGGGTGGGAAGAGCATACCACACCACTCACACCTCTTATTCCAGGGGAGTGAGTGTTTTAATTCATGGCTCCTTGGACTTCCATGAGCTCAACAGTAAAATTGACTCAGAAGGGCAATTTGTGTTTATTCATTGTCGGTTAGCTGCTTTGACGTGAATCCTTACCTTTGTATACATTCCTCCCACATTCACGGCAGTGGTACTTCGGCTCCTGATTTCCTACGTGGATGATAGGCTGGATGTTCCACTGCTTGTCATTGGGGACTTAAATTGTTGTCTGGACCCTATGTTGGATAGACACCCGGCCCCTAGCACCTCTGCCATCTCCAGCAGTACCCCCTTGGCGAGGTTGTTGCAAGAGGTGGGTTGGGTGGATATCTGGCGCCACCGCAACCATAGTGTCAAGCAATTTACCTGCTTTTCTAAATCTCGTGGTAGCCTGTCCAGAATTGACCTGGGGGTGGGTAATTTATGCATGCTGCCCTATGTGTCTAAATTGGAATACAGACCCCGTAGTGTGTCTGACCACTCCCCATAGATAGTACACACAATGGTTTCATGACCCACTTCACTCCCTAAAGCCCCATGGAAATTCCATGCATTTTGGTTGAAACTGTTCCAATCTCCTGATAAAATAGAGGGGAACATGCGTGAGTTTTTCTCATATCAGGATCCAGAGGCTCCGTGCATACAGCAATGGTAGGCATTTAAAGCTTTCTTGAGAGGTGTGTCGATAGCAGAAATGAACAAAGTCAAATGAGCCTCATCAGCCCTTAAGATTGAGCTGGAATCTAGAGTGCGGGCACTGGAACAACAGTACATAGTAGACCCTTCTGACTCAGCTAGGGAGGCATGGCAGGCTGATCAATCAGCTTATGAGCATGTGCTCTCCTCCTCGGCTGAGAAGAGGTTTTTTGCTAAACAGGCATTTTTTGAGGAAGGGGAAAAAACTGGACGAATGCTGGCAAGAATAGCGAACTCACACTAGAGGTCTCCAGATATAGGAGCAATAAAGTCCCGGGCTGGCCCCCTAGTCAGTTCTCCTGAGTTAATTATGCAGGAGTTGGTGGGATCCTATGAGGATCTATACTGTACTGGCAGTGCTTATGTGCAGGAAGACCTGGACCAATACCTTCATCACTTGGCATTCCCTAAACTGACAACTAGCCAGAGGAAAGGGTTGGATGCCCCACTTACAGTAGAGGAACTTCAAGAGGCAGTAGGTTTATTTCTCAACTGTAAGGCACCGGGAGAGGATGGGATCCCTATGGAAATATGCAAACAGTACTCCACTGTCTTGCTGCCACGTTTGTTTTGGGTGTTTAATGCAGCACTGGAGGGTGGAGTCCTTCCACCATCCATGGCAAAAGCAAACATCGTATTACTGCTTAAAAAAGAGGTCCAGCTGAATTTTTTTTTTTTTTTTAAAAGTCAGCAGCTTCAAAAACTGTAGCTGCTGACTTTTAATAAGCACATTTACCTGTCCAGGGTGCTCGCGATGTCGGCCGCCCGTGGCCGATCCGTCCATCGTACTAAGGGAAACAGGCAGGGAAACTAAGGGAAACAGGCCTTGCGGCTTCACTGCCCGTTTCCTACTGCTCATTCACGAGTCGCACGGTGCTTTGTGTATGGCCGGTTGTGTTCTGGGACACACACAGTTCCCAGAAAGCAGCGCGCCCCATTCCCCAGAAGACAACGCGAGGAGGAGAAGAATGAAGATCACCGCGGAGTAGGAAGTGGCAACAGCCATTTCTGGTAAGTAAAACATTTTTTTTTCATTTTTTTTCCGATTTTTAGGAGCATTTTTATGTAATTTTTTTTTTTTTTTAGGGTGGACCTTTGCTTTAAACCAGGTAAGGATCCAGTGGACCCGAGTTCCTATCGACCAATCTTGTTGTTGCAAAGCGACGGTAAGATCCTGGCTAAGGTGTTGTCAATGTGGCTGAATAAAGTTATTACCTCCCTTATACATGGTGATCAGGCAGGTTTTATGCCCAATAAATCCACAGCCATCAATTTAATAAGATTATTCCTGAATCTGCAGTCTGCTGCAGACAACGTAGGGAGCAGGGCTCTGGTGTCGCTACATGCCACAAAGGCATTCGATAGCATAGACTGGAGTTATCTGTGGGCTGTGCTAGGATAATTTGGGTTTGGCTCCATCTACATATCGTAGGTGCCTCTACTGTACAGTCAGATGGGGGCTGCTATTAGAGCCTTTGGCTGTCTATCACACGATTTTGCATTGAGAAGGGGGACGAGGCAAGGTTTCCTGTTGTCCCCTTTTCTCTTTGCCCTGGCTATTGAGCCTTTGGCCATAACGCACGTATTACAGAATAGAATGCATTTCTATTACTCACAGCTCCAGCATGCGGTTAAGGCACAGAGTAGATCATCGGAGTGGCTTCTCTCACCAACCCTAGTGTTTAGCCTCATTGGAGATGCTGCATCCTCAAAGGGATTTATTTCTCGATGTTATGCCATACTTTTACAATCTTTCCTGGGGCAGCATACCCTGAAGGTGAGGGAGAGGTGGGAGAGAGATGTAGGCCAGATGGATGTGGAGCAATGGGAGGAGATATTCCAGGTGGTAAGCATCTGTTCATTGAATATAGCCTAACGACTTTCTCAACTCAAGTATATCATACTAAGGGTATATTACACACCGCAAAGACTACAGCTGATGAATTTGCAGGATGAGGCCACTTGCACCAGGTGTAAACAAGACCACGGCGACCTTATATACCACTTCTGGCGCTGTCCCAAACTGCATACTTATTGGGCAGGAGTGGTGAATAATGTCAATTCTATATTTAAGGTAACTTTACCTTTGGAGCCAAGAGCTTGCCTACTGGGAGTACTGGAAGAATATGAATGGGAGATGTACACCAGGGAGGCCATTCAGAGAGTACTTTTCCAGGCCAGGAAACTGATCATGGTGCACTGGAAGTCAGAGAATCCCCCAACAGTAAGGGAATGGATTCATAATATTGGGGAACTGTTACATATGGAGAAAATTATCTACCAGCATAGGGGAAGTATGCGGAAATAAGAGAGTTTATGGACTCCATGGCTGGATACACCGGGGCTTGCCATGGACAGACTTTTGGGACTAAATGTGAGGAACAGCACAAACAAACAAAAAAGACAAAGTGATTCTATGTTGTGGGAGCGCAGAGTTCAATGTGACCTGTTTGTGTTCTATATATGCTTGGATATGTATCCTAATGTAACACTAAAAATGGCTGTATACCAATCTTCATTTAATAAACTTTTTTGTTGGCTAAAAAAAAGAAAGAAAGGAGAAACCGCATGCTAGCAGAACCACAAGTAACACATCTGCATTGCTGCTAAAACTATGACACAAATTCGTTCTTAATCAAGGAGTGAGAGACCAACCGTCCTTTAAACAAGATAGAAAGGGTAGCAACCTGACCTTTGATAATGCTGGGAGACAAACGCTAGACCAGACCCAGTCTTTTTCCCACCTGTCACCACTATGCTTTATTTTCAAGTTTAGGAGTTAACATTTTCTGTCATTTTTTTCTCTGCAACGCCTTCCCTGGTTAAAGTGGCAATGTTCTGCTTTTCTGGACCCCCCCCCACTCCTCCACAAGCTGTACATATCACCCTCACTTCTCCCCTCCCCCTATTACTGCACTCATCACCTCTTTCTAATTCTAAGCCCACTTGCTAACAAACCCCCCAGGATACTGAAGCATGTCCCCTTATACAAATCGTATTCTCATATTACCTCCCTTACTCTTCTGCTTCTCCTAACTGCTGGAGATATTTCCCCAAACCCTGGGCCTCCCTTATTTAACTGTACCCAACACACCCATCACCATAACCCTGCACCCTCTGGCAGTAGTCGCAATCCAAGCAATTTAGTCTCCATTCCTCTTCTTCCCAATGCCAGCCTCCCCCTCTCCTGTGCCCTCTGGAATGTCCACTCTGTCTGTAACAAACTCACTGCTGTTCATGACCGCTTTGTCACTAATTCCCTTAATCTACTTGCTGTCACCGAAACCTGGCTCCACGAATCTGACACCCCTTCTCCTGCTTCCCTCTCCCAGGGTGGCCTTCACTGGACTCACTCCCCTAGGCCTAATGGACGCAAGCAGGCCCGAAATGGGCCCAAAAAAGGCCCGGGCATTTTAGACTGAGCGTTCATGGTGGGGGGAGGGGGGGGGGGCGTAGGTGTCTGGGCATTTGGTGATTTGGGGTTTCAGTATAAACTATTACTCGCAGAGCCAGGTATAAATTATTACTTACAGAGCCAGGTCCAAATTATTACTCACAGGGTCAGTAATAAATTATTACTCACAGAGCCAAGTACAAATTATTACTCATAGAGCCAGGTACAAATTATTACTCACAGAGCCAGGTACAAATTATTACTCACAGAGCCAGTAATAAATGATTACTCACAGAGCCAGGTACACATTATTACTCAGAGAGCCAGGTACAAATTATAACTCACAGAGCCAGTAATAAATTATTACTCACAGAGCCAGTAATAAATTACTACTCACAGAGCCAGGTACAAATTATTACTCACAGAGCCAGGTACAAATTATTACTCACAGAGCCAGTAATAAATTATTACTCACAGAGCCAGTAATAAATTATTACTCTCAGAGCCAGGTATAAAAAAGATGAACTTGAAAGCCAGCAAGGTGCTGTGGCCGCATATAGGGGAGGTGGTGGCCTCGGCTTCTCTGTCCCTCCTCCTCTCCTTGTGTCCTGGTTGCCAGGTGACTGGTGGCTGCGGGGCACATGCGCGAACTGTGGCTTTCAGCCATGCATATCGTCCCGCAGCTACGACCGGCCCTGCCAGCTTATTTTAAGACATGAAGTCGGGCAGCCCAGCAGCCCTCGGCCCACCGGGGAAATGGCCGGTCTGCCCTATGGCCAGTCCGGGCCTGGACGCAAGGGAGGTGGAGTGGGATTCCTCCTATCCCCAGAGCACCTTCCAGGTTATTCACTCTCCTCCCTCTCTTTCCCTCTCATCATTTGAAGCTCACTGTATACGTCTATTCTCTCCAACTTCCCTAAGAATTGTTGTGATCTACCGGTCCCCTGGACCATTATCAACTTTCCTTGATGAGTTTTCTGCCTGGCTACCCTACTTTCTCTTTTCGTAAATTCCCACATTCCTTCTCTGTGATTTCAACATCCCTGCTAATACAAACACTCCTGCTACTTCTAAACTTCTTAGTCTAACCTCTTCATTTGACCTAAAGCAATGGGTACAAGCTTCTACTCACTCTGATGGCAACACCCTTGACCTTGTATTCTCCTACCTATGCACTCCGTGCAACCTCTCAAACAATCCTTTTACTTTCTCCGACCACCACCTTATTAGTTTCTCTCTCCCCCTGTCTTCCACCATCTTTCCCTCCAAATCGCCTAACCATCACCCGTAGAAGCTTTCGCAACTTCAACTCTTCTCTCCTCTATTCTGCTACTGACCACCTCTATGACAATATCTGTCCCCTGTCCTGCCCCAACCAAGCCACTTCCATCTACAATAAATCCCTGTCCTCCACCCTGGACAAGCTTGCTCCCCTCTCTACATGCAGAATCAGGTCTCGACCCCTACAACCCTGGCAAACAGATGACACTAAAATTCTCAAAAAATGTAGTTGCACTCTTGAGCGTCTGTGGCACAAGACTAATGCCCTGTACACACGATCGGATTTTCCGATGGAAAAAGTGCGATCGGATTGTGTTGTCGGAAATTCCGATTGTGTGTGGGCTCCATCGGACTTTTTCCGTCGGAATTTCCGACACACAAAGTTTGAGAGAAGGCTATAAATTTTCCGACAACAAAATCCGATTGGTCAAATTCCGATCATGTGTACACAAATCTGACGCACAAAGTGCCACGCATGCTCAGAATAAATTAAGAGACGAACGCTATTGGCTACTGCCCCGTTTATAGTCTCGACGTACTTGTTTTATGATCAGATTTTCCGACAACTTTGTGCAACCGTGTATATGCAAGACAAGTTTAAGCCAACATCCGTCTGAAAAAATCCATGGATTTTGTTGTCGGAATGTCCGATCAATGTCCGATCATGTGTACAGGGCATAAGTCTCTCAAAGACTTCAACCAATACAAATCTGCCCTCCAAAAATACTATTCTTTCCTCCACACTGCCAAGCAGACCTATTTTACAACTCTTATTAACACCTTCTCATCCAGTCCCCGTAAACCCTTCTCTACCTTCAACTCTCTACTTCGTCCTCTATCGCTTCCACCCACTGACTTACTCACTGCCCAGAAGGTTGCTAATCACTTCAAAAACAAATTTGATACAATCTGTGATGAAATCTCCACTCTACAGGTATCTCCCCCAGTTAAGAACCCATGTCAACAGGTACAATTGACACTACCCTTATTCAAATCTGCTACTACAGACAATGTTGCTAAACTCCTTTCTAACGCCCACCTAACCACCTGTCCCCTGGACCCTATTCCTTCTTAAATACTACAGTCGCCCTCTGACTCTAACCCACATCTTCAATCTCTCCCTCACCTCTGGCATCTTCCCCAATTCTCTAAAACATGCACTGGTCACCCCCATACTTAAAAATTCATCCTTGGACCCTACCAATCTTAACAAACTACCTTCTTGCTCCCCTTTTCCTCTAAACTCCTTGAATGCCTGGTTTACAACCAACTCAGTGATCACCTCATTAAGAATAACCTTCTTGATGCCCTTCAATCTGGATTTCGCCCTCAACACTCCACAGAAACTGCTCTTTTAAAACTCACAAATGACCTACTAACTGCAAAAACCAACGGACACTATTCTGTGCTCCTACTTTTGGACCTTTCAGCTGTCTTTCACACAGCTGAAGACCCCTTCCTCCTCAAAAAACTTTACTCCCTTGGTCTCCGTGACTGTGCTCTTCAGTGGCTCTCATCCTACCTATCCCAACGCAACTTCAGTGTCACTTACAATTGTACTTCCTCCTCTCCTCTTCCCTTCTCCGTCGGGGTCCCCCAAAGTTCTGTTCTTGGACTTCTTTTATTTTCAATTTACACCTCTTCCCTGGGTCAGCTGATAGCCTCAATATAATTTCTACGCTGACGACACACAAATCTATCTCTCCACCCCTCAACTCACTCCATCAGTCTCCTCACGCATCACTAACTTACTAACAGACATATCTGTATGGATGTCACACCACTTCCTCAAACTCAACTTGTCTAAAACCGAGCTTATAATATTTCCTCCCCCACATGCCTCTTCCCCTGACTTATCTGTCAAGAGCAATGGCACAACCATCCACCCATTCCCACATGTCAGGGTGCTAGGTGTTATCCTGGACTCTGAACTCTCCTTTCGGCCCCACATCCACTTTCCAAAACTTGCCGCCTCAACCTCCGCAACATCTCCAAACTATGTCCCTTTCTAACCAATGAAACCACAAAGCTCCTGATTCACTCCCTGGTTATCTCTTGCCTTGACTACTGCAACTCCCTCCTCATTGGCTTACCGTTAAATAGACTATCCCCCCTTCAGTCCATCATGAATGTTGCTGCCAGACTCATCCACCTTACAAACCACTCAGTGTCTGCTACCCCTCTCTGCCAATCCCTCCATTGGCTGCCACTCACCCAACAAATTAAATTCAAAATACTAACAATAAGTTACAAAGCCATCCACAACTCTGCTCCCAGCTACATCACTAGCCTAGTCTCAAAATACCAACCTAATCACGCTCTTCATTCCTCCCAAGACCTCCTGCTCTCTAGCTCCCTCATCACCTCCTCCCATATCCGCCTCCAGGACTTCTCCTAAGCCTCGCCCATCCTCTGGAAGTTCCTACCACAATCTGTCAGACTGTCTCCAAACATATCCACTTTTAGGCGATCCCTGAAAACTTTCCTCTTCAGAGAAGCTTATCCTACCTCCATCTAACAACTGCACTATTTTCTCCAATAACTCATCCCCTACAGCTATTACCCTTTTGTATAACTTAACCCTCCCTCCTAGATTGTAAGCTCTAATGAGCAGGGCTCTCTGATTCCTCCTGTATTGAATTGTATTGTAATTGTAATTGTACTGTCTCCCCTAATGTTGTAAAGCGCTGCATAAACTGTGGACGCTATATAAATCCTGTATAATAATAATAAAATGTGAGCTGATTTGATGCATACGGTTCAGGCAACTTTTTTCTCTCAAAACATGCTAAAAAAACGAGCTCTTGAATGGTCTGTCGGCCTGAACTGCTCTAATTACCCCAACATGAAAGGTACAATCTAAAAAAAAGAAATGAGGAAAAAGACGATTTAATAGAAAAAAGTAGCTAAGATGTTGATAATTGAAGAGCTAGCTATCAGTCGTTATGGACAGACATTAAATGTTTTTTTTGGGTGTACAGATTTGTGCATGCAGACAGGGCACATGTAAAAATGAACCTCATCAATGCAATTCAAACAATAAATGCATAGTTTGTTAAAGCAGATGTAAACCCAACCACTGAAATCTCATATACGTTTTAACAGCTGACAGATACTGATATGAATGTTCCTGTTCTGGCACTTTGTGTTATTGGGTGACAGTGCTCTGCCCCTGTCTCCTACAATCACCCTCTGTATGCATTAACAAACCAGAGATTCTTTTAAAGTCTCCCAAAAGTATCGTGATCATTACCTAAAGAATTTGGGCCAGCTATAGAAACTAGCTTTATAATACATTCCAGACTTGATTAATACCAAGAACTTATGTTGCTCCTGGGGAATTTCCTTTAACATGGATGGTTTCTTTTTGTTGATGTCTCTGACAGTAGCGCCTTGTTTACACTTGTGGTTGAGGGAGGGGGGGATGTGGTGCATTAAGACATGCAAGTGAGCTGTCCCTTTACTTATTGCACTTATTGCACTTCTGTGTCTTAATAACTTAACTAAAATTATTTTTGGAAACAAAAGGGACACGTACACAGTTGCTGAGGAATGGGCTCGCAATGTAAACATGTAAAACTTAAAATAAACATAAGGCTGGGAAGTCAAACAGTGTAATGATTAGCAGACTGAAATCCTGGATCATTCATAGCTATAACAAGAAAAGCTTATCAAGTATTTCATATTTGCCATTTGTCTAGTCATTCAAAAGTGCAAGCAAAGCATCAACCACCTGGAGTGAGGGGGATATTAACCTCTGCAAAAATGTAGGAGTGTGATCTGTTTCAAAGGGTTTGTAATCACATAGAAAAGAGGTGGAATGTACTATGTAAGAAAATGAGCATTGACTCATTTACTTTGGACATCAGTGTAGATGAAGAAGGCAACAACCACTTAAATTGAAAAAGGACATACATGATTTTTTTTTTTTGTGATAAGATGATGGGGGTAGATCTCTTTGCTGTTCAGGAACAGAAATCACTGAGGGCCCAAAGGCTTTGATAGGCTTACAAAGCTATTGGTATCACATCAGGTAAGGACCTAATGAAATATTTCGGTACAGTAAAATGACAACAGAGTCAATAACAAAACATTTCCTAAAGAGTAAGTTAGTTCGTTGATCAGCGAGACAATGATCACTATGATCTGTTTATCTTAACAAGCAATAATAGATGAAAAATAAATAGAGAAACCGTTAAAGGGAGAGAGGGAAAAAGAAGGAAATTCAGGGTAGGGGAGATTAGTGTCTGGGACCCTGAGTATAGTTAATCGTGCTCAAGGGCCAAAGCTCACATGCTTCGCAGATCCATCAGACGAGGGTCAAAGACAAGTGATAGTATTGTATAGTGAGAATCCCATGAAACTAGGACATTGTATCAGTAAGTTTCTCTGTTAGCTTCTCATTAGAGAAAGTCCAATGTTACCTATTTTTCACTTCTGCTAATTAAAGAGAGTCAGACAGCCAGGCTTTAACTACTGATTGCTTGGTTTCCATAGGGATATGCGTCATTAATCTTAATTGGTATTTTGAATGCTTCCCCAAGCTTTGCAGCAATAATGGTACCAAACAAGGTGGCCAACATGTCATAGGCTTAGGTACCAGCAATAAAACACTTTAATTGGTCTCCAAGGCTGAAATGTTTTTGGAGCACGACTTTGCGGTGTCCCAGATCTGGGTCTATTGTTCTGGTTCTAGAATGATGTTAAGATCTGTTGCCTGCTCATGTATATAGTCATGTTGAAGCAGTGTAGAGCATGTGAGAAGCAAATTAAACAGCATGGATTCAATCCCAGGGAGCAAGGGTCATCTGGACACTAATGCTCAAAGGGTTTCATGGTTATTCCATCAGGGAACAGATCAGAGATGTGACAAAATGTTTTAATCTCAGATAATGAAACACTTCTGCTTTCGGTACTTTATATTCAGTGTCTAAAACATTTAATGCAATCCAGCATCACAAGTTTGTGAAAGCAAGTAAGATCTAGTTA
Source organism: Aquarana catesbeiana (assembly GCF_042186555.1). Taxonomy (NCBI): domain Eukaryota; kingdom Metazoa; phylum Chordata; class Amphibia; order Anura; family Ranidae; genus Aquarana; species Aquarana catesbeiana. The sequence continues at coordinate 243,444,627 of NC_133329.1, forward strand.
AATCCAATGCCTAAAACTGCTTGGATTCAAACCTGGATCAAATGAAACACCCCTGGCAAAAGACAATAGAGGGAGTCCCACACGTTCAGTGAATGTATCATAATGGAATTTTGCATGAAAGCCCTGTCTCATGATAGGAGCCATAATAGGTTGTAAAGAGTATGACGTCTCAATCTACGCTCCAAGACATACACATATGGGAGATTTAGTGGTAGAATGATATTTGGTGAGTGATGTTATATGGGAGGCTTAGTAATACTTCTGCATACAGGGAAATCGCAGCCAACCTTGGGGGTCTTCTATGAAAGAGAGTATGCCTGCAATTCTAGGTCCATGATGGTGCCAGATAAGTCCCAAAACCTGGCATTGCAGGTTCTGAAGTACATACAATGAAACCTGTATGGGTAAGACCTTGAATAGGTACAGTCATTTTGGCAAATAGGTCATCTTGATTTCCGCAAAGCAGCCTAACCAGAATAAGGGGTATCCCTTCCAGGATGCAAGCAGCCTTTTAGGTTTCTGAAAGAGGGGTGGGCAGTTGGTTTCATGTAGTACATAATAAGAAGAGGTGAGGTGAACTCCCTAAAATGAAAGGCACCAAGTTTCCCACTGGTAAGGGAAAATGTCTTGCAGGGAGTGAACCAAGCCAGAACTTGCAGAAGAGAGATGTTGAAGATTTTGGATTGAGCATAGATTATTAGTTTATTAGTTTATATAAAGACCAGAGATTTTACCAAATTGGGTCAGGAGAGCTGTTAGATTGGGAAGAGGGACAATGGGACCTTCCTGATTGTTTAAATATCGTGGACTCAACTTATGATGGTGTCCAGCAACAGTGGGACCAGTGATATCCAGGTGTTCTACTATAAGTTGTACTAGGAACTCTATTGCAAGAGCAAAGAGCAGAGGGGCTAGACGGCAACTTTGCCTCTGAAAATGGGGAAAGTTGTAGATTTGAAACCAGCGTATTTAACATTGGAGAGGAGTAAAGAGTGGCTACCTAGTTATGAAATTGCATTCTGAAGCCCCATTTCTGTAAGCTAAAGAATAGGTAACACCAGGAGAGGGAGTCAATCTGTTTTTTGATAGAGTGACAACAGCATGAACAGTATATTACACTTTTATGCCACTTCAGTCAAAAGCGTAATTTTACGCATGTTATCTCCTGCTTGGCGTTGGGACATGAACCCTACTTGGTCTTTGTGAATTACCCAACCAATAGTGTTTAGTTTCCTGAGACAAAATTACTACATACATATTATAATGACTATTCTAGCCCTCATTTTGTTTTTCGAGGATGCTCTGTATCATTTTATTATAGATAGTTGTTCTGTGTTATCTAATCTTTTGTATGCTTGCTCTTGTTAGTGGTGATTGTACATTTAATGTAGAGGAATTGCAACTCTAAAGCAATATGCTCAATATGCTCAGTTCAAAATATTAGATCTTTGGGGTTGAGAAGTGACAGCTCTAAATATCACTAAAACCAGTGAAAATGTCATCAACTAACACAGTGGAAGCAGAGGTGTGCTTGGGGTTGCATTAGAGGCAGAGGTGTGCTGGGGGGAGTGGGTGCATTGGAAGCAGAGGTGTGCTAAAGGGGTGAAAAAGGGGTGCTAAAGGGGTGAAAAATTCCATGCGACATAAAAAAATGCAACACCCACCATTTTATTCTCTAGGGCCTCTGATTTAAAAAAAATATATAATGTGTAGGGGTTCCAAGTCATTTTCTAGCAGAAAAAAAAAATACAGATTTTTACATGTGGAAGAGAAGTGTCAGAATAGGCCTGGACTTCAAGTCGTTAAAAAAGGTGTCCCTGGAAATGTTTTCTTCAAATGTTAGTAACTATGCGCTTTCCTGGAACTCACAAAAATGTGTTAAAAATGCACGTCACACTTGCGATGCCATTAATTTTATATGGCACCAAAATGTGACTGGCAGACGCGTGTGTTTTTGTGTGCTACAAAATGTGCGAAACTCAACCCCCAAAAAGCTGTGGGAGCTTGCTCCCCATTGCTTGCTCCATTCATTTCTAACTCTTCAGCTGTTGCCTACAGGAGGGCCTTCTCTCTGGGTGACAAACTGGTAGCAAGCGAATATATATGCAAAACACTAGGAACCTTTGTGTGCGGTGGATGCGCATTTTGCCAATACATGGATAAGCGCAAACACATCAACCTGCCCAATGGATGTACATTTCGTCCGAAACATTATGTAAATTGCAGGATTCCTGGCATAGTGGAAAACGATAAATGAATTTTGGAAAGGACTATACCAACATCTATCCACCATACGCAAACAAGACTCTGATGTATCTATTGGTCGTCATATGACATTAGCTGTTTCTCCGTACAGCTAATGGGGCGGAACAACCAGCACTATGCAATTAACCAGGGAATATTGGCTTCCTCACAAGCTGACTCATTATTTAAATTGCCCAATCACAGCTGGCGTTCTCTCAGTCTGAGGACTGCCGCTCTGATGTCTGCACTGCACCTCTATCAACACAGTGAAAGGTCATTTATACTATTTTTCTGGCAATCCAGAGCAATGTATGCCCTTGGTCTTCTGTTTCAGCACAGTAGCTGTGTCTCTAAAAACACTGCATAAAACCTTCCTGTTTATTTATGGCCTTTCAGATAGTGTTACTCTCCTGCTGGTTTAAACATCAGGGTGTCTCTTGTGTGTGTGAAGCACTGGCCGGGTCCAGACTGCACGGTTGCCCACCTATCTGTCCTTCTGAACTCTCCCAGCCAACATGGATCATCTGCTATTGTTTTTATCCCCTTTCCATGCTATGCCAATGAACCCTGTATGCAAGTACCTTTTAACCTAAAAATATTGTACAGTTCATTATATAAAATTACCTGTTTTCATGTACCATTGCACATATACTATGTACAATATCTATGTTGCAGATAAAGATAGTCACCCAAAATAAATCTCCCCTCATGAAGGAAAATATGTACCAATAAAAATTTCTGAAACGTGTTGGGATGCACGCTACACATCTTCATGGACAAACCTCAGCTTGACTCTGGCAATGCCTAGATGATTAGCTTTTGGGTTTGATATATATCTATGTATAACTAATTCATTGGTGTACTCTGTATATTTTAAAGTGACTGTTTTTTGACGATAAAATTCATCTTTTGTACGTAATAAAAGTGGCACTTGGTTGCCTTTTACATACTTCATTACTCCCATTTCTGCCTTAAAAGTCCAAGGGGGTGGCTCCTATTGCACTAGTTAATGTTTTCTCTTTCTATATTTAAAGGCTGTTGGCAGTCCCTCACATTCAATTCCCTCACAATCTTTTTCAAGCTGTGGGAGCTGGTGTGTTTGTAGCACATAGGGTAGCTCATGTGCGATTCACGAAAAACACGCTACAAGAAAAATGCTCAAAAACATGTTATGGCTATGCTACTTGTGAATGGGACCTGACTGTAAAGCTCTTTTTTTAACTAACATCTGTGATATTCATTTAATGCATTAGATTTTAAAATGAAGGTGTCAGAGAGCTTACCTGATTGGGCCTCGTCGCACGCCGGGGCACGTTGGTGCGCGCGTTCCTGCGGGTGCTCGGGCGCCTGCTTCTATGGGCACTGGTGTTGGCATGCCGGCTGGCCGTGGCGGACGCGGTGGTGCCCGGGCGCGTACGCGCGTTCGCGTTAGCACACGCTCGCATATGGGCAGTGCTATGCGTCTGCCTGGTGGCGCTGGTGTGCACTCCGCTGTCCGGGGGCGCGCTCGGGCGCGTGCGGGTGCGTGGACGCCTGTGCGTAACGGCACACGCACGAATGCGGCGTTTGGTGCCAATCAGCCTATGTAGGCTTGCTTCTCCCTCTGACCAGTGCTGCCTGATCAACAGCTCCGTGCCTAGTTCCTGTTTCCTGTTTCCTGTTCCTAGTTCCTGTGATTCCTGTGTTCCTGATCTGTTGACGACCCGGCTTGCCTTCTGGATTCTCCTGACCTCCGCATGCATTTGACCCTGGCCTGTTTTTGACCTCGCTTCTGCCTGCTCCTTCTGTACCTCTGCTGCCCTCCTGTTGCCAAACCCAGCCTGTGCATTAACCTGTCTCCAGATTCTGCTCAGCATCTGTTGCCTGTACCGCTGACTATCATCTGCTGTTTGAAGACTGCTAGCCTCCGGATCACGGACTCCTGCACAGGCTCTCATACCACTCCGCACTCGTGGGCCTCCTGTCTGCTCTACCAGGGGCCGCGAGTCGGATACGTAAGGGAGCCTACCCTCTGCCCAAGTGGACTCTCTGGTCTGGTAAGTGAGAGACCTGACAGAAGGTCTCTACTTCCCTGCATGTGTTTTGTCCCATAGACGGCTAGTATCATACATTGGTTAGTAGTTGATATTAAATGACCATGAATTTTGGGAATAGTTATCCATACACCGATTGAGACACGTGTAAAATGGGGTTCTTAACCATCACCCAATAGACTGAAGTCAACAAAGGTGTGCCTTAAACCTACAACCATGCAAAGAAGGGACCAGCAAGCAACTTAACCACTACGCTACGCCCTACAATCTGTCCCGGTTGGTCCAATGGTCTCAGACGGCTGTTTGAGAGGGCTGGCAAATTGGCACCCACATTTTTTTGTGCAGCTAGATGGCCGGCTGTGTTTGTGGGGGACATCAGGAGTAAAGGAGACTTCCGGGCGCAAGAAGCTCCGTGTCCCCCCCCTCCAGACGGGCAGATGGTGCATTCCAGGCAGCAGAGCCTCCGGGCTGCATGTGGTGCACAAAGCAGCAGCAGCAGCTGGGCTGTCCCTGGAGTCCCGGCCGTCCATTCAGTTCGTGGAATGGCAGGGGGGCAGGGACTAGGTCAGCTGACTCATGACTGAAGTGGGAGGGGCTGGAGGAGACCCCATCTCCTCATCTCGGCAGAGATGTCACTGCCGCCAGACACCACGCAGCCAAAGAAGACACAGTGAGTACAACTGCCTGTAATCGTATCCTCCCAGCACTACCACTGACCCCCCCAGCACTGCCACTGACCCCCCCCAGCACTGCCAAAGACCCCCCCTTCCCAGCACTGCCAGCCCAGCACTGCCACTGACCCCCCCTCCCAGCACTGCCACCCCAGCACCGCCACTGCCCCCCCTCCCAGCACTGCCACCCCAGCACTGCCACTGACCCCCCCAGCACTGCCACCCCAGAACTGCCACTGACCCTCCCTCCCAGCACTGCCACCACAGCACTGCCACTGACCCCCCCTCCCAGCACTGCCACTGACCCCCCTCCCAGCTCTGCCACCCCAGCACTGCCCCCCCAGCTCTGCCACCCCAGCACTGCCACTGACCTCTCCACCTCCCAGCACTGGATGTGGGGGCCTTTTGGTGAACGTGATTGGGGGGCACATTTCAACCTTGGACCCAGGCAGCACAATGTCTTGGGCCAGCCCTGGCTACACCCACTGCCAAGAGCCGAGGTAGTTAAAAGTTGGCAGTCTTTTTTTTTAATAAATAGCAGTTTTATACCATCTGTCCTTGGCAGTAGCGTAGTGGTTAAATTGCCGGTCCCCTCTGTGCATGGTTGTAGGTTTGACGCACACCTCTGTTGACTTCAGTCAATAGTGGATGGGTTAAAATCACTAAATGTGTACACCAGAACCTTGTAGTCTGTGTCGAATGGCTTAAGAGCCTAGAGACTCTCTGTGCATTGAGACACCATAGCCTTTTTATACGCCAACCTTTATTTTTCTACTATTTTAACTATTTCCAAACTCTGTGTCCCTTTCATATCAACCACTAACCTATGTATGCTTCTTGTGATCTAATAGAAATTTCAAGTGTGTATTGATTGTCTTTGAGAGCATAAAAAATTAGTACTGTGCTCAAAGAAATTTTTCTTTTTGTTCCTCCCTTTCATGCCTAAGCATTTGTTGCTTACAAAATTAAAATATGTATGTTTTGCTACAAAATTACTTAGAACCCCCAAACATTATATATATTTTTTAGCAGAGAATCTAGAGAATAAAATAGCAATTGTTGCAATATTTTATGTCTCACTCTGTATTTGCACAGCGGTCTTTCAAACGCAATTTTTTTGGGAAAAAAAAAAGACACTTTCATGAATTAAACGAAAAATGAAACAGTAACGTTAGCCAATTTTTTTTGTAAAATGTGAAAGAAGATGTTACGCAGAGTAAATAGATACCTAACATGTCATGCTTTGAAATTGCACACACTCGTAGAATGGCGAGAAACTACGGTACCTAAAAATCTCCATAGGTGGCACTTTAAAAATAAATTAATGGTTACAAGGTTAGAGTTACAGAGGAGATCTAGCGCTAGAATTATTGCTCTCCCTCTGACGATCGCGGCGATACCTCACATGTGTGATTTGAACACAGTTTACTTATGCAGGAGCAACTTACGTGTGTGGTTTTTTTTGCTGCGCGAGGGACAGGGGCGCATTGAAATTTTTTTTTTCTTATTTATTTTATTTTTATTTTTTTTCCATTGTCACTTTAAAAAAAAAAATGTAAACATCCCTTGTGACAGTAATAGGTGGTGACAGGTCCTCTTCAGGGAGGGATTGGGGGTCTAAAAGACCCCAAATCCTTCCTTTGCACTTCAAAGTATTCAGATCGCCAAAAACAGTGATTCTGAATACTGTCCTTTTTTTTTTTAAACGGTGTCATTTGCAGCCGAGTAAACTGGGAGTGACGTTGTGACGTCTCCCTGTTTACAAAAATAAGACTGAAACTAAGCCATTTCTGGCTTTCTTCCAGTCTCACTCTAGCCGGCGGAAGTGCTGGTACCGGGATCGGGTCTCCCATGGGACGAGAGGCCTGGGAAGAGCAGCAGAAGGCAGTGGGGGGGGGGGTGTCCCTTCTTGCTCCTTTAGGATAACAGCCGAGCGGCTTTTAGCCGCATCGATTGCTATCCCTAAAGAGCCGACAGTCCGCTCTAATGCATCATCCCGGTATAACCCCTTAAAGCCAAGGCCGCACATGTGCAACACACAGCCATTAATGTCTAAACCGCTGGCAACTAAAGTGAGTATACTCCTAAGTAAAAATGTCCAAATTGGGCCCAAAGTGTCAATATTTTGTGTGGCCACCATTATTTTCCAGCACTGCCTGAACCCTCTTGGGCATGGAGTTCACCATAGCTTCACAGGTTGCCACTGGAGTCCTCTTCCACTTCTCCATGACGACACGGAGCTGGTGGATGTTAGAGACCTTGCGCTCCGCCACCTTCTGTTTGAGGATGCCCCACAGATGCTCAATAGGGTTTAGGTCTAGAGACATGCTTGGCCAGTCCATCACCTTTACCGCCAGCTTCTTTAGCAAGGCAGTGGTCTTCTTGGAGGTGTGTTTGGGGTCGTTATCATGTTGAAATACTGCCCTGTGGCACAGTCTCTGAAGGGAGGGGATCATGCTCTGTTTCAGTATGTCACAGGACATGTTGGCATTCGTGGTTCCCTCAATGAACTGTATTTGCCCAGTACTGTATCTCCCCAACACTCATGCAGCCCCAGACCAAGACACTCCCATCACCATGCTTGACTGTAGGCAAGACACACTTGTCTTTGTACTCCTCACCTGGTTGCCGCCACACACGCTTGATACCATCTGAACCAAATAAGTTTATCTTTGTCTCTCAATAGACCACAGGACATGGTTTCAGTAATCCGTGTCCTCTGTCTGCTTGTCTTCAGCAAACTGTTTGTGGGCTTTCTTGTGCATCATCTTTAGAGGAGGCTTCTTTCTGGGACGACAGCTATGCAGACCAATTTGATGCAGCATGCGGTGTATGGTCTGAGCACTGACAGGCTGACGCCCCACCCCTTCAACCTCTGCAGCAATGCTGGCAGCACTCATACATCTATTTCCATGGTCAACCATGGTGAGGTCTGTTCTGAGTGGAACCTGTCCTGTTAAACCGCTGTATGGTCTTGGCCACCATGCTGCAGCTGAATTTCAGGGTCTTGGCAATCTTCTTATAGGCTAGGCCATCTTTATGTAGAGCAACAATTTTTTTTTTCAGATCCTCAGAGAGTTCTTTGCCATGGGGTGCCATGTTGAACTTTCAGTGACTAGTATGAGAGAGTGAGAGTGATAACACCAAATTTAACACACCTGCTCCCCATTCACACCTGAGATCTTGTAACACTAACGTGTCACATGACACAGGGAGGAAAAATGGCTAATTGGGCCTAATTTGGATATTTTCACTTAGGGGTGTACTCACTTTTGTTGCCAGCGATTTAGACATTAATGGCTGTGCATTGGGTTATTTTGAGGGGGCAGCAAATTTACACTGTTACACAAGCTGTACACTCACTACTTTATTGTAGCAAAGTGTAATTTCTTCAGTGTTGTCACGTGAAAAGTTCTAATAAAATATTTACAAAAATGTGCGGGTGTACTCACTTTTGTGAGATACTGTATATATGTTTCATACACATGTTAAAGCCTGAGTGATCACAAGCATTTTAGAAACACTTGCATCTTATACAGCCCACTGCATCTTCTACAACGGTGCCTTTTTTTACCCTCAGTAGCTACAAAGTGCTGTTCAACTTTTACTGAAGCTGTAGTATTAAAGTGGATGTAAACCCAATTATTTTTTTTTTTCTTTTATATCATACTGTAGAGTATAAGACTAAAATAGCAAAGAACTAGTGCGCAAAACCACACTCTCAAAGACCATGGACAATGGTACCAAATAGAACAGCTGCCAACATAAGAGGTGTCCTCACCCACACTGATGAATACGTAATAATGGTAAAAAGGTATGTGGCGCTAATCTATCTAAGTGTACCACTCACAATAATGGAAAGAAAATCTCAAAGTAGCATGAATCTAAATCTTTCCTTAATTCACAATGCACGTAATGCCTATAGTTGGTGTAGCAACCAATAAGCATCTACAAATAATAACCATAGACCAGTGTGCATGTTTTTCCAATATGAACACTGCACTCCAGTATTAACTACTACCTTCTCCTGTTAAGAAGCAGCCAAACTATAATAAAGTGCTAAGTGCTGGTTGCCATTCCTAGTAGGAATATATGAGTAAATCATCCAGTGTGCATATTATTCCTAAAACCACACCGTGTGTAAATATGACCAGAAATTAAGAATAGATATTAAAAGTGAATAAAAAATTATTTTTGGATAAATAAATTGCAATTCCTCAAAATATATAAATAAATCATACAATGTGCATAATATTCCTAAACCCAACATGTGAAAATATAGCCAGAAATTGAAAGGAAATAAATATTACTGGTGAATAGATGAAATCCAGTTCCTCCTAATATAAGCATAAAAAACTGCAATGCAATACTTAATTAAAGGATGCGACTCTGCACCCCACATCTATACATAAGTGATCAAGTGCAAAACAAGGTGACAATTGTGCAAATTCATGCATATATAAATGCGACTCTGAAAATGGCTCAAAAATCAACACCCCTCCCACCTGCAAAAAAATATAAAAAAATATAAAAAACTGTGACAAATAAAGTGATCAAGTCCAAATAAATGTTGCTTCATGCAATGTGACTCTTAATGTCCATAAAAAAGTCAATAGTAACGTGCCAGTAAAGGTGACTTAGTGTTGAATTCATTCACTTAAAAACTGGTGCGGCACACAGGTGTTTCCCCCAGCCTCTCACCTCAATTGGCGGCCCCCAATGGGCCAAGTCCAGCAGATGGTTAATGCTTCTATGCAAAGGATGAAGGTCCAGAAGCTATCCCCCTCCTCCGGAGAGTGTGCGTGGGTCAGGCTTTCTATAATAGTCACCACCACTCACACAGACCCCAGAATGATAATAAGGAAGAAGAAGATGCTCCCATAGTGTAGTAATTCAATCAAAGTTTAATGTGACATAAGTAGTAACTTACATTTAAAAACGAAAATAGCAGCAGAAACAGTAAGGCTTCCGGGTTCGGCCGTCCCGAGCCAGGTGCCGACGCTTCCCGGGGACGGCCGAACCCATGCATTATTTTTAATTCCCTCCCCCACTCTTTTCTTCTGAAGCTCTGCAAGGATTGGCTGTTCCACACCTCAGCATGATTTGGCATGCTGAAGTCATATGGTTACTTTCCTGTCTTTCAGAACAGGGGTTTGATCGGCTAATTATCTGCAAATTGTGCCACATCCTAAATTCAAAATTTGAGACAGAGAAAATTCCCCTAGTGGACTTTTAAGGCACATATAAAAGAATATTTAGGAGAGTATGTAGAGTAAAACGCCAGTTTATTCGTTACAAAAAAGTTTTTCAAGTAAATATCAAACAAGTGACATACGTACAAACAGGGAATGCAGTTCTATAGATATAAAACTAGTGATACCGATACGCTTGTACCCGACGCGTTTCGGAGTTGCTTTTTGCCTCCTTCTTCAGGGGTGATTGTAAGCTTTAAACAGAGATTTATTGGTATCTATAGTTATTGGTTATGCATTCCAAGAGGTTTAAAAGAAGACAAACATGTTGACACATACTGCCCATCAGACGCGTCCCCTGAGCATGGTGTATAGAGCTTTGATGGAGTGTCTCCAAAGTATTTATATAGCCTCCATCGGGGTAGAGGTAAATAGGTAGACAAATATGGGGTAGTTTTACTTCCTTTCAATAGGAATAAAGGCCCATTAATCAAGGGCGTATAAGAGTTTGGATCTGAGATCACACTGAGGCCAAATGCGGATCCTGGTCAGCCTACAGTATAGGGATCAGCAGCTGGTGATGGAACTAGATCCGGTGAAGCCCAAATAATTTTGTAACAACAGCTCACACCGACAGCGTCCTGCCTGGACGCATTTGGCCTCAGTGTGATCTCAGATCCAAACTCTTATACGCCCTTGATTAATGGGCCTTTATTCCTATTGAAAGGAAGTAAAACTACCCCATATTTGTCTACCTATTTACCTCTACCCCGATGGAGGCTATATAAATACTTTGGAGACACTCCATCAAAGCTCTATACACCATGCTCAGGGGACGCGTCTGATGGGCAGTATGTGTCAACATGTTTGTCTTCTTTTAAACCTCTTGGAATGCATAACCAATAACTATAGATACCAATAAATCTCTGTTTAAAGCTTACAATCACCCCTGAAGAAGGAGGCAAAAAGCAACTCCGAAACGCGTCGGGTACAAGCGTATTGGTATCACTAGTTTTATATCTATAGAACTGCATTCCCTGTTTGTACGTATGTCACTTGTTTGATATTTACTTGAAAAACTTTTTTGTAACGAATAAACTGGCGTTTTACTCTACATACTCTCCTAAATATTCTTTTATATGTGCCTTAAAAGTCCACTAGGGGAATTTTCTCTGTCTCAAACTTTCCTGTCTTTTCACTGGATGTTAGAGATCATAGCAGAAGTTCAGTGTAAGAAATACACAGGAGAAAATGCATGTTGACACGGGGAGTGTAGAGGTGGGCGGGGAGTCTACTGACATCACGACTCCACCCACCGAGCTCCAGACAACAGACCCACCCACAGAATATGCAGTTTTTCGGGTCTAATAACAGGAAGAGGAAAGAAATTTGATAGGTAAAGATACATGCAGGAGGCATGTATATCCTTATAGATAACCCCTATGGCAGTAATTTAGAAAGGATGACATTGGGTTTACATCCACTTTAAAGGGAATCAAGAAAATAACAAGTAAATATGAAATATTGCACCATGTGAATATTATGTAGTCTTCTATTTAGCCAGAAGAGTTCTGAACCAACTGTTCTACAAAAGTTAACAGAGCTCAATAGCTCAATATGAAATTTACTGACACAAATAAGGACATGAGTAAAAAGAGAGACTCAAGCCTTACTGGAGGCTTGGTCTGGGGTTTTGGTCAGACAAAGTATGTCTCCAGGCAAGAAGCCACTGCTTTAGATGGCCCCCTATGCTCTGTTAAACTTCTGTCAAATAGTAAACGTTTATTTGTAAAATAAAGATTGAATACATATAGTAAAAACATATAAATCACCAGTATAAAAACATAAAAAACTTAAAATAAAATTGAACTAAATCAATTATAGTTTCTTTTCACTGGTAGACATTTGTGTGCTGTTTCCTCTATGCTTTAAGCCAGGGATCCTCAAACTATGGCCCTCCAGCTGTTGCAGAACTACACATCCCATGAGGCATTGTAAAACTCTGACATTCACAGACATGACTAGGCATGATGGGAATTGTAGTTCCTGAACACCTGGAGGGCCGCAGTTTGAAGACCCCTGCTTTAAGCCTTCATGACAAAACCACACTATTGCATCAACAAAAAGTGCATCCATTAGAAATAACCTAATGTTCAACCATGGATTTCTTAAGAAGGACAAGGAACATGTTGATCATTCCTAAGAGAAAACAATACAAGGGCTCTAAACCAGTGGCGGCTGCTCCATTAGGGGCGCAGGGGCGCAGCTCCCCTAATCCATGCGCCCGGCCCCTAATCTATATGCAGGGTGCCAGACACATGGATTTCAATGTTTTTTTTTTTTTTTGAAGCACGTTATTAGAGCCCGAGGCTCTAATTGGCTTCAAAAAAGGGCGGGCTCGGGGCGCAGTTGTGTGACATTAGCAAATTATTATTCGTCAATGTCTTCCTGCTTCTCCTCCTGGCCAATCAGGAAGCGGGTCCTAAAACCCAATTGGCTAGGGAGTCTTGGGACTTCCGGCCAATCAGGTCTCAGGACCCACTTCCTGTTCGGCCTGGGAGGAGAAGCAGGAAGCCATTAGCGAATATTAAGAAGCAACACCTGTTCTGCCTGGGAGCCTGGAGCGAGGAGCAGCCTCCTAAGGTAAGGCCGGTCTGATCGCCGCCTTCCCGTACGATCGCTGCCTTCCCGTCCGTCTCCTACTCACTTCACTGCCATGGATTGAGTTAACAACTTTCAATCCACTGCTCTGCACGCCACACATTTACAAAAATGCCATTCACTTTTATGTAAGTTAACCCTATTATTTGCAGGCAGACCGTGAGTTAGAAGAAATATTGCCAGGGGCCAGCAATCCTGTGCCTTCTCTCCTCTTGTGCATAGTGCTGCTACACTTATCCTGAATGTTAGGAAGTGTGCTGCATGGTACTACTCTCTTTTAGGTTGATTCCCCACTCAGAAGGTGGATACATTAAGAAAATATCACAGTACTACTGACTGTGTGCTGCTTTTGTTTTACTGGGGCTGAAGTACAAAAGGCCTCTTATAAGAGCATCTTGCTGCACCTTGCCAGCAAAAAAAATGGGCAAGCTTCTTTCCCCCTCAATTTTCTAGGTGAAATATAAATAAGAATGGCCAGTGCCAGCAACTTTTTCTTTTAAGAGCTGCCTATGCTTCTAAAATAGCCAAAATGTGCTTGCAAATTGTAGGTTCTTTTAATAAAACAAACAACTACAAAATGGAAATGTGTTTTTATGTAGTCACCTCCGAAAAAATGTCAATGTCATTGCCCGCCAAGGTTTTCTTTCCTGATCCTTTAGCAAAAGGGAAACGCATTTTTAAGTACCAATTATTCAGAATTACTGTGAAAGGTTAGATCACATTTGCATTACCTTTCATCCCAACGCACTAAGAGATAAACCACATTATCATGAAAATAGAGCAAGTTTATTTTTATTGATCAACGGGGATAGAATGTCTGTTTAGCTTTTTTTTTTTTCGTCATGAAACATTACAACAGATTCACAGTGCCATCTTGTGGAAAACAACATTAATGTCCAAGTGCCTGTATTTTAAACTGCCAACACTAATGAATACAGTAAATCCATACTGTATTCATTGTACACATACACATATTTAACAATACACTGAGAACTCATCACTTTTAAAGGAACACTCTCCTAAAAAAAAAAAAAAAAAAAATTTGAAAACGCTATAGAGTACATACAAGTAAGAACAGTATTTCGTATACAAATCTCTTTTCTTTTATGTTATATGACATTATTTATATTTTTCCTACCTATATATGCAAACCAAGATCCAGTATAAATTACTGTAACTGAAGTAGGTATAAGCTATGACATGGCAAAGAGTGTTTGAAGAGTTAGTTGCCCAAAGGTTTATTTTTAAGAAAATTTAAAGCATGTGACTATGAAGGAACCACTGTCAGGGATATAGTTTATTTAAACATGTAATAATTAATTGTTAGAAAGCTTGGCTTGCATGTAAATAAGGAAAGAAATATAAAAAAGGTGTAAAAAAAAAAAAAAATCATGTTTTTTCCACTGGTTACTTACCAACAATACTTGTTTCATTAGGTCTTTCCATGTTTTGTCCACAGTTGAGAATCGCCTGCCCTCTTCAGGCATCTGAGCCATAATGTCAGGGGAACTAAATATGGGCTCCAAGTATAACCATGTAGCCTGTACTTTAAGCCACTCATCTAGGATTTCTTGCAATAACAACAATTTAGCTTCCCATTCTCTATAAAAGAAAATGCAGTTGTTTGCATTTTAAAAAGATAATATACAAGGTTTGTTTATTTAGAAGCATCGATATCCCACATTCTAATAAATAAATGTTATCTTAATAACATATATAAGAACAGATTCAGTTGCAGCTACAAATAGCACCTTCTCTCATTTATTCTTAAATTTGACATTAAAGTAGAACTATAGGCAAAGCTTTTTCTTTTCATTTTGAAGTAAGGGAGGCTCATGACCCTTGTCAGTTTATTTCTTGCCATCTGTGTCCCATTGGGGAGATTTCCCTTCACCTCCTGTCCCATATCCAAAACAGGAAGTGAGGATAAATCCCTAGAAATTAAGGGAATCCCTTGGGGACCCCCAGGTCACTGGAACTAATGTCCCCATTGGAAGATTTCCCCTCTATTACTTTTCTGGGGACAACCCAAAATTTGAGATTTCCCTGCCCACTCTATTCAAAACGGAAAAAAAAAAAGATTTTCCTTCAGTTGTACTTTAAGGCTTTTTCGCACTTAGATGTCACAGGTGTATCTAATGGTCCCCACAAGTGTATATGTTCACTCCATTCACCTGACTGCATTTCTGTTCTTTAAAATGAAACCCTATAAGGTTATTCTTTTCACATCTTAAAAAGTTAGTTGGTTATAACATTCTCTTTTAAATGACTATGAAAAAGGCAGTACAAGGCAGTCCTCGGGTTACAAAGAAGATTTTGTTCTGTAGGTTTGTTCTTAAGTTGAATTTGTATATAAGTCAGAACAAGTAGATTTTTTAAGTGTAACTTCAGCCAAAAAATTATTTTCAAGTTTTGGATAGTATAGGGAAGGGTTAACACCCCTGTAACATTTGTTTTGCTGTCTGTGCCCCTGATTAAAAGATTTGACCTCACTTTTTGTCCCTGTGACAATTGGATTTTTAAAATTTTGGGTTGTCATGGAGACAAGGATTGGTAATAAAGCTTTAGTGGAGACATCCTTTTCCAAGGATAACTCTTACGGGAGTGAATTTCCCTTCCTAGGGGTAGATTTCCTTTCACTACCTGTTGTTTCCCTCTGTTTGTAAGTATGAGTCGTATGCAAGTCGGATGTATGTAACTCGGGGACTGCCTGTAGTTCTGTATTTAGCGGTCTCCCCAACCTTCAAGGGCCTGGTGGTAACCCCCAGAGTCAGGGAGGGCTGACATTCCTCCTCAGGGTGCAGGTTACCAGGTATGGGGGGTGTAGTGCAAGATGGAAAGATGGGTGCCAGTCACTTTTAAAAATGAACAAAAAGATATTTATATTTCTCAGGAACAGGGGAGAGAGGGTTATGGCACAGGACACCCTTAGGCAAATGCAATAGCAACTTGGCAGACTCCGCAAACAAAAATAGAACTAGGCCGACAGCAATACAGAAAAGGGCCTTTAAGCTGAATGCAGCAATCTGTATCTTGTAGCAACTGCTGTCACCTATGGCAACAACTTCACTCACAGTATCCCACTGTAGTTCTTCAAGCTCAACTCACGGTATCCCACTGTAGATCCTCAAGCTTAGCTCCCAGCTACATGCTGGACTTCTCAAGCTCCACTCACAGCTACCCGTTGTACTTATCTTCAAGCTTTACCCACTTGTTTCCTGGCTGCGTGTCTACTGAAACTTTCCCACTTACTTCACTGTCCCTGGCTAGTGAAGCATCTGCTCTGGTACTCCTTCAGAACTCCATCCCTTCTACACTTGCCTCCGGCAACAAGAGTAGTTGTCCCTCTAGCTTCTCCTTCGCCTCTGGCAACAATCAGGCTCCCCTCAGGCTGAGCCCCTTTACATGCGGCTAGGCCTCAGGCTTCAGGCCTACACCTGTGCTGCTGCTCCACACACCACCCACCCAGGCCGCAGCACGGGTGGAAAGAACCCTGATCACCTGACTCACTCCCAATAGACTATCCCAGCAGCCTCAGCGGCCAAAGAAACCCCTGCGATTGGCTGAAAAAAGCATAATCACTCATAACCTGAATTCACTGTAATCTATCATACTAATGCTAAAGGCAACAGTGCCACCTATTGACAAAAGAGATAAATCACAGTTAAACTCAAGATTAGGAGAAAACCATTCGATCAAAACTACAAACTAGCCAGGCTAGTTACCTCCTAGCACAACTAAATTTACTAGCAGCCCTGTTTAGGACAAGGGTGCTACATGCATGTTCCTGAGTTCATGCAGTGACCTTTTCTATGTACAGGACCCTCCCCATTTGTGTCCCAATAGCTAATTAAAAAGTAACTGAAGAACATTTTTATACATTATTATAGCAGCTTACCTTCCATCTACCAACACACAGCTAACATTACTTCCCACACCAGATTAAAGTTAATGTGTATGTAAACGCTAAACGATAAAGCTATTATCAGTATATTTGATGTCATGGGATTGATTTACTAAAGGCAAACATGCTGCTCACTTTGCTAAGGGAATTTTCCCTTAATTAGTGAATGTGGTGAAAATTCACTTTGTAAAGGATACCCACTCACATGCAGAGAAAATAATATACAGTATGTTTTCCAACACATGATTGGCTGATAGATGTCAGCAAAACGTTACTGTATTCGCTAAGATAAGTGAAAATTCCCTTGCAAAGTGAACCATTCATTTGCCTTTAGTGACACCTTTAGGTTGCCATTTTTTTTATTGAATTTTACAAAATATGACAGCACTGCAGATTGAAAAGGATTTTTTTTAAATAACATTCAATAACAGAATTGCTTGTGTCACAATTATATATGCAATATCATTTTTTTAATATTTGCTATATTTTTTCCCCACAAATTGGAGTTACCATTGAAACAATTCATTTTTGCAAATCTGTTGTAAAGTTTCTTACCTAGAGATCCTGCCAGTAACAGCACTTCCTGTTTCAGGCTGACAAATCCAAGCCTCTGCCTCTTAGTTCGAAGCAGCATTTTCAGTAAGCCATGCAGTCAAATGACCAAATGAAGACTGATAATGCTGCTGATAATTGCAGGATAGTAGCTTAGCACTGTCAGCCAGCAGTTACTGGCAGGATCTCCAGGTAAGAATGTTCACAACAGATTCACAAATAGTTATTTGCTTAAAAAAAATGTATACAGTGAGGCATGATGCCAAACATACTGAAATAGATTTTTGATTCACATACAGTGGGTATAGAAAAGAATCACCCCCATTAACATAATCAAATATTGTTGCTTTGCAGCCTGAAATTAAGACAGACACAGTTTGATGTTTTATGCAGCTAGTGTACTCAGTGCAACTTATAACATCCAAGTGAAAGATATAACACCAACGTGTCAAAAACAAAGGTTTTAAAAAAATCAAATACAGAATCACTGAGTTGGAAAAAGGATCACCCCCTCCTAAAAATGTATTTGTAAACTCAATCAGGTGTAGCTAATCACCTTGTAAATGGCACACAAAGCCATTTGACCTTCAAATGTAATCAGCTGTGGTCATTTTGATTAGCCCACCATAAAAAATAGCTTTCCTGAAGCATTTCAGTCCCTGGTAGTGCAACTAAAACAATCAATTTTCGGTCTTTTTTTGTTTGTTTAGCAAAAAATAAAAAACCCAGTGATGATTAAATACTACCAAAAGAAAGCTCTATTTGTGTGAAAAAAATTACCTGGGATCGGGGACCACCGGGATAAAGTTGTGGATACAAAAAAATGTCAAAGGCTTTATCAATGCCTAGAAGCACAGTGAAGTGTATTATTAAGAAGTGTATTTGGTACAACAGAGACCCTCCCTAGATCCGGACCTTGCTCTTAACTGGATGAAAGAGCCAGGAGGAAACTGGTCAGAGAGGCTACCAAGAGGCCTACAGCAACTCTGAAGCAGTTGCAGGAATTTATGACAAAGAGTAGTCATTGTGTGCATGTGACAACAATATCACAAATTCTCCACAAATGTGGCTTGTATGGGAGGGGGTGCAAGAAAAAAGGCACTCCTCAGGAAAGACCACACGAGCTTTGCCAAAACGCACCGTGGGGATTCTGAGGCCACATGGAATAAAGTGTTATGGTCACTAAAAGATGTAAAGTAAAGCATGGAGGTGGTAATATACTGTTATGGGGGTGTTTCTCTGCAGCAGGAACTGGAGCACTTGTCAGGATAGAAGGGAAAATGGATGGGATAAAATACCATCAAATTCTTGAATGAATGAATGAATTAATGAATTCTTGAGGAAAATCTGCTGCCCTCTGCCAGAAAGTCGTCAATGGGAAGAAGGTTTACCTTCTAACGTTACAATGACCCAAAGCACACAGCAAAAATAACCACACAGTGGTTGAAGGTGAAATGGGTGAATGTCCTTGTATGGCTTAGTCAGAGCCCACACTTAAACCCCATTGAAAATCTGTGGAATTACTTGAAGACTGCAATCCACAAACTGTCACCATCAAATTTAACTGAATTTGAGCAGTTCTGCAAAGAAGAGTGGGCAAATATTGCAAAGTCTAGATGTGCAAAGTTAGTAGAGACATGTCCCAGCAGACTAAAGACTGTAATTAAAGCAAAAGGTGGTTCAAAAAATACTGACTCAGTGATTCTGTTTTTGACTCTTCTTGATATTTTTCTGACATGTTGGTGTTATATCTTTCACTTGGATGTTATAAGTAAATACAGTTGGATAAAACAATGTCCTCATTTCAGGCTGCAAAACAACAAATTATGATTATTTTAAAGGGGGTGATTCTTTTTTTACACCCACTGTATACTTTAAGGATGGGCATAGGGTTCACTACTGTAGGTTTTTGCAGCTTGCTCATATAGTTAAAGAATAACAAATATAAAGAACAAACATTTTAAATGTACTGTAGCTTACTGGCTCTTAGATGTGGCGGCTGCATTCATTTTCTTTTTTAGGCTAAGAACATTTTCTGCAAGTACAGTAAATACCTGTTGATCTTGCCAGAAATGCATGTAGTATTCACAAAGATAACTTGGCAAGTGTTTGTAAATGTGATGTTACCATGTGACTAGCCTCCATTTATATTCACTCATGATATTGGCAACTGCTATTAATAACTGATCAGCAATGGATATAATTTATCACTCCGTGTACTTTTTAAACATGCTAGTTTTTGCAGTCCTGTGAAATTGTCTAATTCTGAAATCTTCAGAGAAGCAAAAAACTGACTACTGTGGCATATTATTAAAAAAAAAACAAAAAAAAAAACAATATGATCAGTAAATAGTCTAGTCTTTTGAATGTGTAGAACACAGCCGAACAATATGAGAAATAACACATTTACCTGATTTCATTTTCAAAGGCTTTTATAAATGGAGATCCTCTCATGGTCTGTGTTTTAACAACATGGTCATCAAGCAACATCTGGATATCATCCACAGATGACAAAATATATGTTCCTGTTTCTCGATACGGAAGAAGGGTAAATTCCATCTTATCCCACTCTGAAATCATTTTCTCCATTGCTTTTTCAAGTGAATACTCCTTGCTTGCAGACTCACTAATGCCTTCAAATTTGTCCAGAAAAGGCTGAAGTTTCATATCAATGAACTTGTTAACATTCGTGTCTTCTTGTGGTTTAATTGGATACCCAACAATAGCTGACATGGCCTCCCAGTGCCTGTCCCGTAGCCCTGGATTACAAACAATTTGAACAAGTGGTATAATTTCTCTGAATTTTTCTACTTTCTCTTTGATTTTGGAAGTTAGAGACTGGGCATTTGGAGAATTTGTAAATGTTCTTTCTAGCTTGTATAAGGCTCTCCAGTAGTTTCCTACATCTTGTTCTACAAGATCAGGATTTACTGTAGTATAGGGTGCTTCCATCCAATTTTTGTACTTTGTGTTAAATTCAACTATAATCTCATAAAGACGGAGATAGGGACTAAGAGACTCGGAAATTTTTTTCCTCTGGGGGTACTGTGAAGCTGCCCATCCAAATGCTTCTTCCTCTGCATTAAATTGATCAATCTGAAATAGAATGTATCAAACAAATATGTTATTTAAGGATACAATTTGTATATCTCTCACAATGTACTGTAAATCTCAAACTGTACACTACAATTTTGCACTTTTACTTTCTGCTTCCAATTTCTTCCCATATGCCTTTGAAATATGCACAACACAGTCTACAGTATATAGTGCATGCACTTGAATAAGCAAAAAGAAAATCTATGATATTGCTATATCCATTAAAAAAACACAGTGAAAAAATCCCATGCAGAGCACACGTCAAACTGCTGCTTTTTAGGGCTGCAAGTGTAACAATAATTCAGTGTGACCTTCAGCCAATTTAAGAATGTTAACTGAATTATTTTTTATAGTTATTAATAACATGGCACAGTGGTGTAGTGGGTAGCACTCTTGCCTAGCAGTAAAAAGGGTTGCTGGTTCGAATCCCAACCACAACACTACCTGCCTGGAGTTTGTATGTTCTCCCTATGCCTGTGTGGGATTGTAAGCTCCTTTGAGGGTAGGGACTGATGTGAATGTACAATGTATATGTAAAGCGCTGCGTAAATTGATGGCGCTATACAGGTACCTAAAATAATAATAATAACATTATAAAGAATTGTATATTTACTTGTAATTAGTATATAAACCCAAAAAGCAGTGTTGTCTTTTTGTGGTGCAATAGTATTTAAACACAACTACAAAAGTAAAACAAAGAAAAGGAAAAAAAAGGAAAAAATGGGAGTAAACTCCCTTGGTTGATTTTTACCTATAGGTAAGCCTATAATAAGGCTTACCTATAGGTACAGTAAATATCTCCTAAACGTTTAAAGGTTTTAAAGTTTCACATAATTCACGTAAATAATTATAACTTTGCCTTGCAGGTTTAAAAAAAAAAAAAAAAGACAGCGGTTTACTAACGCTTTGAGGTAAACATGTTGGTTGTAGATGTCACTAGCACACCAAAATGTGACCAGTAGAAGCAAAGTTCAATGTTTTGGGGTCATGCAGGATAAGTATAACATGTTTAATATTTTAAAGTAATAAATAAGCTTTACAACCACTTTAAACGTGGATTAAACAAAGTCAAACAGAAAAACCAAGAGGCTATCACTGACAAACGTATTTAATAAATAAGTGCAAAGGACAGATGTTGTATTAAAGCGGTTGTAAACCCCGCTTGGGGTTTATTTCTAGATTGTAAGCTCTAATGAGCAGGGCCCTCTGATCCCTCCTGTATTGATTTGTATTGTAAGTGTACTGTCTGCCCTCATGTAAAACGCAGTCCAAACTGTTGGCGCTATATAAATCCTGTATAATAATAATAATAATAATAATAATTGACCTACAGGTGAGCCTATAATAAGGTTTACCTGAAGGTAAAAGGAACATCTGCTAAACATGCACTGTTTAGGAGATATTCACCCTGCATGCATCCATAGACATCAATGGCGCAGGTGCTCATACCTTGCCGGAACTTCAAAGCTTTGTGCCGGAACCAAGGGCTCCCACGCGCATGCACAGGAGTGACGTCATCCTGGTTCTGGCCAATCACATAGCTGAAGCGTGCAAACCCAGAAGAAAGACAGGGGGAACATGTCAGACCTCTCAGCTGTGACATTACAGCGCTGGAGGCATTAGTTCCAAGGTTAGTATTGCATAATGTGCTAGTATGCGATGCATACTAGCACATTATGCCATTGCCTTGCAGGGTTTTTTTTTTTTACAACCGCTTTAAGTACAAGGTATTTGTTCTTTGCACGTTTCCCCTTTTCCTTGTTCCATAAGACTGGCAGTTATAAGGATTAAAGGAATATCATCTAAAATAAAGGGAGGTGGCAAGGTGGAAGAAGAGACAAATAATGTGTTGCAAAAAAAACTTTTAGTAATACAATTTAACTACAATTAACTACAATTAACTATTCATTAATATTTATACTGTTTTGTCTCTACAGGCAATGATCCTGCTTTTGTTTCAGTTATTTTCCTCAATCTGTTGTAGAAAGCCCCAACATGAATTCAACTGAATGCATTAGTGTAATACAAACCTTTTCGACTGCTTGCTCCAGTTTTGAATTTAGAGCTTGTGCCTTTTTCAGGTATTTGCTTACGTCATGAATATCACCATATGCTTCAAATTCTTCTACTTGTTTCCTGAAGTTTTCTAGCTCTTCAACAAACCTCTCACATCGCAGCTACTCATCAGTAAAATAATATTGGAAAGGTAATGGTTACATGTTTAAAGGGTATACATTTGCCTTTAAAGTATAATAATAATAATAATAATAATAAATTGGAATTTACAGTCTATACATGTTTTTCTTCAAATGAAAATGATAAGGGAAAAAAGCAGAACCTTAGCAGTGTATGTGAACCCTAAATGAATTTTGTTTTTTGGGAACAGGGATTGAAAAGGATGCTTTCCCTTGTGGATGCATAGATATATAACTAAAAGCCACATGATTTGGCACAAAATTTAAACAAGGGCCCACACTGTTTTTCATTTAGTTTAACAACTCTTTCATGTCCCTTGATGGTGTTCTATTTTTTTTTCAAATTTAGTAAAGTTTAACAATGTCCTTAAACTAACTGAAATTTCATTTTTGCTTTAAAAAACAGTATTGTAATAAATCTAGCACACTTGTTAAATAAGCAGTATAAATGCAATACCTTTTTTTCTACATAAAGTAGACAAGACTAGGTACGGTCTGGCAAACATAACTCTATTTCTAAAATAAACAAAATGGTGGTCACTTACACCATCATTAACTGACCATCCAGGCTCTTGTGCAGGAACATTCCCAGCATTCAGTGCACCTGAGGAAGCTCACTCCTGCCCTCTCCGCTCTGTACATTTTGCCCCATGGTTAGCCAATTGGTGGGGATCCTGAGGACATTTATAAGCATTCTCTAACTCAACATTTTACCTCAGCCATGCTGAATGGAAGAGTGACACACCTGTCTCTAGCATTACATAGTCAGGTGAAGCTGACAATACCCAGTAAGCAAGCAAGATTTTGTTAATGTTGGAGGGTCAACAAATAGGCTCTCCCCTATTTGTCCCACCTTGCTGTCAGCTGATTGAATGATTTGATTTTCCAAAGGTGCATTTAATGCTAGGATTTGTGGAGCACAGGGTAGTGCTGCCTGTTTACTCATTACTCCACAGCATCCTTGATGGTCAGTTAACCACTTGAGCTCTTTGGGTATGTCCTGTATATCCTAAATATGAAAGGTTCAAAATAAGCTTGCTAAGTACTACCAGTCCATAGAACCAGACAAGTACTATGCCTGATGGGAAATTTCAGTCTGGGTTGCGTTGGAAACAGTGGACTGTGACCCAATCTGAACCAATTATTTCCGCTGGCTCCACATCAAAGACAGAACCAATGTTTTGTCACACTCCCCTAAAGTATGTCATATCATTAAGTAATCAGGAGGTCTTCTCTTCCCCCATAAACCCCTTATGCTGTTCTTATATAACCCTGTGTTCCCTCCAGGAATGGCTACCCTTGTTACTTTCTCGGAATGGTCCCAACAGGGTGTCATTTGTGTATATGAACAATAAACAGAGACAGAGTAAAACCTATCCCATCCTATCAAGTTTTCCATTCTTCAAATGAAGCACTTTGCTGCCCGAAGCACTTACTTGGCAGACAATACGCTAATCTCACCTCTGTTTGTGCAGAAATGCACGTGACCTGCACACTTAGGGTATGATCTCCCTCCTGTACAGTGCACTCACAACTCTGCCTAGTGGGCTAGGTTCATTAAATAAGGGTTTTTATAATCAAGGGGCAGTTGTCCTTTCAAAGGCTACTAAAGGCTTAAATGTGAGCCAACATGAGAAAAAGATATATGCTGCTGTATTTTGTACGGAATGTAATCCAAGTACAAAGCCGGTAAAAAAAAAAGCAAAGTAGCAGTTGCACCTCCTTGCACCTCGAGAGCTATGCTCTAGTCCAGGGGTCTCCAAACTTTCCAAGCAAAGGGCCAATTTACTGTCCTTCAGGCTTTAGGGGGCCGGACTGTGGCCAGTGGAGACAACTGCTCTAGTCTATACCTACTGCAACGGCAATGTAGATAATGAAAAATCACCAGCTGAGACCCTTACCTACTATGTGTCTGTTCCCCAGCTAATATATGCAGTTACATAGTTAGTCTGGCTAAAAAAAGATGCAAGTCCATCCAGTTCAACTAATATCATGCTGACAAAATAGTTTATATAAGATCAAAGCAGCACTGCATTGTGGAAGCTGAGAATATGTTTTCTAACCTTTAGTCCATCTTGATACTCTTGGGACTTTTCATGCATTATCTTTCTGTGCTCTTCAAAGATTGCACCCATGCGGTCATGCCACTGAAAAGTGTCGTTGTTTAGACGAATATCAGCAGGGGACTGAGTGACGTAATCTACAAGGAAAGTCAGGCGATTTTTGGATTCTACCAGTTTTCTTCCCAAATCTAGCATGTCTTGAGCTTCAACTTTCTGGATGTATTCCTATTTTTAAAAAATGCATTAATGAATAAATTGCAACTGAACCTCTGCACAATGTATTTACAGGTGAAAACTGTTGAATTAATTTATTTTGGAAAGCTATAAATGCTAAACACATGTTGTTAGTCATCCTAAATTCTGCAAGACTAGAAAAAATGTTGTGTCATTCATTAAGTTATAATGCTGCCTTTATACCTTGTAATGTATCCTTCTTTCATGACCTATTCTGAAAGCCATGATTGCATTAATTAAAATGTATAGCCCCTTTTCACAGAACAACAAAGACATTATACATGTCACTTTCTCCTATATATGCTGAATGTGGTTATATATACTACAGGTGCTTAAACACACCATCTTTGAATTTTATCTATGCACCACAAGAAAAACGTTAAACAGGGTCACTGATGCCATGACACATGGATGCTGATTTATAAAACAGGGGAAAGAAAATAATTAAAGAGGGGTTTTAACTATCAGGATCATCAGTAAGCAATCAGGAATCATGTTTAACTTTTCCATAAACTGAAAGGTGAGACCTGATTGGTTATTATTAGCAACAACTCCACTTTTTGTTCCAATTTTATTCTCCCTTCTTGTAGTAGGTATGTGACCAGGGTCTCAACCATACTACCTGTCCTGTGCTGCCTTTCTCATTTTTCTGCACAAAATCGGAATATAAGTACAGTACTGAACTGGTGCAGAGCCTGCACCAAAGCACACTTTCCATCCGTTTATACAGATATGGCAAAATTGCTGTGGGTAGCAGCTATGTGAGCAGATAACAAATTGCCTTGGGTAATTTGAGAAGGTACAAAGTTCCTAGCTTATTTTTACAAATTTCTACCTCACACTATCTGTTTAAATAAACATATGAACAGAAGCAAAAGGGGTAGAGACATGGGAAGAGCTGGGTGACAATATTTTGATGGTGTACATGTGAGAAATAATTTTAGTTTTTTTTTTGTTTTTGTTTTTTATAAATATTATCATTATGTTTTTGAATTCATAATTTAATATAGTGATTATCTGCATTCATAAAGTTTTTATTATTGTTAAATTTTAATCTTGATACCTTTAGCTCCATGAGTTCCTGAGTATTTGGAGGAGTGCTTAGAGCTTTATCAGCAATCTTCTTAAAGTCATTACACAACCTGGAAAAAATAGGTACATACAATTGTTATTGAATTTAGGATTGCAAACACAAAAATGATCAGATAAAAAAATAAAGGAAGAGGTTAAGTTGCTGGTATATTGCTTAGATAAACAAAGTGCATTGCATAGTAGTAGTAGTAGTAGTAGTAAACACAAAGGGGTTAATTTAGTAAAACTGGAGAGTTCAAAAACTAGTGCAGCTGGTATGGTAGCCAATAAGCTTCCTACTTTAGCATGTTTAATTAAGCTTTCACAAAAAAACAGGAAGCTGATTGGTTTCTATACAGAGCTCCACCAGATTATTCACACTCCGGTTTAGTAAAACAACCCCAAAGTATCAAGTTTATTTTTACTAGGCAACTGACATTTTGAACTTAAAGTTGATTTGTAGCTAACCCCAGTAAAATTATATTTATATTTTTAATTCTAAAGCACAACTATTGTAAAATACAGTTTACCTGATTGATCAATCAACCAATCAATCAACAAATCAATATTTGTAATTTTTAAATTACACCTTTTTGAAAAATGGTGAAATCTGAACGTATGCAAAAATGTAAATAACCACATTTCTCTAAAAATCTGAAGGTTTTCATTGTTCTCTTACAGTTTTCAGAGTTTGTTAAAGACCCCCCCAAACCATATATTTTCTGAAAGCATAGGACAGGTTGATTAAAAAGAAGGTGCTACTGATTTTTAAGGCCCCACGATATTTGTGCAAATGTTTATCAAAACAATATATTCACTAAAAATACACCAAAATCATTTTTAGCAGATACAAACACAGCAAATCTTACAAAATTCCTGCTAAATTTCTACTAAATATAAAAGCTTAACCTGTATAGAGGTAATAAATAACAAATATTTGTAAATTTTAAATTGGCCTTTTTGAGAAATAGTGAAAATCGGAACGTACGCAAAAATTTATTTAAAAATCTTGAGGTTTTCCTTTTTCACTTACAACTTTTAGAACTTCTAAAAGACCCCCTAAACCATAAAAAGAAGGTGCTACTGATTTTTAAGGCCCCGCGATATTTTCGCAAATGTTTATCAAAACAATATTTTCGCTAAAAAATACACTCAATGTCAATGCCACAAGTCATTAATAGTGGATTCATACATGGCAAAATGTACAAAATTCCTGGTAAATATAAAAGTTAAAACTGTATTGAGTTTCTAAATAACAAATATTTGTACATTTTAAACTGCACCTTTTTGTGAAATGGTGAAAACTGAAGGTACGCAAAACTGTAAATAAAAATAATTTACTCTAAAAATCCGGAGGTTACCATTTTTCACTTACAGCTTTCAGAATTTGAAAAGACTCCTCAAACTAGACATTTTGGGCACTTTCACACTGGGGCGGGCATCTGCGTTTTTGCTGAGCTTTGCAGCCGCTAACGGGGTGCTTTTACCCCCCCCCCCGCTAACGGCCGTAAAAGTGTTAAAAGTGTCTGCAAAGCGCCGCTGCAGCTGCACTGCCCATTGATTTCAATGGGCAGGGGTGCTTTAGGAGCTGTGTCAAAGATGCTGCGTGCAGGACCCTTTTTAGCATCCTGCCAGCGCACCGCTCCAGTGTGAACGTACTCGGGCTTTCACACTGGAGTGACAGGAGAGGTACTTTACAGGTGCTATTTTTAGCGCTATAGCGCCTGTTAGGCCCCTTTCCCACTGGAGCGGGAGGTGCGACAGCGGTAAAGTGTCACTATTATTAGAGGCGCTTTACTGTCGTTTTTGCGTCCGTATTCAGCCGCTAGCGGGGTGGTTTTACCCCCCGCTAGCGGCCGAGAAAGGGTTAAAAACCACCTCAAAGCGACTCATTCTGTCTGAATTCAATGGGCAGGAGTGGTGTATACACCGCTCCTTCACTGCTGCGAAGATGCTGCTGCAGGACTTTTTTTCCCGTCCTGCTAGCGCACCGCTCCAGTGTGAAAGCCCTCGGGCTTTCACACTAGAGAAACAGCAGCAGCTGTTTCGGGTCGGTTTGCAGGCGCTATTTTTAGCGCAATAGCGCATGCAAACCGCCCTAGTGTGAAAGGGGTCTAAAGCACCTCAGTGTGAAAGTAGCCTTTCTGAAAAAAAAGTTCTAATGATTTTTTGGGCCCAGCAATAATTGCGCAAATGTTCTTTATATCGCTATTTTCACTAAAAATGCACTAAAATCATTAATAGTGCGCATAAACACAACATAACTTACAAAATTCCTGCTAAAATATTACTAAAGCATCGTTCACATGTGGCATACTAAAGTGTATGCCCACGGAGGGTTATGTTTACCCGCACATGTGTTTCATGCATCCCCGTACAGGCAGTCCCATTTCTGTCAATTTGGATGCCACGGTTGCACAGGCACAGCCTAAACGCAGACAGTGTGAGCTCAGGGACATGTACGTGGACCTACATGGATTTAAAATTGGGAGCAACGGCTCTGTTCGTGCAGGTGCTACATCCCAGATGACATCAGTGCGACTGCCTGCACAGAGATGCACCAAACACCCGTGCATCCCTGTAATGGCACGCTCTGTATGCCCAGTGTGAACAAGGCCTTAGGCCCCTTTCACACAAGCAGACCAATTGGGTCTACCTGTCCGTTTTTTAGGCGGGCCCAATCGGACCACCCATTGTTCTCTATGGAGAGGCTGATGTAAATGGACATGTGTCAGTTTACACCCGCCTGCATACGATCCAGTCCAGTCCACTAAAAACAGAGGGATGGGAATCCCATTCCCTGTCCATCTAGCAGATCAGATCGGATGGTATCCAATGGAAATGGACGGCAATCTGTTTCCATCTGACCGCCCCATAGAGAACAGCGGCTGTGTCCACTCTGCACCAGCGAAGCGGACACAGACCTGTCATCCGTCTGTTCAGCAGGGATCAGCAGACAGATCTCCCCACTGAGAAGGCCAATCTGCTTGACAGGGTCCACTCCATGTGAAAGGGGTCTTACAAGGTGCAGCCGGTCCATTAGGGGTGCAGAGGCATTGCCCCCTGCAGGGCGATAGACTCATACGTTTGTATGAGTTTTTTTTTTCAAGCCACATGATTAGAGCCTGAGGTTGGGCTCGGGTGCAGAGTAGGGATGAGCTCTATGTTCGAATTGAGCCTAAGTTTGACTCGAACATCGGGTGTTCACCGAACAGTGAATATTATGGGGAATTAGCGGGAAATTTGAGCGTCACGGAATGTCCCATAATGCACTGCGAGATCGCAGTACATTGCTGTATGATGATTGGCCAAAGCATGCACCTGACCTGCATGCTTTGGCCAATCACAGCGCGCTCTGCTGAGAGAGCCATAATTTGTGCGAACAGTGTTCGCACACATTTTTTGTCTGTTTTGTTTTTTGTCTGTTCGCATGTTCTGGTGAACCGAATCGTGGGGGTGTTCGGCTCATTCCTAGTGCAGAGCATTGCACCCCAAACCCACCCACTTGTGACAATAGCAAATTAATATTCGCTATTGGCTTCCGGCTTCTCCTCCTGGCCAATCAGGATGGATCGGGTTAGCCAGGTGGAGAAGCTGAGGAGGCTGTGGAGGGTGAGTGTGGGGGGGGCGTCACCGTGAAGAGGCTGAGTGCGGGTGGACCTGGGGGGGGGGGGGGTTTGTTTGCTGCCACCCCCCAAAAAAAAGTTTACCACTGGGTCCTACTATGTTTTTTTGTTTGTTTTTTTTACTTTACATATTTTGACAGTTACATTTTTTAGTTTTATTTTTTTTATTTTTTGGGGGATCTTTGGTGAGATATCAGAGGTCTAACCAGACCCCCATATTTTTTTTTTTGAGACAGAGACAGAGACAGACCTTAATAATAATAAAATGACAGTCTGATACATAGTAACACTCGCAGTTTAGTATGTATCAGCTCTCAGTGGACATTGGAGTCTGACAGCTCGCCGGAGCTCAGTGCGGGAAGCAGCTGAAGGCGGTGATGAGGGGAAGGAGGGATGCCGCCGAAGCAGTGATGGATCGGGGGTGTGGGGGCAGTACAGGGGGGGACTGCCGGGGGGGGGACACATCTGGATCCCCCCAAGCCCCATGCAGCACCTGAAGCTGGCGGGCGTGGAAGAGGAGGGATGTTGGCTTAGGATGGTAGCTGCAGGGAAGAGGGTTTGTGGGCGGGGCTTGGATCGGGTGTGGGGACAAATTGTGTCTACTGGGAAATCTCTCCCCTTCAAAATCTTTAAGATTTACATGTAATTTGCCCTACCCTTCCCTTAGAATATTAATAGCTAATTGACCATATTCTGAAGTAGCTAAATTTACAATTACCACTACTGAAAAGATCAACAGTAGATACTCAGTTTTATTAAAGGACATTGCAATTTGACATGTCAAATCGCATGCCAAATCGGAGGCTATTGCCGGCAATAGCACCTTCCAAATCGGTGCGGCACTGATTCCCAAAAGTAGTTCCTGCACTACTTTTGGTGACTTCGAGGGCAATTTCAATAGACATTTGTGCAGGAACCCGCACAGATGTCTCTGAAATCGCTCCCAAAGTCGGACTGACATGAGGGTTTGAAATCATGCGAGTTCAGCTGTTCAATGTAAACCGAGGCTTAGCCCCCATTTCATTTTGGCTTGGGACTTCATACAACAGAAGTCTATGCAAGTCGGCATGAAATCAGCAAAAAGTAGGGGGGAGATGGGCGGAGCCTAGCGGAGCAGACATGCATTGTTAGAGCTCCGCACCGCTGAGGAGAGAAGAGAAGGACAAAGCGGAGCCTGCAGGCTCAAAAGGTATCCATTTGAACCTTTTTGCCCCAGGGAACAAACTGTGAAAGTTTGGGCAGGAAATATGGTACTGGGAGGAAACCGTGGCAGAAATAAAAATCACCTCACAAAGAGCTCACAGGCACTCACTGCAACTAAAGCAGCTCCAGTCACCTCACAAGATACAGCATCAGGGCGCTCTCACAGACAGAAAATGTCACAGCAAGACTCTCCATTTGAGTCAGATACAGAACAAATCCTCTCACAAACTTCTCCACAAGCCTCCTCAGCATCCCCAGTAATATTATTACAATTTGAAAAGATGCTTCATAAGGCTTTAAAACAAACCTCAGACCAAATAACAAAAAGCCTAACCAAAGAAATAAGAGAGCTGGGAAACCGCACCGCAGCCCTAGAAATAAAAATGGATGAAATTGAAATTACAACCCAAGTAAATATAACAGAATTGGAACAATTAAAAGAAGAGAATTTAATACTTCAAACTAAGCTCGAAGATTACGAAAATAGAGCCAGACGTTCAAACTTGCGCATAAGGGGAATACCTGAAACTGTGACAGACCTGCAATCTACTATTACTGCTCTATTACAAGAACTAAAGCCAGATATCCCTATTGAACGTTTAGAACTGGACAGAGTACACAGAGCCCTCACAGCCAAAAAGAAAGATGGACCCCCACGTGATATAATCACAAAATTTCATTATTACAGAACGAAAGAACAAATACTAATTGCTGCAAGAGAAAAAAAGGAACTTAATTTTAAAGGACACAATTATCAAATTTTTGCTGACCTATCCCAACTTACTATTACTAAAAGACGATCCATGAAACCCCAACTAATGGAACTGCAACGCCACAACATTATGTATCAATGGGGCTTCCCCTTTTCAGTCAGATTTAACTACCAAGGTACAATTTACAGAAGCAGATCAGCAGATGAACTACAACAAACCCTTTTAAAATTAAATCTGACAGAACCCACAAGCAGCAACTCTCCCACACGCAGAAGAATGGCATCATCTTCACCTTCAGGCAGCACTCAGAAAATTTCAGAACAAAATGGGAATCATCATTCTCACAAAAGAGGCCGTTATGCCACATCATCCATGGACCAAGAAGATTCAATGGACTGACATCCTAATTCCTGATATCTCTTCATTTATTATACTAAGAGATGGTTCTCTATAAAAAACCTGTATTTATAACTGAATGTAACTGCATTCTGATAGTCACACACTGTGTGGGATCATGTTACATTCCAGTTATATTTCTTATTACTTCTGATTCATATAGCCTTAGAATATACAAGTGAAATAAGGACATTCTTGTTCAGTTATATATTATCAGGTAATAACAATAGATTTATTACTTTTTAGGACAAATATGTTCAATAATCCAGAAGTAATGGAAGCTTTTTCTTTCTTTTCTTAAAACAAATATATTATTACCTAACTAGTTCCTAGAATTATGTTTTTGTTTATTCTAATCTGAAGCAATACAACCTCAATTTTATGAGTTAACATATCTAAACAGTTGCATATGAATAAAATATGTAATTGTTTACTCTAAAAGGGTTAAAATCCCAAAATAATTCAAACTATCTTCATCAATACCAAAGTTATTAACAGTACCTTTCTAACTGAATTATTTAGCCTAGGGCAAGACTAACCATATACAACCACCCTGGAATAAATAATTTCAACAAAAACTATATTCTGCACTCCAATTAATGAAACATCATTTTGATGTCTTTTGACATAGCACTTCTCTCCTATAAGCGGAAGATCCGTGTACCCCCATTAGCCCTCCTCATTCTCCCAACCATATTATGTGGGAGTGTGACGAAGGCACTTATTCCCCTGAGAGAGATATTTATTCTCTTTCATGGGTAAATTGTGATTACTTGCAAAAAATAATTTATACAATGTATCATCTAATCTCATATGTTTTTTGTTTACTCTTTACTCCAGAATTCACTGGTTTCTTTTCTATCTATTCATCTCTTCAGTCCACACAGGTTGATCTGCGCAGTCAGCTCTGCATAACAAAAAGTAAGTCAAAACGATTTGATCTGTTGCCATGGCACCACTGAATATACTTTCCCTGAATGTTCAGGGAATAAATGTCCCTCAAAAAAGGACCAAAGCCTTCCGTACTTTCCATAACAAGAAGGCTCACATAGTATGCCTCCAAGAAACACACTTCACCAAAGATTCTACTCCAAAATATATTTCTCCTTTTTATCAACAAATTTACACGGCTTCTGCCTGTACCAAGCAAAGGGGAACTCTAATTGCATTTCACCGATCCACACCATTCACCTTATCATCAGAAATTAAAGACCCAGAAGGTAGATACCTGATACTCATGGGTTATATAATGGATACAGCAATCACGGTGATTTCCTACTACGCTCCTAACAAACAACCTACACCATTCCTCTCACATATATTACAAGTGATTAATACACACAAAATAGGAACAGTGATATTGTGTGGGGATTCGAACCAGGTCCTCCTCCCATTTCTAGATAAATCACCTTTTACACCATCCAAAATAACCTCTAGATTACCTTTTTCTCAACTTCTTTCCAAATACAATCTGGTAGATTCGTGGAGAGAAAGTAACCCAATGAAAAAGAAATTCACTTATTTCTCGCACCCTCATCAAACCTTCACCAAAATAGATCATATTTTTCTAACAATAGGAATGATACCAGAAATTATTGCATCAGATATAATTCCGATTCCGTGGTCTGACCATAATGCAGTATACACTACTATAGCCTCAGCCATACCAAAAGCGCATGACCCAACGTGGTACTTACCGGACATAATGCTCAAACACCCACTACATCAGATGGCCATTGAACAAGCTTTAAAGGAATACATATCAATTAATAATACAACAGACATCTCCCCAATAACACTGTGGGAAGCTCATAAGCCTGTCTTGCGTGGTACAATACAAAGACAAATGCCACTATTTAAACGGGAACGCAAAAATCTAGCAAAAAAACTAGAACTCAATTTTAATGCAGCCTACATATCATTTCAAGATAATCCATCTCAGAGTACAAAATCTCATCTGGAAAAATCTAGATTGGAATACGATCTATTTCTCACTGAGTCAGTTGATAAATCCCTCAAACGCTCCAAACACAATTTCTACATGAATACAAACAAACCAGGTACATATTTGGCTCGGGCATTAAATTCAATTAACAAATCTTTCAAACCAATACGTTTGAAATTATCAAAAAATTTTACACTTGTAATCCAGTTAAAATAGTCCATAAATTTCACTCACATCTCGCAACTTTATACAAGACAAACAATGAATTTAATCCTACAGAGGCTGAATCCTTCTTCTCAAAAATAACCTTACCTGAGTTATCTCAGAATCAAAAAAGCAGTTTGGATGAGCCTATAACTATAGATGAAGTTGCTAACGCCATAAAAGACCTAAAACTTAACAAAAGACCAGGCCCAGACGGCTACTCGGCTTTATACTATAAAACATTCTCAGAAATACTCTCTCCCATTCTCACTGAAACTTTTAACAAACTTCTAGATGGACATTCTTTTCGGCAAGAAACACTAATGGCAATTGTTTGTATGATCCCAAAACCCCTTTCTGATGATACTTCCTGTGTGAATTATCAGCCTATCTCTCTGTTAAACCTCGATATTAAATTATTAGCAAAAATAATAGCAAAACGCCTCAATAGCATTGTAGGAAAATTAATACATAGAGATCAAGTAGGCTTCATGCCAAATAGACAGGCAGGCAATAATATACGCAGGGCAGTGTTATTGGCACATATTGCTAAAAAACGGAAAATCCCTTTATGTTTTCTATCTCTCGATATTAAGAGGGCATTTGACACAGTATCCTGGCAATATATGCAATATTCATTACAAAAATGGGGTTTTGGACCCCACTTTTTAACATGGATCAAAGCATTATATAATAAACCCAAAGCCTATATAAAATATGCTGGATACAAATCTGAAGCCTTTAATATCGAAAGAGGTACCCGACAGGGTTGCCCATTATCTCCCTTATTATTTGCCCTTATACTCGAACCCATGGCCCAATACATCAGAACAAACCAAACTATAACTGGCATTGAAGTAGGAGGTATTACACACAAATTATGTATATTTGCAGACGATATATTACTTTTTCTATCATCACCACAGGTCTCTGGTCCTAACTTAATACCAGCTCTTGATGGATTTGCAGCCCTATCCGACCTTATGATTAATCCTAAGAAATGCCTAGTGCTTAATATTTCACTCACAAACATGGAATTGATCCCGGCTAGGGCTGCACTCCCATTCACATGGGCAGAAAAATCAATCCCATATCTTGGAATTCATTTAACAGCATCTCATTCTGACTTATTCTCAACCAATTATCCTCCTGTATTAAGACAGATCACAAATCTAATAAAACAATGGTCGCAACTTCCTTTATCCTGGATAGGGAAGATTAATGCAATCAAAATGACTATTCTACCCAAATTGCTTTATCTATTCAGAGTCCTCCCTATTCCAATTCCTTCCTATTTTTTGATAATAGTACAAAAAAGAGCAACTTCGCTTATATGGGGCTCTTCTAAACCACGTATACCTATACACACACTACATCTTCCCAAAAATAAAGGAGGCCTGGGATACCCTAATTTTACTAACTACTACAGAGCAGCACATTTGGCCAGTCTGTCCAAATACCATGCAAAACAGGAAATCCCATTATGGGTATTTATAGAGGCTTCAGAAAATTACCCTCTATTAATATCAAATTTATTATGGCTTGATCCTAAAGACCGCTTTAAAATTCATAATCCCATAACTAAACACTTCTTATCTCTCTGGGATAAACTAAAAACCAAATATCAGTTACAATCTCCACACAATCCTCTCCTTTCTTTTATCAGAAATCCGGCCTTTTATCCGGCATGGATCTACCCAAATTCTTTTAAAGCTTGGACAACATCAGGCATTCAGACACTAAATGACTTCATAGCATCTAAATCATTCCTTTCATTCCCATCGCTTAGAGAAAAATATGATCTACCAAACTCTGAGATATTTAGATATCTCCAAATCAAAAATTTCTATACACCATTCCTAAAGGGGGATACACCATTATCCCAATTATCCATTTTTGAATCAATCTGTACAAAAGATCCATTTGCTAAAGGTACAATTTCATCACTTTATAATCAATTATATGGAGCAGCAAATCTTAATAGACCCTCTTACGTTCAGAGGTGGGAGGAGGACCTGGGACGAACTTTAGAAGACACGGACTGGTCTAACATATGGCTCACATCTAAGTCATCTTCACCCAACATCTTAGCACTGGAGACAAATTATAAAGTCCTAACTCACTGGTACCTTGTACCCGCTAGAGTGGCAAAATATTCACCTAATACCTCAGCTCTTTGTTTTCGAGGATGCCCAGAAATAGGCACATATTTACACATATGGTGGACGTGCCCAGTAATCCAAACCTTCTGGAAGGAAGTCTTCGTGATTGCATCTAAAATATTTAAAAAAATAATACAACCAGATCCATATTTAACTTTACTTAATCTAAAACCGGAATGGTTAACACTCTCTCAATTCAAACTCATGATCCAACTAATAACGGCTGCAAAACAAACAGTGGCCAAGGCATGGAAATCTCCTACATTGGTACTAGCAGAAACAATTCACAGAATGAATAATACAATGTCCCATGCTAAGATGGTAGCCATCGATCAAAATCAAATTCCAAAATTTGAAAAACTTTGGCATCCTTGGATAAAACAACAGTTCCTGTCAAACTTCAATGACTCTGTCCTGTTGCCATGGTAACAGATTAAATGACTTACAGAGACACCCATTCTAAGGCTTCAAAGAGAACTAAAAAGAATAATAAACTGACGAGCGGGACAACCTTGTGGACCATACCTCTACCTTTCAACCCTTTTTCTTCTTTCTCTTTCCTTTTCTCCACCTTACGATTAAAGCTCATTATCAGAATTAATTTGACCTATATACACTCTACTTGTAAACAATATGTATAGTAGGTATAAATCATTTAAATACCTACAAAAGTAACTAAGGAAATGATATATATCTTTAATTTAGGTTTACGTGAACCCAGTGTTAAATATTTGAAATTTCATGATATTTACCTATATAAACCCTACTGTAAAACAATGAGCTTACTTTATAGATCCTTGTAAACTTACTTTATGTATCTTTATAACATTGTATACTCAATAAACTTCTTTTGACAAGGAAATCAGCAAAAAGTAGTGCACTTCTTCAAAGTCGCTGCGACGTGAGTCCTGGCAATTTGAAGAGTTCCATTGCCGACAATGGGGTGCAACTTGTCATGCGATTTGGAACTGTCAAATCACACGACAGATCACACCGTTGTGAACGGGGGCTTAAATTTGCTTGCTATTTTGAGTTATACTTTGATTCGTATTACAAAGACATTGTAAACATTTAACTGTTTATAATGCAATGTAACAATTTCATTCTTCTGAAATGTATTTCTTATGACAAGACACTCTATTCATAAAACAATGCATTTTTCTCACAGTGTAAACATTGCAAAAATATTGCATAAACCTAAAATATATATAAAATTACTAAAATTTCCACACTAAAATCATTACTACATAGATCAATTATTAGGATATTACATGGCAAATTCTTATTAAAGCCAAAATGTTCACCAGAAAAAAAAAAATTAAAATAGATATCCGCTTAGATCTCACCTTATATTAGCCTCCCGGTGATCTTTAAACATTTTCTCTATCAATTTTCCACAAATCGCCTCTGAACGTTTAGCCAGAGCTCTGATTAATTCATCACAGTGGAGCTCAAACATCCCTAAGCGAATAATCTGAGAAAACAGAAAAGCTAGCGTATTTACTGTTTTCATGCATCTTTTACAGTACACACAAACAGCAAAAAAAATATTACAGTTTTATTGATCTAACTTACCTGTAATGAAGTGTGTCCCACATTGTACAGGCAGCAGGATCCTATAGAAATCTTAACTGCAGCAATATCATATGACTATCTCAGAATTTTCGGTGAACACAGGGGTTAGTGGCGTTGGGTAGTGGCGGCCCGTAATGCAGGGTGCAGGGGCGCTGCCCCCCCAATCCATGCGTCTGGCCCCCTAATCTCCATGCAGGGCACCGCACGCATGGAT
Source organism: Aquarana catesbeiana (assembly GCF_042186555.1). Classification (NCBI taxonomy): domain Eukaryota; kingdom Metazoa; phylum Chordata; class Amphibia; order Anura; family Ranidae; genus Aquarana; species Aquarana catesbeiana. The sequence goes on from NC_133329.1 coordinate 243,482,581, forward strand.
TTCAATGGGGTTTTTGTTTTTTTAGAGCACATGATTAGAGCCTAAGGCTCTAATTGACTTCAAAAAAGGTGGGCTTGGGCGGAGAGCACTGCGCCCCAAGCCCACCCAGTTGTGTGACAATAGCGAATTAATTTTCGCTATTGTCTTCCTGATGATCCACCTGGCCAATTAGGAAGCGGGTCCTGAGACCCGATTGGCCAGGGAGTCTTAGGACTCCTGGCCAATCGGGTCTCAGGACCCATTTCTAGCTTGCCCGGGAGGAGAAGCAACGTTTGTTCAGCCGGCAGGAGAAGCCCTGGCTCTTCCATCGGCTGGAGCGAGGAGCAGCAGCCCTACCCCTTGTCCCTCGATCCTCAGCATCTCCTAAGGTAAGGCCGCCTTCCTGTCTGTCTCCCGTAGAGGGGGTGGCGGCTTTGCGAATGAGGGGGGAGGTTTGTTTGCCATACCCCCCCCAAGATATTAAGCCGCCACTGGCTTTGGGTCTGTTGGATGAATGCAATAGAAAATGTCCCCACAGGTACCCACCTCTACTCTCATCCATTGAGAAAAGTTAATTCATTGCTTTTATTCCCTTTAATATAATCTGTGAAAGGGGGAGATAATTCTGTGAATCATCAGACTCTCCCCAATTCACAGGTTGCATTAAAGGCAGTGAAAGCAACTAAAGAAATGTTCAATGGAGAAGGAGGGGGCAGGTCCTCATTAGAGATTGGAGAAGGAGGGGGCAGGTTCTCATTAGAGATTGGCTCGGGTATGTTTGAAATCCCACGTGCTGACCCTGCACACGGCTAATCACAGGCAGAGAGACATTTCCAGGTTTGCAGCTGCACAGATCAGGAAATCTCTCACTGCCTGTGATTAGCAGTGTGCAGTGTCAGCTTCCTGGTGAGATCAGGCACGTGGGATTTCGAACACGCCCAAGGACATCTTCCAATACAAGTGAGTTAGGTCAATAAAGCTGTAGGGCTAAAAATTACTTTTGACTAAACTCCAGCTATAGGTTTTGGTGCATTACTAGATCTTTCTATGAAGGGTGAGGAAGCTTTCTGACAAAGCTTCTCTACCCTCCCAAGCAGGGTTAGTCACCCCTCCCACTATAAATCCCCCCCCCCCCCCCAATCACTTTACTTACCTAGATTTTGCTCTGAGGCCCAGAGCATTGTTTTCATTTCTTAGCAGTGTTCTGTCACCAGTCAGGCTTTTCACACAGCAGCAGGCTCTCGCAGCAGAGAAAGTGAGAGGGACAGCCCTAAGCATCAGGCAGCTCAAATATATCAAGACTTGTGAACAGCTGAGACTTGCTACCAGATAATATGTGGACCTAGGTGTATAGGTGTTATCCCGCTCAAAGCTCTACAATGCCTCCAGATTCCAGAACCCAGAACAGAACATATTATGAAGACAAAAAGTTTGCTTTCCCCATATCTGTCATAAACCCAGGAGTCTCTTGCCATTTGTAGGTGAGAAACCTAGGTGACACATACAATCCTGCCACCCAGTGCTTTACATCTATCAGTACAGGGTCACTTGTATAGAATGACTTACCTACAAAAAAAGAGTCACTATTCTTACCTTTCCAGTGCCTTGGTTTGTTGAAATGCAACCTCTCTACAGGACTACAGGATGTACAACTACTATACAAATCCCATCTGACAGGTTGAATACCTGCAGTGGCCATCAAGCAGCCAAGAGACAGCATTTTAACAAACAAGCTGCCAGAGAGGTAAGTATACTGAATTTTCCTTCAGCAGGTATGCGCATATGGGTTATTTTAAAAAGGTGCAGTTATTTTTGCTCCTTAGGTACATAGATTATGTAGTATGCTTTATAGGGTTACAAAATAATCATGCCAGTTTATCTATCTATCTTCCAATCTAGAAATCTGCCTTCAAGTAACAAACAGAAATAAAAGCCTGAAAGAGATTAAAACCCTTTCAATGTAATTAAAAAAATAAAGTTTTGGCTACCATTCCACCTTAACATCCAAACACATAGTAACACATTATCAGTACTATACTCTTAATCTACATTCCATATCTTTATCTTTCCTAAAGAAAAACAAAAAGGACATTTCAACCATCTACAATAATAGTGTTTTTATAACTTTTCTTGTGTTTAAAAAACTGGAACAAGTTTGCTAACATTCAATAGAATCATTATTTACCTTTCTTGAACTGTACTGTATTTCATCTGTAAGTTTTTGATACTTTATGGCCTCTCTCATTATTTCCTCAAATGTGTGCTCCTCTGCCAAAAAGTGATCAACATCTAAATCTGCTTGCTTGGTTATCAGGAGGTTGTATTTGTCATATATTTTCAAGTGTTCTTTTGGCAAAAAACTTTCCAAAGCAACAAATTCTTTTACTTTTCTTTTGTGATTTTCCAAAACGTCCTCTAGGATGATTGGCCTCAAAGTTGTTTTTGTCACATCGTCCTGATTGGATAATAAGGAATAGTTGATATGGTGAAATGACAAAAAAAAAATCAACATGTAACTATTGCACTTTGCAATGCCAAATTATGAATAGATCCTTTTAATATGTATCAGTTGACTGTAAATTGCTAATGTAGCACTAGAGAGAAAGTAAAGTCAGTGAGTAGACACAACGTTCAAGCAGTTGTTTTGTCTACAGTTCACAGTTTCAGTTTACTTGAAACAGTCAAATGAGTGTATTTAACTAAACTTTACCTAAGATAAATTGCATTGTGATTTAATTCTTATAATGCTAGCTGTCTGGCTGTTAAAATGCTCACAAGCTAGTTTTACAATTTTCTAAATGACTGACTTGAACCAAGTAGGCATTCCAGAAAAATAGGCCAAAAGTTCTTATCTGTACATTTGTTCTACAAAGTATGTTAGAGACTTAAATTATTGAAGACAGCCAGGCAACTAGCATGTGCAAAAATGCAATAGCAGACGCCATGCTTTGATCAAAAAAGTAAATGGCCCAAAACAAAACTGACAAATACTACACACATAGGTGTGCGCAGCCTCTTGCATTAGGGTGTGCACCTCAAGGCTCAAATACATATGCATGTGTATATGTACTGATGGTGTCAGTAGGGCAGTGGACAGTGTCAGTAGTTTTATTTTTATTCTTTTTAAAGTATTTACAAAAAGTTGAAAACCTTCACTCAAAAAGTAAAGTGAATAAATATGCACTTTAAATATCCAGTCATGTAAAAAACAAATTCCTGTTTACTTTGCATTCCCAATCACATGCCTAGAGTGCCTTGCAAAAGTATTCACCCCCCTTGGCTTTTTACCTATTTTGTTACATTACAGCTTTTAGTTCAATGTTTGAATTATATGTGATGGATCAGAACACAATAGTCTAAGTTGGTGAAGTAAAATTAGAAAAATATATACATAAAACTATCTTTCAGAAATAAAAAACTGATAATTGGCATGTGCGTATGTATTCACCCCCTTTGTTATGAAGCCCATAAAAAGCTCTGGTGCAACCAATTACATGCAGAAGCCACATAATTAGTGAAATGATGTCCACCTGTGTGCAATCTAAGTGTCACATGATCTGTCATTACATATACACACCTTTTTGAAAGGCCCCAGAGGCTGCAACACCTAAGCAAGAGGCACCACTAACCAAACACTTCCATGAAGACCAAGGAACTCTCCAAACAAGTAAGGGAGAATGTTGTGGGGGAAGTACAAGTCAGGGTTAGGTTATAAAAAAATCCAAATCTTTGATGATCCCTAGGAGCACCATCAAATCTATCATAACCGAATGGAAAGAACATGGCACAACAGCAAACCTGCCAAGAGACCGCCGCACACCAAAACGGACCGGGCAAGGAGAGCATTAATCAGAGAGGCAGCAGAGAGACCTAAGATAACCCTGGAGGACCTGCAGAGTTCCACAGCAGAGACGGGAGTATCTGTACATAGGACAACAATAAGCAGTACGCTCCATAGAGTTGGGCTTTATTGCAGAGTGGCCAGAAGAAAGCCATTACTTTCAGCAAAAAACAAAATGGCACGTATTGAGTTTGCGAAAAGGCATGTGGCAGACTCCCAAAATGTATGGAGGAAGGTGCTCTGGTCTGATGAGACTAAAATTGAACTTTTTGGCCATCAAAGAAAACGCTATGTCTGGCACAAACCCAACACATCACATCATCCAAAGAACACCATCCCCACAGTGAAACATGGTGGTGGCAGCATCATGCTGTGGGGATGTTTTTCAGCAGTCAGGACTGGGAAACTGGTCAGAGTTGAGGGAAAGATGGATGGTGCTAAATACAGGGATATTCTTGAGCAAAACCTGTACCATTCTGTGTGTGATTTGAGGCTAGGACGGAGGTTCACCTTCTGGCAGGACAATGACCCCAAACACACTGCTAAAGCAACACTTGAGTGGTTTAAGGGGAAACATGTAAATGTGTTGGAATGGCCTAGTCAAAGCCCAGACCTCAATCCAATAGAAAATCTGTGGCCAGACTTAAAGATTGCTGTTCACAAGCGCAAACCATCCAACTAGGTGGCTCTATAAAGTATTGACTTTAAGGGGGTGAATAGTTATGCACATTTACTTTTTCTGTTATTTTGTCCTACTTGTTGTTTGCACAATAAAAAAAAATATCTTCAAAGTTGTGCGCATGTTCTGTAAATTAAATGATGCAAATCTTCAAACAATCCATGTTAATTGTAGGTTGTGAGGCAACAAAACACGAAAAATGCCAAGGGGGGTGGATACTTTTGTATGCTCTTCACATTTGATTTGATAATTGAAGTAAATATACACAATTTGTAGAGTCAATTCCTTTAGTAAACCAGCACAGTTTAATAATGAAATATTACCATCTGCTATTCTCTGTTGTCAACAAACAATTATTACAATTATTCCTATTGATTCCTAATAACAATGTGCTTACTCAAACAAAGTATAACCCATTTGTCAAATTCTTACACTGCAAACATGTGTACTGAATCCTCACTGCACAGCAATGTTTAGATATAGGGTACTTTGTTCCTAACGTTAAATAAGTTTTCTCTAACACTCCTGGAACTAACATTTAGATTTTTTTTATGAAGTTAGAGTGCCAGGGGGTGTTTTTGTTTTTATTCAACCCTCTGTAAATGGATAAAGAAACCAAAAGACAGCTATACCTGTTTAATAAACTCCAGAGCTGGAAAACCTAAAGAAGAAAAGCCTAAACTGACGGCACTAAGCTGGTGTTGTCGATAGTCACCTATGCATCTTAGAGCCAGTCATGCTGGGTGCTTTGAACATAGCAGGGCACTTATGCATAAATTTACAATACTAGATAGTACAGATGGTGTGCCCGGTTAGCATCCCTGAGTAATGCGTGTCACTTTGCTCCATTTTATTTTTTTCAAAGCTTGTAAAAAATACTCTGTAGGCTCTAGTGTAAATCCTGAAATATCAATGTCAGCACTGGACAGCTCATGGAAATACTGCCGCTTATTAATTACAGGGCTCCCTTTTTTAATTGAAGTGTTAACTTGGATTTTATATTATTAACATATACATTTTTGTAACATCAGGTACAATATTTTTAATATTTGATAATTTAAATTCTAAGTAGCTTGTGAAGTGTAGAGTGATAATTACAGCAGTTCTACTATTTTATCAATCTTTAGTGCGTTCATTTTATTTATCATTATATACAGTTCAAAACTATTGCCAATTCTCTTTAATATGCATTCATTTACAGTGAACACCTAAAGGCAGCACAGGTACCTGAGACATTTGCCTGCTTAAAATTCCTGCTAACAGTTTAGCAGGTTTATCCTAAGCACCTGTTTCCTTCAAACACACGCAGCAGTTCCCAACAAAGATGATATTACAACTTAAAGTGTTTCTACACCCAGGACCCTGCATTCACCATATCTGGTCTCCCACAGTACACAGAACATGGAAATGCAATTATTTTAGTAAATATAAACTGCTAAATACCTTTTTTCATCAGTAGTATATAGCAGTCTTGTGACTTCTACCAGTGTCTGGTTAAAAATTGTAGAAGTTTTCATTCTACTCTGACTGCCCTATGAGGCTGCAGGACACCTGACCCTATGTCTGGACAGTGCTGATTGGCCCTGTGCTGATCACATGCACCCTCCCATGAAAAAAAACTCTCTAGCAATACACATCAAACTTAGGCTCTGTACTATCAGGAGATGGATTAGGGACAGTGGAAGGGGAAGATCAGAGAAGACAGGATCTAACAGCCTTTTTAAACAAGATTAACCCCTTAGGTTCCACAGTGGGTATAACATGCATGTTTTACTGCATATACAGACTGATTTTACTGTTGTGGATTTAGTCAGACTTTAATGCACCATTTCTCATGAACACACAAAACTATGCAGATAGTGCCTAGTATAAAATCCAAGAGCCCAGTGCTGCCACAGGCTAACTAGACTGTGACTTAATCTAATGAGCAGCACTACTTCAGTGTTCTAAGGACTCATTTAAATATTCCTATAGTTTATAACTATTATTTTTGTAGTGTCTATTTCATTTTTCACAGTTGTTTCAGCATATACTTTACATAAATAATATTTTATACATGACACAAATGTTACTAGCTTGCCAGTATGTTGTGAGTCAAAGTCTTTTTGCTTCTACTTCATAAAACATGGACACATTTTTGCTTATGAAAATGTTTTATAATCCATTATATACCCTATAATATTCTTCACATGAATGATTTGTTTTTAAGGAGTTGACAAAACTATAAATTGCCTTTTGCTATTTCATTTCCTAAAAGCACTCATTTAATGCCTTAACTTTTATATAAAAGCAGATTTTTCTCAAGCTGATAGGAATACACTGAATTGAATTTACTTACCCATTCAGAATAGAGCTTTGTTTCTACTCTTGGCACAAGACTTACAGCTTTAATCATCACATCATAAACATTGAGCAGCACAGTTTCATAATCATTAAAGTCAGGTTCAAATTGAATTGAAACATTGTCTAGAATGAGCCTCATTATAAATCCTGGATGTTCGTAGGCACGAACTGAATCCTGGAAAAACAACAACATTGCAAGTTTTATTTATTTTTATTTTTGATGTGTCAAATATTCTGTAAATTTTTCGCTGACACACAGAAACATTTTATTGAGTTAATTTGGTTATATCTACTGCATGGCATGTCTCTAAGGTCATTTATACTGTAATTAATTTTCTTCAGTACACAGATGGCCACCTAAATCGAAAGGAAACAATTAGTAAAATACTCATGCACATAAGCAATTTGAGATTATTTATTTATCAATAAATTAACAGGCAACAGAATTGAGTACAAGATAATGATGTCAAGTCATATTTGCTAGAACTGTACTAAGACTGCTAAATGTATTGATGCATTATAATGCAGTCTGAAACCATTCACTGCCCATTAACAGAGGTTAACACAGTTATTAAGGTAGTGAAAAGTGCAATTATTTCTTCATTATTGATTATGAGAAAAAAATTAACCTAAATGCAGATGGTGTGGCTGATTTACTAATGGAGCTGAAAATCTTCACACGCGGGCCAAATGTCGGACGACAACGGCCGGTTCAAAAGAAACCGGGCAACAAATGGCCCGTGTGTACTACAGCCGGAAGGGGCACGACTGAAAAAGGTCTGCTGATTGACTCTCGATCAGTGCTCTCAGCCAATGGCTGACCGTGCCCCTGTCAAAACACAACTGAACAGCAGAGGAGATCACTGTACTAACATTTGCTTGTTAGTACAGCGGCTCCTCATGGTCCTTCAGGTTTTTTTTCGTTCAGCCCGCTGGGTTGAGTTGATGAAAAAAACTTGCAATGTGTACTAGGCTTAAATTGTGAATACTTACTTTAGTTATCCAATCACGTGAAAAGAAAATTCCTGTTCACTTTGAATATCCAGTCATGTACAAAAGAATTAAGTAAACAGGAATTTGCTTTTCCTATGACTGGATAATTTAAGTGAATGTTCACACAATTTAATGTGTGAAGATTCTTAACTCCCTTAGTAAATCATACCTTTTGTTTTAGCGTTCTGTTTATCAGTACTGCCTGGAATGTAGGAGGGGAGCGGATCTCTAAAAAACCTTGTGCACAAGAATAGAAATAAGTGCAAACAAAAAAGAATTAAACACAGCTGTTCAGCAGGGACCTCAATTGTGTGGATGGGGGAATCGTGACAGTTTTTTTCATTCAACCCGCTGGTTTGACAAAAAAAGACTCATCTATGAGCTGTCAAGTGCAATAAAACATCTACAACCATGCACAGAAGTCCACATAAAATACACAGTTACAGATATACTATATTATACATCCATATTAAAGTTTAAAAATCCATGTGCATGAGAAGGCAAACTTACAATAAAAACAGTCACGTCCATTTACTTTTAGTATAGTATGTTAGACCAGCCATTGACAGATCGAATTTCAATCTGTCTATGGGCAGGCTGGTTGTACTAAAGTCAATCCATTGATCGACTTCAGTACAATCAGCCTGTTGGGGTTTTCTCGTGCAATCACTGTTGGCAGCTGCAGGCATTGATCATTATATTCTAATGGGAGGGAAACCTCTCGTTTTCAGAATAAAATAGCGCAGCAGGAGGAATTCCCTCATCAACACTTACTCAAGCAAAATTGTATATTGTATGGCTTGCTTTAGTGTCCATATGATCATATATCTGAAACTTTAAATACTAGAAACCAACTTTTTTGGAATGTTTACTTTTGCCTAATAACAAGACAGACGAAAAAGATCCCCATATAGGGAGAACAAACCCTTCATATAATATGAAACATCATACTTAATTACATAATTTTTCTTAATTGAACTTAGAAAAAAGCAGAATATAGAGAAAACAGTTATAAAAAATATGAAATGCCGTAACTCTTCCACATTAGGAGATATGATAGCAAGGTCCAGAAGTTTAGGCCAACCACTATTTCTTTTTATGAGTAGTTCTTAAATATAAGCTCAGCACCACATAAATTAAATATACTAATTGTTGTGTAAAAGTACAAAAAATTTTAAAAAAATCTGAAAATTGGCAGGATGAAGCTTATGTCTGGAAAAAAAGACCTCATATTTAATCTTCCCTCATGCAGAACACACCAAATATTTAAAAGCATTTTGAAGCGATCACGCTTTCAGACCTCTTCCTAAAGAGATTGTATATTATATGTTTGGAACTTTACCAGTTATACAGGAAGCTTATATATAATTAGAATTTAGAAGCTTATCCCACCTGTAATCTAAAATTAATTTACAGATGTACCTGTAATCCTAGCATTTAATGAATTCAAATATAGGATTTTCTTTTATTTGTCTGGAGAAAAGTGGAAAACCTCCCTTTTTTGTCATTCTGCTACTGATTAACAGGGTCTCTTTCCCAGAACCACCAAAGAACTGCTGTGTTAACAGTGGTGCCAAGCAGTATTGATGTATTACTGCTCAAATCTGCTTGGTTTTCCCTGGCCACCATCGAAAATATTTAGCTTTTTATGGATTTGTAAGGTTTAACTGTGCCTGAATGACATTATTCACACTGGACACCGAGTTTCCAAGCCAGGGCGGTGTGATTCAAAGAACACCAAGCAATGTTGCTGAGCAGTCAGAGCTGTTTGGAAGTGTTGCATAGGGAGATCAGTAGCTGGGCCAAGTGGCAAGTTTAGAGAGTTTTTTTTACTGTCTGAAAACAGAAAGCCTAATTATTACAATTTGAAAGCTAATGTATTACATAAAGTGTTTCTTCATTCTACTCACTGGTGGCTGTATTATCAAATCGGTATAATCCTGCATAGATGCTAAAGCAAGACTTTGCAGCTGCTCAGTCATTAATGTAGCAGTACAATTGAAAAAAGATTCCATTCTCTTGCTGTTACTGGGAATTTGCTTTTTCTTGTTTCCTTGGTAATAGATGTTTTGAATTTCTGCAATCCATCTGTAAAAAAAAATAAATTTTAACATTAACACATTGCATTCAGAATAAGAAAAATACAGCCCCACACTGCAAACACCATTAGTGTTAATGGTGCCCTATTAAAAAAGAATCTCAGAGATGCAGTTTACATCCAGGTACAATGAATGCTTAACCTCCTTGGCGGTATTCCTGAGTGTAGCTCAGGGTGAAATTTCAGTACCATTAGCAGTAACCCTGAGCCACACTCGGGATTGCATCGCTGGATCCTGGAAGAGGTTACTTACCTTGTCCCTGGATCCTGCGATGTACTCCCACTTGTACAGCGGCCGGATCCTCTGCCCAATCCTCTGTGTGTTTCGGCTTCCCTTCCCTGCGAGCGTCGCAACGCAGGGGGGTGGAACCGGCAGCAGATTCAAAAAGTGTAAATTACAACACACACAATACATATAGTAGTTTTATTGGATTACATTACTGTATAAAATAAATTGACCTCGGTTTGCCCCCCAGTGCTTTGTCCAGTGCCTTTGCCTGCAGTTTTACTGTACTTTCTGCCTGGAAACCGCCATTGAGGATGGCATCAAAAAAGAGCGCCTCTACCTCAAAAGCGGTTTATGACATGCTGGAAAGCAGCGATAGAGATACAGAATCACTTGCAGAATTGAGCGATAGCGATTTGTGGGGAAGTTTGTCATCAGACACAGAAAGTGATTTCAGCGACGATCCTGTGACTGACCTCAGTAATATGCGTACTTGGTGCTCTATTGACTGCAGTACGGATCATGCAGCACCCCCAAGATTCTCATTTACTGGAGCACCTGGTATCAAAGTGGATGTTGAAGATGACAACCCCTGGGCATACCTCTAACTATTTTTGACCGATGAGATTATTGAAAAAATTGTTACGGAGACAAACGGGTACCAGGAGCAACAAGCTGCTATGCATCAGAGGTTTTCATAGAGCAGAAAGTGGGAACCAGTGACAAAAGAGGACATTTGAATATTTCTGGGCCTAATAATTCTTCAGGGAGTGGTGGGGAAACCCCTGCAGAAGTGGTATTGGACAACCATTAAATTACTAGCCACTCCATTCTTTGGCACGGTAATGTCGGAGTACAAATTTTCCCTGATAATGAAGTATTTGCACTTTGAAAATAATGAAGAATTTGACGAAACTACTCATCCAGCACCAAAAAACAGGAAGATTTGGGAGGTATATCAAATGATTCCGAAAAATTTCCAACAGAGCTTTGTGCCAGATAGAGATATCAGCATAGACGAAAGTCTAATGGCCTACAAGGGAAGGCTCAGCTGGATACAATATATGGCATCAAAGAGAGCACGATTTGGCATCAAATCCTTCATGCTATGTGAATCGAGCACTGGTTACATTTGGAATTCTGTCCTATACACTGAGAAAGGAACCAAATTCAACCAAAAATACAGTAATTATGGAATGGCAACATCTTCAGTTCTTTCATTGATTGAGCCATTGCTAAATCAGGGCTATTGTGTAGCTACAGACAATTTTTACACGTCTCCTGAACTCTATGAGTTCCTTCTACAGAACAAAACGGATGCCTGTGGAACCGTTAGGGCTAACCGGCATGACATGCCGCTAATCTTTGGCAATAAGAAGCTCAAGACTGGAGAAATGGTTGCCTGGCAGAAAGGCAAAAATGATGGCACTGCGATGGCGTGACAAAAAAGATGTGTGCCTAATGAGTACAATTCATAACACCTCTACTGTCGTGGTACACACAAAAGGTGGGAAAGACATCATGAAACCACAAGTGGTGATAGACTACAACAACACCATGGGAGGTGTTGACAGAGCCGACCAGGCAATGACATTTTATCCAGCAATGAGAAAACAACAAAAAAGTATTACAAGAAGATCTTCAGGCATCTTCTTGTGGAATGCCTTCATTCTACTAAAAAAAAAGTGACAAGCCTGTGGTTCATGCTGACTTTGTTTGGAAAGTTGCCAAACTGATCTTTCTGAACCACCAAAAACCAACGGCTGTAAATACAGGTGGACGTCGTGCTGCTGGTGTTATCAACCCAGAAAGCCTCACTGGTCGTCACTTCATGGACCACATCCCACCAACTAAAAAAAAGTCAGCACCCACAAGGATGTGCGTGGTTTGTTGCTCAAAGGGTGATGACACTGGAAGGAAAATCTGAAAGGAAACCAGGTTCTATTGTCCTGATTGTGACGTCGGACTTTGTGCAGTCTCATGTTTCAAAATTTACCATACCCGGGATGTTTAATGAAGCAATATGACTAGTAATGTTGCACCCTTGTTTGGCTCTTAAAAATTTCAGTGTTTTTGATTTGATTATATTATTGAATAAAATGTATTATTATTATATTATCATTTGTTATTATTTATAGTTATTTATTATATTATAATTTATGATTTTGTGTTTCAAACTTTATCATACCCGGGATGTCTACTAGACTCTGGTTTGGACAGATTTAAGTGAGTTATTCCTAAGAATTACAGGCCTACAATATAAAACTTCCATGCAAAATAATTGTACCGCTTTCAGCATCAAAAATCTGACATAATCATACCGCCAGGGAGGTTAAAGAAGAATCCAAGTATAGATATTTTTCCACAGTTACATTTGCATGTAACTATGCATATACCATATCTGACATAATCATACCGCCAGGGAGGTTAAAGAAGAATCCAAGTATAGATATTTTTCCACAGTTACATTTGCATGTAACTATGCATATACCATATCTGTGGGATGCCTCTAAAGCCAGAAATCACTGTAGTAGGTATTGCTACTACAATGATCGCCATTAGCTTCCGGGCGCCATACTCAGTGGCTGCCCTGCTGCATAGTGAACAAAGATCACTTTGCATTTTCTCAATGAATGCAAAGCATTCTCAAATTGTAAACATCACAGAATTAATATGTTCATTATAAAGAGTAGCAATAGTTTTACTGTATTTACATTTTTTATAAGCAGCACAGTTATTTACATGGAATCTGAAATGTTTCTATTTATGGTATTTCTTTTGTAACTCTTAACTATTTAAATGTAATAACTGGATTTTTGTACTCAACACAAAATCCTTTAAGGAGAGTTACATGATTTGGAGACAAATGGGTTGCACTGCTACCTACAGGTGGATTCAGACACTGGAATGCAGTGGAGAGCCTGGTATAACCTCTCCCACTCCAAGCATGCCTTAGTTTTGTAACAAGCAGTGGTAAAAGCAGGAATATATATACAGAGAGGTGGGGCCTGTGTTCTTCACCAAATACCAGATGGGTATACAGAGGAAGCTACACGAGAGACACCCTGTACAAAGCTACTGTATATATCAAAGCATGGGAGAGTAGCAGTCTCTGGAATAAGATTGCAGACACTTAGGACCGACCCTTGATAGTACTCAGAACAAGTGTCAATCAAAGCCTAATTGCAAAAAAGTCAGGATTTGCCCCAAAAAGTATTTCCTGGGGTAAACATGCTCTCCCACAGCAAGCAAAGTATGCCATCCATATGCAATGGTAGATGTTGCAGGAAGTGGACCTCCTGGCTTTTAACATCATGGGGATCACCGAGCCAGAGAGGCCCCTGTTCTTTAACACCTGGACTTCGACGACCATGCTGTTAAAGCCTGTGACTGTAAAGCAGGGTGGCAAACTGGTCCATGGGACAGATCAGTCAATCTGGAAAAGGCCACTGAGGGTCTGCCAGGAGTCTTTTTTTTTTATGCAAATTTTTTTTTTAATGTCAAAAGGTAATGAGTGACAGTACAGTAAAATTAAAAAAAAAAGTATGCGGATCCATCAAAACACTATTGTACATAATGTATTCATATGTAAAAACAAGGACTGTTACCTGTTAATTAGCACATATATAGGGTTTTTGTACACAAACATAAAACAAAAAACTAACAAAGCCACCGGAGCTTGTTAATGGACATCTGCACAGAATGTCAAATTATCTACACTGGTTGTAGAAAACATAAATAAGGAAAGTCCCAAGCTCAGGTAAATAACATTAAAATTCTTGGTGGGTTTAGAATAGTAACAATCTATCCAGCATTAACTGTGAAGGAGCTAGACTCGGATTATCAAGCCACATCTGCCAAACGAGGTTGAACTTTTTGACCACATTATGATGGCGATAAGCCAGTTGTTCTCTAAAAAGAATCTGCCAGGAGTCTAATCAGGTCAGAGTATAACATCAGCTTGGGTCCTTCTACAGCTATAAGGATTACCAGAATACCCTTTAAATTGATTCTGCAGAGCAAACAAGGCAGGAGTTTTTGGAAAGGAGAGGCAAAGATCAGGTTGTACTGATGCCACAGACCCCCCAGAACCTCTACTGTTTCGCCAGAGGATCTCTACACCTCAATACAAACCTGTCCAATTTGTTGTTGAATCTGGAAGCCAGGAGGTCGACATCTGGTGTGCCGCACCTGTACTACAGGTTCTGAAACACTTCTGTGTGTAGACACTATTCCCCCAGGTCCAGGTATAGCCAGCTGAAGTAGTCTGCCTACAAATTGTCCACACCTAGAATGTGAACAGCGGGTAAGTCTGAAGCATGAAGTTCTGCCCAGGATAGGATCCTTTCTGCTTTTTCTGCTGCGGCAAGACTTATACTTCCTCTGGGATGGTTGATGTATGTCACTGCTGTGGCTTTGTTCAGCTGGATGCTAATTGGAAGACCCTCCGGTTGGGATGTCCAGCAGTGTAGAGAAATTCAACTCACTCAAAGCTACATAATGTTAATTAGTAGTTGGGATTCCTCTCGAGTACAAATTCTTTGCACCAACAAGGTGTCTAGGACTCCTCCCAAGGCTGGCGTCCATTGTAATGATCTTCCAAGAGACTGGAAGGAAGGATTTCACCAGCTCCTAAGCTGAATTTCTGAGCCACCAGGCTAAAGACAACCTGGTCCTTGGTGTCACACGAATATGTTTGGAGGAATTGAAGGGGTCTGGAATGGATATTGGCAACAAGACAGCTTCAAAAAAGGCTACCTTCAGCCCCAAAACTCCTATGTGGAAACAGAGTCAATCAACCCTTGAAATGAACAGTCTGAGACTAAGATCAGAGAATTTGAAGTTTTCTACAGACTTCTGAATGTTTAAAATCCAAGGGAACCTTTTCAAGGTCTGAACTGATGGAAACACATTGCTAGTCAGGACCTGTGCCAACTGTTCCTTTAAAAGGAGGCTGCCCTAATATCCCACAATGGGGATGCCCTGGGAGTATAAAAAGGTAAGAACGTGGATTAAAAACTTGGTGTAAACTCATGGTGTCAAAGATAGAACAAATGCCATGTCCACAAACTGGAAGTGCTGAGGACTCACAGCAAAGAAAAAGAGTCGCTGATGTACTGGAAAAATAGGGACATGCCAGTACACATACTTGATATTCACAGAGGTCATAAAGTCTCCTTGATAAATGGAGTCAAGAAAGACCTGGTTGACTCTGTACAGATTTTTTGGACCAAATGAAGATATTCAGGGCTTTAAGACCAATGCCCTTTTGGCTTTGAAACTGTGAAACAGTTGGAAAAAATCACTGAAAGGATCCCTGAACTGGGGTCATAAACCCCTTACTTCATGCTCTACATAGAGGTCTGCTAATCTTAGCAGTGACACAGAAAGTCTGAAAGACATGAAGTACGAACGTGGTTGGAAGTGGAACTCTAGTTTGTGGCCTGTTGAAACCACTTCCCATACCCAAGCATTTGCTGTCTGTCAAGGTGTCCTCAAACACAGATGCCCCCCTATTTCAAAAAGTGGTGGTGCCCTTCATGCCAAAGAGGATTTGTCTGGGGAATTTATTGCATTTAAGGCATGGTGGAATGGTTGCTATGCTTGGGTTTGACCTTTTCCTGGTCTGAGTGAATCTTACCAGTTTGAGTCCTAGGCACCATCTTTCAAACAAAGAGTTCTCTGCATGTTAACTGATAGGAGACTCATACAGGAAATAAGACGGGAAACATACACTAACTCATCTACACAGCAATGTAGGGTTATTGAAATAAATAAAAAAGTGCTGCACATAAGGGATTGGTGTGGGGGTAAGCTGGATGTCTTTTAATGAGTTTATCCGATCTCCTAATCAAGGGCCTGCAAGATAATACAAGGTGTTTTATTAAGGCAGGATATTGTTGGATCAACTGCAGGAATAGCCAATTTCTTTATAAAGGCATCCTCAAAGACATATTATGCTGCAAAATATTTGGTAAGCGTAAACAGTTTATCAAGAGTTTCCAAGTCAACATACATAATGTGACTGCTTTGAGCAATCAGAAGTGCTCTGATCTGTCTAGGAAGGCCTGGTAAGTACAGCGAGGCCAGGACCGGGGGGGGGGGGGGGGGTGTAGGCTGTTAATTTTTTCTGAAAAGGCAAACTTGAACATGAACAAACACAGTACACACAGGTCTGGAGAGTACCATAAAAGCAGAGCCCAGGCAGGCCCTGCAATGATCAAGTCTAGCAGAGTCTGGGTAGGGCCTCCAACGGTATTGCTGAGAATATGCCAAACCAGGCAGCTTCATAAAAAGACAAGCTCAAGCAGCATGTAGATAAAGCCTTGATTGAAGAACAAATAAATCTTGAAAAAAATGGCTAGTAAAAGCATCTAAAAACTTTTTTTTAGTACAGAGCCCATCCTCCTAAGGCATGCTGGGAGTGGGAGGGGGTTTGTTTAAACATTGTAAATATATTGTCATTCACTTTTAAAACTCTTGTTCATCTGTACCTGCAAGCCATCTATATTCAGAAAAAAGGAATTTGGAGATTTGGAGGCAGGGCTGGTGCAAGGATTTTTGACACCTTAGGCGAAACCTCATTTTGCTGCCCCCTTCCCTTGACTCTGCCCCTGACATCATCCATTTTTCCCTGCCCATGTATATGGTGGAGGTGGAGGTGGCGGGGTGGAGATTTTTTGCGGCTTCTTGTCACTATTTCTTCAGCCGTGGTCCACAGGCCCGCACCTGCACATCTGGACCCAGCCTGAAGACAAATAGTGGCAACAGCTCGCTTCCTCACACCAGCCTTGGTCCACAGGTGTATAGACAGGCTAGGGTAGTACATGGACAGGCTAGGATAGTATATGGACAGGGTGGTATATAGACAGGGTGGTATATGGACAGGCCAGGGTCGTATACGGACAGGCCAGGGTGGTATATAGCCAGGCTAGGCCCTAGCATAGTGGGGGAGAGAGGGAAAGAATGGAGGAGAGAGGAGGGTGAGGAGGACAAAAAGAGGTGTAAGGAAAAGAGGGGGGAAGGTTAGAGAGATAAAAAGAAAGGGGGAGGCCGGAAGAAGGTGCAGACCACAAAGTGGTGGGAACAGAGAGGGGGGTTGTTCTGGGGATGGAAGTCACTCACCAATTATGTCTCCCCCATTCATTCTGGTGTACCCCCGGCTGTGGAATCTATTGTTTGAAAAGTGCCGCTCAGCTGTTCACAGAACTCCTCTTGCAGCACAGAGCAAATGCATGGCATGCATGTGGATGAAGTGTGGGCAGGGTTGGGCGGGCACAAATGGGAGGGGGGGTATTGCATTGGACAAGCAGCAGAGCGAGGGCGGGATTAGGAGGACAGTAGCGACAGGACACAGCCCGACTCCTGTGTAAGCTGGCTTTCTCCACTCTCACTGTGTGACTATGACAGGATGCCAGAGGCTGTGGAGCGCTGGAGATTGAGGTATAGCTGCTCTCCATCTCCACACTGCCGCAGCTGCCCACAAGGACATCGACCGGCTCATCCTCTGGCTTGTCACCCTGCATCCCGCAATAGAGCACCAACCTTCTCAGTGCGGCGGGGTGTGTAATAGCAGGGAGCGGTGCGGAGTCACTTCGTCAGCAAGGATTTTACCGCCCCTCCTATCCTGCCACCCTAGGCGGCTGCCTGTCCTGCCTAATGGTTACGCCGGCCCTGTTTGGAGGAGGCTGAGAACAACAGAAGGTACTTTTTTGAGTTAAGAATGCATATTTGAAAATCATTTATTTTTACTAACTAATATAATTGAAAAATCCTGACATGTGCAGGGTTGTCCTGATACCAAGTACTTGTACTTGGGCAAATGCTCTGATGCTTAATCTGATACCTGGACAGTGATCGGTGCAGTGCTGGGGAGGAGTTACAACCACCGATCTCCCTATATACATTTCAATAAAGCAGCTGAAGGCCGCTTCTCCTCCTCTCACCCCTCCGGTTTTCAGCCGCTTTATTGAAATGTATATAGGGAGATTGTGATTGTAACTCCTCCCCATAGCTGCACTGATTGTCCCTGACTGTCCCCCATATCCTCCTCCAGTCCCCTTCTGTGCTCCAGTCCCCCTCCGTGTCATTTACTGGCTCCTTCTTTTTCCGAATGCACAGACTCAGTGATCATTCAGAGTCAGTTAATTCATAACTGTCACTGAGCATCATAAACTGTGTTTATGATGCTTCAGTTTATGAATGGAGAGGAGCCGCTATTTCCTGTCCATTCATCTTCAGTGCAGCTGAGGCTGCAGAAAAAGGGACTGGGAAATCTCTGTCCTCAGTCCCTTTCCCTGTCTCAAAAGGGAGATGTCAGGGGTCTCACCAAAGCCACCCCTCAACAGGGCAAAAAAAAAAGAACTGTAATAAATAAATATTGAAAAGGTTAAATTGTAATAAATAAAAAACACACTGACACTGTCCCCCCAAAAAAAGAAAGAATTGTAAAATATATATATTTATATATATCTATATATATATATATATATATAGATATATATATATATCTATATATATATATATATTAGATATATATATACTGTGTATATATATATCTTATATATATATATATCTATATATATATATCTATATATATATATAGATATATATATATATATATCTATATATATATATAGATATATATATATATAGATATATTTATTTATTATTATTATTTCAGGTACTTATATAGCGCCGTCAATTTACGCAGCGCTTTACATATATATATTATACATTCACATCAGTCCCTATACCCTCAAGGAGCTTACAATCTAAGGTCCCTAACTCACATTCATACCTATACTAGGGCCAATTTAGACAGGATCCAATTAACCTACCAGCATGTCTTTGGATATATATATATATATGTGTGTTAAAAATTAAATTGTAAATTTGTAAAAAAAAAAAAAAAAAATGAATAAAAATAAAAACTACTGTCACAGTCTACGCATCATCAGTGCTGCATATTAGTGCCACTGTCACATGACATTTAAAAAAGTATCGGTAATCTATATCGGCGAGTACTTGAAAAATAGTATCGGTACTTGTGCTCGGTCTCAAAAAAAGTGGTATCGGGACAACCCTAGACATGCGTATACAGTAAATAACAACCGACATTGCCTAATGTGTTTATATCAGAAATACAAGTACAGTGAGTTGGGCCCAAAATCCACACAGTCCTTGACGCTTAAAAAGTGATAAGCCATGGTCTGGGGTAATAAGCAATATTCCTTAGCAGAGTACTTCTTTAATCATTTATTCTTCAAGCAATCTCCCAGTTATGTTTGTTAGACTGTTTAACAGCTACTTTGATCATTGAGACAACAGAACATAGGGACCTTTTCTACATTAACCACTTGCCGCCCGCCCTATTACCAAATGACGGCGGCAAAGTGGTTTGATATTCCTGACCGGACGTCATATGTCGTGATCAGGAATATCGAGCCGCTGCGCGCCCCCGGGGGCGCGCATCGCAGCGATCGTTGTTGCAGGGTGTCAGTCTGACACCCTGCAACACCGATCTAGGTAAAGAGTCTCTGACGGAGACTCTTTACCACGTGATCAGCCGTGTCCAATCACGGCTGATCACGATGTAAATAGAAAGAGCCGGTGATCGGCTTTTCCTCACTTGCGTCTGACAGACGTGAGTAGAGGAGAGCCGATCGGCTGCTCTCCTGACAGGGGGGGGTCTGTGCTGATTGTTTATCAGCACAGCCCCCCCCCCCCTCGGATCCCGCCCAGGACCACCAGGGAAGCCGCCCAGGACCACCAGGGAAGCCATCCACACTAGACCACCAGGTATGCCCCTAGACCCCCAGGGAAATGCCAATCTGTGCCCAAGCAGCTGCCAATCTGTGCCCAGGCAGCTGCCAATCAGTGCCCACTCCAATGCCTACCACTGCCAGTGCCACCAGGGATGCCCATCAGTGCCTCATATCAGTGCCCATCAGTGCCACGTATCAGTGCCCATTAGTGTCCAGCAGTGCCGCCTATCAGTGCCCATCAGTGCCCAGCAGTGCCACCTATCAGTGCCGCCTATCAGTGCCACCCTATCAGTGCCCAGCAGTGCCGCCTTTCAGTGCCCATCAGTGTCGCCTATCAGTGCCCATCAGTGCCAACCAGTGCCACCCATAAGTGCCCATCAGTGCCGCCTATCAATGCCCATTAGTGCTGCATATCAGTGCCACCCATCAATGCCGCCTACCAGTGCCACATATCAGTGCCCATCGTCAGTGCCCATCGTCAGTGTCCGTCAGTGCCCACTCATTGGTGCCACCTCATCGGTGCCGCCGTATCAGTGCCGGTCAGTGCCGCCTTATCAGTGCCCATCAGTGAAAGAGAAAACTTACTTATTAACAAATTTTTTTAACAGAAACAAAAGCAAAACTTTTATTTTTTCAAAATTTTCGGTCTTTTTTTATTTGTTTAGCAAAAAATAAAAACTGCAGAGGTGATCAAATACCACCAAAAGAAAGCTCTATTTGTGGGAACAAAATGATAAAAATTTAGTTTGGGTACAGTGTAGCATGACCACGCAATTGTCATCCAAACTGCGACAGTGCTTAAAGCTGAAAATTGGTCTGGGCAGGAAGGTGTCTAAGTGCCCTGTATTGAAGTGGTTAAGGAAGGGGTCAAATGGTTTGTATTTACTGATGTAAAAAAAAAACATATAAAAATAACAGTGAATTACCTTTTATTTTTAGTCCTCAAAGTGTTGAAAAGATTTAGTGATGCAAAGATATGAAAAGAGATTTCAGTAATGCAGAGATTTGTGCATAGGCAAGCGATCTGGCAGTTTGGGCTTTTGATATTTTTTTGCATTTTCCTTTTGAATAAATCTGCGAGTGAACCAAAGGCCCCTTTTACACATACAGACCGTTCTCGTCTGTTTTTCATTAATCCGGATGAAAAAGGAACATCAATGCATTCCTATGGAAGACCAGTTGTAAATGGATGATAATCCATTTAAATCCATTTTCAGCCGCTTCCGTGAACATCAAGCCCTATTTTTCATCCATTAAAAAAACAGAACGCAGGATAAACGGATGCAAATGGACAAGCAGTCCGTTGTTGCATCCATTTTTGCATTGGCTGTTAGGAGCAACCAGTCACTGGGGGGGGGTTGGGGTGGAGAAAAGGCAGGAGAGGAGAAAAGCAGTATACAGAGTGAGGGGGCAGTCTGCACAGACAGGCTCCCTCACTTGCCGACGCTGACTGTCACTGTCAGCTTTTAAATGTAATTGTCAGCTCTTTTTTTTCTGTACTTCATAGCGCTGAGAAGGAGCTGTCGTTCGGGCCCGCCACTAAATTAAACAAAGGGGCGGGGTCAATGGGTGATGTCAGTGTGTGACCTCGCCCCTTTGTTTAATTTAGTGACGGGCCCAAATGACAGCTCCTTCTCGGCGCTATGAAATATAGAAAAAAAAAAAAAGCAGACAATTACATTTAAAAGCCAACAGTGACAGTCAGCGATGGCAAGTGAGGTTGCCTGTCTGTACAGACTGCCCCCTCACTGTGTATACTGCTCTTCACCTGTCTTCTCCTTGCACACACTGCCCCCCCTTCCAAAGAGGACCTTTCACACATCTGCTATCATATAGGGGACTATTGGTCCCCTATGTCATAGCAATAAAATCATAAGTAAAAAAAACACATTAAAAGTAAAAAAAAAAACAAAAAAATTTGAGCCTCCCCATCCTCACATTCACAGGCATACTAGAGCTGCACGATTAATTGTTAAAAAATGGCGATTCAACCCCCCTCTTGCTCTTAACTGGAATTTCCCCGGTTCTATGTAAACAGTGCAGAGCCAGAGCTGTCAAAAAAAAAAGAAGACATTTCTCAGCACAGAGAGATAGAAAAGAGATAAAATGTATTGGTTCTTTTAGATCAAAGGAATAAACTTCAGTCTGTAAATTAGGTCAGTTTAACCACTTAGGCCCCTTTCACACTGGGGCGGTGGGGGGCGTCGGCGGTACAACAGCGCTATTTTTAGTGCTGCTGTACCGTCGTTCTTGTAGCGGTATTCGGCCGCTAGCGGTTCGGTTTTATCCCCCACTGGCGGCCGAAAAAGGGTTAAATCCGCTCGTACAGCGCGGCTATAGCTGCGGTATTACCGCGGTATAGCCGCGCTGTCCCATTGATTTCAATGGGCAGGAGTGGTTTAGGAGCGGTGAATACACCGCTCCTTCCCCGCTCCAAAGAAGCGGCTCGCAGGACTTTTTTTACCGTCCTGCGAGCGCACCGCTTCAGTGTGAAAGCCCTCGGGCTTTCACACTGAACAAACAGCGGAGGCTGTTTAGGGGCGGTTTTCAGGCGGTATTTTTTGCGCAATACCGCCTGAAAACCGCTCCAGTGTGAAAGGGGCCGAAAAGACTAAACCTTTTTCTGACACTTGTTGCTTACAAGTTCAAATCAGTATTTCTTGCTAGAAAATGAATCCCCAAACATTATATATATATATATATTTTTTAGCAGAGACCCTACAGAATAAAACGGCGATCATTGCAATATTTTATGTCACACAGTATTTGCGCAGTATTTGCACAGTAAAGTTAGCCCAATTTTTTTGTATAATGTGAAAGATGATGTTACGCAGCGAGAATCATGATTTTTATTCTAAGCAAAAAAATCTTGATTCTCATTTTATCCAGAATCGTGGCAGCTCTAATATAAAACAAAAATTTGAAAGTGGTTAGGTGAATGTAAAGAACTGATGAAAAACTGATGTAAACTCATGTAAACTGATCCATTTTTTCTTTGAAAAAACGTGACTGAACTGATGAAACAAACTGAAGGCATGTGTGAAAGGGGCCTAAATCAGCCTGGTTTATCACATACTGTATATAAGTTTATGTATAGCCAAAAGCATTTTGTTTTAGTTTTGGATAGAGTAGGAATGGATGAAATCCCCTGCCATTTCTTTTTTTTTTCTGCCTGTGTCCCACTGGGGAGATTCTGCTTCACTTCTGCTCCCAGAGGCGCAACAGAGAAAAATTATCTCTACAAAGTGAGTGGAATTCCCTTCTCAGAAGAGAAGATGTGCCTTCATTGGGGTAAAATATTTTCTGACAATATTCACAAATACAAAAAGAGAGGGTGACTCTACCTAATAGAAGCACAAACATCAATAAAAACCCCACAGGGGTTCTAATCCTTTCCTCTAATCCTTTCCTACTCTATCCCAAAAAAAAAAGGGAAAAATTTTATACATTTTAAAGTGGAAGTCCATGCAAAAACTAAAATCCCTGCATCTATAGACACCAGGGATCTAACACTAACCTGTCTATCCCTGTAAAGAAAAAATTAGCATACATACCTTTTTGGAAGCTGATCTAACCCGCCCTGACCGGATCCCACGCTGAGCTGACAGCCGTGGCTTCACTGAAGAGGCGGGTGCAGAGGAGACAGAGGACAACAGAAGCCCCATAGTAACTCTATGGGTGACGTCACTTCCCATTCATTTCACAGCCGTTGTCAGTCGTGTCCTCTGCAGAGCTTCCGCCGCTGGAGATTGGGTCAGAGTGGGTCAGATCGGCTTCCAAAAAGGTATGTATACTCATCTTTTCTTTACAGGGATAGAGAGGTTAGTGTTAGATCCCTGGTGTCTATAGATGCAGGGATTTTAGATTTTCGGACTTCCACTTTAATACATTTTGATTTAACCAATAACACGTTTTCCCGCCTCACTTACTTTTTAAGTAGAATGTCTTTGGCGGCATCAATGTTTCTCATTACAAGGTTTTGGAAAATTGAAAGCTCCATTGACTCTTGCCGACTGTGGAATTCATCAGTATCAATAAGTCGCAATTGCCTTTAGGAAAAAATAAAAACAGGAACTTTAAAAGCTGTTCATGTGTAAGTATAGTCAAAGATATCATTTTTCAATCTTTGCTTGCATGAACAAAAACTACGGCAGAATATCATCTTCTAGTAGTCAGTCATACTGGCAAAGACATCTTAAATAACTAGAGTATACAGCAACCTCCGATTAGGAGCACTTGAAAAAATATCATTATAATTGCATTGATATCAGGTTACCAGGTGCTATCCTGCTAAACCATATCCCGCGAGAAAGTCAGAATTCTTACTATTCCTGACACTTGATGTCATATTTTAGTTAAATATAAGCTAATAAGAGTAAATTCACGTCTTGTACAAGATGCTAATTTCAGCAGAAACTTTCAAATTTTCTGATATAAACAGCGCGGATGACTTTGTTTTTCACTGCCATGGAACAAGTACAGAGTTAACCACTTAAGCCCCGGACCATTTTGCTGGCCAAAGACCAGAGCACTTTTTGCGATTCAGCACTGCATCGCTTTAACTGACAATTGCGCGGTCGTGCGACGTGGCTCCCAAACAAAACTAACGTCCTTTTTTCCCCACAAATAGAGCTTTCTTTTGATGGTATTTGATCACCTCTGCGTTTTGTATTTTTTGCTCTATAAACAAAAAAATACTAACAATTTTGAAAAAAACGCATTATTTTTTACTTTTTGCTATAATAAATATCCCCAAAAAATATCTAAAACATTTTTTTCCCTTAGTTTAGGCCAATACGTATTCTTCTACATATTTTTGGTTAAAAAAAACGCAATAAGCGTTTATTGATTGGTTTGCGCAAAAGTTATAGCGTCTACAAAATAGGGGATATTTTTATGGCATTTTTATTATTTTTTTTTTTTTTTTTACTAGTAATGGCGGCGATTAGCGATTTTTATCGTGACTGCAACATTATGGCAGACAGATCGGACACTTTTGGCACTATTTTGGGACCATTCACATTTATACAGCGATCAGTGCGATTAATAATGCATTGATTACTGTGTAAATGTGACAGGCAGTGAAGGGGTTAACCACTAGGTGGCGCTGTATGGGTTAAGTGTGTCCTAGGGAGTGATTCTAACTGTGAGGAGGAGGGGCTATGTATGACACAACACTGATCACCAATCCGGATTACAGGGAGCTGTGATCAGTGTCACTAGGCAGAACGGGGAGATGCTTGTTTACATCAGCATTTCCCCGTTCTTCCTCTCCGTGAGACAATCACGGGTATCCCCACGGACATCGAGTCTGCGGGACCCGCGATCACACTCACGGAGCCCGCAGCAGGCGCGTGCCGCTGGCGGCGCACACGCGATAACACGGCGGCAAATGTAAAGGGGCGTACCTGTACGCCTATTTGCCTGTCCGTGCCACTGTGTCGATGTATATGTACATGCGGCGGTCGGCAAGTGGTTAAAGCAGTATTATATTCAAAAACAAAAATCGAATATATTGCAGCTTACTAATCTTTAAAGTCATTTTTTCAACTTTCCATCTATTAAATCTTCTGCTCTTGTTGTTTTAACTTTGGACAATAAAACATTTTTTTTCTGCTAGTACAGTAAATCCCTTATACAGCCCACTTCCTGTTTCTTGTCTGGTCACTAGCCAAGGCTGAGGACATCATGCACAGCTCTCTCTCTCTCACTCTCATGAGAGTTTGCCAGGAAGGTAGGGGGGATGAGTCAAAAGTGCACCAATGAGAGCTGCAGAGCTGGAGGTGTGTCTCTGTGTGTCTGTTGCCACAGTTAAAAATGGCTGCAGCCAGACTTAGTGGAGGGAGATTTCTGCAGCATATTTGGCAAATACAGAATTATTTACAGTACAGTATATATAAAGTAACATGCAAAGTGGTTGGAGGGAAGCTTCAGAATGACAAAGATGTTTTTATTACAAAAATATGTGACAAGACTACAGTTCCTCTTTAAATGTGGTGGCTGCGTTCATTTTATTTTCTATCCTTTTTTCCTTTATTTTCACGTGGCCAATAACACACTTCCTGTTATAGAGTGTCTCCACTCTAGATGGAGGAGCAATGAAGACACCTTTGGACAAGAGCCTTTAGGGAACCGGTAATGTTAAGATTTAGTGCAACAACATATACTGTATATAGATTTAATTGCACTTGACTGGCAAAGTAAAGCTGAACTCCTGCTTACACTTTTTAAACAGTTACAGCAGTAGTTTTTTTTTTCTTTTGGGGTAAATGTTTTAAACAAATTAGGGATATCTGACCATTTTAAAACCCCTGTCTGTGTTAATTAGTTAGTCTCAACAAACTAACTGCCACTATTGCTGGACAGCTTGATCTGTTAAAGGAGGTGAAAAATAAATTAATCACTTACAGGCTGGAGCAACAGGTGAATAAAAAGGGAAAAATCATTAGAAGAGGAAACGAGTGCAGCCTGCACATCTGCGAATTGGTAAGCTGCAATATAATGCATTGTGTAAGATAGGTGTACATGCAATATACAGAGAATTTCACCTGTTACTTAGGATATAAAATCTTACAAACATATACTCTTACGTACCCAAATGATGAATGCCATAAATCTAAAACAGCTGCCATTGCTGGGTTTACAGCATTCAGATTCTCCTTTATGAAGTTGTAATTGGCCAGAAATGACTTTTTCCAAGGTTTTGGCACTACTTCCAATCTATAATTAAGAAAATAATAATATTTAGACAATGCAACTTTATATAACTTCCTACTTATGCTTACACATATATATTCAATGCAACGTCAGTTTAACCATAATCCAAAAGCTAACCCACTTCTGTTAGTAATACTGTCATGCATTACAAATATGACAAATACACTCAGGTTTTTTTTTCTAAAGGAGTAGTGGGAAAGTGGATGTTTACTTTGCAAAATGTATGTTTATTCTGCAAAGTGGATGTTAGGTAATAAAGTAAAGCCATGTTGACTTTCAATACCCAAGCTTGTGCAAGTAACATTTTTTTTATAAATAATAGATTAAAAAAATTAAACATGGCTTCAGGTTTTTTGATAAAACAATTTAACTGAAATGTGTCTCATAGACCAAGGAGTTACATAAAAGTAATATGGTAACAAAATACATGAACAAATGGTAAGAGACAAAAGTTAGCATGTCATGCAGGAAGTCAGCTATACAGTTATATCTTGTATCATGCTTAAAAATAAAGCTAGTATACATGCATGTACAGTTGTGCTCATAAGTTTACATACCCTGGCAGAATTTATGATTTCTTGGCCATTTTTCAGAGAATATAAATGATAACACAAAAGCCTTTCTTTCACTCATGGTTAGTGTTTGGCTGAAGCCATTTATTATCAATCAACTGTGTTTACTCTTTTTAAATCATAATGGCAACAGAAACTACCCTAATGACCCTGATCAAAAGTTTACACGCCCCAGTTCTTAATACCGCATATTGCCCTCTTTAACATCAATGACAGCTTGAAGTCTTTTGTGGTATTTGTGAATGAGACTCTTTATCTTCTCAGATGGTAAAGCTGCCCATTCCTCTTGGCAAAAAGTCTCCAGTTCCTGTAAATTCTTGGGCTGTCTTGCATGAACCGCATGTTTGAGATCTCCCCAGAGTGGCTCAATGATATTGAGGTCAGGAGACTGAGATGGCCACTCCAGAACCTTCACGTTATTCTTCTGTAGCCAGTGACAGGTCGACTTGGCCTCGTCTTTTGGATCATTGTCATATTGGAATGTCCAAGTACATCGCATGCGCAGCTTCCTGGCTGATGAATGCAAATGTTCCTCCAGTATTTTTTGATAACATACTGCATTCATCTTCCCATCAATTTTGACCAAATTTCCTGTGCCTTTGTAGCTTACACATCCCAAAACATCTGCGATCCACCTCAATGTTTCACAGTAGGAATGGTGTACCTCTCATCATAGGCCTTGTTGACTCCTCTCCAAATGAAGCGTTGGTTGTGGCCAAAAAACTCAATATTGGTCTCATCACTCCAAATGACTTTGTGCCAGAAGGTTTGAGGCTTGTCTCTGTGCTGTTTGGCATATTGTAAGTGGGATACTTTCTGGCATTTGCGTAGTAATGACTATCTTTTGGCAACTCGACCATGCAGTCCATCTTTCTTCAAGTGCCTCCTTATTGTGCATCTTGAAACAGCCACACCACATTTTCAGAGAGTCCTGTATTTCACTTGAAGTTATTTGTGGGTTTTTCTTTGCATCCCAAACAATTTTTCTGGCAGTTGTGGCTGAAATTTTAGTTGGTCTACCTGACCGTGGTTTAGTTTCAACAGAACCCCTCAGTTTCCACTTCTTGATTAGAGCTTGAACACTGCTGACTGGCATTCTCAATTCCTTGAATATCTTTTTATATCCCTTTCCTGTTTTATACAGTTCAACTACATTTTCCCACATATCCTTTGGCAATTATTTTGCTTTTCCCATGACTCAGAATCCAGAAACATCAGTGCAGCACTGGATGAAAGATGCAAGGGTCTGTCAGGAGTCCAGAAACTCTTTGACCTTTTATACACACACACTAATTACAAGCAAACAGATCACCCCTTTGTGTCAACTTGTGTGCATGTTATCAGGCAAAAATCACCAGGGTATGTAAACTTTTGATCAGGGTCATTTGGGTAGTTTCTGTTGTGATTATGATTTAAAAAGAGTAAACACAGTTGATTAATAATAAATGGCTTCAGCCAAAGACTAACCACGAGTGAAAAAAATTTTTTTGTGTTATTCATATTCCCTGAAAAATGGCCAATAAATCATAAATTCTGCCAGGGTATGTAAATGTATGAGCACAACTGTAGATAGTTGTGAGATAGTAAAACTTTGTCTAGCAATATACATAAAAAGTCAAAACTATAAACCATTACAACTGGTC
Source organism: Aquarana catesbeiana (assembly GCF_042186555.1). Taxonomy (NCBI): domain Eukaryota; kingdom Metazoa; phylum Chordata; class Amphibia; order Anura; family Ranidae; genus Aquarana; species Aquarana catesbeiana. Next base: position 243,511,439 of record NC_133329.1, read on the forward strand.
TGCTGTTTTTATCCAAAACCAGAGATGGGAAGGAGATAGGCGAGGGCCTCACCTTATTTACTAAGCTTAGTGTACATTCACTTTGCTAATTTAACAGTTTCTACTCGTTTAGTAAAGTAGGTGCAAAATGTAGGTCTGTCTTTCTGATCTTTCCTTTACTATCTTGTATTTTACTTACCAGGCATACAGTATAATGTATGATGTAAAAAGGTACCCCGCGCTGCCTAAACTGTTGGTAGCAGCTAACACAACAAACAAAGATAATTTTGTTAAAATAACAGAAGTGTATAAGTGTAGCGCTTAAATGTTTGGGTTGGTTAACACCAACTATTAACATTGAAAAGTGAATCACAAAATATCAGTGAATCAAATTATATTACAAACCATAATATCTATTGAAACAAACGGGAAATCACCCAAATAACAGATATGACATGTGCCTTGTGAATAAATAAAAATTAAAAATTTTAGAACTTGTCTCCTCTCTCCGGCTGTCAGAGTGAGCTGTAGACTAGCTGCAGACAGAGGGGCTGGAGGAGAGATTGGCAGCCCCAGACAAGGAGCCTTGTGTGCGCAGACACACTGCAGGGGAAGATCAACTTTTTATAAAGTTTCATGACGCCCTGGGTTCCAACCGCAGAGAATCCCCAAGATTCCATCCTGGATATAAGTCCGTTTGACTCACAGAATGTATGTTCTTTTGAGTTCAAACTATCTGGTAAGCTTACATCTGCCTTGGTGGGGGCTTCATTGCACTGGTGCTTTCAGCTTTTATTCTATTTTGACGCCAATGCAGTGAAAAGGATCTTTACTTTCTTCACTACACACTGTGGACTTTACAGAATTTTTCACAGACTTTCTCTATATATGACTTCTTTCCATTTCATTTTTTAGGCACATGTCATATGTGGTATTTTTTGCATTTAATTTTTATTTATTCACAAGGCACATGTCATATGTGGTATTTGGGTGATTTTATTTCAATAGATATTATGGTTTGTAGATATAATTTGATTCACTGATATTTTGTGATTCACTTTTCAATGTTAATAGTTTGTGTCAACCAACCCAAACATTTAAACGCTACACCTATACACTTCCAATACAGTATAATGTAAGTATGCAGCTATTAAAGTAAAAAAAAAAAAATCTTAACACCTATCCTGTATGTCTGTTCTTTGTGAGTAATTCGACAAGCAGTGATGCTAGGAAAAATATTATTACTGAGCTGCTAGTAGCGAGAGTGGATATAAGCCATATTTAGAGCGGCCACAGTCTCATTTATTCATACTTCATACTTAATAACGATCTTCCATAATGCATTGATTGATGCTAGGAAAAATATTATTACTGAGCTGCTAGTAGCGAGAGTGGATATAAGCCATATTTAGAGCGGCCACAGTCTCATTTATTCATACTTCATACTTAATAACGATCTTCCATAATGCATTGATTGAGAGGCACCGCCTAATTTAGGGTCCCTGTGGCCTTTTAAAATGGTGATAAGGTTTACTCTCTGTCCAGATCGTGATTGTCAAGGTTTCTTGACCATGTTGTTAATTTTGAGATAAGAGGTGGAGGTATTTATCATTTTTAAAACTTTTTAATCAATATTTGCATTTTGTGATTTTATTATTGATTTTCAATAAAGGAAAAACTAAGACTACATTGCTTGGATCTCTACAGTACCTTCTTCTGGGGGTTCTTTACCTGGATTCATTATCTTGTAGTAAAAATATGCACCAGGAATGGCAGTTTCCATGTTTTTTCCTGTACAAGGTACAGTGTCCTGTAAATTGTGTAACTACATTTTGTGCTAATATTCAACCACACATATAATAATAGCCGTACACATTAAAATGTAACTAAAGGTAAAACTTTTTTTCTCATTTTGGACAGAGTAAGGGAGAACTATAACCCACGTCAGTTTTTTTTTTTTTTTTTGGCCATCGGTGTCAAATTGGGGAGATTTCCCTTCACTTTCTGTCCCATAGCCAAAACAGTAAGTGAGAAAAAATACCGTATTTATCGGCGTATAACACGCACTTTGCCTTTAGTTTCACTTTAATGAAAATATGCATGTTTGTTTATGTTACCTAATTGGTTTGAAAATGGAGTGAATTTAAGCCAGGAGTACCTGTTTATACATTACTATGTGTTAAAATAGGAAAATACAAATAGTTGCTAACACTGTGATATACCTTACAGTATATGCTACATTTGAATGTATAGAAGGTACAGTACTTGGTAAAATAAAGTAATATAAGCATCATCATCATCATGTGGATTTTATCTCAGGAACATTTGTTCAAATATCTAAATAAGCAACTAAAAAGGCTAGCTAGAAATGGATGAAAGGTTTAGATTAGTTTAATTGTTACTAAAGTAGCAGCTAGCCAATCAGGGGAAGGGGGGAGGATCGGGCTCCGTGTCTGAAAGGACACAGGAAGCTGTGACTCAGCTCAGGTGCCCCCATAGAAAGCTGCTTGCTGTGGGGGCACTGAACAGAAGGGAGGGGCCAGGATCACAGAAGAGGGTCCCGAGAAGAAGAGGATCAGGGCTGCTCTCTAGGTAAGTATAACATATTTGTTATATTTATAGAAAGAAACAAGACTTTACATTCACTTTAATACAAGTGAAAAACGATAAAGTCCGACAGCAGTGCAATATCATTTTTTGCAACATATTTTTCTAAATCATTAAACCACGTGTTCATATAAGACCATCAATAAACAATCTATGGACTTGTTTAGTTATCTTTTTTTTCTGCACAGCTTTAGTCACATTATATTTGAATAATGAAGTATGTCCTATGACAAACAGGCAGTTGGATCCTGTAGAAATCTTCTGTACAGAGATGCCCTGTCCTATTCCTGATGCTGAAAGTACAGTGCTGCAATGGTTATTAGCTTCAGGCTCCAGGGATGTGCTGTTGTGAAAAAGTTATGCCAGGGACCTGCCCTATCCTCCTTTCTTCTCCATTGGGTGAAGTTCTTTCGTGTTTACACTGCCTTTACACTAACAGGATTTCTGTATGAGAATCTGGTGAATTACAGGATTCTCTCCCCCATTCACAGATCGTGGTACACGCAGTGAGAGCAATGAAAGAGCTTTTCTCAATAGAGAAAGAGGGGGTGGGTTCCTAGTGCTACTTTTTTTTAAGCAGCTCATCCCAGAGTCTGAAGCTATTAACCCCCATCATGCTGGAAGCACAGGGACAGGAAGAGGACTGGGCACTCTGCAGTAAGAATTTCTCCAGGATCCAGATGCCTGCACAAAGTGGGAGATACTTCATTACTTGTGTATGTCAGATCTTTGCTCCCTGCTATCTACAAGGACAATCAAGCCCCATTCTTTGCCCACATTAATGCCTTTCACAAGATCACAGGCTGAACCTATCTGATAGCAATAAGCCAACAAAATTCTAATACAGTGAAACCAAGTGGATTTTTTATGCCAACTGGTCTGTTAATGCTGATTGATGTAGCCCTGTTCAGAGCCCAGATGATCAGTTGTTGTGCTGCTTGTAAAAAGCATCTATAAGACTGTTAGAGAATTCAGAAACACATCTCCAGTCAGGAAAACTCATTTATTTCAAATGCTTTTCAAGGTCTGAACTGTATTGTGCTATTTAACTTGTAAAAAAAACAAAAACTAGAATGAAAGGAAGGAATACAGAACAACTTACTCTGCACGATGCGGTTCTAGAATAACTTGCTTCTTTTCATTTTTCTCTCGTGGATCTTTTAATACAAAATCAACTACAAAATAAAATGTTTGAAAGAATTGAAACACAGTGGCCAAAAAAGGGGAATGCCGTATAAACTACTTACAATAATATAAAGCATACTCTAGTGACATGAATATTTTAAAGGAAACCTGTGTTGAGAAAAATATTAAGCCAACCACTGCTCACTTCCTTCTGAAAATGCAGTTTTCTTGGCTGTCATTCCAATCGCGCTGGTTTAAACACTTTCCAATTTATTGGACCAGAAACAGTACACATATCAGAAGTTCCGACTTCCTGACGACTATATTTGCAGTGCACCAAAATATGTATTAATTATGTTGAACTGTTAAACTAGTACAGTAAAGCAGATTTGAAACAGGATTTATTACAATTATGCAGCATAATCTATGAATTCCCCCTCTGCTACTCTAAAAAAGCACTGCAATAATACAAAAAATGCCCCTGACCAAATCTTAGGCTGGTTAAAGATCATGCATTTTTCTTTGCTTCATTTTTCCTTGCTTCAACAATTTTCTTGAAGCAAAGAAAATTGATAGATTCCCCCATTAGCACAATCAGTGTTGATGGGGGAATTCCCCTAGCTGCACTATTGTATTCTGACAGTGGGAGCAGTTTCCCCACCATCAGAATACAATGATCACTGCTGGTGGCTATAGCACGACAGGCTGGTTGTACTGAAGTTGACCAATAGATCAATTTCGGTATAACCAGTCAGCCCATAGATGGATCACAATTTGACTGGTTCCTGCTGAACTGCCAAATTTCGATCCCTCCATAGCTGGCTTTAGTTGTTTTTCTGTTTGGAGTAGAAATCTGTCTTACCTTGTTGAATCTGTCTCATCTCCAGTGGTAATTCTGTTGGAGGCATGCACAAAACTGTCTCGGCTTGCTAGCCAAGATTGTCCATGAAGGGGTTATAAGTATACATAGAAACAGTTGCATAGACTTTTCTGATAGGCAGTCTGATTTGCATCTACTTTTGTCGGGAATTTGCTTGATGCATGCATACCTCCCAATTTAATGAGATGCAAACAAGGGACAGTAAAAGTATGTAGGCATAAATGCATAAGTGCTTTTTTTTACCACTACTATTCCTTTATACTGGCTTTTAAAATTTACAAATGGAGCAATTTAGAAATTGGATAAGAGGTTTAGCAATGGAAAACGCTTTTTGATAGATGCGTTTTATATACAACTATATAGATCAGACCAAAATGAGGGTCAAATGAAAGGAGGGACAGAGGGACTTTTTTTTCCAAATCTGGAACAGTCCCTCAAAATCAGGGACAAATGGAAGCTATATGCATGTCCCTCACTAATCATTAAAAACCCCAAGGCTGCCTTAAAATCAAATCTCTACCGTTTATTCTCAGTGGGTTAAATATGATACTGTCTTAGATTAAACAAAAACATTGCAGATTTCAATGTCATCCTCTACTGCTCTGTTTATTCTCTCTTATTTCAGCAATAAGCCTTACTTTCATTCTGCTGATACTTTGCATTCATTTTAGACATTGTGTTAATCAAAAGGTTAACTGAACCCTGTGAGGAGCTCAGTTTAGTATACACTGCTGTTCTGAGTCAAACCAAGGCAACAATCCACTTACCCTGCCAACAGTGTATATTTAGCTCTATTTGATTTACAATGACTGGAAGAAGATATATGGCAGCAAACAATGCAAACAATTGATATCTAATCATATGTAAAGAGACACACAAGAAGACAATTCAGAAGACTTCAAAGAAATCATAAAAAATTGATACTTACCCTATGCCTAAGTGACTACTATTTATTACAAGCAGCTGCTGAACACCTATCACTAATCCAGACTAGAAAAAATAGGTACTTTAAAATTATTGGAAAATGTGCAGTGCTTTGTATTCATTCATAAATATGAAATTCATAAAAATATAATAACCACCTATGTGTTTAAAAAATAACCACATTTCATACCCTGTGCTGATAGATAAATAAATATTTCTCCCTAACCATACTTAAAATGTGCTTTACAATATCGAAATGGAGAACAAAATAAGGGGCGCTATTAGTAAGTTTTAGATATGTGAATGTATCATTTACCTGCCCCTTCCTTTAGTGAATGAACACAGTGAGTGTGTTCATTCATAACAGAAGCATAGTAAGCTGTGTTTAGTATACTTCAGTTTATGAATGAACAGGAGCCTCTGCCTCTAAATAAGTATTCAGTTCTGTAGCTTGCCCGTGAGTGATGCATGTAACTGAAGGAATGCACATAAATATAAGGGAGTGATGGAGGATGGCACCAATCCCTGAAGACATCCAATAGATAAAACGTGTTGGGCGGAGCTACATCCGTGAGGTCACTCGCAGTGTCTGGAGTGAACTGCCATCTTGGATAGGGCCAGTGGTGCTAATTATACATACAAGGCACATGAATGTTTATTATCAGCACACATATTGTAAAGCACATTTTGAGTATGTTTTAAAGGAGAAATATGTATTTATTTATTTATTAGTGCAGAGTATGAAATGTGGTATTTTTTTAACACAATGGGAGTTTACTTTTACCGTTTTCATATTTATTAATGAGATGGAGTACAGTGCACTTTTTCCAATAATGGTAAGGGAGGGTATGAACCCCTGTCAGGTTTTACTGTCATCTGTGTCCTATTGCGGAGATTTCACTAAATGTACTGTCCCATAGCCAAAACAGGAAGTGAGAGGAAATTCATCGGGGTAACCAGAACTAGTGTCCCCGTTGAAATATGTCCCCTCTATTCCTGTTCTGTTGACAACTCAAAATTTGGAATTTTTTTATTTTTTATTTTTACTTCAGCAACAAAAACCAGACAGGTATTCTAATCCCTCTTCACTCTATCCAAAACTGAAAAAAAAGGTTTTGCCTTTTGTTCAGTTTAGTTCTATTATATTTATTGGCAAAGGTACTTGAGGTTCTTAGGAAAATAAAAGCTAGATTGAGTTTCTGATCAAATCAGCAGGAGATTTAGCTAAGTAAGCTCTGTGGTTAAAAAAAGCCAATCTAGGTGATTAAAGTAATGATTAGAGCAAAAAGGGCATGTGCTCCATCTACTCTGGGTTTGGATCTTCAGACCCCCCCCCTGCAAAATCTGTCCTGATTAAATGGCGTTTCGTGCTTTCCATGCCAAAAATGTGCATTCCACTGTGGCATGCAAGTGCAGATGCTGGCATGATGATGTAAGCCATGACATCACCACCCAGTGCATGTGCCTAAAAAGCATGAACCCACACATGCACAGTGAGGCCAGGGACACCAGATATGACTCACTGCATGAAACTTCAGCACACACAACTACCATCGAAAGTGTTGGGTGGAGCATATATGGGCTAATGCAGACATCACAGACCAGTCATTCAAGGTTAGGGATACAGAAAAACCTACCCAATCATCCTCCAAGTGTAGAAAGAAAGGAAAGACATAGAAATACTACCTAAAAAGAAACAAAAGTAAAAGGGAACATAGCCAACAACAGAGAGCAGGCCAGTGGTGTCTACACCAACCCGTTTATGCTTCAATCAACACTTCTGATGATGTTAATTGTGTGGGTAGAAGTTTCACGCAGCAGGTCCTGTTTGATATTCCTAGCCTCACTGCATATGTGTGAGGACCTGTTTTTAAGGCACATGTACTGTGCTTTGACATCATGAGTACATCATCACAATGTAGTCCGTTCATCATTCAGGGTAGACTTTGCAGTAGGATTAAAGAAGAAGGTGTGCGAAGACATATCCAACTCTTCTCCCCCACCCAAAGTGGAGAGATCATGTGCCCTATTTTCCCTAGTTATTATACTACCCAAGGTAAGAATATCTTGAATTCTGGAGTATTTCTAGTAGGAATTCATCCTCCTTCATGTTTGGTATGTGATAATTGTTAATTTTGGCATTTCTCCCATATTCACTCCCAAAATGGCCACTACTCTTATCTTGAGGAAACCTTTTTCAGTGGTGAATAGTGTTGCTCTCTGGTAACTTTAGCACATCCATTTTCACGGAACTATGAGCTGTTCTAATGGAATTACAACATGTGAATAACTTTGTTGTTCTAATATTAAAAAAATATTCTAAAATTGGATCTATTATGTCAGTTCTAATAGACTGTTGTATTTGTAAGTGCTCTAAATTTTGTATTTAGTGATTTATTTATATTGTTGTATATATTTATTTTAGATGGATAATCAGAACACTCTATAATAACTTTGATATCTACAATTTTAAACCCCATCCTGAGAAAAGTGGAACTAGTCATGAAACGTGTCAATATAATATAATAGTCCACCAATACTGATTTGTATCTTCAGTGTATGTGAGATATAATGGTCAAATACTATTGCGGCATGTGTTGTGAGTAGCAAAGTACTTTTTTTTATGAACTAACAATGTAAAGTTAGATATAGTTACCTAGCTAAATAGTTGGTAAAGTTGAATAAAGACACCAGTCCATCCAGTTTAACGTGAGTGTGTGTGTGTTTATGTCACTGCCATTTTCAGTATCCCTGTAAACTGCGTTTGCTGAGAAACACATCTAGGAGTTTTTTAAATGCATCAATACTCCCCACGGACACCACCAACTGTGGAAGGGGTTTCCACATCATTACCACCCTAACAATAAAGAACCCCTTATGCAGTCTCGTCCAACTTCATTGTGTGGTCGCGTGTCTTCTTTAGTGACCTTAGGTTAAATGGGTACCCCCCAATGCACTATTTAAAGATATTTATATTTTGAGAAGACCAACAGGCTAAAGATAGTGCTGGCACCTCCCCGGACATGGAACAGTCCGAGGCGGCCACTAACAAGGTGCTTGATGCCATCGCCCTGTGCCAGAGCACGCTCACCACCAAAATTGAGGAGGTCAAAATTGATGTATCCCTTATCCGGCAGGACCTCTCTACTCTGAGAGACCGCGTTGCTGAGACGGAGACCCGTATTGGTAGAGCGGAGGATATCCTGCACCCCTTACAACACACTACTGACGAGGTACGCCGTCAGCTACAACAGCTTAGTGCGAAGCAGGACGATATGGAAAATCGCCTCCGAAGATGTAATCTCCGCTTTATCGGCCTTCCCGGGACTGCTGAGGGCAACGACCCGGCGAACTTTCTCGAAAACTTCCTGATATCCAACTTCGGCAGAGACGCATTCTCAGTGATGTTCGCGGTGGAGAGAGCCCATCGAATCCCTGCCCGTCCTCCTCCCCAAGGAGCCCCACCGCGTACCCTTATAGCGAAATTCCTAAATTTCAGAGACCGAGACAAGATCCTCCGTCTAACTAGAGAAAAGGGAAATATCCCACATACCAACACGCATGTGGCCATCTTCCCGGACTTTTCCAATGAGGTACAGCGACATTGATCCAGGTTCCAAGATGTCAAGCGACGCCTCCGCGTTTTACACCTCAAATACGCTATGCTGTACCCTGCAAAGCTTCGCGTGGAGTGTGATGGCCGGACCCATTTCTTTGAAGACCCCGAACTGGCATCCACTTGGATCGATCAGAGGGATCGTTCAGCCTGACCATGCCATGCTGTCCATAAGGTGTGAGTATTTTCTCTCCCCCCATCTGCTCCCCCCTATACCCACAATGCTGTACATTTTCATCCTAATGTTTCGCCCCTCAGTGGGTGTATTGTTTGCGTATAACCCCTGGTGGAGCATGGGGACGAGACTGGAAATCCTTCCACGTACTACCCTGGTCCTCACAGTAGGCCTGCTGCCTCCGGGTGATCTCACGGACTTGTGGTCCCCGCTCTCCCCACGCTTGAGAAGGACCAGTGGAAGATAGTACACTGACCGTTGCTGAGACTTCCTCCTTTACTTTACTAACCGTCCTGATGGCAAGAGGGGCCCCCCTCCTACATAGCTACAATGGCGTTGTACCCTTGTGGCTCCTACACCCCATGCACTTCTCAGAGAAGAAGTCGCCCCCATAGGATATTCATGAACTTTCTCACCCCCCGTTTACCGGACTGTTTTTTTTTCCCCTTTTTTTTTCTTTTCATTATGGGTATCTATGCTTCCTTGCAACTAAGTCCCTTGCCTCCATTGGGTCCTACCCATTGGATGTCCCCAGTTGATACCTGGTTATGGGGTACTATGTCCTTGCCGAGTTGGGGTGGCAGTGGACTGGGTGGGGGGAAAACTGTTATGGGTATTTGTTCCTTTACACCAACGTATTTCCAAATGCCTGTTTATGCTTTAGGTACTATGCTATTGCCATACATACATTATCGATGTTGGATGTCACTGTGTTTTATGTTATCTGATGTGTTTATCTCTGCTCTGCTGGTCCTGGTACAACTGCGGTCTATTATACATGCCTTATATCCACCATGAGTTCCCTGAAATTTCTTACGTGGAACGTCAGAGGCTTGTCCCTCCCCCATACAACTCGCTTGTAATTAAGGAGGGTCTTGCTTTTATGACGCAATATCCCTCTATACCGGCAGTATGGATGGGGGACTTTAATATGACCCTCACCCCCGCTCTAGACCGAATGGGCACACCAGACCCTCCCCTTGACCCACCGACCCATACCAGACTATACCGCATACTAACTGATTTCGCTATTGTTGACACCTGGCGTCACAAGCATCCGCACACTAAAGCTTTCTCCTGCTTTTCAGCCAGTCACAACACAATGTCACGTATCGATTTCATTTTAATTTCCAAGTCCCTGACACCTAAACTGGGAGATGTGGGATTTGCTCCGAGAATACTTTGGCATCACGCCCCCTACTGGACCATGCTCCAGCTCCTGAAAGCCTCCCCTGCTCCATCTTGGCGGTTGAACCCATTTTGGCTGACGGCTCTGACAGACCAGGAGGATATCCCTGCAGAGCTACAATATTATTTCATGGCCAACAGGGACTCAGCCACTTATGACCTTGTATGGGAGATGTTTAAAATCCACGCCCGCTCCTTCCTTTCCATGCGTATTAACAGAGTCAAAAGGTCATCAAAAATTATTGTCCAACAGGCTACAGAGCATCTGCAGGTGTGGAGGAGGCGTTCCATCGGGACCCCTCGCCCAGCACTGCTAATAATCTTAAAATTCAGGCGCGACAAGTTTCCCAACTACACATTGAAAAAGCTAAACAACACATTTTTTTCTGTAAACAAAGGGTGTTTGAATATGGAGAAAGATCGGGCAAACTGCTTGCGTATCTTGCTCATTTAGATGCGCGTCCCCCTGTGGTGGTGTCGTTGACGGATCCGCAGGGGAACGACATCACTGATCCCCAACAAGTGGTGGAGGAATTTGGGAAATTCTACCGTACACTCTACACTTCCCGTGTCACTCACACTCCCCAAGAGACCAGGGACTACCTAGCGGGATTTAAATTCCCAGCTTGACCTTTTGGAAGCCCCTATCACTAAGGAGGATATTTCTGAGGCTATCTCCTGCTTGGCCGCATCTAAGGCCCCAGGATCAGATGGCTTACCACTCGAATTCTATGCCACCTACTCTGAAATTCTAATCCCTAAACTTTATGACCTGTACAAATCCATTTTTGATGCGGGCATTTTACCCCCCTCCATGAGAGAGGCCCAAATTGTGGTAATCCCTAAGCCTGGTAAGGACCCTAAATACCCAGAATCGTATAAACCTATTTCCCTGCTACAGGTCGACATAAAGATACTGGCCAAGATTTTAGCCTCCCGCCTTAACCAGGTCATTCTGTCACTGATCCACCCTGATCAGACTGGCTTCATGCCAGGGAAAAATACCGCAATGAATATTCGCCGCCTATTCATGAACATTCAGGGATCCCACGATGAAATCGGTTCGAGGGTCGTGGTGGCTCTGGATGCCGCCAAGGCCTTCGATTCTGTGGAGTGGAACTACCTATGGGAGTGCCTTTCGGGATTCGGATTTGGCCCCAACTTTATCCGTTGGGTTCAGCTCCTCTATCAATCTCCAAGGGCCAGAGTGTTCGTGAACGGCTGGCTCTCTGACCAATTCCCGCTAGAAAGGGGGACCCGACAAGGCTGTCCTCTTTCCCCTATGCTATACGCACTTGCTGTAGAGCCATTGGCCATTATGATTCGTGCAGATACTAGCATCCATGGTCTCAAGATAGGGAATCTGGAAGAAAAGATTGGCATGTACGCCGATGATACGCTCTTGTATCTGGCGGACTCTGGTCACTCTCTGATTGCAGCCCTCCATTCTATAGAACGTATCGGTACCCACTCCGGCCTGAGCATTAACTGGTTTAAGTCCCAGATCCTTCCGATTGACCATTTCCCCTCCCCGTTCACGTCCCCTCCTCTGACCCTCCCAAGGGTCTCCGTGATCAAGTACCTTGGTGTGCAGGTCACTAGATCACTCGCAGACTATACACTCTTAAACAATGAACCTTTGTATGCCCTGATCAAGACCAAAACTCAGATTTGGGCCAGACTTCCCCTAGGTGTTATGGGACGCATCAGTTTAGTCAAGATGATACTCCTCCCAAAGATACTTTATCTGGTGTGGCATACCCCCCTATACATACCACAAAAATTCTTCAAGGCAATCAAATCTATTCTAAATTCATTTATATGGGGGCACAGTAGACACAAATTATCTTGGAAAACTTTAAAAAATCCGGTGACTCTGGGAGGAGCCGCCCTTCCAGACTTTCAGGAGTATTACCTTGCTTCCCAACTGTCCCATTTCTTTCATTTTGATAAAAGTGAGCGACCTCGATACCAGTCACTGCTATGTGAGCACCCTGATGACCTAGCCCACACCCCGCTTCAATCAGTCCTTAGAGCTCCCTTGACAAGACGTTCCCCCCACCACAACACAGACATGCTGACACACCACCGGAGGGTATGGCGGGTGGCACTACAAAAACTCGGAACCCCGTGGATCCATTCCCATACACCTCTCTGGTTTAACACACATATACCTGAACTGTTGTCCATCCCAGACCCTGCGGTGTGGATACGCCATGGGATTTTGTACTTACATCAGGTCATGACCACTACGGGACTTAAAACATTCCAAACGCTAAAGGACGAATATTCCCTCCCTAACTGTCTTCTCTTTAGATATTTACAACTTCGTCACGCTATACAATCCCAGTTTACCGGTCTTAACCCTTCCCTGGCAGTTCCCTCTATAGTAGACACAGTCACTGGTACTGAGTCTGCCAAATTAATCTCCACTCTATACTCCGCTATCCGTCTCCCCAGTACCACGGCCTTGGCCTATGCTGCCAAGACAAGGTGGGAGGCAGACATCGGACAGATTGAGGATGAGGATTGGGATTTAAAATTTAAAAAAAAGATATTTATATTTTGATCATATCCCCTCTTTGGCATCTCTTCTCCAGGTAGAATAAGTTAAACATTTTTAGTGAATGGCTTTTATCTGGAGAAATATTAAAGCTATTTTTTGTGTCTATCTATTGCCTAATCTAATTTTTGTAACACACATCCTACAGAAAGTATTAAAGACTTTGTATCAACATAACAGACAAGCAACTACCAAGAAGCAAGTTTAGCAATGGCAGGCTACATATTTTTTCAGTGCAGGTTTTCTTTTTTACCTTTCAGTACTGTAAATAGACAAATGTTATTTAATAAATGTTAAATATGTGAAAGTAGAAGTGTCATTGCAAAATTACAAAAAAAAAATACTTACCAATGGCCTTCTTAACACTAAGTAGATAATCTTCTTTCATTTCATCTGAAAGCAGGTCAATGCTGTCCGTATAAACCTTTAAAGGTTTTGGAACTAGGCTCAGCACATGTTCAAGCCAAGATTCTTCCATGGGTGCTACATGCTCTGTGTCAATGCCATGGCTGATATAGTAATTGTACTTCTAGAAATTCAAAAGACACATATCACAAACTAGCCAGAATAGGTTTTGAAGCCCAGGGTTACCGTAGTAAGTCACAAAGACCAATGATTCCTTAGCAAGTCCCAAGGCTGCCCTAATAAATGCACAGGCCTGAAGGTTCCCTAATATATACCAAGGCTCAGAGGTTGCAATAAGAGGTATCAAGGCCTGGGATTGCTCTATTAGGTTCCAAAACCCAGAGGTCACCCTGTTAATGTTCAAAGCCTAGAGACTGCTCTGAAAAGCTAATTCCCACAGAAGCCAATCAAAATCTACATACAGTATATTCAGCACAATATGTTAGAATAAAAGGAAGAATGTGACCGGTTACTGTAAGCAGCTTAAAAACACAAACTGTATCATTTCTGACAATTATAATAAGCCCAAAAAAGAAAAATCTCACCTATATACATAGGCTTTAAATATTTGTGTCAGGGGCTGCTATTGGAGTATCATGATTACATATAGTAAAAGTGTATATATAGGCAAAACTTTTTTTAGTTTTGGAAAGAGTGGGCAAGGGTTAGAAGTTTTATATTGCTGTCTGTGGCCCCGCTATATAAATTTACCTTCTCTTTTTGTCCTGATGGCCACGCTCACCAGGACAGGAAGATGTAAAATCCAAGATTTTACAGTTGCCACCAAAACCATATTAGAGAAGAACTTTTCCAATAGGGACACCTGATTTGATGATAATTGTCTAAGAGGGAAATTACTATCTCTTTGTAGAAATTTTCTTTCACTTTTTGTTGTTTCTCTTAGAACATAAAGAGAAGCAAAATCTCCACAGGTCACTCACAGCAAAAAAATAAGCCAATAAGGGTTGTAACCTCCCTGACGGTATTCCCGAGTGTGGCTCGGGGTTAAATTTTGGCACCATTAGCGGTAACCCTGAGCCACACTCAGGATTGCATTGCAGGATCCTGGTGCGTTATACTTACCTTGTCCCCAGGATCCTGCAATGTCCCCCCAACTGTGTCTGCAGGCTGTGTCCTCCTCCAAAGCCTCTCTGTGCCAGGCTCCGTTCCCTGCGAGCGTTGCGACGCACGGGGGCAGAGCCTGGCAGCAAATTCAAAAAACTGTAAAAATCATAACACATACAGTACAGTAATCTTACAGATTACAGTACTGTATGAAATCATTTCACATCCCTTTTGTCCCCAGTGGTTTGTCCAATGCCCTGCATGCAGTTTTATATTATATATACTGTTTTTTCTGCCTGGAAACTTGAGATTGTCCATAGCAACCAAAAAGTGTCCCTTTACGTCAAAAGTGGCTTTAGACCAGCTAGAAAACAGCGATAGTAAATTAGAATTGAGCGATAGTGAATCGTGGGGAAATTTACTTTATTATTATTATATTATTATTTTTTTTAATTATTTATATTTATTTATTATATTATAATTTATGATTTTGTGTTTCAAACTTCATCATACCCGGGATATCTACTAGACTCTTGGTGGACAGTTTTAAGTGTGTTATTGTTAAGAATTACAGGCCTACAATATAAAACGCCAAATTTCCATGCAAAATAATGGTACCGCTTTCAGCACCTAAAATCCGAAATAATCATACCGCCAGGGAGGTTAAAAGAGAAGTATGGCCAAAGCACGCCTCTGAGAGCCTAAGCCAGCACCCCTTCCCCAGCCCGGTGTTCCAGTGAGCGCTGAAGGGAGAGCGGTGAGCGCTGAGAAGAGCGGTGACTTCTTAGAGCAATCAGGGGTCATGTGATCACTTCATTTTTGGTCTTAGAGCTGGCGGGGACAGCTGCAGCATTGCATAGAGGTGAGTATGTATGTTTTTTATTTTTTTTATTCCCACACTTCTAGTGGGCCAGGGGAACTGGGATGAGTTGGCAACTTTATGTTACATTGTAGAGTGCAGGCAGTTTTCAGAGCTTGTGAGCAGATCCTAGATTGACCTATAATTAAACAATATTTAATAATATCCTTTCATCAGTGGCAGTAGCAGAGCGGGAACTCTTTTTTTTTTTTTAATTGGGTGCGGAGATGGCCAGAGCCGCATTTGCCGACAATTCGTTTAAAGTTCTGGACCCCAGTCTGTCTATGCCTGGCGGAGTGATAGGGAAGAGATGCCTGTCTGCCTGAAATTTACAGTTTGCTTACCCGCCCCCCATGTCCTCCCAGCAAAGAATGTGGGTAGGGGGCAGGTAAGCAAACTCTGTAAAGTGCCGATTTGATATCCAGTGGAGTACCCGAGCCATGATCCCATACCCCTTTAGTAGCAGCATCTCTCCCACCAGCTGCTTTTACAAAGGGTTAGAAATCGGCTTTCCCCCCTAGGCTCCTTCTCAGCTCTGACATGTCAAGATGAGGAGGAGCCTAGAAAGAAGGACAAGACACCATCGGTTGCTAAGCTGTATATGAGGTATGTTCGAGGGAGGAAAGACTGCACTGGGGACACTCAGGACACAATGGGGGGATAGAGTATTAAAAAAGAATCACACCAGCAGCATACGATTTCCCCCCTCTGCTGCCTTTGCAGCATACGGGGGAGCTGCTGGGGGGCAGTAAAAATGTATGACAAAGACGTGTGGTGGGGTGCCCAGTTGGGTGAGCTGTACGGGGCCCCATGATTTCTAACAGCAGCCCTGTCTGCAGCTAAAAAGGTTGGTTAAGGCTTGTTTCAAAGCTCATTTACTTCTTGTAAGAAAACAAAACACTTCATTTTATATAGCAGGCATTAATTAAATTCAGACCATGATCCGGGCCTGGACAGACTCACAGTCTTGTCCAGACCGCCGCAACACTCAGGTTCCTGTACCCCCACTGGCGCCGCTGCTGTTTACTTCAGAGCAGAGGTGTGACTGGTCTTAAACCTGACCCCTGAACATGAATTCTCTACCTTAAGCATTAAGCAACACACAAAGTTTAGGAGTCAGGATTAAGTTACACACATGTTTAGAGGTCAGAAGCAACATTTCAGGGATCAGGTCAGCTGCAGTTAATAAAGTTTGGATCATCATTCCCAGGAGCCGCTGGGTGGTGTAACACTTGCAGTGCACAGGCTCCAATTCACACTGCAAACCCCAATCTAAAGCTTGCAGCTAAGTTGGAAACAGCACAGCTGGTGCTGCCGCTTTAGCAGTGTGATGGACTGCAGCCTGCACACTATAAACTTTACACTCCATGGGAAAATTTTACTCCTGGGGACAAATCCAGGGTACACCAGTTTCCTGGGGACAGACTCCTCACTGCGGAACCCCTCACTCTGGGACATGAGGACAAATAGTAACCTTACTGTCATGTAAATGGGGGGCCGTCATATAGAGGGGGTGCTATGAAATAAATTGTGGACTGCAATGTAAAGAGGTTCTGTGATGTAAAAGGAGGCTGTGTTGTGAAGAGAGAACTGTGATGGGAAGGGGACATGGGATTTAAAGGGGGGGAGCTATATAAAGGGGAGAGAACTGTTCTATGAAGAGGGGGGGGGGGCTATAATGTGAAGGATGAACTAAGGAGGGGCCTGGGAGGGGCTGGGCATGACCCAGCTGTCTTGGTCCACGTTGGAACCAATGACAGTATACATGGAAGGTGGAGGCTCCTTAAGAATCAATTTAAAGAACTAGGCTGCAAGTTGAAGGGAAGGACCTCCAAGGTGATATTCTCTGAAATATTGCCTGTGCCATGCGCAACACAGGAAAGGCAGTGGGTGATTAGAGAGCTGAATGCATGGCTCAAGACCTGGTGTAGGGAGGAGGGATTTGGGTTTCTAGAGCACTGGGCTGACTTTTCATTTGGGTGCAACCTATATGCTAAAGACGGTTTGCACTTGAATGGAAGGGGGTCTGCTGTGCTGGGGGAGAGGTTTATAGGAAGGCTGGAGGAGTATTTAAACTAGGATTGAGGGGGGAGGGTGAACTAGAATTACATCAAGAAGACAGATCAGTTAGGGGTCAGACATTAATGGAGGGTGGAATGGGGACAGATGGGGGGAGGGTTATGGCAGGTGTCAAGAAATTTCCCATGTTGCAAACAGCCATTGGAAACTGTAGTGCCATTTGTACTACTAAAAAATATATGAAAAACACCAGACCAAAATGTAATAATGCATTAAAGTGTTTGTTCACCAATGCCAGAAGTCTGCCAAGCAAAATAGGTGAGTTGGAAGCTCTGGTGCATGAAGTGAACTATGATGTAATCGGTATTGCTGAAACTTGGCTTCAATCCTCACATGACTGGGCTATTAATATTCCTGGCTATGCACTCTTTCGGAGAGACAGGGTAAAAAGGAAAGGTGGCGGGGTCTGTCTCTATGTGAGAAGTGATCTCAAAGCAAGTGAAAGAGGACCTGATTGATGGAGAGTGTGATGAGTCTGAAGCATTATGGGTGGAACTACATATAGATGGGCGTAGTTCAAAGTTAATCATTGGAGTTTGTTATAGACCACCCAATGTTAACGAGGAGGTGGAGACTCAGCTCCTTGCACAGATGGAAAGGGCTGCAAGGGTTGGGACAGTGATAATAATGGGAGATTTTAACTACCCAGAAATTGACTGGAGTAATGGCACTGCTGGGACAGTTAAAGGGCAAAAATTTATAAACCTAGTACAGGACAATTTTATGGTCCAGTTTATTGAGGCCCCAACTAGGAATGAAGCTCTGTTGGACCTGGTAATCTCAAACCATGCAGAGCTTATTACTAATGTGCAGATAAAGGAACACCTGGGTAGCAGTGACCATAACATGATTTCATTTGATGTTAGCTGTAAACAAGAAATACATAAGGGAAAGATAAAAACACTTAACTTCAAGAGAGCAAATTTTCCAAGGATGAGGGCTGCTCTCGAGGACTTAGACTGGGAGGGAATATTGGCAGCGATAAACATGGGAATTCTTCAAAAAGACTGTTTGGGACCTCACTGCAAAGTATATTCCCATGGGCAATAAGTTTAAAAGGCTAAAAAGAAAACCTATGTGGCTCACGGTCAAAGTTAGAAAAGCT
Source organism: Aquarana catesbeiana (assembly GCF_042186555.1). NCBI lineage: Eukaryota > Metazoa > Chordata > Amphibia > Anura > Ranidae > Aquarana > Aquarana catesbeiana. The sequence goes on from NC_133329.1 coordinate 243,530,009, forward strand.
ATAAACAATAAGAAAAGAGCTTTTAAAAAATATAAAAATGAAGGAACACTAGTGTCATTTAAATGCTACAAAGAATTTAACAGAATATGTAAAAAGGAAATCAAGGGTGCAAAAATTCAAAATGAACGAGAGATCGCAAAAAATAGTAGGACAAACCCCCAAAAATTCTTCAAATATATTAATAGTAAAAAGGTCAGGTCTGAGCATGTAGGCCCTTTACAAAATAATCTAGAGTGGGTGACTGGGGACAAGGAGAAGGCTAATTTATTAAATACTTTCTTCAGCTCTGTATATACAAAAGAGCATGGGGAAGCTCATGTCCATAAGGGGGGTGGTATTGACACAGCCCCCAATGATCCACAATGGCTCAAAAGGGATATGGTCCAGAAATATTTAGACAGAATAAAGGTGGATAAAGCACCTGGACCTGATGGCATCCACCCACGGATCCTAAAAGAATTGAGCTCTGTAATTTCAAAGCCATTGTATCTAATTTTTAGGGACTCATTAATGACGGGAATAGTACCGCTGGATTGGCGCAGGGCGAACGTGGTGCCTATATTTAAAAAGGGATCAAAGTCTTTACCAAGTAACTACAGACCTGTTAGTTTAACTTCTATAGTCGGGAAGATACTGGAGCGTTTAATAAAAGACCACATAGACGAGTTCTTGCTGGAAAAAAACATTTTAAGCAACAGACAGCATGGGTTCATGAAAGACAGAAGTTGTCAGACAAACCTGATTTCTTTTTATGAAGAGGTAAGTAAAACCTTGGACAGAGGGGTGGCTGTGGACGTGGTTTATTTGGATTTTGCAAAAGCGTTTGATACAGTTCCGCACACACGGCTCATGTGTAAGTTAAAGTCTACAGGCTTGGAAATATCAGTTTGTAAATGGATAGAAAACTGGCTAAAAGACAGAATTCAGAGAGTAGTGGTTAATGATTCTTACTCTGAATGGTCTAAGGTTATCAGTGGTGTACCCCAAGGTTCAGTGCTGGGACCCTTACTCTTTAATATCTTTATAAATGATATTGGATCTGGGATCAAAAGTAACATTTCTGTCTTTGCAGATGACACCAAGCTATGCAGTGGAATAACGTCCTTACAGGATGTCTCCAATTTACAAGCTGACCTCAATGCTCTGTCTAATTGGGCGACTATGTGGCAGATGAGGTTTAATGTTGAGAAATGTAAAGTTATGCACTTGGGGGCTAAGAATATGCATGCATCATACATGCTAGGGGGAGTACAACTGGGGGAATCTGTAGTGGAGAAGGATCTGGGGGTTTTGGTAGATCATAAGCTCAATAATAGCATGCAATGCCAAGCTGCGGTTTCCAAAGCGAGCAAAGTTCTTTCTTGTATTAAGAGAGGTATGGACTCCAGAGAGAGAGATATCATTTTGCCCCTGTTCAAATCATTAGTAAGACCTCATCTGGAATATGCAGTTCAGTTTTGGACACCAGTTCTCAAAAAGGATATCGGGGAACTGGAGAAAGTGCAGAGAAGGGCAACCAAACTGATAAGAGGCATGGGGGAGCTCAGCTATGAGGAAAGATTAGAGGAACTGAATTTGTTTACTCTTGAGAAGAGGAGAATAAGGGGGGATATGATCAACATGTTTAAATATATAAGGGGTCCATATAGTGAACTTGGTGTGGAGTTATTCACTTTACGGTCAACACAGAGGACAAGGGGGCACTCTTTACGACTGGAGGAAAAGAGATTTCATCTCCAAATACGGAAAGGTTTCTTCACAGTAAGAGCTGTGAAATTGTGGAATAGACTCCCTCCAGAGGTGGTTCTGGCCAGCTCAGTAGATTGCTTTAAGAAAGGCCTGGATACTTTCCTAAATGTACATAATATAACTGGGTACTGACATTTATAGGTAAAGTTGATCCAGGGAAAATCCGATTGCCTCTCTGGGATCAGGAAGGAATTTTTTCCCCTGCTGTAGCAAATTGGAGCATGCTCTGCTGGGGTTTTTTGCCTTCCTCTGGATCAACTGTGGGTATAGTATTGGGTATATTGGATTGTACTTTTTTTTTTTTTTTTTTTTTTTATGGTTGGACTGGATGGACTTGTGTCTTTTTTCAACCTGACTAACTATGTAACTATGTAAGGACACTGATATAAGAATAGGACTGAGCGAATGCTGTACAGGCTATTATCTGTTTGATTAGGAACACAGACCCTAATTGCTCATTTTTGGTGGTATGAGGGTGAATTTTGGACCTTGCTGTCCCATTTCTATACTTTTATAACTCTTGGTACACTTTATAGTTTTTTTTCGTTGCAATATTAGACATGTTCCCCATATGGCAAATTTAGTTTTGCCTTGTGATCCACAGTATTACCTCTTTATAATTTGTACATTTTACAACTGTTTTGTATGATATAAATACCATGGAAACAGAAGAAGGGGGCTGTGATGTAAAGGGGGGACTGTGATGTAAAGGATCTGAGTTGTAGCAGAAATATGAGATTCTGATCTCTGCTGGAAGAAAATGTAACTGACTAGACTCCCCTGAATTTTAGTTCAATAGCCCTGGTCTATAGCATGGTCACAGTCAGTTGCCTATTTGTGTACAAAATTAATTTTCTAAGTTTATAGGGGGAGGAGGAAGAAACTAGAATGGCATCCACAGAACACTACCATGTCAGAATCTTAAAGCGGTATTAAGCCCAAAAGCAAACATTTATTATATTGCAGTGTATCAATTCTGATGTGATGACTGCATTCGTTTTAGTTTAGGTTTTCTTTCTTTTATTTTCATCTGGTGATCTAGCCAGTAAGTCTGTTGTTTTTCAACAGAGCAAGCTGTCCTGCAAATGTAGCAGGTTGAGTGTTGAGACAAACCATTTACCACTGACAGGGGTTCATACAATGATCAGCTTTTATTTATTTATTTAAAACCCTTATCCCAAAAGAAAAAAAACTGTTTTCTGTAACTGCTTATAAAGTGTGAGCTGGAGTTTGGCTTCAACTTGTTAGTGTTTTTAAATCTGCTAGTACATCTAACACTACCCTTTTCCCAGACTGACAATGTTGCTGTCCAAAGGTGCCCCTATGCTCCTTCATCTAGCGTGGGGCACTCTAATACAGGAGGTGTGTTACTGGCCAGATCACCAGGTAAAAACAGAAAAAAGCCTAAAAAAAAACAAAAGAAAAACAAAAAACAAATACAGCCACCATATCTAAGGATTGGTAAGCTGCAGTATTATACATTTTTAGTTTTGGGTTTAATACTGCTTTAATAACATTTTTCAACCCTTTTTTTTTAAATTGGAGTTTTACATTAAAATCTGCTAATGTTTTTACAGACTGTCTGCCAAAATGTAATTTTTTTTTTATTGTATTTAACACATTCCATGTATTTCTTTTACAGTCATTAAAAAATAATAGAACAAAATATTTTTATGTGCTTGCACCTTTATTTCTGTAAATGTTTTACTATATAGAAGAAAAGTGTTTTATATCAAATATCCTTCTTTATTAGCAGAAGTTTTCGTTTATTAGTGGTTAATCATGGCTGTATTTAGAGAGCTTGCTACCTTAGTGATTCTTGTGACTCCTTTCAGAAGTCTTCAGCACCATTTATTCAGCTCTGCTCTATAGCTCTGCTATGTATTTTAAACTTAAATGTCCAGTTAAAAATGCACTCTTTATTGCGCTCTTTTACCATGTTGTTAGTATATTTCCCCAGGCACAGGTTCGGGAGCACCCTATGGTATGTAGAGAATTGTAGATAATAGTAATTAAACTTAGTAACTCAGTACACCTCAGTATGACACATACACTTACCAAAAGGTCTTTATCTAAAGCTGATGTTAGTGCAGAAGTAGTTTGATCTACCTGAAAATCTGAAAAAGCATCCTTTTTTCTAATAAAACAAAAAATTGACAAAACGATAAGATTATTAAAAATGGTTAAAGGAAGAATATTTTAATTCAGTAGAATAAAAAATGAAACAGCACATGTTCATTGCTTAAACTGTAGCACAAGACAGTGGAGTCTATGTTCTTCAACCTACCAAAGACCACTAAACGTAACCTAATGTACAAGTGTAGATTCCTAATGATAACTTGATATAATCTTAAACAAAGTGTTGATGTTAAAGCGGAATTAATGGGATGAATACTTATCTGCCCAATGGTCCCTCGGATTTTCTTCTAAGTGCCGGTCTTCGGCCTCCTTCATTGACCAGCGGGAGACGACGTTAGTCCTGTGCATGCACAGGAGCTAGTCATCCCAGTACTCAGAGACTGGCCTGGTGCTGTAAGCTGAGCTGCACAACAAAGCACATTCTTCTATAGTGTGTACTTGTCTCAATCCAGAGCACTAAGTGTAACTTCTGTCTGCTTCCCTTTTCTCTTCTATCTGCATGAGTCCCTTTTGACAAGTTTTCCTGACACCAAGAGAAACAAGGAACACAGGAGGGATATCCAGCACACAGCCTGTGACTGACTGACTCAGGTCTGTTCCTGTGTGCTGTGTGAAGGGGGTTGTGTCCCATCCCTCCAATCATCTCACCGAGTTCTTCTTACTGAGCTCTGCGGTGTGTAATTTCATCTCTCTGCCCTATGTTTTCTGGCAGCTCAGACAAGCTTTATACATTTTGTACCTTGAATTGATGTAGAGAAGTAAAGACTGCAGATAAACAGGTACATCTTATGTAGGAGGATTTGTTTCATCTCTGTCTATCATCTGAGGCCAGGAGGCTATATGTAAGTTACAACCACTTTAAATATTTACCTGCAGTTTGGCTGAATCTGGGTCACAAGAGCGCAGAACTAAGTGCACTCCTGCAACCCACAGAAGAAGTATTTCTCCTTTAAATATTTTTATAAGTCTGAACCTAAAGGTGGGTACACATTGATTGAAATTCGGCCAATTTAGCAGGAACTGGATGAATTTCTGTGCATGGCTCTCCCTGTTTGACAGAAGTCTATCCGTAGATTGGCTTCTGTCCAAAGGTACTGTTGGAGAACTCTAATTCGATCAGCAGTTGCAGCCAACAGGCTACACTGCTGATCAGTGTATTATAACAATGGAGGAGTCCCCCCGATGTCAAACTACAATCGCTCAGTGGGGAGGATTCCTCCATCCACCTCACTTATTCGGATGGGGGAATTAGTTTGTGAATACCCAGTTTTACACTGACTCCAGACAAGTCTTAGCTCTTGTAACAATTTCCCAATTTCTCTTTGGAATTAATAAAGTATTCTTTAGCTGCAGCTGGGGGGGTATGCAAGTGCTGTTAACAGTTAACAAATATCCTTATTCAGAACCACTCATTAGCTGGCTCCACCTAAAGAAACTTCTTAGATATTGACATCACTCACTTGCCACCATGTAAAAATAAAATTCCAGTTTATTTATTTCATCTGAGCATGACTGGAAAATTTACAGTTTGAACATTTTAAGTTTCTTTAGTAAATCAACCTTATTCTGTCTATAATCTAAGGTGACCAAATTCTAATATAAAAATGGAATAATAGGTAAATAGATAAAGAAAATTAAGAAACTTACATAATATCAACAAGGGATCTTCTGAAATCTTCTCTGTGTTTCTTTGGGTTGGAATAACTATTTTGTGTATTTTGTGAAAGTCTGGATGACAGATTATCATGTTTTGATTGATCATACATTGGGAAACTCGCATGCATGAGTTTGCTTCTCTTGTGATTTGGCATGGCAGATAATCCTACAAAAAAAATGCTCAAAGAATTGTTATTCAGACAAAAATGTAAAAAAATGCATAAGCGTTATACAGTTAAAGTAACCTAAAACCAAACATCTTTTTTGTTTTGGATAGTGTGGTATGGTTGCAATTCTTGTTAGAAATTTTTGTTGTTGTTGCTATTTGTATTGCAAGATTTCCCCTCATTTCTTGTCCCAAGGTAGGGGATTTCCCCTTAACCTATTGCCATCCGTGTAACAAATATGTGCAACACATTCTGTGAATTGGCAGGGGAAATCCTGACATTTGTCCACTCCTCTATTCTTAGAACATACTGCATCATGGGACAATAAGGCTTTGGTCACACGGGCAATGATGAACGAACCATTTTTTGCAGCATCTGTAACTGGCACACCACTGAAGTACATTAGGACATGCAGCTGCATGGGCACAGCCGCTCATCCTAATGTGAGAGGCGTGTGGGCGATTGGCCCCTGAACACACACTGTCTGCATTCAGGGCTGCTCATCTGTAACTACACAACCAGTTCATCATGTATTAAGGTAAAAAAAAAAAAAATCACACACACACAGATACAATCGAAAAAAAAGTGTATTGTTTTTAATTCCAGTTCAGAGATGCTTGCCAGTTGTATCCTGTAGCTTCACAGCTACAAATCCATATTTTCTCTTAATCCATATATGCGGAATTGCATAATCACATTTACAAGTTTATGGAAATGGAGGAACAAAGAGCCACAGGTAGAAGGCTAGAGCTGGCTAATCAGCGGGCATTAATAGTAACCTGGAACAGTTTCCACACCTCTTCCCCACCCAAAAACAGCCAGCTTGGCCTAAAGGTGGCCACAGATGACTTTTTTTTTTTTGATCAGTCACCGGGATGCTCAAAAAAAAAAAGGGATTCACACACACAAGTAAGGTGGAGAGAGGAATCCTCCCTACTGAGACACTGTATTCCGACAACTGGTATTATCCGCTGTCAGAATACACTGATCAGCCAATGGGCTGCAGCCACTAATGGAGAAAAGTTTTCCAACATTCCCGGCAACAGAGATTGATCTTATGATCAACTTCTGTCAAACGGGGTCAGCCATACACGGATCAAAACTCTCCCAGACCCAGCTGAACCAGCTGAATTTCGATCCAGCTATGGCCAGCTTAAGGTCTCCCACAAACATCCTCATCCAGATGACCATAGTTTTGTAACTGTTACCTTACAAGGTCAGTCCACCCAAAATTGATATTTTAGTTGTCACAGATACAGTTAATTTGGATGACCTATTTAGATCACAATATTGTATGTCTCTCTGGGATTTTATTGTCGAGATATTTGTCTATTTATTTGCCATGGGATAGACAGAATTTCATTGTTTATGAAGAGAGATAAAAGATTTGTTCATTTACATTGCAACTGCAATATCTCTTATTGCATTAAGAATTTTACTAGACCTTTTAGTTTTTCACATAGGCAGGAATGATATAGTCTCTTACACTAGCTTAGTAAATGAAGTGTCAATTGGGGGGGGTTACTAAAACTGGTGCACACAGAACCTGGTGAAGCTGTGCATAGTAACCAATGAGCTTCTAACTTCAGCTTGTTCAGTTAAGTTTGACAATAAAACCAAGAAGCTGATTGGTTACTATGCACAGCTGCAACAGATGTGTACGGCTACATAAAGTATACAGCAATGAGTTCTGGGTGTGAGATGAGACCTTCCTATCTCACACCCAGAACAAAATAGCATTTGGCTGAGGCGCACTCAGCCATTCATAGGCAGCTTTGTATTCTATCAATGAATACAAAGCTTCTTCTGTTAGAGATCAAGAAGTCATCAGCCCGTCTCTCTGACTTTCAGACAATTAAAGGAAGCTTTGCATTCATTGATAAACTATAAAGCTGCCTATGAATGACTAATGATGAGTGTCTATAGATGATGAGAACAAGCCTTTAATGAATTTAAAGGTTTTAAGGTTTCAGAAATCAATGTCATACTGGAGTAAAAAAAAATCTGTTTTTAGATAACACTTAATCCTGGCACTATGCTGAGATTTAGACCGATTATTTACTAACAATTTGAGCTCTTTGGGCTCGTCTGCTACATCCAGGATCTTAAGTGGTTAAAACAAGCCAACGGTTGTAGAGCTGCCTGAATGCTTTTACTGATCTTATGTGGTGCTGCCCTTTGGCCTGTGGTTTCTGAGGGGAAAGACATGGCAGAACTTCTCTTCCCCAAGGTCTTCTATACAAGTGTGAATTGAAAGTTCTCAGCTTTAAGCACTTTTTGTTCAGAGCTTTCCAACTCTTGGCCAGAAAGCCATGCAAACAGCTGATCAAGCACAACTCTGTATTTGGTCAGGTGGAGCAGAGGGGAAGGGGAGACATCTGGAGTCTTGGGTGGTATCTATCACATAGAGTGCTTAAATAAAAGTACAAAAAAAAAAATTAAAAGGACTCCCATCACCCCACACACACACATAAATACAAAAATTGATGTAGAGCGCTTACATGCATGTAATAATAAATAATAATAATAATACATTTTATTTATAGTATGCTTTTCATCAAAAGGTCTCAAAGTGCTACAAGTTAAAACAAGAAAGAAAATTGAGCAATTAATACAATGAAACGAACATCTAAAATGGACAAAAGGCTTTGCTAAAAAGAAATGTCTTAAGATCTTTTCTAAAACAGTCAGTAGATTGAGGAGCCCTCAAGGTATCAGGTAGTGCATTCCACAGGTGCGGGGCAGCTGCACAAAAAGCCCTGTCTCCCATTGTCCTGAGTCTAGTTCTGCTGAGTCTAGAAGAAGGTTTGAGTGAGTGGAGCGGAGGGCACGTGTTCTGTTTAATGGTTTGAGACGTTCTTTAAGGTAGGGAGGGGCATATCCATGGATACATTGGTGTGTGAGGAGAGAAACCTTATACTCAATCCTGGCGGAGACAGGAAGCCCGTGGAGTGAGTGGAGAATGGGGTAATGTGCTCATGTTTCCGCACTCTCATCAGGATCCTTGCTGCAGAGTTTTGAATGCACTGATGCCTCTGCAGACTCTTTCTAGAAGTCCCAATGAGAAGTGCGTTACAGTAGTCCAATCTGGAGGAGACAAAAACATGAACCAGCTTTTCGGCATCTGAGAGGCAGAGAATGGAACGGAGTGTAGAGATATTATGGAGGTGATAGAAAGAGGTCTTGCATAGGTGATTTATATGGGCCTCAAAAGTGAGTTCGGAGTCCATTTTTACACCAAGATTTGTGACTATTGATGAAAAAGGGATGTTAGACCTGGAAAAGGTGATGCTGGTTATGGATGATAATTTGGTCTGGTGAGGAGTGCCAATCAGGATGACTTCAGTTTTAGAACTGTTTAGTTGAAGATAGTTGTGCTCCATCCATACCTTTATCTCCTCAAGACAGGTAGTGAGTACTAATAGGGATGACTGTAAAGATGGAGTTTCAGATGTTGCATTTACATATAGCCGTGTGTCATCAGCATAGCACTGGAACGAAATTTTGTGGTGGCTGATAATTTGGCCAATGGGGGCAAGATAGAGGATGAAAAGGATGGGGCCAAGAACTGACCCCTGGGGGACAAGTAACTGTATGTGAATTTGATTTGAAATGGCCCAGAGAGATGTATTCTGTCTGGTTTGTGAGGTATGATTTAAACCAACTGAAAGCTGTATAATTTAGTCCAGTGGTAAGATGGAGCCGGTTTAAAAGAATACCATGGTCAACAGTATCGAATGCAGCAGAAAGGTCCAGAAGGATGAGGAGGGAGGGAGAGCCAGCATCGGATAATATGAGGAGGTCATTTGTAACTCTGACGAGGGCAGTCTCTGTACTATGAGCAAGGCGGAAACCTGACTGAAATTTTTCAAAAAGGTTATTATGTTTAAGATGGTCCTGAAGGTAAGTAGCAACTGCTTTCTCAAGTACTTTTGATATGAAAGGGAGATTGGAGATAGGCCTATAATTGGATAGGACTTCCGGATCAAGAGTGGGTTTTTTAAGCAATAGTCTAATAATGGCATTTTTTAAAACAGGGGGAACGTGACCAGTTTGAAGGAAATGATTTATAACAGCTGTGATCAGGGGACTCAGGACAGTGATATTAGTTTTTACCAGGGAGGTTGGGAGAGGGTCCAGGGGGCAAGTGGAGGGTTTCATCTTCCTGACAATATTCTGCACCTCTTCTGATGATACCTCAGGAAAGCAGTTTAGGGGTTGGGAGACGATATATGTTGGGGGAACAATTTGGGTGGGAGGACCAGAAAGGGCAGAGCGAATATGTGCGATTTTTGATGTGAAAAAAATCTATAAATTTATTGCACTGCTCTTCTGTAATTGCAGTAAGTGGAGGGGATTTTGGTTAAAGAAGGTGGTTTAGAGGAGAGAAAAGCTGCTAAGAATTTCCTGGACTGTTTCTGATGACATTGGAATAAAACTGTGACCTTGCCTCTTTGAGGGACTGTGCATATTTATGTTGTTGCTCCCGGTAAATTTGTTTATGGACAGTAAGGCCAGATGCTTTGAAGCGCCGCTCAAGGACCCGCCCTGCTGCCTTCATCTTATGAAGCTCATCTGTGAACCAGGGAGCTGAGCGGGTGAAGGTGACTGTTCTTGTTTTAACAAGGGCATGGAGGTCCAAAAGGCTGCTAAGTTGACTGTTGTAATAATCCACTGCTTCGTCGGCTGATGAAAAATGTGTGGAAAGATGATGAAAATCTGCTGCCAAGAGTTCTGGGATTATATTTTTTAGGTTTCTGAAACAGATATTCCGTTTACGCTTGTAGAGGCTAGATGGGGATGGCAAATCCATGGAAATGTCCTTGTAATCAGACACATCTAGGTCATACACCTGCAGGTTTGTAAGAGGAGCAGAATTTGTAATGACCAGATCCAAGGTATGCCCCCTGGTATGTGTGGGCCCATCAACAAATTGTTTTAAATTAAAACAATGCAATAGTTGAAGAAATTAAGCTGCAAAACAGCAAGAGGGAGTGTCAACGTGGATGTTCATATCACCCAAAATTATAACATCAGCAGAGGATGTGCAGAAAGTTGTGAGAAGATTCGATATCTCAGTGATAAATAATGGGTTTGGTTTTGGAGGTCGATAAATGAGGAGGAACAACACAGGGGAAGGGGACTTACATTTAAATGCAAGGCATTCAAATGAAGACAATTCAGGCAATGGTTGTAGAGATAGCTCCAGATCGCTGCGATGGATAACTAATAGGCCCCCACCACACCCTGTGCTGCTTGCTTTTTGGAGGTAGCTATATCCTTGGGGACAGCTCTCATTTAAAGAGGAAAAGATATTTGGTTGGTGCCAGGTCTCTGTAATGCACATATAGTCCAGACATTTATCCAGGATATGGTCATGAATGAGGCAGGATTTGTTTGTAATAGACTGTGCATATAAACGATTGAGTGACACGTTATATATATATCCACACTCACCAGAGTGAGAGCAATAATTCTAAGTCCCTCATTTACTATTAAACTGATGAGCTGTATAAAAATGTAAAGTGTCGCCTACCTATAACTTTGGGTACTATAACTTTTAGTTGTTTTGCACATGAATGCAGTTTTGAGGCTTAACATGTTTGCCATCTATTTATTTGACACAACCTCACCCTTTTTTATGCAAAAAAATGGAGATTATAGTATTTTGTGTTTTAACTTTTTTTTTTTAAAATGAAAATTTAGATTTGAAAACAGCTGCACAAATATTATGCAACCTAACAAATGGGAACTACCATATTTTTATTCTAAAGGGCCTCTGTATTTTGACCATACTTCTTCTATATATCACAGGAGTGCAGTTCATTCTGCCCTCCCGTGATCCGTTTTCAGCCGGCAGCGTATGGTCAGGATCCACCCAGAAGTCTGGATCGACAACTGGCACAGCCTCTCAGCGACCTGCTGAGAGCATGAGCCAACCCCTCCCACCGCCTCCACAGCCCAGCACTCCAGTGAGTATGGGGGGCAGAACGATGGCAGGGGGACGGGCAGAGCAGAGAGCTGGAGACTGACAGCTGTAGACTGGAACACTTTCGACACTCCAGGTACAGGTGTCCTACACATCAGGCATAACGTTGTTCACAGCTGAACTGCCCACACCTCCTCTCCCCTGCTAAATCACAGAACACTTTGCATTTTGTGAACTCCTTCATAAAATCCAAAGCTTTCTTAGAAATTAAATGCATAATATTTAATATTTGTTTAAAAATAAAACTAATGCAGATAAAACCAAAATCATAACATTACTAGAAAATAATACTTTCACTTACCAGGTGTGAAGCCATAAGACCTATTGACCTCTTGTGGTTCATTATCCCTCTCTTCTTTTAGAAGAAATGAGGGCTGGTTTTTCTTCCACTCAGGCTTGGAACTCACCTAAAAGGATTCACAAACAAATGTGTCATTTTCCTCATTTGCTAGATCAAAAGAAGGCCTCATGCCTACAGGGGGTTTGGCCGTCAGCTACAAATCCTAGAATTTTTGGGTGCCTGGGAGGTATAGGTGCAGCCTTCAGCCCCACTGTCAGCACCCGGTCACAATCTATGACAGGCTAAAATATGCAGTGGCTGTACGCTGTACTGAGTGGTATTCAGGTTTAGAGCTGTATGCTTTCAGGAAAACAGAACTTCTGTATTTTGGGCATATGTCTCTAAATGTGAGTTCTATTCAGTATGGCGCTCAGCTGCTATGTATTACAGCCACAGGAGAACTGGATCTGAGAAGCATCATGTTTGTTAGTACTTCCCAGATAATTTCACCTGCATTTACAGTGCCTTGAAAAAGTATTCATACCCCTTGAAATTTTCCACATTTTGTCACATTACAACCAAAAACGTAAATGTATTTTATTTGGATTTCATGTGATAGACCAAAACAAAGTGGCACATAATTGTGAAGTGAAAGGAAAATAAATGGTTTCCAAATTTTTTTACAAATAAATATCGGAAAAGTGTGGCGTGCATTTGTATTCAGCCCCCTTTACTCTGATACCGCTAACTAAAATCTAGTGCGACCAATTGCCTTTAGATGTCACCTAATTAGTAAATAGTGTCCACCTGTGTGTAGCTTAATCTCTGTATAAATACATCTGTTCTGTGAGGTTTGTTAGAGAACCTTAGTGAACAAATAGCATCATAAAGGCCAAGGAACACACAAGACAGGTCAGGGATAAAGTTGTAGAAGTTTAAAGCAGGGTTAGGTTATAAAAACATATCCCAAACTTTGAAAATCTCACGGAGTACTGTTCAATCCATCATCTGAAAATGGAAAGAGTATGGCATAACTGCAAACCTACCAAGACATGGCCATCCACCTAAACTGACAGGCCGGACAAGGAGAGCAATAATCAGAGAAGCAGCCAAGAGGCCCATGGTAACTCTGGAGGAGCTGCAGAGATCCACAGCTCAGGTGGGAGAATCTGTCCACAGGACAACTATTAGCCGTGCACTCCACAAATCTGGCCTTTATGGAAGAGTGGCGAGAAAGCCATTGTTGAACGAAAGCAATAAGAAGTCCCATTTGCAGTTTGCGAGAAGCCATGTGGGGGACACAGCAAACACGTGGAAGAAGGTGCTCTGGTCAGATGAGACCAAAATTGAATTTTTTGGCCTAAAAGCAAAGCGCTGTGTGTGGCAGAAAACTAACACTGCACATCACCCTGAACACACCATCCCCACCGTGAAACATGGTGATGGCAGCATCATGTTGTGGGGATGCTTTTCTTCAGCAGGGACAGGGAAGCTGGTCAGAGTTGATGGGAAGGTGGATGGAGCCAAATACAGGGCAATCTTAGAAGAAAACCTGTTAGTGTCTGCAAAAGACTTGAGACTGGAGTGGAGGTTCACCTTCCAGCAGGGCAACAACCCTAAACATACAGCCAGAGCTACATTGGAATGGTTTAGATCAAAGAATATTCATGTGTTAGAATGACACAGTCAAAGTCCAGACCTAAATCCAATTGAGAATCTGTGGCAATACTTGAAAGTTGCTGTTCACAGATGCTCTCCATGCAATCTGACAGAGATTGAGCTATTTTGTAAAGAAGAATGGGCAAAAAATTCACTCTATAGATGTGCTAAGCTGGTAGAGACATCCCCAGAAAGACTTGCAGATGTAATTGCAGCGAAAGGTGGTTCTACAAAGTATTGACTCATGGGGGCTGAATACAAATGCATGCCACACTTTTCCGATATTTATTTGTAAAAAGATTTTAAAACAATTTACTATTTTCCTTCCACTACACAATTATGTGCCACTTTGTGTTGGTCTATCATATAAAATCCCAATAAAATACATTACGTTTTTAGTTGTAACATGACAAAATGTGGAACATTTCAAGAGGTATGAATGCTTTTTCAAGGCACTGTAAATAACCTGATCACAGGTTATTGTCAATATAGCCTTACATCCTTGACATCAGGGGTCAACAACCCATCGATTGCAATCTACCCATCGATCACAGGCAGGAGTCGGGTAGATTGTAGTAGTCCTTCCTTGCTGACCCCCAGACTGCTCCTCCCACATATGCAAAGCGGAGCATGGAAGGAACAAAATGGGTTATACGCCACCTATAGGTGAATGGACACTGGCACACCCAAAGACAGGAAGTCCCCCTCTATATAACCCCTCCCATACAGAAAATACCTCAGTTTTGTAGCAAAGCAATGTATATCCCAGCAAGAGGGGAGGGACCTCTGTGTCTCGTGATATACTCGAAGAAAAAGATTTTACAGGTAAGCTGTATTAAAAATCCTATTTTCTTTATCGTACATCATGGGACACAGAGCAGCCATAGTAATTACTATATGGGATGTCCCAAAGCAATGTCCCTGAGGGGAGGGAGACACCATCATAGAAACTGCCACCAAAGAAGGACCTACTCTGCTATTTGTAATACGGTGAGGCTAAAGGCAGTATCTTCTACGTGATTAACATCAACCTAGTAAAAACCCTGTAGATGTATAAACAAAAAAACAAATAGTGATCTTGTACACTTGGGCCACTGACATCCGATGATGGATGGCCCAAGATACTCCCACACCTAGTAGAGAATCTCTCCCCAGAAAAAGAATAGTTTTTTTTTTTTTAAACCATAGGCATCATTGACAACTTGCAGATCCACTGCTAAATATTCAACCTGGATGCCTCCTGCCCTTCCTGGGCTCTTCTGGCAGCAAAAAACAGGATTCCTAACTTGTGCCGACAACTCAAGTAGACCCTGAGGGTCTGAATTACCTCTAGAGTACGTATCGATCTTTCTCATGCCGACTGCGGATTGGGAGAAAAATAAAAGGCAAGACACTGTCCTTATTCAAGTGAAAAACTAGAAACCACTTTAGGCAATAAAAATGGGTGAGGACGCAATATCACCTTATGATGCGAGACCAAAAATGGCTCCTTGCATGAAAGAGCCGCCAACACTGACACTCCACTTCGTGAAGTGATAACAACCAAAGAAGCCACCTTCTGAGATAAAAGGACCAACAGAATCCCCTTGATTGGTTCAAAAAGTGGCCTCTACAATGGACAGTCAAGATCAAATCAAGTCCCAAGGACACAAGAATGGCCTGACAGGCGGGACTGTCCAAGTTATATGCTGTATGAGGTATGAAACAAGGAGTGAGAACAAAGGCCCCTGGAAAAAAATGGATAAGGACGAACTCTGACCCTTAACGGTATTTAAGCCCAAAACTCTTTTTCTCTACCGATTGGAGAAAAAGAAAATCTCCCACCCACGTATTTCTGCGGGTGTCACTTCCTGGCTTCACGCCAGGCAAAAAAATATATTTTCAAGTCCTGTAATTGAAGTTCCCCGAAGCTGGCTTCCAGGGGCTCAATAGTGCTGAGAAACAGGACTCAAGACCATCAGGTCCTGCTGGACTGGGAGTGTTCAAGGAGCAACCCCTGCAAGACTCGCTATGTCTGTGTACCAAGCCCCCCTGGGCTAATTCGGCAAACATTAATATTAGTGTTCCACCTTACGGATTCTTCGCAGAGGATGTGGCAGAATCCAAAACAGGGAACAAAAACGTCAAATAAGGTGTTACTAGTACATGTACACTTATTGGCAGTGGGACTCTTGTCCCGGACACACCTGCCCCAAACTGTTGCAGAACTTGGGATCTAGAAAATTTCCCTTCAGAGTTCCCCTAGCCACTATCCTATACCTGGAATATGTATTGGGGATAGAGACAGCTTTTGTACTGTCCCAGACAGAATGTGGTACACCTCTCTGGGTCGCATGACCTCTGGTGCGCCTGGTGGATGACAGATATATATATATCTAAGCTCGCAGAGGCATTTCTGGATTGGACCTACAACAGGTTTGTCCTATAATCCATAGCAAGGAAAACTGGCCAAGCTTATTGGACAGTATTCTCCCCTGTGGAGACCAAGCCCACTGAACTGTAGCCAGCCTCAAGTCAACTTAAAGAGACTGGCATCAGTGGTTATTATTTTCCAAATTCCTGAAAAGCAAGAATATCAAGCACCATTCTTTTTGCTCTGTAACACCCCGGAAACAGAGCCTTCCGGCAATGCAATGCCTGGATCTTCAAGTTCCAGACAGGGGATGAACCTCTTCCAAGACCTGGAGTAGGGCTGTAGGTAGAGAATGTGATTTGACCTAAACACAGCTTCCTCCTGTAGAAATATATGAAAGGAACCCCTGGAATTGACTGCTTCTTAAGCAAAGATTATTGAAGTGCCTTCAGCAAGCCCAGCACTGGGGCTAGATGCTTTGAGAACCCTCTGGAGCTGTGGCCAACCAAAAGGGAAGATTCACAAAAAAGGCTTTCCACTGCAATTAAAGAAATCTTTGATGAGCCTGGAAACCACCACATGAAGATGAGGGTTTACAGATGATTATGGACCCTGAAAACTACCTATTGCAGAGAGGTCCTCACTGAACAGTCTAGCCTATCTGAAAACAGAAGGATGTTCAGGGGCTTGAGATCTTAATATAGACCTCATGTCCCTATTTGACTTTAGAACTGCCACCATTTAATTGTCTCACAATAATGAGCTTATAACTTCTGCTCCAAGAGCAAATGTAAGGCAAAGATGGACGACTCTGTAACAGACCCAGACAGTCCCAAGAGGTGCACTTGCCTGCCAGGTTTCTGCTGGCTAAAGATGGAACAAACCACCTCAGAGACTGACCTAACACACGCATTCATTCAACATGTGCCCATGGAAACAAGCGTTCTCGCAAGCATTTATGAAACATGTTTATACAACATTATGTAACACGTATCTATGCAGACATGTATAAACATGCATCTTTATGCAATCATGTATCTTTATGTGATCATGCATCCTTATGCGATCGTGTATTTTTATGTGAACTTGTATCGTTATGCGATCAAGTATCTTTATGCGATCAAGCATCTTTATGCGATCAAGCCTCTTTATGCAAACATAAATCCTTATGTAAACATGTATAACCATTTATATTTAAGTAAACATGTATAAACATGTATCTTTATGCACCCTTGTAACTTTATGCAATCAAGTATCTTTATGCGATCAAGCATTTCTATGTGACCATGTATTTTTATGCGACCATGTAAAATCATGTATATCTATACAAACATGTCTAAACATGCATCTTTATGCAACCATGTATCTTTATGCGACCAAGTATCTTTATGTGACCATGTAAAATCATGTATATCTATACAAACATGTCTAAACATGCATCTTTATGCGGCCATGCACATTTATGCAAACATTAATATCCATGCATGCTTGTGCAACCATGCATTCTCTGCAACCATGATCATGTATCTCTATGCAAACATGTATAACCATGTATATTTATGCAAAACATGAAAAAACATGCATCTTTGTGCAACCATGCATCCTTGTGCAACCATGATCATGTATCTTTAGCAACTGTGCGTTTCAGCAACCGTGTGTTCCAGCAAATGTGCGTTTCAGCTAGATTGCAAGCAGGCACCCGCTTAACTGCAGTTAGCCCCATACTAGACCTGCATGATTAAGCCAAGCGTTTCGCACTACACAGAGTGCTTAGTCATAGCTATGATTAAGCACTCTGTGTAGTGCGAAACGTGTAAGCTTTGTTCCACTCTGCTGTGACCTGTATTTTGGACGACACTTTATTGAATAAAGGCAAATATTTTTGGAGTGTGGCTGTTCAGGATTTCTTTGATGTCTAACTCCTTAAAAATGCATCCATGCTCACGTTTTCCTAAACGTGTATATTTAAACATGCATTTAAGCAAAAAGATTGCAAGCATGTATACTACGCCGCACCTGCTTATAGAGCAGTCAACACTTTAAAATGAACTGCTAACCATCCAGGGGTGTTTCAACTTACAGTTGTACAGTCCCCCCGGATAAGCAGTAAATATGCAGCATATAATCTTGACTTGTCTTCACATAGTTCTCCCATAGTAAGTACTCACACTTTATCCTTAGGCTGCATCTATGTCTCCAGAGGCCTACCGAACCTGTGGCCGCAAGGCATGGCTGCCCTTCCACTTCCTGCCTATATAAAAATAGGCCATACTGAGAGAGACTGCACCCTCTAGTGGCTGGAGGAGAAACAGCAGCCCACACGAGTAAGAGTACATAGCGTGATTAAACTGCACACTGCTCCCAGTGGCCACCGGGGGAACAGACTGTCAGAACTCTGTTTTTTTTAAGAGAAACTGCAAACAAATGCAGACTTAACATTCCTGCTGCAGGACTCTGAACATAACAGGAGTCCAATCTTCACCCATCATGGCGAGATTTGTCATAAAAGACCTTTAGAGACTGGGTCCCCCTTAATGTGGGGTCCACTTCCCTGGACCTGTATAGCACCCTGCAGGAAAGCACCTTGGTCAGAACAAATACTGCACAGGTTTCCATTATGCAGGGTCCAGCGCCGTAAGGCTGCATTACAGGCAAAAAGCTAGAGGAATCTTCTCTTCTTCCCATGAGGCTCGGGTACCATCCATTTTTGGCTGACAGATTTTTTCAAATGGATCTGATTGAGGTCCATGATTCCTAATAGAACTGTCCAGACCTCTAAGTATGCTCCAAGAGCACATGTAATCCATAACCATCACCTTGAAGACACTGGCGAAAAAACTGAGGTACTTTCTGTATGGGAGGAGTTATATAGAGGGGGCCTTCCTGTCTTTGGGTGTGCAAGTGTCCATTTACCTATAGGTGGCGTATAACCCACATAGTAATTACTATTGCTGCTCTGTGTCCCCTGATGTACGATAAAGAAAAATAAAATTGTAAAAAATAATAATAAAAAATAAATAATAATGATAAATAAAATAAAAATAAAATACAAAATAAAAATACTGACAATGTCCACTACTCTACTGACTGACACTGTCCACTTGTAAGGTAGGCTAAGTTTATATTTTTACAGTGACACTCGTTTTATTATAATGTTCTACGTTTTCCTTACTATTTTTTCATGCTTTGCTAGTTTTTTATTTTGACCTTTGATCTTTTCAGTGTTGTTCAGGTAGATCACCACCTCTCAAAGGTTGCCTACCCCTGCTTTACATGAAGGTGTTTTTTTTTTCCAACCAATACTTTTAATACATCAGGTTGCTGTGACAAACACATGAATGAAGTGCCCCAACGAAAGCTTACTCATATGTATTAACCAGGACAAACAATGATATAAACAATTGCACATTAGCGTCAGGTCTGAAATGGATCTAAATGGATTCTGTGGTCCTCTATGTACCTTTGTACCCTGGACATTCAGAAGTGATAAATGTAGAAAACAATAGTGCTGTAATCAACCTTCTATTAAGGCACAGTTAAAACTTCAAATAATATTTTTAAAATACTACTAATGTGATGTTGATAATAGTGACGGGACTGATATCCCTCTATGTGCCCAGTGCAAGTAAACTAAATACAAAGTTATATACAAAAATAAAAATATAATATAGTGATACTAAATGTCTTCAAAGCACTGATGATGGGGACTAATTACCCTCAATCACACCAGGTTAGCCACAGATGTTAATCTATTCAGAGAGTAAGGCCCCTTTCACACGATCGGACCGTTCAGATCCGCCTGTCAGTTTTGACGGCGGACCTGAACGGGCGCTCCATGTTAGCCTATGGAGCGACGGATGTCAGCGGAGACATGTCCGCTGACATCCGACCCCGTCCGATCCGCTTAAAGCAGACAGATGGCCCTACGTCCAGATCCGTCGCTGGAGGATCGGGTGAGATCTGACGAAATCGGACATGCTGTCCATTTTCATCCGATCCCTCCATAGGCAGCAGCGGCGCCTGACAAGCCCCTCCCTGCTCAGTGATCAGAGAGGGACCTGTCATCCGCCGGCTCAGCGGAGATCAACGGACTGATCTCTCGCTGAGCCGGCGGACCGAGGCGGGCTCCGTGAATGAGGGCTAAAAATGAAAAAAACAAACAATAGTTTCCCTTTGTTTTCTGCAAGAAACCACTCCTGCCAAACGGTCAGTTTATCAATAGTGTTCAGTTGATATCTCTTGCCGCTTCTCTCGCTTATCCATTTATATGGATTCCCACATGAAACAAGAGAAATGCATCATTGCGCAATGATTAAAAACCGACAAAGGATGTAAGGTGCAAACAAATACACTCACATTTCAATGGTCAACTAGCGCTTATTGTAAACGGTCAGACGCTTACAGCGAATTTCCTCCTCACACCGCATCTGCTGTGCTCAAACACAAACACAATAGATGTCGTCACTGGCTCCTCCCTGGGAGCCAGTGAGACAGAGACCAGCGCTGTCAATAGCAGGGACAGGACAGCAACCCTGGTAGTTCTGCCTCCACAGTGGGAGGATTCCCCCATCCACCTGGAATGTGTAGATGGGGGAATTGGAACATTTTTTTTTTTCATTCAACCTAATAGTTGAATAAAAAAAGTGATCAATGTACAGGTTGCCTAAGAGATAAGACCAGCCATAGACAGTTTAAATCTCGGCTGGTTCAGCATGAACTGGCTGATATTTAAACCATTAATGAGCAGGCTGAATGTACCAAGTTGATCGATCAAATTGGGTACAACCAGCCTGCCGGATTCTCTTATGATTATCGCTAGCGGTTGCTATAGCCGCTAGTGATAATCACTGTTTGTCAGGAAAATACAATTGTTCAGCAGGAGGGATATTCCCCTGTCAGCACTGACTGTGCTAATGGGGGAATCATGCAAATTTCTGTCCTGCAATCTGTGGTTGCGAGAAAGAAATTCGTACCATCTAAGTTTGTGAAGGTCTTGGAAGAACAGGAGGGGGGGGGAGGGAGACAGATGGGGGAGAGAAGGGAGAGGGATAGAGATAGGACAGTTCAGTGATTACAGTGTACTGCAGTGTACACTCACCCACAGGTCCAGGCTGGAAGCTCAGAAATCATAGACACAGCCAGGAATCTGCAGCTGCTGAATTTCATAATTCCCGCCCACACATCCCCTCTCTTCAGATACAGCTGCATGCCGGGATAGTGTGGGCGGGAAGACAGAGGAGGAGCAGAGGTGGGAGGAGGAGGAGGAGCTGTATTCCACTCTTAACTGGTGGAGCAGATCAGGCGGCCGTGGCTATGCGAGCGGCTCTTGCATTATGCATTGCACAGTGTCAGCGAGCAGAGGAGTGAAGAAATCCCCCACAGGAGCTGTCAGGGATGCTCTGCCTCTCAGGAGAGCCTGTGTCCACTCGGCGCAAACCCAAGCAAGATGCGGGGCACCTGCTACATAAAGAAACAAATGGTGTTTTAATTGGAGGGGGCACATGGTGGGGCACAGCATAATGTTGGGGGGGCCAGGGCCCCCTCTGGCCCCCCTTAATGACGCCACTGGTGCCAGTGTAAATGAGGCATTAGATGACATCAGGAACTGGGTTTTTCTTGGCATCTTGGTAACTCATTCATTCATAAATGCCTTTTATGTTGAGTGTCAACTGAACAGTATTTTTATTTCTTAACAACCAGCTAGTGTCTCTCTTGCATGTTCCAACCTGCCCTAACAAAAGGAAAGGTAGACGCTGACTGTATGCTAAGAGGCAAACATAATATGACAAATATAAAACAGAAACATAATAGAAAATGTTCTTTATGGTAAGCAATCAATCTGCATTTTTTTCTGACCCAGACTACAAAAATTTAGGTGAAATCGAATCGGTTCTTGCTAGTAGTCTCATGTGAACACTTAGGGATTCAAAAATCGACCAACGAACGTCAAAAGCATTCACCCATCTCTTTCGAATTCTTACCATATTTTGCTATTTAGAAAAAATTGGTGGGCAAATGTCATAAGCCTAGCTGTCACAAATTCTAGCCATATTTTGCTTAATATGTTGATTTCCTATGATCATCAGCTCTATCTAGCGACCACAAAGCGGTAAAAAATACCACTGGATGGAGCTGAAGATCATAGGAAATCAACATATTAAGAAAAATATAGCCAGATTTTGTGACAGGTGGGCAAATGCTTATGACATTTGTCCACCTAATTTTACTAAATAGACCCTTTAGAGGCATATTATAAAGCAGCAACTTTCACCAAACATTCACTGGTGGTTAATTAATCACGGTCATTAGAAACACATGTGCCTATAAGATTCACCTGCAGTGAATGTGTGGTGAATTTCAGATTCACAGCTTTATAAATATGCCCCTATAGTATTTATGATTACTTATCTCACTGGCTCACCTCAGCATAATATCTAATCAGCTTTGATCAGCTTTGCCCACATGAGCCCCAAAGGACCTGAGGGACCTGAGGGAAGTTTAGGCTTAAGGCCCCTTTCACGCGACCGTAAACATTACCGCCCTCTGAAAAGCTATCTAAGTGGATTATTTTTCAAATTAGGGTTGACACCTGGTTTACAGGTGTTCAGAAGGCAATACTGCCACAGATGTGCACTGTTTTTGATTCCCTGGGAATTTTTTTTTGATCCCAATGGGGATTTTATATTGAACTTCCTTGCCACAACCACCATAGGCCCATTTGGCATGTGGTTACGGCATGGTCCCATTGACTTCAATGGGCGAGTTTAACAGGTGGTGCCACCTGTCAAACTTGACATGCCAGGTTACAATTTACTCAACAAAAGTATCGGCCATGGCAATGTGAACTCGCCCCTGCAGCCGCCATGTAAATTTACAGGTGGGCAGTCTGGGAGGGAGGTTGGAGATAAAAATGCTGATCAAATGAAGTGACAGGGATTTTATTGTTTTTTTATCTGGATGTGGCGATCCGCCTGGCCTGCCAAGCGATCTCCATCTTTTTGTCTTTAAACCCACCAATTTTTTTTATTTACATTCTCTTATGAACCTTATTGACCCTGAGTGTAAAAACTGAAAACTGTTAGGCTGTAATAAATTGTGTAACCCATATTAATGTGCTGATGTACCAAGTTTTTAATTGTTCTTTCAATTCTTTTTGTATGTCATTAAAAATGTGAAATCTATCAAAATAAAGATTATAGATAAAAATGCAGATCAACTGCCTGTTTTTACCGCCCCTCCGCTGTCAGTGTGAACTAAGCTGAAGGCCTCATTTATGTAGGCTTTGAAAACAGGAGGTTGGGTTGCATTTTTACAACTTCACAAAACCCTATCAACAACTTTCACAATTGTTAACATGGAGAGTGGATAAAGGTTTAGACACAGCAGCATTAGTGTTGCCTCATGTTGCTACAGAAATAACACTGCCTGCAGAGCTTAGCAGATGCTGGCAACTGACTCTATTCACGTCTATTGAAATGCACCGCTAATGCACCATAAATGCTCTGTAACTGGCATTCACAGTGCGTTTAAAGTGGTTGTAAACCTCTGTCATGAAATCTGAACAAAGCACATATATTTTCACTTATCTCGCTCTCTCTCCAAAGCTCTAAGTGTCATTTCTCTCTGGTGCTTTGTTCCTCTGTTATCAGCATAAGTCACTTCTGAGAAGTTTTCCAGACACATGAGATAAATTTGTGTTGGGGAGGGAGCTTAGCACACAGCTTGTCTATTCAGAGCACAGTTCTCCTGCTGTGTGAAGGGGGTGTGTTCCTTTCCTCCAATCAGCTCTCACATACTGTAACTGCAGCCTCTCCACCCCCTCCTCTGTGCTCCTGACAGATGAAGAAGGATTTTAACACAATCTGCCCTTTTGAAGGGGTGTAGGGAAGTGCTGCAGATAAACAAGTAAAACCTATGTAGGAGGATTTGTTTCATCTCTGTGTATCATCTGAGGCTATTCACTTCACTGAGTATATGTGAGGGCACAGCTAACCCATTAGCATGTTGACATGAGGGGGAGCCAGGAAATAGAAACATTACGGTAAGAAACAGATTTCTTTTAAAAACTTGCGTATGTCATATTGGTTCACTTGAAAAGTTAGAGGTTGGTGTATGAAAGTGCACTACAAGTAACATGATTTTGGAAGGAGCAACAATTTATTTCATTTTTAAAGTGCGTGACTGAATAATGAGACAAGGATTCTGATTAGCTGTTAGAGCTGCACAGATGAGTCCTCTTTTATATCCTAGTCCTACAAAGCTCAGTTCAGTCAGTGCGGCAAATCAAATACAAGCAGTGTACAGTAATGGAATCGGAGACAAAGAATAAAAGCAAGTCTTACCTCTGGTAACTGCGGTAAAAATCTTGCCTGCCTCTTTGGCAGCTTCTGTCTGTTGTAGTGTGCAGGCTGTTCAAAAAGATATCACAGAAAAATTCATAAAGTATATCCCAAAAATTATTTTTCAGTGTGACGTGTGTTCTTTTATAGACACTTTGTGATCTACAGAATACTATGTACTTAAAGTGAAATTTTAGTCCAGAATTAAAAGTGAACTCCAGACTCCAAATAATTTCACTTACATACATTACTTACTGACCACAAAGGATATAAATCCACTTTGTGTGCACCTAATTTGCAAACCAAGAGATGACATTTTAAAAATAGCAGTGACATCACCACTGTGCTGAACATAACCTGTGCAGAGAGCAGAGCTGTGGGAGGGACTCAGCAGGCCCCACCCACTAAAGGCTTGCCTGCAGAAATTGAACATAGGGGGCAGAGAGTAGAGCCGTCACCCTGCACAGGGAGAGGGCGCAGCAATGACTGCTCTTTATTATGGGAAGCTGCACAGCTCTGGAAGAAATACACAAAGCACACTGAGATTTTAGTGAGAATATAAATGACTTGTATTTTTACAATATTTGCTTATCTCAGAGATCAACTTTAATATTCCTGAAATCTCAGTTATTGAATAAGTTGGAATTTTAAAAAAAATATCAAACATGAAACATAAACAAAGCATATTACTCTATCGTGTGTACTTAAAATGGTAAAAAATGTAGCGCATAATATGCAAACAAAAGTGAATTAGTGATAATGAAGGGTAATGGAGTCCATACAACCATAAGTCCTTCAAAATAGTTTGGTGACCGGTAAACCCATATGTGACAAACAAAATTCAAATCATCCAAGGCAAAAGAGGGGAAGAGATGATGGATTTTCAAGGGCTGGCACAGATCTTGTTGGTCGGTGGGTAAAGGGACATCAAGCAGGAACAACATCAATGAGTAAGTGATAAATGCATACTCTTACCGGATCCAGTGGACTCCCCTGTCAGCGACATGGAGTCTTAAAGGCAATGTGCCCCACAGGGCGGATAGGAAGATGTCCAGGCAGTTGTAACTTCTAAGATGTACTCCACAGACACTCCAGGGATCAGCAAGATAAATGATCACTACTGGAACTCACGATTGGGATCTTGAAGTTGAGATGTAACACTTATAGCGAAAACTGGACATTCACGTGATCACAATAAAATCGAGGGCAGCATGGAAAATGGTGTACGGGCTGTTACACCATTTTCCATGCTGCCCTCGATTTTATTGTGATCACGTTTTATATTTTTGGTGTTTTAGAAATAAAAATACAATTTTTACCTGCACTATGTGGAAGCACAATTTTTTTCTCCACATATTATCCTGATGGGAGTGAATGTCCAGTTTTCGCTATAAGTGTTACATCTCAACTTCAAGATCCCAATCGTGAGTTCCAGTAGTGACCATCTATCTTGGTGATCCCTACATCTTAGAAGTTACCACTGCCTGGACATCTTCCTATCCGCCCTGTGGGGCACATTGCCTTTAAGACTCCATGTCGCTGACAGGGGAGTCCACTGGATCCGGTAAGAGTATGCATTTATCACTTACTCATTGATGTTGTTCCTGCTTGATGTCCCTTTACCCACTGACCAACAAGATCTGTGCCAGCCCTTGAAAATCCATCATCTGGAGTGATTGCATCTGTGTCAACACACAGTTGGACACTATATCTCTTCCCCTCTTTTGCCTTGGATAATTTGAACTTTGTTTGTCACATATGGGTTTACCGGTCGCCGAACTATTTTGAAGGACTTATGGTTGTCTGGACTCCATTACCCTTCATTATCACTAATTCACTTTTGTTTGCATATTATGCGCTACATTTTTTACCATTTTTTGTATTGTTGTTGTCACACTGTATGTAGCTACTCACTCCCCTTTACTAGTTAGCGCAGTGTTTCTGCATATTTCTTCACATTATCATGTGTACTTGTCTCATCAATTAAGAGCACTCATGCCGCGTACACACGAGCGGACTTTCTGGCATACTTGGTCCGGCGGACCAGAGTCCACCGGACAATCCGATTGTGTGTAGGCTCCAGCGGACTTTTCCGGCGGACTTTTTCCCTAGATTTGAAACATGTTATAAATCTTTCCATTGGACTCAGTTTCTGACGGAAAGTCTGCTCGTCTGTGTGCTGGTCCGATGGAAAGCCCGCTCGTCTGTATGCTGGTCCAACAGACCAGATACGACGCAAGGGCAGGGTATTGCATTTCGCGCTCGCTGCAATGGGAAAAACAAATTTTCCTATTGCGGCAAGCGCGGGGCATACCAGGCCCTTAGGTCTGGTATGGATTTTATAGGGAACCCCCTACGCCGAAAAAACGGCGTGGGGTCCCCCCTAAAATCCATACTAGACCCCGATCCGAGCACGCAGCCCGGCCGGTCAGGAAAGGGGGTGGGGACGAGCAAGCGCCCCCCCCCCTCCTGAACTGTACCAGGCCGCATGCCCTCAACATGGGGGGTGGGTGCTTTGGGGGAGGGGGCGCCCTGCGGGGCCCCCCCACCCCAAAGCACCTTGTCCCCATGTTGATGAGGACAAGGGCCTCTTTCCGACAACCCTGGCCGTTGGTTGTCGGGGTCTGCAGGCGAGGGGCTTATCGGAATCCGGGAGCCCCCTATAAGAGGGCCCCCAGATCTCGGCCCCCCACCCTATGTGAATGAGTATGGGGTACATGGTACCCCTACCCATTCACCTAGGGAAAAAGTGTCAATAATAAAATACACTACACAGGTTTTTAAAATAATTTATTAAACAGCTCCGGGGGGGGGGTCTTCCTCCGGCTTCGGGGGTCTTCTTCTGGCTTCGGGGGTTCCTCCGGTTCCTCTTCTCCCGGCGTCCGGTTGGTTCTTCTCCGCTCTCTCTGGCCTCTTCTCCCGGTGTTCCAGTTCTTCTGCCGGCTCCTCCGCTGTCTTCATGCCGCTCTTTTGCCAGCGGAGGTCCGGACTTCTGGACTTCTTGTCTTCTTCCCTCTTCTCTTCTCCAGATGTTGAAATGACGCTCTCTCCGGCTGGACTGCTCTCTGAGCGCTCCTTTGTGACGTATATAGGCGGAGACCCCGCCCACTTATGCCGTCACACTCCCTGGGCATGCTGGGACTGTGACGTTTTAGGGGGCATTGTCAACATCACCCGGTGACCACGCCCCCTAAAACGTCACAGTCCCAGCATGCCCAGGGACTGTGACGTCATAAGGGGGGGCGGGGTCTCCGCCTATATACGTCACAGCAGAGAGACCGTCATGTCAACATCTGGAGAAGAGAAGAGGGAAGAAGGCAAGAAGACAAGAAGCCCAGAAGTCCGGACCTCCGCTGGCAAAAGAGCGGCATGAAGACAGTGGAGGAGCCGGCAGAAGAACTGGAACACCGGGAGAAGAGGCCAGAGAGAGCGGAGAAGAACCAACCGGACGCCGGGAGAAGAGGAACCGGAGGGACCCCCGAAGCCGGAAGAAGACCTCCGAAGCCGGAGGAAGACCCCCGAAGCCGGAGGAAGACCCCTGAAGCCGGAGGAAGAACCCCCCCTGGAGCTGTTTAATAAATTATTTTAAAAACCTGTGTAGTGTGTTTTATTATTGACAGTTTTTCCCTAGGTGAATGGGTAGGAGTACCATGTACCCCATACTCATTCACATAGTGTGGGGGGCCGGGATCTGGGGGCCCTCTTATTATAGGGGGCTCCCGGATTCCTCCCGGATTCCGATAAGCCCCCCGCCCGCAGACCCCGACAACCAACGGCCAGGGTTGTCGGGAAGAGGCCCTTGTCCTCATCAACATGGGGACAAGGTGCTTTGGGGTGGGGGGGCCCCGCAGGGCGCCCCTCCCCCAAAGCACCCACCCCCCATGTTGAGGGCATGCGGCCTGGTACGGTTCAGGAGGGGGGGCGCTCGCTTGTCCCCACCCCCTTTCCTGACCGGCCGGGCTGGACGTTTTTTCGGCGTAGGGGCTTCCCTTTATAATCCATACCAGACCTAAGGGCCTGGTATGACCAGCGACAGGGCTCGCAAGGTGTCAATCTCGCCGATAGTCCCGTCGTACCTGAGTCACATTCAAAATGAACGGACTTGTCCGTGTGTGGGCAAGTCCGTTCATTCTGAAAGTCCGCCGTAACTCCGGCGAAAGTCCGTCGTGTGTGGGCAAGTCCGTCCGTTTTTAAGTCCGGCGCACCTGGCGGACAAAGTCCGTCGGAAAGTCTGCCGGACCAAGTATGCCAGAAAGTCCGATCGTGTGTACGCGGCATCAGTGTCATTTCTGTCTGCTGCTTCGTTCCTCTGCTATCAGCATTAGTCGCTTTTGACAATTTTTTCTGACACCAAGAGAAAAATGGTGACAGGAGAGGGAGCTCCAGCTGATTGGTAGCCTCAGCTCTGTTCCTGCATGCTGCTGAAAGGGGGGGTGTCTCTTCCCTCCAATCAGCTCTCAGAGCTTTCCTCACTGAGCTCAGCAAGGTGTAACTTTAGCTCTCCACCCCCTTTTTTTTAACTCTTAGACAAGCTTAAAAATTCAGCATTTTGAATGGATGAAGAGAAGAGAAAACTGCAGATAGAAAGAAACAACTTATGTGGGAGGATTTGTTTCATCTGTTTGTGTTACCTGAGGACAGTCCCTTCACTGGATATATGTAAGGATTTACAACAACTTTAACCTCTTCACTACCACGCTATAGCCAAATGAGGGCTACAGCGGTCGCACATTGCCAGGAGGGTGTCATATGATGACCTCCTGTGATCGTGCTTCCCGCGATGCCCCCTGCGGCGTGCATCAGCTGTGATCTAAGCTCGTCGTGTCCTCCAGATGCAGCTGATCATGGATCGGGATAAAGAGCCAATCACAGTGGCTCCTTACCATGTGACCAGCTGTATCCAATCACAGCTGACCACAATGTAAACAGGATTTTCCGGTTATTGGCAATCCTCTCCTCACGCTAACAGCGCATGAGGAGAGGAGAGCCGATAAGCTGCAATCCACACAGGGGACATCTACACTGATAATCAGGGCACTGATCATCAGTGTTCTGATGATCAGTGCAGCCCCAACATTGCCCACCAGTGCTGCCAAACAGTGCCCTTCAGTACTGCCTATCAGTGTTGCCTATCAGTGCCTGCTCACAAGTGCCTCCTCATCGGTGCCTATCAGTGCCGCCTCATCAGTGCCCACCAATGCAGCCTATCAGTGCCCATTGGTGCAACCTCATCAGTGCACATCTGTGAAGAAGAAAAATTACTTATTTACAAAATGTTATAACAGAAACAAATGGATGATGAGTTTGCTTTAAATAATTAAATAGCATTCTCAGTTTGTGGTACAGTTTAGTTCTGCTTTAACCAGACAAAAAGTGAAGGAATCACTCCTACTGAGCCTCTGACTGCAGTAAAACTCGGCAGCACCAAAAAAAAGTGAAGCGTGGCATTGCTCAGGTGCGAGTGCAACCTTAGTCCTTGTCTGAAAGAGAGTAATATGGAACTCGTCAGGTTACTTTTTTTTTTTAGAATAAAGCTTTATTGTATCATGTCTGTTATGCTGCTTTCACACAGGGTGGATTCTTTTGCAATCAGCAGGGGATCTGTGAGCTGATTTCCTGCTGATTGGAGCAGAGTGGAAAATGACATATCTGTGTCTGTTCAGTTTCTGCAGAGCAGACATGAATTCTGCTCTATGGGTGGCTGAGAGTATACAGACTCTGCTATCAATTTCCACCCGACTACCTCTAATCCGTTCCACCTAAATGGAAGAAGGTGTAGTCCTTTCCAATTTTTTTTAGTGAACCTGATCAGACCTGGAGGTAGGCGCAAGGCTGGCCCTACAATGTGTCCCGTTGAGTCCATTGGACCCAGGTGGCACTTTGAGAGGGGTGGCAAATTGACGCCCAAGATTTTTTTTACAGCAGTTTTGGTGTATCATCCAGGGGTGGACTGGGCTGGGGGGGGGGGGCAGGTTAACCCCCGGACAGCTCCACCGCCCTGTAAAATGTCCGCCCTGCTGCCCTCAACACGCATACTCATTGTTGCAGGGTGCTCGCACACAGTCTAACATTGGCTGTTAAACACCCGAGCCCACATGAAGAGCTCAGGTGTGTGTGCTTCTGGTGGCAGGGTACCCACAGGTGTCAAAGAGCAATGAAAGATCCCTTCCCCATCGGCTCCACCAGCAGCCGATATTTGGGCACAGCTTGCGAGGCTTGCATTTCTATTGGGTGGAACTGGGGGAGGGGGGTGCTGCCAGCCTCACACCCAGCCTGCCTTCTTCTGCTCTGGTGCATGCGTGAGGCTAGGCACTGAAGACTGAGAGAGCAACCGAGAGGTAATATAAGTTAGTTCTGTGTGATAGGACACAAAGGGTGTCCATCAATTTTTGTAGTAGTGGCTGCTGATCTGCTGGATGGCCAAATGTTGCATAACCTATCATGTTTAAAAAGCACTATACAGCAGGAGTTTGCCATTATACTACCCTAGCCTATCCATATACTACCCTAGCCTGTCCATATACTACCCTAGCCCGTCCATATACTACCCTAGCCTGTCCATATACTACTCTACCCTATCCATATACTACCCTAGCCCGTCCATATACAACCCTAGCCTGCTCATATACTACCTTAGCCTGCCCCTATACTACCCTAGCTTGTCTATATACTACCCTAGCCTGCCCCTATACTACCCTAGTCTGTCTATATACTACCCTAGCCTGCCCCTATACTACCCTAACCTGTCTATATACTACCCTAGCCTGTCCATATACTACCCTAGCCTGTCTATATACTACCCTAGCCTGCCCCTATACTGCCCAGCCTATCCATATTCTACCTTAGCCTGTCCATATACTACCCTAGCCTGTCTATATACTACCCTAGCCTGCCCCTATACTGCCCAGCCTATCCATATTCTACCCTAGCCTGTCCATATACTACCCTAGCCTGTCTATATACTACCCTAGCCTGCCCCTATACTGACCTAGCCCACCCCTTGGAATTGAACATAATGGTATGTCATATAATTTTGCATATAGACAAGGTGCTGTTGTGTAAATCTGACTTTCTGAGAAATGTAATTTTAGTTTTAATTATCATGATATATAATAATAGATGTGGGGGCGTTTTAGTGGGTGTGATTTTTTTTTGGGGGGGAGGCAGCATTTCAGTCTTGGGCCCAGACAGCACAATGTCTTGGGCCAGCCCTGGGTAAGCGGATGTAAATGGACACAGGTCCCTTTATACCAGCCTGTCTAATAGGAAGGAATGGACCTTCCAGTCAGGTCTTGAAAAACTGACAGGCGGACCAGATCGGATCGCCCATGTGAAAGGACCTTTATATACAATGTATTTTCTATAGTAAAGTCATGCAGAGACACATTACAGTGCAGTTATAGGAGCAGTACACTGTACAGTATAGGGAGATGCGTTACAGGATTGGAGGAATTGGGGGTAAGAAACCTATTCTGAATACACACTACTGGTGGCCATACATC
Organism: Aquarana catesbeiana; assembly: GCF_042186555.1. NCBI lineage: Eukaryota > Metazoa > Chordata > Amphibia > Anura > Ranidae > Aquarana > Aquarana catesbeiana. The sequence continues at coordinate 243,561,842 of NC_133329.1, forward strand.
CTTCTATAAATTATCGATTTCGTTTTCAATTGATTTTTTTCCTATAGAAATAATCAATCTAAATGGGTTGACAACCCATTTGACCAATATAGATTTTGATCAATAGTTAAGCTAGAATTGGAACTTACAATCTAAAGTTATTGATTGCTTCTAATATGATCAATTGAAATACAATTGTATACATGAACAAAGTATCTCAGTGCTGCTGATTGATGCAAATTGATCAATAATATTCCACACTGGCCGACCGAGTGTGATCAAATCCAGTAAGTCCATGCTTCGACAAATGACCGTTTTTCTTTTCAGATTGATCTCCTGTGTAAAGAATAATCGATCTATAGTCAAACCATTTGATTGATATGCCACACACCGGAAAGTGGATTCTGCTCAATAGTTAAGATATAATCATAACTTATTATTGTAATTTATTGATCGCATCTTGGTTTCCACCATGTAGTTTTATTATCTGATCGATCAAAATACAATCATATTTATGAACAAAGTATCCCAATGATGCAAAATGATTGATAATCCACCCCCTCCCTGACCGATCAACTCAATTTGATCAAATCCAATCGAAATGGAATTTGAATCGATCAGAAGGGAAGTTATTGCTTTTCCATTGCTTGCAGATTCAGTCTTTTTGATTGAAGAGCATGTCAATCAGATAAAAATTGAAGTGTGTATGGCCACCATTAGGCTTTCCTTTCACAGTAAGGTACGATTGGAACTTAAAATGGTTGTAAAGCCTAAACATTTTTTACCTTAATCCATTCCTTGCTTTAAAGCGATATTAAAGCCTTGTTTTTTTTTTAAATAATAAACATGTTATACTTACCTGCTCTGTGCAATGGTTTTGTACAAAGCAACCCAGATCCTCCTCTTCTTGGGTCCCATGGCGGCGCTCCTGGCCCCTCCCTCCTGCTGGGTGCCCCCACAGCAAGCAGCTTGCTATGTGGGCACCCAAGTAGGTGCGCTCTCGAGCTGCGCCTCTGTGTGTCCAACCACACACGGAGCCGCGGCTTGGCCCCGCTCCCTCCTGATTGGCTCACTGACAGCAGCAAGAGCCAATAGCTTCCGCTGCTGCCAAAAGCCAAACAGGAGTGCAAGTGCCTGGAAAGGCAAGGCTCTCATGGACATGCTGGATCGAGAAGCAGCTCAGGTAAGTATTAGGTGGGCTGGTGCACACAGAAGGTTTTTTTACCTTCATGCATGAAGGTAAAAAAACTTGTGTTTTTAAAACAAGCCAGTGGGAGTGGGAGGTTCAAGTCTCGCTGTCTGTGCCAATGGACGCAGCAGGGCTTAGAAGCGAGAACGCACGAGTGGCTTCCCAGGGGGGCACTGGACGGAGAGGAGGGGTAAGGAGCGCTGGTGGGGGACCCAAGAAGGTAAGTATAGACATGTTTGTTTTTTGGGGGGGTTGGTTTTTTTTTTACCTTTACAATCATTTTAAAATCATAAATTATGGAACACTCCTCTGTTTCCACCATGTAAATTTATAATCTGATCGATCGAAATGCTATCGAATTAAAGAACAAAGTATCTTGGTGCTGCTAAATGATGCAAAACAATCGATAATATTCCACCCTAACCGATCAATTTAGTTGGATTGAATACGATCAAGTCTAAATTGATCAGAAGAGAAGTTATGGCTATTTGATTTTTTGCAGGTTTCATTGTTTTGATCAGATCGCACATTAATCGGATAAGAAAATCAAAGCATGTATTACCACCATAAAGCTTCCAATTCTTAGAAATAAACAGTATCTCACCTGATCCATTGTACAGAACTAATCGCAGACCCTCAATGTGAACACATAGGGAATGTCAGCGCTCTGGGAAGTTGTAGTGACTCTGTTGCTAGGCGACCGACTCTTATGAAGCTGGATCTGTAGTGACTGGATTTATGGAAGAGCTCGCATAGAAAGCCAGCACCCGTTATCCCGCATAGTCCGCCGCTCTCTGCCGGTCCCGCCCTCTCCCCTCACTCCTTCTAGCGGGTGGTTGAGATTCGCGGAGCTCCGAGCTTGTCCCGGTTCCTTCACAAGTTTGTGCTGCGGAGAGCTGTTGCTATAGAAGCTACCGAGAGTTGTGGAAGGGGCGGGGCGCCGGGAGAGGGCGTGTTCCTAGAAGTGTCTCCAGGAAGTGCGCTGCCATAGTTTTGGTTAGTCTGTGCAGTGTAGTGCACATATACAAGTGTGCTCTGATCAGTCTTCATATCCATTGATTCCTGCAGGGATCCATCACAACCAGGAGTCCTTTCCTTCAAACACCTTATGTTATCCTTCTATTCTCTTATTTATTACTCTTTATTACCCAGCTTCTGCTGTTACTTTCTTGTGTAACATTGTATCAGCTCTAATAAATAACCAGAGTACAATATTTAGTATTAAAATATTTAGCATTTCCTCATATGGTTGGAATGCAAAAAAATATTGCAAATCGTACTGCAAAGAAGTGTGTGTGTCTTGCAGGGAGATCACAAGCCCATGCAGGGAGACGGCAGCGTGCCAGCAAGGCACCCCGACCCACAGGCGACTCCGCCGAGCCCAGCGGAGTGAACGAACGCCTCCAACCATGGAGCACCCCTGGGACAAGCAGCGAGCCCAATCGATGCCAGTTCAACAGGTTAAACATTTTTTTTTTTTAAGATTCCCAGTGCTGCAAAACAAAACTGTTTATGTTATTCTTCGTTTTGCAGCACTGGCAAATTCCACCCCCAACTGCCCATCATTTATAAATCCACCCACAACATGTAGAAACCAGCCCCTCGCCCACATCAACTCACTCCGGGAGCGTGGGGCACAATCTGACAGAAAAATGTATTCTGTCGGCTATTGTGCGCAGGCGCCATCTCGCCGTCAACAGCTGATCATAAAATCAGCTGTTGTGCTGTTCCATGCAGCGCATGCGTGGCGCATGCACCGTTTGTCCCGGGTACTTCTCGATAGCGGGCACTTCTTAACAATTTCCACTTCTTAAAGCGGAGTTCCATCCAAAAATGAAACTTCTGCTTTAAGGGAAGGTGACCCCCTGACATGACACATTTGGCATGTAATTTTTTTGGGGGAGAGGGGAGCAGAAACCCTCTTTTTAGAGGGTTCCAGCTCCCACTTCCTCCCAGGGCACCGCAGCACCGGAAGTAAGTTCACCTCTCCCCCCTCCCTGTCGGCAATCATCTGGGGCACGTCACAGGTCCCAAATGATTGCCCGGCCAGTCACAGCGAGCCGCGCAGCTCGCACATGTGCAGTGCATGCCCGGCTGTGAAGCCACAGCCAGGCGCCCACAGTGACAATGTCGGCACCGTAGAGAGAAGGGGGAGAGGAGCGGGGCTTCGTTCGCCTGCATCGCCGGACCATGGGACAGGTAAGTGTCCGTTTATTAAAAGTTTATTAAAAGTCAGCAGCTGCAGTATTTGTAGCTGCTGACTTAATTTTTTTCGCTCCGCTTTAAGTGCAATTCCTGAAAGGGTAAATTGTTTAAAATGGGATTACACTATAGAGTTTATCTTTTCTTTGGCCTGGATTGAGCTCATCTTTGTGTGATCCAACCTTCTGGTGCAGCTTTCCTCCTTAAATGGAGGGAGAGTCCAAGCCTATGGTGTTTATGCTTTTGATCCAGATGATTCTGGTAAGAATTGAAGAATTGAATTTTAAGGGGATGTGTGGTTGTGTGGTACCCCGACCACCCCCCCCCCCCCCCGCTTTTTCACGTGTGGTAGTCTTGGTGACAGCCTATCATCTTGAAAATTGAAAAAAAGCTCATTTTTGGAAAGTCTCTTTTCACAAACCACGGAATTAATATAGAATCTAGCTGCAATATATTGGGGACTTTTTACATTTTCATTCATATATATATACACTGTATGATAGCACTATTCCACATTTGTACTGTGTTATTTTAGTTTATAGCACTGCCTTTTGTGTTTGCATATCAGCAGGCAAGACAGCCACTGAACGCAACCCATTCAAGTGAAAAGAGTAGTGAAACAGCTGTCCTACAACTGCATGCAATGCATGTGTTGCAGTGGTGGAAGCTTTTAGGGGTTAAAACAGGTGCTGGGGAGGCTACATATCGCCTTCAAAACGCCTGTCAGCCACCCTCTAAAAAGCAATCCATTGAAGATCACTTTTCATAGGAGCGTCAAAGCCTGCCACAAATGTAAACAAACCCTAATTGGCAATAGCATCACGTTTTAAGCTATACGAACCTCCCATTGTGCTGCAGCCGCATGCGTTGGACATGGTTGTGGGGCAGTTGTGGTGTAGCCCCATTGAGGGCACACTGCTTATCAATAGGGATGAATGGACCTTCCGATCAGGACCGTGGAAGTTTTGATGGTGTTTGTGGCCGGCTCACAGAATCCTTGCCCGGTGGCGGTTATCTGTTTTATGCCAATTGCTTTTTGGTGCTTGCAAGTAGATGTCTATTTTTAAATCAATGGAATTGAATAGTTTTACACTAGGGAATGTTTCGTCTTATGTTTACAGTGCCTGAAGGAGTGATTTATTGAGCTGCAGGAGCCGGAGGAGAAAGCAATGGGAGTTCTGTGTGACAGTATTGGATCTAAAATGCTGCCTGCCTTTCTTGTATTAAGAAGGCAAGGCGGGGGGTGACTTTCCAGTTGTTGGTGGTGCTTTACACACATTGAAGGCACTATTGGGAAGAAGGTTTCTAGCAAAAGGAATATTTATAAGTGGACTGAAGTGCTGGTTCATACCCTGGGGGTTTTATCACAGTTCACTTATGTCATTGATTCACTACAACATTGTATCTTTTCTACATGTTTATTTACAGAAATATATAAGAGATTCCAGATGATATTCTCTATTTGTAGATGTTTTGGACAATATTTATATTCACACAGCGCTGCCTTTTCAGTTTGTATTATCACTGAATTTGATATTTACTGTATGTATAAATACAAACATACAAACATTTTGGGATATGGGGTTCCCAAAAAAAATTTATACTCACCTAAGTGGATGCTGGATCGATCTGATGCTGCATCTGTCCCCCGCCGGCTCTGCACTGAGAACTGAGCAATCAAACGATCAAACACCGCTGATCGCTCAGTTCTCTCATTCTCTCTGAACAGAGAGCCGTGACTGTCAGTTACTGGCTCTCTGCTCTGTCCATACAGCACTTACTGAAGCGTTGGACTGTGGAGGGGGTGGGAGCAGCTGGCTCAATCTCCCGGTTGCTCGCTGAGAGAGTGAGCCAGCTGCTGGTTCAGGTATATGGGTGGAACCCAACTGTAAAGTCGGAATTGATCTAGAGCCCAGAGCGGCTGAGTGACATCAGACTTTAGCCCTCTGTCAGCTAAAAATGTGTCAAGGAGTGCAGAACAAACTGCATTCCTGTGATCCATAGGAGAAGTACAGCCAAATAAGTGTTAGCCATGCTTCTCCTTTAAACTATTTTAAACTAATGGGCAGTTTTACAAGGTAAGGCCCCTTCCACATGAATTGTCCCAGGAGGACCTGATTCAACGGCTCATCCCTAAGGACCAGCGTGTGTAAACGGACTTGTGTCCATTTACACCCACCTACTTCTGGTCTGATTTGGTCCGCTGTATAGGATCAAAGGGCAGTCACGTATAAATGTACAGCAGAATCCATTTATTCCTGGCCGCTCATAGAGTAGAGTATGCTCTGTCCGTGTCCGCTCTGCAGAAACAGATTACCTACTGTTCAAAATAAATTTGGCCCCGCATGAAAGGGCCTTAGGGTTTCACATACACCTTGAAGTGCCTACAACATTTACAAGATAGCTTCTCCTTTAACCACTTCAGCCCCAGAAGGATTTACCCCCTTCCTGACCAGAGCACTTTTTACAATTTGGCACTGTGTCGCTTTAACTGCTAACTGCGCGGTCATGCAATGCTGTACCCAAACAAAATTTGTGTCCTTTTCTTCCCACAAATAGAGCTTTCTTTTGATGGTATTTGATCACCTCTGCGGTTTTTATTTTTTGCGCTATAAACGGAAAAAGAACGAAAATTTTGAAAAAAAATGATGTTTTCTACTTTTTGTTATAAAAAAATCCAATAAACTTAATTTTAGTCATACATTTAGGCCAAAATGTATTCAGCCACATGTCTTTGGTAAAAAAACAATAAGCCTATATTTATTGGTTTGCGCAAAAGTTATAGCGTCTACGAACTAGGATACATTTTCTGGAATTTACACAGCTTTTAGTTTATGACTGCCTATGTCATTTCTTGAGGTGCTAAAATGGAAGGGCAGTACAAACCCCCCCCAAATGACCCCATTTTGGAAAGTAGACACCCCAAGGAAATTGCTGAGAGGCATGTTGAGCCCATTGAATATTATTTTTTTTTGTCCCAAGTGATTGAATAATGACAAAAAAAAAAATTTACAAAAAGTTGTCTCATTTGTTTTTGAAAATGAAGAAAGACAAGAAAAACATTTTTTTTTTTCTTTTTTCAATTTTCAAAACTTTGTGACAAAAAGTGAGGTCTGCAAAATACTCACTATACCTCTCAGCAAATAGCTTGGGGTGTCTACTTTCCAAAATAGGGTCATTTGGGGGGGGGAGGTTTTGTGCCACCTGGGCATTCCATGGCCTCCGAAACTGTGATAGGCAGTGAAGAGTGAAATCAAAAATTTACGCCCTTAGAAAGCCTAAAGGCGGGGCTTGGTTTTCGGGGTTCCGTACGCGGCTAGGCTCCCAAAAAGTCTCACACATGTGGTATCCCCATACTCAGGAGAAGCAACAGAATGTATTTTGGGGTGTAATTTCACATATATTCCCCTGGCATGTTTGAGCAATATATCATTTAGTAACAACAAAAATAAAACAAAATTTGTCTTTTTCCCGCAACTTGTGTCACAATATAAAATATTCCATGGACTCGACATGCCTCTCAGCAAATAGCTTGGGGTGTCTACTTTTCAAAATGGGGTCATTTGGGGGGGTTTTGAACTGTCCTGGCATTTTATGCACAACATTTAGAAGATTATGTCACACATCACCCACTCTTCTAACCACTTGAAGACAAAGCCCTTTCTGACACTTTTTGTTTACATGAAAAAATTATTTTTTTTTGCAAGAAAATTACTTTCAACCCCCAAACATTATATATTTTTTTTAAAGCAAATGCCCTACAGATTAAAATGGTGGGTGTTTATTTATTTTTTTCACACAGTATTTGCACAGCGATTTTTCAAACGCTTTTTTTTGGGAAAAAACACACTTTTTAAAATTTTAATGCACTAAAACACACTATATTGCACAAATGTTTGATGAAATAAAAAAGATGATCTTAGGCCGAATACATGGATACCAAACATGACATGCTTTAAAATTGCACACAAATGTGCAGTGGCAACAAACTAAATTCATTTTTAAAAGCCTTTAAAATCCTTTACAGGTTACCACTTTAGATTTACAGAGGAGGTCTACTGCTAAAATTACTGCCCTCGATCTGACCTTCGTGGTGATACCTCACATGCATGGTGCAATTGCTGTTTACATTTGACGCCAGACCGACGCTTGCGTTCGCCTTTGTGCAAGAGCAGGAGGGGGGGGGGACAGGGGGTGCTTTCTTTTTTTTTTTTTTCTTTATTATTTTTTTGCTTTTTTATCTTATTTTTAAACTGTTCCTTTCATTTTTTTTTTTAATCATTTTTATTGTTATCTCAGGGAATGTAAATATCCACTATGATAGCAATAGGTAGTGACAGGTACTCTTTTTTGAAAAAATTGTGGTCTATTAGACCCTAGATCTCTCCTCTGCCCTCAAAGCATCGGTGTGATAAAATGCTTTCCCAATTTCCCAATGGCGCTGTTTACATCCGGTGAAATCTAAGTCATGAAATGCTCATAGCTTCCGGTTTCTTAGGCCATAGAGATGTTTGGAGCCACTCTGGTCTCTGATCAGCTCTCTGGTCAGCTGGCTGAATCATCGGCTGCATTCTCAGGTTCCCTGTTGGGACAGGAGTGCCAGAGAAAAACATGGAAGACGGTGGGGGGGGGGCGGCATTCCCTCCCACTGCTTGTAAAAGCAGTCTAGAGGCTAATTAGACGCTAGGATTGCTTTTACATGAAAGAATGATACCAAGATGATACCTAAACCTGCAGGCATCATTCTGGTATAACCACGCAAAGTCCAGCAACATACCAGTACATTGCTGGTCCTTGTTGGGCATACATTGTAATCTTTTTTTTTCATGCAGCCTGTGGGCTGAACGAAAAAAAGAGATTGATCGGTGGGTATGCCCACCATTAGAATACCTCCCTTCATCCACCCACTTCTAATGATGGGCATACATGCACCATTTATATATGTTGAAGCATGGGGGCATCCTCCCACAAAAGGTAAGAGCAAATCGCTCCTCCGCCCCTGCTGCCCCCATGCTTCGGCATATATCACCTCCGCTGGAGTCACGGCTTTATATATTGTGGGAGCAAACGCTGTTGCTGTCAAGATAAATAAATCCGCACTGCAGCTGAATGGCATACCTGAAGACAAAAAAATTGTTAACAATAAAACACAGTAAACAGTAAAGTATAAAAAATTGCATACCTGAAAAGCAAACATGATAAAACATAATAACAACAAAACATTGCAGAATAGAATACAGTAAAAAAGATCAGAACAATAGAGAGAGAATAGAGAGAGAGAGAACAATAAAATGACAACTATTTTTTTTTAATTTTATATATTTTTTTGTGTTTTTTTTTTTTTTTACACTTTTTTTTGTAACTGTAACTTTTGTAACTGTAACTGGTTCCAGGTTCGGGTCTCTCAAAATGCGATGGCATCTTGGGAGACCCTGTGAAAGTGTGCCTAGTCTGTGCAATGCTGTACCCTACGCTAATACTCAACTAGTGAATGGTAGCGTTCAAAACATTCACCAATGCAAAGACCAGGATTGTCAGGACAGGAGGGACAATAATAGCGGGTGTCACGCCTATATCCGTGCTTGCTGCAGACACGACATCTTTTTTTGGGGGGTTCGTTGGGTAGGGGTACTCGGGAGGACATAAAGAAAATGCCTCTCATGCAGCCGATTGCATTTGGTTGGGGATGTGAATGGGGGAAGTACGGGTGCTGCAGAAGTGGTGGGTTCCCAATTAGGATTGGCGAATGCAGCAGGAAGGGCATTATGGGCACGACAGGCCTGTGTTTGTCTTCTTCTTGGTGGCAGCGGGACACTACTTGTGCTTGCCACCTCACCAGCTTGAACTGCACTTATGGGACTCACCACGTCACCAAGTGTTACTGCAGTGCTGGTTTGACTACGACCAGGGTGTACTATGCTGCTGATGCTTGCCAGTTCACCAAAACGCTACCAAAAGAACTTTAAGCGATCGCAGGGATCAGGCCTGACTCTGCGAACGCTGCAGTTATGCGTTTAGTGTTTTGTAAGTGACAGTGATCGATCGATACTGCACTTGGGTGGGCTGGGCTGGGCTGGGCGGAGGGGCAAAACGCAGGTGCTAGCAGGTATCCGGGCTGGCTGATCCCCCTAACATTGCGATTTTGGGAACCCTAAACTGCTGGGGATTAGTTTCGTCAGGAAGACTTTTTCAAAAAAAAGAAAAAGTCTTCCTGACGAAACTGGTCAGAGCACGATACCACGGCAACTGTTATCATGTGAGGACGCAGTGTGCTTCTAGCCTGAAGTTTCACACACAAGAAGGAGGAAGTGCGGATCAGCTGTGCCTGGTTGACACGCAGTGCGCTCCAAGCTTGTAGTTGTATACTAGTGGAATGAAGGACTGATCAGCTGTGAGTGTGTATCATCTATTCAGTCTGCAACCAGTACCCTTGTGCTTTGAGAGAAGCAGTTTGAGTTATCCACTATTACCAACCAACTGAAAGCTAGAAGGCTATCCTTTGTAAGGAACTGCGCCCACTGATTTTTACAGTGTATTTACTTTATTCGTTTTTTTCTCTTATTTGTGGCTTACAATAAATTATCAAAACGGTACTGGACTATTCGGGGTCTCTTTTTTACATGTGAACATTGTTGCTGTTATCTGATTATCAACCCTGGAGGACTTTGGGAGTAACCAGAGAGAGGATTTGATCCAAGGCTTGTTAACCTCTTGGCTCCAGTGAGTTTGAACCCCTACGGGTTGTGTACAGCACAAGGTGTCCCAATAGATGGTGAAAGGTGCACTCATCAAATCTACTATTCATATAAGGGAATCCAGTCCGAGCTCCAACCGCTGTGTCTTTGTTGGAATTTGCCTGCCTGCATGTGTTTTGCTTGCATTTACAAAGAGTTTGTTTTATCCGTCAGCATTGAGGACTGAAAATAGCGCTGCTTTGATGGGTTAATTGCTGTTTCATATAGTACACTCATTCATCCATATGGTTATCCAGTCAGTAAGTCATTTTACAGAGATGAGACAGGCCACTTCACACTAACAGGGGTGCTTACAGTTATTATCTTTTAATTATTTATGTAAAATATTTGTCCCCAAATCCTATAGTACATCTAACACTTCCCTCCCCACAGACTACCAATGATGCTGTTTAATGTGCCCCTGTTCTCCTTCATCCAGAGTGGTGGCACTGTAATATAGGAGGTGTGTTACTGGCCAGATCACAAGGTGAAAACAGAGAGGAAAAGACTAAGAAAGAAAAACAAACAAAGAAAACTGATACAGCCACCACATGTAATAATTGAAATGGAAAGTTACAATATACAGTATCTCACAAAAGTGAGTACACCCCTCACATTTTTGTAAGTATTTTATTATATCTTTTCATGTGACAACACTGAAGAAATGACACTTTTCTACAATGTAAATTAGTGAGTGTACAGCTTGTATAACAGTGTAAATTTGCTGTCCCCTCAAAATAACTCAACACACAGCCATTAATGTCTAAACTGCTGGCAAAAAAAAGTGAGTACACCCCTCAGTGAAAATGTCCAAATTGGGCCCAAAGTGTCAAAATTTTTTGTGGCCCCCATTTTTTCCAGCACTGCCTTAACCCTTTTGAGCATGGAGTTCGCAAGAGATTCACAGGCTGCCACTGGAGTCCTCTTCCACTCCTCCATGAAGACATCACAGAGCTGGTGGATGTTAGAGACCTTGCGCTCCTCAACCCTCCATTTGAGGATGCCCCACAGATGATCAATAGGATTTAGGTCTGGAGACATGCTTGGCCAGTCCATCACCTTTACCCTCAGCTTCTTTAGCAAGACAGTGGTCGTCTTGGAGGTGTGTTTGGAGTCATTATCATGTTGGAGCACTGCCCTGCGGCCCAGTCTCTGAAGGGAGGGGATCATGCTCTACTTCAGTATGTCACAGTACTTGTTGGCATTCATGGTTCCCTCAATGAACTGTAGCTCCCCAGTGCCGACAGCACTCATGCAGCCCCAGGCCATGACACTCCCACCACCATGCTTGATTGTAGGTAAGACACCCACAAAATGCATGTAATAGATTTCAATGGACTTGCGTTTTGGATGCGGGTCCATTGAAGTCTATTACATGCATTTTGCCATAAAAAAGTCCCCGACCCTTTCCAAAAACACAGAGGCACACAAATGCATGTGAATGTGTTCCATAGGAAGCCATGTTAAAAAACAATTCCCTGCATTTCTGCAAAGTGCAAAAAGCATCAAAAATGTATTAGTGTGAATGGAGCTTCAAGTAGTGTTAAACCCAAAGCTAAAAATGTAATACAGAAGCTCACAAAAGCGAGTACACTCCTCACATTTTTGTAAATAATTTATTATATCTTTTCATGTGACAAAACTGAAGAAATTACACTTTGCTACAATGTAAAGTAGTGAGTGTACAGCTTGTATAACAGTGTAAATTTGCTGTCCCCTCAAAATAACTCAACACACAGCCATTAATGTCTAAACTGCTGGCAACAAATGTGAGTACACCCCTAAGTGAAAATGTCCAAATTGGGCCCAAAGTGTCAATATTTTGTGTGGCCCCCATTTTTTTCCAGCACTGCCTTAACCTTTTTGAGAATGGAGTTTGCAAGAGATTCACGGGCTGCCACTGGAGTCCTCTTCCACTCCTCCATGAAGACATCACAGAGCTGGTGGATGTTGGAGACCTTGCGCTCCTCAACCCTCCATTTGAGGATCAATAGGGTTTAGGTCTGGAGACATGCTTGGCCAGTCCATCACCTTTACCCTTGGCTTCTTTAGCAAGGCAGTGGTTGTCTTGGAGGTGTGTTTGGGGTCGTTATCATGTTGGAGTACTGCTCTGCGGCCCAGTCTCCGAAGGGAGGGGATCATGCTCTGCTTCAGTATGTCACAGTACATGTTGGCATTCATGGTTCCCTCAATGAACTGTAGTTCCCCAGTGCCCATAGCACTCATGCAGCCCCAGGCCATGAGACTCCCACCACCATGCTTGACTGTGCAGCTAGATCTCACTGCAGACCGTTCCTGTTGTTCTCTTCCTAATATACTACAGGCAGGCAGTTGAGTCAGTTGGCTACAGTGTATTCAGTACTGTATCCTGTGCAGCTAGATCTCACTACAGACCATTCCTGTTGTTCTCTTCCTAATATACTACAGGCAGGCAGTTGATTCAGTTAGCTGCAGTATATTCAGTATACTGTTTCCAGTTTAGCTAGATCTCACTGCAGACCATTCCTGTTGTTCTGTTCCTAATATACTACAGGCAGGCAGTTGATTCAGTTAGCTGCAGTATATTCAGAATTGTATCCTGTGCAGCTAGATCTCACTGCAGACAATTCCTGTTGTTCTCTTCCTAATATACTACAGGCAGGCAGTTGATTCAGTTTGCTGCAGTATATTCAGTACTGTATCCTGTGCAGCTAGATCTCACTGCAGACCGTTCCTGTTGTTCTCTTCTTAATATACTACAGGCAGGCAGTTGATTCAGTTAGCTGCAGTATATTCAGTATACTGTATCCAGTTTAGCTAGATCTCACTGCAGACTGCTCCTGTTGTTCTGGTCCTAATATACTACAGGCAGGCAGTTGATTCAGTTAGCTGCAGTATATTCAGTACTGTATCCTGTGCAGCTAGATCTCACTGCAGACCATTCCTGTTGTTCTCTTCCTAATATACTACAGGCAGGCAGTTGATTCAGTTAGCTGCAGTATATTCAGTACTGTATCCTGTACAGCTAGATCTCACTGCAGACCGTTCCTGTTGTTCTCTTCCTAATATACTACAGGCAGGCAGTTGGTTCAGTTAGCTGCAGTATATTCAGTATACTGTTTCCAGTTTCGCTAGATCTCACTGCAGACCATTCCTGTTGTTCTGTTTCTAACATACTACAGGCAGGCAGTTGATTCAGTTAGCTGCAGTATATTCAGTACTGTATCCTGTGCAGCTAGATCTCACTGCAAACCGTTCCTGTTGTTCTCTTCCTAATATACTACAGGCAGGCAGTTGATTCAGTTAGCTGCAGTATATTCAGTACTGTATCCTGTGCAGCTAGATCTCACTGCAGACCGTTCCTGTTGTTCTCTTCCTAATATACTACAGGCAGGCAGTTGATTCAGTTAGCTGCAGTGTATTCAGCATACTGTTTCCAGTTTCACTAGATCTCACTGCAGACCATTCCTGTTGTTCTGTTCCTAACATACTACAGGCAAGCAGTTGATTCAGTTAGCTGCAGTATATTCAGTACTGTATTCTGTGCAGCTAGATCTCACTGCAAACTGTTCCTGTTGTTCTCTTCCTAATATACTACAGGCAGGCAGTTGATTCAGTTAGCTGCAGTATATTCAGTATACTGTATCCAGTTTAGCTAGATCTCACTGCAGACCCTTTCTATTGTTCTCTTCCTAATATACTACAGGCAGGCAGTTGATTCAGTTAGCTGCAGTATATTTAGATCAGTACTGTATCCTGTGCAGCTAGATCTCACTGCAGACCATTCCTGTTCTTCTGTTCCTAATATACTACAGGCAGGCAGTTGATTCAGTTAGCTGCAGTATATTCAGTACTATATCCGGTGCAGCTAGATCTCACTGCAGACCGTTCCTGTTGTTCTCTTCCTAATATACTACAGGCAGGCAGTTGATTCAGTTAGCTGCAGTGTATTCAGTATACTGTTTCCAGTTTCACTAGATCTCACTGCAGACCATTCCTGTTGTTCTGTTCCTAACATACTACAGGCAGGCAGTTGATTCAGTTAGCTGCAGTATATTCAGTACTGTATCCTGTGCAGCTAGATCTCACTGCAAACCGTTCCTGTTGTTCTCTTCCTAATATACTACAGGCAGGCAGTTGATTCAGTTAGCTGCAGTATATTCAGTACTGTATCCTGTGCAGCTAGATCTCACTGCAGACCGTTCCTGTTGTTCTCTTCCTAATATACTACAGGCAGGCAGTTGATTCAGTTAGCTGCAGTGTATTCAGTATACTGTTTCCAGTTTCACTAGATCTCACTGCAGACCATTCCTGTTGTTCTGTTCCTAACATACTACAGGCAAGCAGTTGATTCAGTTAGCTGCAGTATATTCAGTACTGTATTCTGTGCAGCTAGATCTCACTGCAAACTGTTCCTGTTGTTCTCTTCCTAATATACTACAGGCAGGCAGTTGATTCAGTTAGCTGCAGTATATTCAGTATACTGTATCCAGTTTAGCTAGATCTCACTGCAGACCCTTTCTATTGTTCTCTTCCTAATATACTACAGGCAGGCAGTTGATTCAGTTAGCTGCAGTATATTTAGATCAGTACTGTATCCTGTGCAGCTAGATCTCACTGCAGACCGTTCCTGTTGTTCTCTTCCTAATATACTACAGGCAGGCAGTTGATTCAGTTAGCTGCAGTGTATTCAGTATACTGTTTCCAGTTTCACTAGATCTCACTGCAGACCATTCCTGTTGTTCTGTTCCTAACATACTACAGGCAAGCAGTTGATTCAGTTAGCTGCAGTATATTCAGTACTGTATTCTGTGCAGCTAGATCTCACTGCAAACTGTTCCTGTTGTTCTCTTCCTAATATACTACAGGCAGGCAGTTGATTCAGTTAGCTGCAGTATATTCAGTATACTGTATCCAGTTTAGCTAGATCTCACTGCAGACCCTTTCTATTGTTCTCTTCCTAATATACTACAGGCAGGCAGTTGATTCAGTTAGCTGCAGTATATTTAGATCAGTACTGTATCCTGTGGAGCTAGATCTCACTGCAGACCATTCCTGTTCTTCTGTTCCCAATATACTACAGGCAGGCAGTTGATTCAGTTAGCTGCAGTATATTCAGTACTATATCCGGTGCAGCTAGATCTCACTGCAGACCGTTCCTGTTGTTCTCTTCCTAATATACTACAGGCAGGCAGTTGATTCAGTTAGCTGCAGTATATTCAGTATATATATATATATATATATATATATATATATATATATATATATATACATCCCAGCTTTCTTCAGCTACATCTCACTGCAGGCCATTCCTGGTGTACCTATTCAAATACATTACAAATACATCAAAATATGTTTGGAAGGCCAACAAGGAGAGGCAGACGCTCACAGGCCACTAAATGAGGGCAAGCAGGCTCTGTGTCTACAGCCAACAGTGCTGGTCCTGGGCACGGTGCATCCTCAGCATGTGGCCGTGGGGCACGTTTGTCCTTTTTTTCGGCAGCTGGCCGTGTCGAGCCACAACATGCAGAAGAGTTGGTAGAGTGGATGACCAAGCCATCCTTCCCCTCCTCATCCTCTGTCACCCAGGCTCAGAGTACTTTGGCTGCCAATGCAGCTGCCAAAGCGGCCTATTCCATCGGCTCCAGGTCATCAGTTACTCCTTCTCTAGCCCCACCATCATGCACGGAGGAGTCCCCCAAACTGTTCGACCACAGTGTTGTGTACATGCTGCAGGAGGATGCGCAGCGTTTTGAAGGCTCCGATGATCATACCCAGCTTGAGGAAGGCAGTAACGTGAGCCCAGAGAGAGGGGGTGCCCAAGAAGGACAACAAACTGGCAGTCATGTTCCCCCAGCTGCAGCATACTGCCAGATTTGCTTCATTGACGAGGAGGGAGGGGATGATGAGGTCACTGACTCTACGTGGGTGCCTGATAGGAGAGAGGAGGAGGAGGAGGCACATCTCCAATGAGGCAGGATGCCCTCCAGGGACCAGCTTAAGGGCAGCCAACCGACTGCATCACACCGCAGAGCTCCGCATGTCTTTGGTGTGGGCACTTTTTGAGACGTGTGCAGCAGATCGCACCATTGCTGTTTGCAACATATGTCTGAAGCTGGGAAGGATGCAGGACAGGGTGCAGTATTGTTGGAGCTCGATCCGCTACGCCTCCAAAATGCTACTAGTGGTGATTCTGACACACCTCTTTCCCCCACCCCCTCCTCTTCTTCTTCCTCCATGGCCTCTTCCTCTATAGATTTGTCCTCGGAACCAGCGGTGCTCCGTGGGCAGTCAAGGGGCTATGCAAGCACTCACGCAAAAAGATGACATGTGGTGCTTGAGCTGGTGTGCTTAGGGGACATGAGCCACACTGGGGCAGAGATTCTGTCAGCTCTGCAGGGGCAGGCTCAGAGGTGGTTGATGCCACGCCAGCTTCAGCCAGGAATGGTGGTTTGCAACAATGGCACCAACCTCCTCTCCGCCCTCCGACAGGGACACTTGACCCATGTGCCCTGTTTGGCTCACGTCCTTAATTTGGTGGCGCAGCAGTTCTTGTGCAGATACCCGGGCTTACAGAATCACCTGAGGCATGCCAGGAAAGTCTGTGTGCATTTCTGCTGGTCATATAATGCCAGTGCTCGGCTGGCTGACCTCCAAAAGGAATACAACCGGCCCAAGAACCGCCTAATCTGTGACATGCCCACCAGATGGAACTCAACGTTGGCCATGCTGCAGCAGCTGCACACGCAGCAGAGGGCCATCAATACGTGCCTGTGCGACTATGGCACAAGGACAGGGTCAGGGGAGCTTGGCTTTTTTTTCGCCTTGTCAGTGGCTCATGACCATTTGAGGAGGCCACGAGGATGGTGAGCAATGACAGTGCATGCATCAGTGATACTGTCCCTCTTGTCTACCTGTTGGAGCACACGCTGTGTGGAATAATGGACAGGGCACTTGAGGCAGAACAGAAGGAGGAAGAGGAGGACTTCCTTACCTCTCAAGGCCCTCTTTATCCAGACAGTGTTCCTGCGGGCCCGCGGGCCCGCCGATCACACAGGAAGAGGAGGAGGATGAGGATTGTGTCAGTATGGAGGTGGAGCCTAGCACTCAGCATCAGCAGCAGTCTTCAAGGGATCGTTTACAGTCCCCAGAACCCATGGACTTGTACATGGCTGGGAGGAGGTGGCTGCGGATCATGTCGTCCTTAGTGACCCAAAGGACCAAATGCCTCAGCAAACCTACGCTGCATGGCCTCCCTGATCCTGCAAAGCCTGCGAAAGGACCCTCAGATTCGTGGTATCAAGGTGAAGGATCATTACTGGCTGGCAACCTTCCTTGATCCACGTTACAAGGGTAAGGTTGCGGAACTTATCCAGCCATCGCAGAGGGAGCAGAGGATGAAACATCTTCGGGAGGCCTTGCAGAAAGGTTTGTGCAACGTGTTTCCAGAGCCTGGGAGGTTACAAATTCCTGGTCCTGGACAACATGTTGCTGAGGCTTCGGTCAGCCACAGAAGGAGCGGTGGAGAAGGTGGCCGTCTGACAGATGCGTTCAGACAATTTTTTAGTCCGCAGCCCCAAGGTCTGATCAGTTCCAGCAACCATCGCCAGCGTCTGATTTACATGGTGCAGGAATACCTAGGGGCAAGATCAGACTTGGAGACCTTCCAAACGAAAATCCCCTGGGTTACTGGGTCTTGAGGATGGATCACTGGCAAGAGCTTACACAGTATGCAATTGAACTACTGGCCTGTCCTGCATCCAGCGTTCTTTCAGAACGCACATTCAGTGCTGCTGGAGGCTTTGTAACCGATCACAGAGTGCGCCTGACCACCAACTCGGTTGATCGGCTCACCTTCATAAAAATGAATCAGTCTTGGATCACCAGCTACCAAGCACCTGATGCTGATGTAACTGAATAATTTTTTTATGAATGTGAGATCCCTTCAAGAGTGCCTATGCTGACGCTGAGTGACTATCCTGTTATGCTGAGTGACTATCCTATTCCTCCTCAATGTTCATGTTGATAGCTTGTAAGAACATTTTTGGTTCTGGGCACTACCACCAGTGGCTAAGGCCCAGAGGCCCATTTTTGCTGTAATATTTTGCAGCGGGGCTTGTTCCTGCGCTCAACTAGAGTATCTCTGAGGGGTTGCAGTGTTGTGGCACCAGCACCAGTGCCTAAGGCCCTATTTTTCTGCCCCTGTTCAACAGGGGTGTGTAATTACAATTTTTGCTGTAATATTTTGCAGCAGGGCTTGTTCCTGCGCTCAACTAGAGTATCTGTGAGGGGTTGCAGTGTTTTGGCACCAGCGTCAGTGCCTAAACATGAGGTAGTGACAGGGACTTTGTGGAAAGAGACTACCAGCCCACATCCCTATATCAATACACAATGGGAAGTTTTCCTCTTAGTGGGATTTTATAGGGCAGAAGTCTCAAAATAATGCATCAAAAAGTATAAAAATAGTAATTTTATTTATCAAAAGGTTAAAAAGCATAACGAATGATAATAAAAAAGGGGGGAGAGGTGGATGCCAAAATTACAAATGATGATGATACAGCAAGTATACAAGACAGATCAACAATAATACACTTAACCCCACAAGAGCTGTTTCAGCAAAAAGCTGGTTAACAGTAAAGCCCGACACGTTTCGAGGTTTTATAATTGTTGAGACCTCTTCTTCAGGGGCTGGTGGTGAGGTGTATATCTGTCTAAAAACATTTTATAGAAAAAGACAAAAAACACAGTAAACAACATCATATATACCAAACATACTATGGTGTTCGAATCTATTTACATAATATAGACATCATAATGTATTACAAAGAATGTTCTAACCGTATTGTTGCAAAATCAGCATCAGTAGCATGCAGTTTCAGAGGGAGGAAGGGAAGGAATGATTTGCCAGTGGGGTCCAGAATCGGAAACCGCCGCTGCCACTAAGGGACCGAACGCGTCCACAACCCAGGACAAGACACAAAGGGCGTCACGTCCGTCAGCTGGTGATACTGCGAATGTTTATTATTGTAAGATGTAGTGTCAGCTAAGGACAAACGAGAACAACGTAGTAAAGACTATCCCATAGAAAAAAGGAAAAAGAGGAAATTGTATCTTATTGAACAAACCCCTGCTAGCAATTGACAGGGCTAGTGTATGTGCATTTTATACATACCTAGTGGCACATGAGGGTCAGTGCCTAAGGCCCAATTTTTCTGCCCCTGTTCAACAGGGGCATGTAATTATAATTTTTGATCTAATATTTCACAGCAGGGCCCGTTCCTGCACCCACCAAGAGTAACTGTGAGGGCTTACAGTGTTGTGGCAACACTACCACACCACCGCCAAAGGCCCAATTCTTCTGCCCCTGTTTAACAGGGGCGTGTAATTACAATTTTTGATCTAATATTTCACAGCAGGGCCCATTCCTGCGCCAACCAAGAGTAACTGTGAGGGCTTACAGTGTTGTGGCAACACCACCACACACCACCAAAGGCCCAATTTTTTTGACCCTGTTCAACAGGGGCATGTAATTACAATTCTTTTTTTTTTTAATCAAGAATTTTCTTTTATTTTAAGGAGTTATTCTCATAAAACATGTCATTCGTGCATTTTGTTCAATATAACATTACACCTAGAATATACATGCCTATTCTTACATTCATGCACTATTCTATGTCAATCTTGTGTTTTTACTTCTATATCATATCTCTCTATCTTTTTTTCCCCCTTTCCTCCCCCCACCCCCCTCTAACCCCATATCTACATCCATCACCTGTTTCTCCTAATATCTATTCACCGCACGAATTTTTCCCTTTCTTCCCCCACAACTGATGCTCTTTCCTATTTAATTATTCAATCTCTACTCCTTCAGGCCATTCTTTTCCTCTCCTCTCTGCCTTTCCCTTTCCTACACCTCCCCTATGGCTCTACATCTGAAGTCTTTCCACTACCAATTGATGTGGTGCTAAATCCGCGTCCCCCAACCATGATTGCCATATAGTGTCAAATTTGCCCTTTTCTCTCCTATGACTATACGTCAATCGCTCTCTAGGAAGCAAAGAATTTACATACAAGATCCATTGCTTCCCCGTGGGTACCGTTGTTGCCATCCAGTATTTTGCAATAAGTTTTCTGGCTAGATACATCAATCTAGTTAACATATAGTACATTCCTCTTAGGAATATTTCTGCATCTATGGCTCCGAGCAGGTACACAACCGGGTTTAGGGGGACAGGAACTTGCGCTAGTCTAGTAATACACTGGGAGACTTCTTCCCAGTACCTGTGTCATTTTGGACAATCTATGGGATGCGGATAGCGATACCGCTGGAATAGATTCAAGTGCCATTTCCCACTGGTTTCCATCTATCTCCCCTATATCTTCCACCCATTTGTTTCGACACTTTAACGAGGCATGGTCCTGAACTGAGGACGGTAATTCCCTATATATTTTTGATGTTAATCCTTTCCTAGTGTCTACTACAAGGACTTCTCTCAACAAAGGTGATGTTGATACTGTCAAGGTGTGTGTTGTTTGTTGTGCCTGCATCGCATGACGAAGATGAAGGTGTTGATAAAAACTCCTGGGGTTCAACTGAAATTCCCTACATAGTTGTTCATATGTCTTTAGCACCTCCCCCTCGTAGAGCTGTGCAAAGAACCGGATCCCCCTTTCTTTCCAGGGGGTGTAACCTTGTAATTCCTGTACCTCTGGATATCTTTTATTATGCCATATCGGGGTGAAGGGGAGCCCACCCATTATTTTCAGCGCTTTCCGGATCTCCCCCCATACCCTTTTGAGAAAGATAGTCGTGGGTTCTAAACCATTCATACTTGGCAAGTCAATCTCCATATGGGAGGCAGTCTCTAATGCGGGATCTGATATGGTCATCAATTTACATATAGGGTCCTCATTTCCTTCCCGCCCCCACCCTGCCATCTGCTGTAGCTGTGATGCCAGAAAATACATTTTGGGATGGGGTACTGTCTTTTCCATACTGCAATGTAGCTAAACTTATCCTAGCTGCCTTTTTTTCCATATTAATTCCCTCATCAATGTATCGATTTGCTTGAACCATTTGTTTGAAATCCACATTGGTGAGTTATGGAAGACATACAGTTGCTGCTGGGCCCATACCATTTTTATTAGATTTGCCTGTCCTGTTACTGATAGTGGAAGCTTACACCAGCTGTTACATTTCACTTTCTGTCTAACCAGCAGTGGACCCAGGTTCAACTAAAGGTACTCAGCCGGATCTGGGGATACTATCACTCCCAAATATTTGAAGCTGTTGACTATAACTATTTGTTCCGCCCCCTTTGGTAGCTGTTCCTTCAGCCGATCTATGGGCATTAAAGTTGATTTTGACCAGTTGATAGTAAAGCCTGAAAAGCCTCCAAAATCCCCTATTATCTCCATCACTGCTCGCAATGAGGCGGCTGTGTTGCCTAAATAAATAAGCGCATCGTCTGCATATAAAGATATCTTTTCTTCCCTCTGGCCCCTACGAAACCCTACCACCTCTGGTGCATTGCGGATCAATATGGCTAGAGGTTCTACCGCCAGGGCGAACAGCAATGGAGACAATGGGCATCCCTGTCGGGTACCTCTATATAACTCAAATGGAGAGGAGAGGTTATTGTTGATGCGCAGTCTGGCTCTAGACTTAGAGTAAAGCACCTTTACCCACGCTATAAATTTGCTCCCCATTCCAAATCTTTCCAATATTTCCAGGAGGTAGGGCCACTCCACACTATCAAATGCCTTTGCAGCGTCCAGTGACAGAATGGCCCTACCCCCCGGATTACCCACCGGCAACTGTAGATTCATGTATAGCTGCTTTATGTTATCGGCCATGGAACGGGTGGGTATAAAGCCAGACTGATCACAATGAACCAGCTTACAGATTACTTGGGATAGCCTCCTAGCCAAGACACTAGCAAAAAGCTTGACGTCCGCATTTAATTTAATAAAGATATTGGGCGGTAGGAGTCCAATAGAAGCCTATCTTTTCCTGGTTTTGGAAGTACTGTTATTATTGCCTATTGCATGCTATCTGGTTGGCTGCCCACTTCCTCTGCCTCCATTATGGCCTGCAATAGTGGTGATAAAAGGTCCTCTCTATAGTGAAAATATACCTCCACTGGTATCCCATCTGGGCCTTGGGATTTGTGGTGTGATGCCCCTTCCAATGCCTTTGTCAGTTCTGCCAATGAAATTGGAAGGTTCAACATTTCCCTGTCCGCCTCAGATAGCCGTGGAAAAGGACAGGTTTGTAAAAACCACGCCAGATCAAATGGAATATAGCTAGTTTTAGGGGAGTATAAATCGTTATAGAACTGCTGAAAGTTATTTAAAATATCCGAACTAAGAGTCTGCTTCTCCCCAGATTCTGCCCTCACAGCTAAGATATTAGTGGATTCCCGCTGCTCTCTGGCTATGAGGGCAAGAAGACGGCCAGTGTTTTCCCCCTCTTCAAAATAGCTCTGTTGCTGAAAATATCTCCTCTTCTCCGCTGCGGACAGCAGAACCGAATTATACATTGCTTGTGCCTCCATCCAGGAGTCATGGTTAGATTGAGATGGATCAATTATTAGAGCCTGTTCTCTTTCTTTCACTTCATCCCAGACCCTACTCTCCCATTCCCTGGACCGAGTTTTAATTCCCGCAATCTCTCTAATAAGGCATCCCCTTAAGAATGCCTTAAATGTATCCCATACTACCGCTGCCCCTATTAAAATGCAAAAATTCCCGCAATGCCCCTCTTGTTCTGTCCGCAGACGGGAACAGGGTTAACCAAAAGGGGTTCACTTTCCATAATGGGTGATTCGATGTTCCAGCAACGTCCAGCCGTATCCAAAATGGAGAGTGGTCAGATAATAGGCACGGCTCATAGGCCGAGTCCACCACCCGCTGCATAAGTACCTCATTCCCTAAACCTAGGTCGATACGGTAAAGTCCGTCATGTGTTGCAGAGTAGCATGAATAACATCTGTCCTCTTCATGCCTCTCTCTCCAGACATCACAAAGTCCCAGTTCCAGAAGTAAGGAGGCGAAAGCCGTCTTACCAGCTATCTGTCTCACTACTCTGGGTGTCAAAGACATTCTATCCTGGGAATTATCCAGGGTATTATTATAGTGTCCCAGTGCTAATACCGGAATGTCCGAATATAGGGCCATAAATTGCGCTAAACTTCTAAGAGGGGCTGTTGAGAATGGTGGAGAGATATAGATTGAAGCGATAATACATACTAGTCCATTGAGTTTGCAAAACAGGAGAACAAATTTTCCCTCTTTGTCCAACCTCTGTTGAATGCACTCAAAGGAGACATCAGTGGAAACCATTACACTAACTCCCCTCGAGTATGAAGTGTGCATAGAATGGAACTGTATCAGATATTTCCGTGAGTACAGAAGGTGGACAGAGTCGGGACGCATATGCGTTTCTTGCAAACAGATTATCTGGGGTTTCATTTTATCAAAATATTTAAACATTGCACTTCTTTTGTCCTTATCCCCCAATCCCCTCACGTTCCATGTCATTAGTATTATACCCCTTTTCTTCACATTAATCATTGAGAGGAACAAACCAGGAGCTGTGCTAGGTTAAACCAAGAATAAGAATAAAAAGAATGGGTCAAGACACATTTGCCCTTCTGGGTGTCACCTATCCCCAAAACCCTACCAGCATATGATACATATCTATATACATTCCCTATTTTTTCCCACCTATCGGCGGTGGAACATAAAAAACATATATAACAAAACTTGTGTTTGTGATATCTTCCATTATTCATTTGTGGTGTACCTCCCTTTCCCTACCTCCCCCTTCTCCCTCCCCCCATTCCCCCCTCTTAGCCCATCTGGGCCTACCCTAGGGACTTTATCTCTGACCTCCACACTACACTCATTCCTTGTGTGCTCCCCTTTACCATACATCTCTTTGCCCCCTTACTCCAAGGATCCCAAACCACCCCCCTCACCCCCTCTCTGACATCTTTTTAGTAATATTCATGTGCATTAATACTTGTGCCTACTATTTTAAATAAATCTATCAAACCAGCCCCATTTTAATCTAATTAGTGTATGCTTTTCTTTCTTCATTTCTCTTCCCCCTTTCTCTCCTTAGTGCTTCAATCAGTGTTTTAATTATTGTTTTCCCCTCTCTCTTCCTCTCCCTCCCCTTCTCCCCAGTGCTTAAAAGCTGACTTTTATATAAAACAAGCAGCAAACTCTGTAGTGTAAGACAGAGAAATAAACAAATTGAGCAAAAAAAACCAAAAAAACAAAAAGGAGATCTAATTAGTCTCTAGTCTCTTGTCCCGCTGTATTCCGTGGTGTTTTCCTGCTGTCCTCCAACCACCTTTCAACGCTCGATGGGGAATCAAAGAAGTGTATACCATTCATTGTAGATACCCTCATGTGGGCCGGGTACAGCAGTGCATACTCCATCTTATTTTGCTGTAACGTACGTTTAATCAGCATAAAGGCCGCTCGCCGCTTTTGAAGGTCTGGGGAAAAGTCCTGATAAAATGAAATTTTTTTCCCTCTATAGATTATTTCTCCCATTTCTCTAGCCTTCTGGAGCAGTGTCACTTTGTCTCTATAGTTAAACATTTTTATGAGTAGAGGTCTTGAATACTCGCTTCCCTGGCGGGGTTTAAAGGGGACTCGATGGGCACGCTCAATGCCAAAAAAGGGGGAAAAAGATGCAGCCCCAAATGTCTCCTTAAACCACCCCTCCAGGAATTCTATGGGGTCAGATCCCTCGCTCCATTCAGGCATGCCTATTACTCTTACATTACTTCAGCAGTTCCTATTTTCTAGTTCATCTAATTTGGCAGCCTGATTGTCTGTTTCTTCATCCCAATTATGTCTTGTCTAAATGGGAATAACGCATCTTCAACTGTATTTAGTCTTTCCTCCAGGGCTGTTGTTCTTTCCACTGTCTCTTTCAGCCTGCCTCCCACCACTGCTAATTCCTCTTTGATGCCTTTCAACTGGGTATCCAGGCCAGTAATGGATTCCTTACATGCATTTATAGCATATAAAAGGTCCCTCATTGTAGGCTCTCCCTCTCCTCTTCTGGGATCTTCCTCCATATTCGCCTCGGCTGTATTGGGGGGCTTTATTGTCACGGTTTCAACAATTATAATGTTGGATTTTCCCGCCCCTTGCTCTTTTGTACTCAGTGCTACTGCCGGGTTCGCCGATGCTGATACCTGGCCACTACCTTGGCTTTTCCTGGCCACCGAGGTTCCTATTTGACTTGGTTGTTGGGATTTTGCTGGTGAGAGGGAGGTTCGAGCAAAACGCTCAAGCTTTGTTGCTGCCGCTGCCGCTGCTGCTGCAGCCTTTGCTTGGCTTGCCTGGCTCTTTGCTGAGCGTGTAACCTGGGCCCCTTCTTGTTGTGGCTGGTGCTGATTTACTTTTTCCTCCGCTCCCCGTTTCCCAGACATAATAAAGTGTCGGAAAGGAAACAAAAGACCAAAGGAAAAAAAAAAAAATTCTTTCCCTTTTCCTTCCCTTTTTCCGGTCTGTTGGTACAAAAAGGGAGGACAGGGTACAGAGAGACATAGACAATTTTTTCACCTGTGCTGCAGCACCAGTTTGCAGTAGTTAATCCTTCAAATCTCAACTTCTCTATGCTATTTATGTTCCAATTAGGACTGTCCCATAATACTGTTTTTTATTTAGGGTAAATGGCACATGTAGATCTCACAACGTGCCAATAATTCCACACAGCCAGCTTATCCATAGATAGTATAGTTCAAATTGCATCTGATACAGATAAAGTGATCTTCCGAGGCACTGTTCTGCTAATTCTATTGCTATTAAGGTTGTCCCATAAACCAGCTCCCTGTCAGTCTCCCACACTGATTTGGGAGCTGTCTTTGCGTTTTAAGTACAGAGTCCTTAGCATTAGCAGTTTCTCTTTTTGGTATATCAATATTTCAGCGCAGCCAACATTTACTTAGCAAGCAAGCTCAGTTCAGGCTATCAGTTTGAAGTTTTGAAGATATGGCAGGAAAAGAGAGAGGGAAGGGCTTTCACCTGCATCCAGCATCCGCACGCTCGTCCCCAGAGGCCAGGTTCACAGCATCACAGCTTTCCGCCAGCCGCACACACCGCCACTACTACTGCTGGAGCCAGTTTCTTCGTCAGCTGCTGACAGGCTAGGGGGGGCCTCTCACACCGCCCCTATGATCCCGTCCACAGAGCCTGCACTAGCACCAGGTTTGTACAAGGAAACGGATCCCATGGAACCTATTCAGCTCGGCTCGGCTCAGCTGCTCTCATCCATCGCCGGCCGGCCTGCATACCCTCGATCATCGACCCAACTGGTCAGAGCGGAGGGAGAGGGAGCCTCTCACGTCCTCTCACTTCCACATCCAGTCACGCCCCACAATTCTTGATATAATATTTCCCAGCAGGGCCCGTTCCAGCGCCCAACAAGAGTAACTGTGAGGGCTTACAGTGTTCTGGTACCACCAACACCTAAGGCCCAAATTTCTGCAGAATATATAGGGCAGGCCCCTACTTTCAAACATCCGACTTACAAACAACTCCTACTTACAAATGGAGGGAGACAACAGGAAGTGAGAGGAAATCTACCCCTAGGAAGGTAAATTCTCTCCTGTAAGAGTTAATATGGGAAAAAGGTGTTTCCTCCACTGATGTTTTATCACCAATCCTTGTTTCCCTAAAAACCGCAAATTTTCAAAATCCAAATGTCCTTGGGACAGGAAGTGAGGTGAAATCTTCTGAACAGGGGCACAGACAGGAAAACAAATATTACATGGGGTGATAACCCTTCCCTATGTTTTCCAAAAAGCTTAAATATATAGATTTTTTGGCTGGAGCTACACTTACAAAATGTACCTGTTCCAAATTACAAACAGATTCAACTTAAGAACAAACCTACAGTCCCTGTCTTTCTTGGGACCGCCTGTATACTGCTTTTCAGAGTATATAGGGCCTAGGGGCCCCACGCCTTTTCTTTTTTTGATTGGGGTGCGGGGGTTCCCCTTAATATTCATACAAGACCCAAAGGACCTGGTAATGGGCTGGGGGGTTACCCATGCTGTTTATCTCAATAATTTTCATCCATATTGCTGGGACCCAACATTATATTACAGCCGCAAGCAGTTTTAAATTGCTTTGATTCCTTTAGGAATGTCATTTTGTGCAGGGACTGTTCTAAACACGGGAAACACGCACCACTTTACAGGCATACTATAGACACCCCCCAGGTACGATATTTAAAGGAATATTTCACTTTTATTTTTTCACTTTAAGCATCATTAAAATCACTGCTCCCGAAAAAACAGCCATTTTAAAAACTTTTTTTTGCATTCATACATGGCCCCTGGGGCAGGACCCGGGTCCCCAAACCCTTTTTAGGACAATAACTTGCATATTAGCCTTTAAAATTTTCACTTTTGATTTCTCACATTTGAGTCCCATAGGATTCAACGGTGTTCGAAAGTTCGGACGAACTTTCGGTCCGTTCGCATTTTCTGGATGCGAACCAAACGGGGGGTGTTCGGCTCATCCCTACTCCTAAACCATACCAGGCCACATGCCCTTAACATGGAGGGGTGGGGCTTCGTCCCCCACCTCAAAGCTGCTAGGCCAGAGAACTGAGGCCTATCCCGGGGACATCTGGCTGCTAGGCTATCTGAGGGCCTATCCAGAAGCAAGAGAGCAGCATAGATTTGGGATTGTAGCTTGCAGTCCAACCAGAAGTAACGGTTCTGCCAGCCGGAGAACCTGTCATGGTCGGAGGTAGAGGGGAAGCTGTCGCCACTAAGGGACCATCCATCTTGTTACCAGGGACCACTGTGAGTAGCTGAAGCAATTACCTGGGCAGTATTCTCACCAACTGGGGACGGTGAAGAATTGGGAAACTTCAGCAGATGTCAAGCCAGGGACCCAGCCAGTGGAGGTGATGCTTGCAGAGCATTATTGTGTGCCAAGCCAGGAAGTGAGCAGGACAGTGGGGTGAAGCTTGAGGAGTGTCTGTGAGTGCCAAGCTAGGGAAGCGGAGGTGACGGTTGAGGAAGATACTCAGTGAGAAGATTGGAAGAGCTCAAGAGATCCAGGTTCAGTGGATCAGTGGGTCTAAGTGATAGACTGGGAGCTCAGTTGAGTGAAGATCTAAAAAGTAGATTGGGGAAGAAGTGAAAGAGTTTATTACAACTTTTGTTAGAAACTGTTCAAGATTGTTGACATAGGAGACAGCGTTTCTTCACATGCAGACGTGGTGTCCGGCTGGGTGCCTTTCCCTGCATGTGGATAGGGGATATTACTGCGCTAACTCAATTAGTGAAAAAAAATGAACAGCTGCTACATAAGAAATGACAAAAATTCAATGCAAGAAATCAGTGAAAAATTGTAGCGCTAAAAATATAAAACAATAAACATTGAACAATATATCAAGTATTGTGTGTAAATAATAAAAACCTATTACCACTTTTGAGAGAAGTGAAGAATGTGAACTTTTTTATGACTCAACAATGTGATCTTGTAATCAGACCTTCAGGTGAGAGTTTTATGCTTTCCAGTCTGGCTGCTTAACATCTGAGTTCCAGCCTCACGGTTACCTATACGATTCCCTGGACTCGTTCTTGGAGCTCTTTGGATTCCCTGGATCGTTTTGGAAATTAGCTGATCAGGCTATCCTGCCTTGATTGGGTCGTTGTCGCTGACATTCAAGTCCACTATTTCCGGTAAGAGTGTATACCCCTTATCTTGGGTGGAGGACACACTATCCCTGATGCTCTACATGCCTGCTGAGGCCTTTGTACCCCATTTCTGAGCAACAACTTTTCGTGGTGGACTCCATGTGTGTTTACCATAGGATTGTTTCACCTTTGGAACTTTCTCACCTGTGTTTCTACTAATTATATATATGTTCTGTTTTATATTCTTTATATTTGAGATTGATTTTTATCATAAAGTTTTTATTATTTACACACAATACTTGATATATTGTTCAATGTTTATTGTTTTATATTTTTAGCGCTACATTTTTCACTGAACTTGTGCCTTTCCCTGCATGGCTGTATACCTATATAAGTCTAAGAGTTTACTAATTAACATTGCAACTACTAAAGGGTGTGCTGGCCCTAACCCTCTCTCCTACAGTTCTGTTTAAGAGAAAATAAATCTCTTTGCATTCAAGAAGTGTCTGGCACCCATTATTCTACCTTACATTGCACGCACCATGCCTTGTAACCCACTCTACACAGAAGGATGTCAGCTGTCCCTAACTCTGGAGGTCACCATTAGGCCTGGAGAGGCTCGGGACTTGGCTACATATGTAAGCCAGAAAATTTTGTAAATGTGGACTCTGTAACCATATCCACTGTGTGACCCTTTGTTATAAATAAGGAATGTACAAAAAAAAACAAAACTTTTCCAGTGCCTAATGCTTAAAAGATCTAGATAACAGTCGACAGGAAGTCACACAACTTTAATTTACTATCTGTATGATAAAATTGCACAGAAATCTAAGAAATCTAAAACATGTGTGGGCTCAAATTAGATAGGACATATTCATAAAACCCTAAACAAGACCATTTAAAACAGTGCATAGATAGGTTAGAATATTTTAATTAACACTAATGCTATATGTAGAGATGGTAATGTTCAGGAAGAAAAAAAGCTGAATGAGGTAGGTACTGAACTTTTGAAAAACAATACATGAAAAAAGAATGGCTGCACATCCAAAGATGCCTTTATTTAGAGATCACCGTGATGACACCAGGGACACTAGAATTCAGTCAGGTAGATGCATTTCACACATACAACTTGTGCTTAATCATTGGTAATGATTGAACACAAGTTGTATGTAAACCATACAGACTGCATATTCTAAAATTTTATTACAAAATGTTGAATTCATTAACTATTTATTGTCCCACCATTCCTTTCTCAGAATGCTATTTTCTAATAAATGCAAGTAACCAATATGGACTAATCAAATATATAAAGAAAAGGGGAGTGGGGTAGAGTTACCCCAGGGACTTTAAAAGTGCTCAAGTACTAAAGTAAATAAAGTAAAGAAAAAGTGTATGCAACGTCTGACCATATAAACAATCTTTTATTTAATCTATTTAATACATAATATCAAAAGTTTAAAAACACGTCTCTCAATATTAAGATCCAATTTAACAGAGGCAATGAAAAAAACCACTTAGTGAATACCACTCGACATGTTTCGCTCATTTGTGAGCTTCATCAGGAGTTCTGGTACATATGTGGTATACTAGAGGTAAGAGAAACAAAGTATATATCAAGTTATGAAAAAATGAAATAATTTAATTTTGGATAAAAAAATCCAAAGGTCAAACAATAATTGTTTGACCTAATTATTGTTTGACCTTTGGATTTTTTTATCCTAAGTGTTCTAATAAACTACCTCCATTTTTCACCTCATACACATTATATATAATTCTTTTCTATCTACTTCCTAGCCTAGGCTATATTTACATGTAGCCCCTCTGTGACCATAACTGTTGGGAGATCTGGACAGGGGAGACTCATCCAACTCTGTGAATGCTATTCACTGCGTTCATTTATCTACAACAAATGCTTTTTTATCTTCATTTTACTAATTGGCTTGGTAAGCTTGTCTTGATTATGATTATTTAATAGTTCAGCAGTGGTGTCTCTTACTGTGTGGATTTTCATATATAGTCATTGTGATTTATTTATTTTCATATTAATTAATTGATTATACTATCAATACTTGTTTAAAATTTGGTGATTGAATTTTTGTATTCATGTATGCAACAATTGTTCTAACCTGTGTGCTCTTTATTTATATATTATTTCATTTTTTCATTACTTGATATGTACTTTGTTTCTCTTACCTCTAGTATACCACATATGTACCAGAACTCCTGATGAAGCTCACAAATGAGCGAAACATGTCGAATGGTATTCACTAAATGTTTTTTTTCATTGCCTCTGTTAAATTGGATCCTAATATTGAGAGACGTGTTTTTAAACTTTTGATATTATGTATTAAATAGATTAAATAAAAGATTGTTGGGGGGCGTGTCCGGACTATGGAGGAGTGAGGACGTGTGCCTTCTCAGCTCCGCTCCACCGCAGCACATTACCAGCTTCACAGCGGAGGTAACACCCGCACCCGCAGCGAAATATGTCCCTGAGACACCGGGCATCCTCCCAGCCACAACGGACTGACCGATCGCGGCAATCCCAGCTAGATTCCTTCTACACTGGGCAGACTGGGAGAGGCCGCGAGCCTTCCAAGATGGCGACGACCGGGAAGACACAGCGTGCTAACAAGGCCGCAAAGACCTCCGCTGGCCAGTCACAGCAACTAGATGACTCTCCCGCTCCATCTCCAGGGTCGGTGAGTGACTCAGTCCCCCTGATCTCTCCAGGCTCCCCCACTTCCCAAGACGGTGACTCCGCTGACCTGGACCCCCTGGTAGATGCAGATATCAGGCGCCATATTATGTCCCTACCCACGAAAGCTGATCTTGAACGCTTTGCTGACAGGGTAGAGAAAGCTTTTAAGGAGGATATTGCTCAGCTCAAAGCGGATACAACTCATTTAGGAGGCAGACTTGAAACTCTGGAACAGAAATTTGAGGAAACTCTCCCTGTCATTTCTAAGCTTCAGGGCAAGTGTAACATACAGGGCCAACAGATCGAGGCCCTGCTATGTCAGCTAGACGACACAGAGAACCGCAGCAGACGGGCAAATATCAGGATAAGAGGCCTACCTGAAGCTACTGGGCCCAGGGACATAATCCCCACTCTGGAAGGAGTCTTCAAGGAAATATTAGGACTGCCTGCCACTGCTACGATCGAAATAGACCGTGCGCACAGGGCCTTGAAGCCTCCATCCCAGGATGCAAACAACCCAAGAGATATCATCTGTAAATTACATAAATATACGCTTAAAGACCGCATCATGCAAAAAATGAGGGGGAAACCCTATTTTGATTTTGATGGTGCACACCTGGCCTTCTATCAGGACATCTCGAGGCGCACTCTTATGCAACGTAGAGCACTACGCCCTCTCCTAACAGCTATCCAAGATGCAGGCCTGGTGTATCGCTGGGGATTCCCCTTCAGCCTTCAAGTCACCAAAGATGGTAGAACCATGACTCTTCGTAACAAAGATGACCTCCCGCACTTTCTGACTTCCCTAGATCTGGACCCGGTAGACTTTCCTGACTGGAGATGTTCCTCAGAACTGGGAAACGCCAAATTACCTACTCACCAACCGTGGCAACCCGCCAGAAACCAGAATCGCAGGAGGAATCGCAGGCGACATCTCTCTGAATCCTCGCTGGGAATGTCCTTACCCGGGAACTAGCGAACATGCCTCTCTGGGTCAAACGAACTGTTATTGGGATTTTTTTTTTCCCTCTCTTTTTTCTTGTTTTATACATACCCAAGTGTTTTTCTTTTATACATATTGCACTTAGATTACCCCCTTAACATTAGCCGTAAGGCTACTTGATGGTTTGCACATTTTTGAGTTCCCTGAAGCTTCTTCATTTTTCTCCATGTCTAACCGCACCATATCAGATGCGGTGGACGGAGACGGAGGACCTCCTGCCCTCTCTTTTAGACGGCACACTAACCCCCTAGTAGGCTGCCCTGCTTTTTATGGGCACTAATCCCCTTTGGGATAAGGGGTCATGGCCTGGAATCCCTCCCTTCTCTGGGGGGGGCTCCTCGACATGACCCTTAGTAGTTGTTTTACATGCGTGGATGCTATCATCCATACTGTTTTGACGGTTATGACTATGTTTTCATTTTCTTCTTCTCATACATGTTTTGTCTTCTCTCCCTCCTCCTCTCATCTCTTTCCTACCCCCCCCCTTCACTACAGGTTGCTCCACCTTGCTGTCTGCAACGGGCCCCTCGCAAACCACACACATTGAACACCCACGTTCCATCCCATGGCCTCCCTACGGGTAAGTACATATAATGTACGGGGACTATGTTCCCCACACAAACGTAGTAAGCTTTGGGGGGAGTTAAAACGTCTGAAAACTCAAGTGGTTTTCCTCCAGGAAACCCACTTTACGCCAAAATCTCTTCCCAAATTGCCTACTCACCTTTTCAACCAATGGTTTATTAGCACATCCCCGACTCCTAAATCTAAAGGGACAGCTATCGCCATACACAAGACATGCCCTTTCCAGCCGACAGATCACGATACGGACCCCTTGGGGAGATATGTTTTCCTAAAGGGCAACATCGCTGGCCAAAAATATACATTCGCCACAATATACGCTCCGAATGCAGATCAACTTACCTTCATAGACAATACACTAGACCGCTTGGCTGAATTCAGAGAAGGCTTCCTAATCCTAGGGGGCGATTTTAACGTAAGCCCTGACCCAATGCTAGACACCTCTCATGCGAGACCCTCACACTCCTACGCATTTTTGAAGCATTTCCGCAGGACTATCCAGTCCCACCTGCTTACCGACAGTTGGCGGGCGCTTAGACCACTGGACCGTGACTTCAGCTATTACTCTACAGTACATAACGTATACACAAGAATTGACCACATCTATGTGGATCGAAATATCCTTGAACTATTACAGTCTGCAGACATTGGTTCCATCTCCATTTCCGACCACACCCCAGTGACGATGGCCTTTTCCTTACCATCAGGCACGCGGGGAGTTCGGACCTGGAGACTTAATGAAAATTTATTGGACGATGCGGTGGTGATGGCTGAGATCACAGATACCCTAACTCATTATTTTGCAGAGAACCCCATAGGCGAGCAGAGTGAGGGGACGGTTTGGGAGGCTCACAAGGCTGTGGTTCGGGGGGCACTAATTTCACAGGGCTGTAGACTTAAAAAGATACGACAGGCAGACTTTTGGAGAGTACACACCGAACTCCAAAAAGCAGAACTCAGGCACAAAGCCAACGGACGCCCTGAGGAACTGGAAAAGCTGACAGAGCTACGCGAACTGTTCCTACACCTACTCGATCGTCAAACACGCAAACAATTCCGATTCATGGCACACAGGTACTATGAACACGGAAACAAATGCGGCTGCATGTTGGCCCGGGCCCTCCGGAAACGTCAAGCCCAGACATATATACATAAACTACATAGCGCTTCGGGAACACCGATTCTACACCCATCTAAAATTGCTGCTGAATTCCGAGCTTATTACGCTAAACTGTACAACATAGACTCTGACCCCTCCCCTACATCACGGGACATTAGACAAAAAGCGATCCGAGACTACCTGACTGCAGCCAGACTCCCAACACTTACAGAGGAGCAATCCTCAGACCTAGACGCCCCAATTACCCTAAATGAGCTTCGTGTCACGGTGAACTCCTTGCCCAATGGGAAGAGCCCTGGACCTGACGGGTTCACTAAGGCATACTATAAAGCCTTCCTGATTTACCTGGAGACCCCCATGTGCAAGTATTTTAACTCTATTGCAGAAGGAGGAACCATTCCGTCAGAGGCACTTCTGGCACACATCACTGTAATCCCGAAAGAGGGCAAGGACCCCACCGTCCCCTCGAGCTATCGGCCAATCTCGCTCCTTAACCTGGACATAAAAATTTTAGCGAAAACACTAGCAAACAGACTTAAATACCTTATTCCTGACATTATCCACCCAGACCAAACGGGATTCATAACAGGTAGAGAAGCCAGAGACAACTCTATCAGGGCGGTACACCTTATTCACTGGGCCCGTGCCCGCCCTGAACCACAGCCTTACCTCATATTGTCAACAGACGCTGAAAAAGCGTTCGATCGCGTTGACTGGTCTTACCTGACGGAGGTGCTTCGATCACTGCGGATGGGTCCGAGAATGTTATCCTCTATATTAGCACTATACTCGACACCTTGCGCACAAGTCAAGGTAAATGGAACCCTTTCAGCTCGCTTCCCCATCAGAAATGGCACGAGACAGGGGTGCCCCCTATCACCTCTCCTGTTCGCCTTAGTGCTGGAGCCTTTGCTCTGCACAATACGCGCTAACCCTGATATTAAGGGTCTTACGGTTGGTAACACGGAGCATAAACTCTCGGCATATGCTGATGATGTCCTGTTCCATGTTTCAAACCCCCTGATCTCACTGCCCAACCTGATGAGGGAACTGAAGCTCTTTGGGTTTCTCTCTAATTTTAAAATTAATTTTTCAAAGTCAGAAATCCTTCCTATTTGCATGACATCCCAATTAACAACGAGCCTTAAATCAGCCTTTCCTTTCACTTGGGCCACGTCGGCTATTCGATACCTCGGTATACAACTCACAGATAATTTTAACAGCATATATACCGCGAATTACCTCCCACTGCTAACTACCATCAAGAAAGACCTATCCCAATGGACACAGACGGCCTTCACATGGTTGGGAAGGGTGAACATAATAAAAATGAACATCCTACCACGCATACTGTTCTTTCTACAGATGCTACCAATTCGACTACCCCGATCTTTTTTTGATAAAATATCTAGCATACTGTCTGAATTTACATGGAATGCGCGCAAACCTAGGATAGCCCTACGAGTCCTACGGCGCTCGAAACAGAACGGAGGCCTGGGCCTTCCAGACGTTAGAAGATACTACTGGGCTATAGCGGTACAGAGGATGCTCAACTGACGTTTCCACTCTTGCTCTAAGATATGGGTACCTCTAGAGAAATGTTTAGCGGGTAGAAATTTATCATATGCTCCCTGGCTGTCCCGAGAGCATAGAGGATTGTCGGAGACAACGTCCCCCTTGACAACCCAGGTACTGTCAACCTGGGATAAGATTAACCCGCTGCTAAAATTGGCTCCCTCGGTGTCCCCACTGGCCCCACTGGGAGGTTTCCTATGGTTCCCTCCGGGAGAACAAATGGGTTTTTTTGAATCGTGGATAGAGGGTGGAGACGCCAGCTGTGGTAAACTTATGAAAGACGGCAAACTCCTGGGCTACGAATCTCTGCCTACAGGCCGACAGGGTACCCCATTGAACTTCTGGAAATACAGACAATTACATCACTTCTTCCAATTACAAGGCCATAAGATTAGAGACCCCTCGGCTCTCACCCACCTTGAAAAACTCTTTATTGCAGAAGAACCTACACCACACTTGGTCTCGGAACTTTATAAATTACTAGGCTCCTCATTCCCTAACACCACACCTGCTTTTATCAGACGATGGGAAAAGGACCTGGGCATCGTATTTGCAAAGACAGGCTTGACTCACTTATATCAGCTTACTCATTCATCCTCAATAGAGTCCAAGACCCAGGAAACAAACTTTAAGCTACTATCCCATTGGTATAGAGTACCTGCGGACTTGGCCCGCTTCTACCCTTCCACATCCGAGCTGTGCTGGAGAGGATGTGGACAGAGAGGTACACTGAAACACATATGGTGGGATTGCCCTCAAATTAAATCCTTCTGGGAAGATATACGAAACCAAATCAAAATAGTGACAGAGATAGAAATCCCCTTCTCCCCGACCCACTTTCTCCTGCAGGTCCCCCCGATCTCACTACGAAAATACAAGAAAAGTGTGCTGCCGCATTTATTAAATGCGGCTAGGCGCCTAATCCCAATCCATTGGAAAAAACACACGATCCCCACACGTGCTGAGTGGATCGGAAAGGTCAGTGAGATCCGAGAGGCCGAGGATTGGGTGGCGACCAATAAAGACCACAAGGACCGATTCCATGACATCTGGATGTCATGGGCTGAATACACCTCAGACTCCACCACAGTGTCGTCTAGTCTGGACGTTGCACTACTGGAACTGGCAGACCCTACTCTCAGAGTACTTAGGCTAACAAAAACTCAACCCTGTAGGCAAGACCCTAAAACCTGACCTACCCGAGGAATATTGAACCCAGCTCCGAGGGGTCCGTTGCAGAGGCAGAGGAAGCTTACCAATATTTGCAGGTAACCTGACCCATTCCCTCTCCCCTCCCCATTTCCCCCCTTCCCTC
This sequence comes from Aquarana catesbeiana, assembly GCF_042186555.1. Classification (NCBI taxonomy): domain Eukaryota; kingdom Metazoa; phylum Chordata; class Amphibia; order Anura; family Ranidae; genus Aquarana; species Aquarana catesbeiana. The sequence continues at coordinate 243,598,907 of NC_133329.1, forward strand.
TCCTATTCCCTCTTCCCCCCCTTATTGTATCCCTCCTCCTCTCTTTTTTATTATTTCCTTCTTATTTTTGTGTCTCTCTATTTATTACTGTTATTTTGTTATAATATTAGGGAAACTCGTGCGAAATAGCTAATTATGGGCCGTTCAATATAGAAACGAAATCCGCTGGGGGAGATCTCTGGATTTCCAAGAGCCAGATAAATTTTACATGAACAAACCACTGTTGTCACGGGGGTCTACGTGGGAGCGGGAGGCGGACTGATGGAGGTTTTGAGCCCCCCCTTCCTGCCCCGGGCGTGGGCCACCGGACTATGTACCCCGCACATTCCAGAGAGCCCCTCAACTCAAACACACCCTCGCGAGCCCCTAGGCTGGCCCCATATCATTTACATATTTCATGAAAATATGGGGCTTCCAGAGCTCCTGATTACCCCCTTAGCGGGTCCCATAGAGTTATCCCTAGATTAGCACCTTATATTAAGTTAATAGTAATGTATGTGTTTGTTCAACCCACATATTGAATATTGTTACTGATATGACCCTGCGAGGCCATTGTCTACATGATTTGCACTGTTGGACATGCCATGTAATGTCTTGTTCTAAAAATAAAAAGTTATTATAAAAAAAAAATAAAAAATAAAAGATTGTTTATATGGTCAGACGTTGCATACACTTTTTCTTTACTTTATTTACTTTAGTACTTGAGCACCTTTAAAGTCCCTGGGGTAACTCTACCCCACTCCCCTTTTCTATGTGTATTTCTTTATGGGATGCGGTGCCAAGGGTTGACTGTCCCTGCACTCTTCATATAAAGGTAATCAAATATATATTTTATTGATGCATGATTACGCACTGACTACAGTGAGTACTTACTACACTAAGGTCTAACCTTATTGTTTAAACAGTAAATTAATTTTAACAGCTAAAATGTATGAATAACAGGCATCTCTTGATGGCTGTGTACCTTATCTAATCCCATTAAAGCAGCCCTGTACCCTTAAAAACATAAGTGCACCTAGAGGGTTTGGGAGGGGTTCAGCAAACAGGAAGCTGGTCAGTAGAGATAAGGCTTGGGTTCAAAGGCACTGTGTATTCTAGGGGGATCTCATGGTTTTGTGGAAGTCTGAATTTTTTAATTTAATCAGATCATTCAGAATCAATAATCTGAAAGAATGGACAAGCCAGGCCCTCAATAAAAAAGGGTGTGGTTCCAGCAGCTGTAGCAATTGGAGTGCCAGGATCTGGATCACCTGCTTGGGGACATTGTGCTGCCCAGAATGGCTGGTTGTAGTTCCCTGGTCCACCAGTGGGCAATCAGCAGATCCCACTAATCAATCGCCACCTGATGGTGGCTGCTGGGAGGGTATTTGGTCCCTCTTTTACTGGTACCCTTTGCTTCAGTGTTTTACCTGATAGCCTGATTTTGCTTGCTGACTTATCCCTAGTCTAGATCCTGATCTTGTGCCTGCCCTGCATCCTGTACCCTGTTGCCTCTTATCTGCTCCTTTTGTTCCAGATCCCAGTCCTGGTTCCCCCACCCTTTCTGTTCTCTACATCTTCAATTTACCCTGTTGATCCATGTTTCCTATTTTGTATATATTGTATATAGTTTGTTTACTCAGTTAGGTTGCTAGTTATATATTTTATCATTGGACATACAGTATGTTCAGCGTTACCACCATAGGAGCCACTAGAAATGTGCCCTTATTCTTTTTCCCAGTAATTTTCCCACAGCCAGACACACGGTCACAGTCACTCTTCGGCTCAATAAGCAGTTCAGGGATGTTTTTTCTTTAGTGTTTTTATTTTTGGGGTCAATTAGATAAGGTTGGGGAACTGAGTGGGATACTTCAAAAATAACTATGTACAAAATGAGGACAGTAAACATCCTTCTGTAAAACTGTAAGCAAAGTCCTTGTAAAAGCAGACTGAGGACTTGGCTTTGTAGTAGAGCTGCATAATTAATCATTAAAGAATCAAGATCACGATTCAACTCTCCTCACAATCTTAAAACAGCATTTCCCTGATTCTATGTAACAAGTACAAAGAGTTCTCTGCTCACTTCTGACAGCTGACAAAAAAAATAAATAAAAAAATCTAGGCAGCCTGACAAGTTTATCAAAACAGAGATAAAGAGAAACATTGTAACATGTAGTTCTTTAGATCAAAGGAATGAACTTCGGTCTGCAAATGAGGGTAGTTTAACCACTTAAAGATTAAGCCTTTTTCTGACACTTGTTGCTTGCAAGTTAAAATCAGTATTTTTTACCGAAAAATTACTTAGAACCCCTAAACATTATATATATATATATATATATATATATATATATATATATATATATATTTAGCAGAGACCCTAGTTGCAATATTTTATGTCACACTGTATTTGCACAGCGGTCTTTCAAACGCAATTGTTTTGGAAAAAATACACTAAAAAAACTAAACAGTAAAGTTAGCCCAATTTTTTTGTATAATGTGAAAGATGATGTTACGCCGCGAGAATCGTCATCTTTATTCTAAGCAAAAACAAATCGTGATTCTTATTTTAGCTAGAATTGTGCAGCTCTTCTTTGTAGTAGTAGTAACTAAAGGCACAGAAGCATCTTCTTTTGAGTAATTATTCTCCTAATTCTCCCTTCATGGACTGAGGTCTTCAGGACACCAGCCAATGTCCCCTTTGCACATGCAGCTGAGTGTCTAGCACCAGAGGGGTAGCAGCTACCCACAGTCTCTAAGATCTCTCACAGCAGTCTGTACTTACAAAATGTCCTTGGAAATTTGGTTGCCTCCTTCCAACATCCATGTGACACCCTTTCTCCTGTGATAGCAGACTAGATCTTCAGATGACAGTCCCTCAGTCATCTCTCTGCAACTTCAGCAAAGCAGACCTTCAGATCACCCACCTGAGGCCTCAGCACCTTGCTAACACATGGCTGGATAGCATAAGTTGGCAAGAAGTTCCTCTCCTACAGGAAAAGACCTGGACAATCTGTGTCTCAGAGTATTTGTACAGACTCCAAGCAGCCTTCGGGGCTACACTCTCAGGGATTGGCCAGGGCCTTATAAATATTCATGATGTCCATTTGCCTTGCTCCACACCTACATTCCAGAGAGATCCACAGTTCTTTAGAAAACAAAGAGAGCAATCAAACCTGTAGCAGGTGAAACAATGAACATGCCAGAATAAACAACACACCTACACTGATTACAGAGAGCACAACTAAATTTGCCTATCAACAAAACAGCAGCTCCACTGGATAAAGTGAACCAGAACTAAAAAGACCTAAAGTTTAAAAAAATTTTCCTTTCAGATTAAAAACAAAGCAGGCTGGCATGTTAAATGTCCTAAATGTTATTTACAGTTTTTGAATGGTAATTGCAGCTGGGAAGCTGGATTTCTCCTGCCACCTGCTAGACAGTGCTGGAGGGGGTGGGAGGGACATAGCATGATCTTTATATAATTTTCCTTGGCTCCTGCAGAAAAAGCAGTGTGCTGTCAAAGGGCTGTAGGCAGACCTGGCTATTCAACTGTCTTAATCTGAGCAGCTGGAGTAACAAAATTGCTGTGATCTTATTACAGAATGAATAGCATTGTCACTATATCAAAGGAAGTGTTTATACAATGGTTCTACTAGCAGAATCAACAGGTATGTGTCAGGGTACTCACCAAGGCTGAGATGCTGAGAGCGGCTCCCCTTGCAGCTGTGCGCACTTTACCCCTGAATGTGATACAGAGTGTATAGGGCACAGAGAGGCACGGGTTACCAGCAGGTAGGTGGGTCTTGAGTGGAGGACTCCCGTAGAGCAGAGATGCCGTGCAGGAATGGGCTTTACACCAAACTGGAGTAGGAAGTCCGACCGGGGCTCTAACACAACAGACCCAATGATAGTGGCTGGGACTGAGTCTAGGAGGATACTGGGGGTTAGACACAGAAAGTTCAGTAGAAGCAAGTCCTTAGTACCAGCCGGGATCATACACAGAAAGCAGGCCAGTAGAGAAGTCCTTTAAACAAGCCGGGGGTCAAGCAAAGGAGGCAGGTCAGCAGAGGAATCCTTTCAACAAGCTGGGTCATGCACAGGGAGCTGGTAAGTAGAGAAGTCCTTGGACAAGCCAGGGGTTAAACATAGAAGGCAGGTGGCAGAGGAATCCTTTAGACAAGCCGGGGGTCAAACACAGAAGGCAGGTAGCAGAGGAATCCTTTAGACAAGCCTGGGGTCAAACACAGAAGGCAGGTAGCAGAGGAATCCTTTAGACAAGCCGGGGTAAAAGTACTGGAGAAGATCAGAGCAGGTCAGGGTCAATCCGGATCACAACAGTTAAACACAGGTTAGTAGAACTTTAGATAGGAACACAGGAAGCTGAGAGACAAACCAGCAATTAGACAAGGGGCTAGTCAGCCTTTTATAGGCCAGCAAGGTGGTGTCACGTTAATGCGCGCTTCAGAGCTCGCACTCCTGCGCCGTCCCGCTGTATCGTGCACCCGCATGCGCCGAAGCACTATTCTGCCGCGCAGGCGCACAGGAAAATTCCGATACTGGCAAGTCTGGCTCCTGCTATTTCTCTGACAGTATGTACAAAATGTTTCAGGGGGTACTCTGAAAAACAGAGATCTAGGTCTTATTGGTATTGGCAGCCGACATCAAATGTTTGACTTTATAGTTTGAACATAGTTCCAGTTTGAAAATAGTTTTTTGAAAAGAAGTGGACAGCTATGGGATTGTTTAAATACCATCACTTACATACGCATGTTTGAGACTATGTATATGAAACTATAGAATTAAAAGTGACAACCTGTTCTACTGCTGCTCTTCTATTCCAAGAACATTTTTCAAATTAGAATACAGAAATGTTATCACTAACACTGAAAAGTGTGGAACTGTGACCTTTAGGTGAGATTTAATATGTCAAATATTTCAGCAAAATGTGCAATGGCTTGTAAAGTCAGTAGGCATAAAATTGATGTGTCTCTGCAGTTTGCCGCATGTTGTTTGGTATTTGATCTTTGTTAGGATCTGGTTTGTAATTCTCATACTTATACCATCACTTTCCCTCACCTCTTCCAAACAACCACTGTGTAAAACTGTAATGCCGCGTACACACGGGCGGACTTTTCAACCGGTCTGGTCCGACAAACTTTCCAGCGGACTTTCGATGGACTTTTGACAGACTTCCGACGGACTTTCTAACGAACGGACTTGTCTACACACGATCACACCAAAGTCCGATGGATTTGATGATGATGTACACTGGACTAAAATAAGGAAGTTGATAGCCAGTAGCCAAATGCTGCCCTAGCGTCGGTTTTTGTCCGTCGGACTAGCATACAGACGAGCGGATTTCTGGGTCCGGCGGAGTTACGACATAAAGATTTGAAGCCTGTTCCAAATCTAAAGTCCGTCAGATTTGCGACTGGAAAACCTATCCCAAAGACATTCAAGTGTGGGATGTCTTAGATAGACCAGTATTTCCCTAACCTCCCTTTTCCTAGAGTGGAAAACCACAGAGTCCTATATTTAAATAGACATTCATATACAGAGTTGCGCTAAAAATGATATTAAATCAAACACCAGTGATAAAGATAAAGTCCCAATGTAATGAAAAAAAGGTTCTTTGACAGCATCCGCTGATCCTTTGACTATCAACCCCACCATTAGCAAAGTGCTTGCTTACCAGCTTGCACAGACCTCCTATCACAGAAGGTCAGTGACACTTGTGGCTCTAATCCCAGCCAGGGCCTTTAACCATCCCAGGAACCTCTTGAGCATGTGGACCCACCATCCAGCTATGAGGAAGCACCTCTGAACGTGAAACGCGTTAGCTTTTGCTACACTCTGTTCCCATGTAATGGCTATCGTTGGATTTTAATCGATTATGCAATAAAAATGTCTTCAGTGTGCGGCAGTCCAGGATTTTATTGCTTCTATTGACTTGTGCAAAGTCTGCACCTAATATCTATCACAGAGGGTGGAGGCACTCAGATGTGGTTCTAATACCCCGTACACATGGTCGGACTTTGTTCGGACATTCCGACAACAAAATCCTAGGATTTTTTCCGACGGATGTTGGCTCAAACTTGTCTTGCATACACACGGTCACACAAAGTTGTCGGAAAATCCGATCGTTCTAAACGCGGTGACGTAAAATACGTACGTCGGGACTATAAACGGGGCAGTGGCCAATAGCTTTCATCTCTTTATTTATTCTGAGCATGCGTGGCACTTTGTCCATCGGATTTGTGTACACACGATCGGAATTTCCGACAACGGATTTTGTTGTCGGAAAATTTTATCTCCTGCTCTCCAACTTTGTGTGTCGAAAAATCCGATGGAAAATGTCCGATGGAGCCCACACATGGTCGGAATTTCCGACAACACGTTCCGATCGGACATTTTCCATCGGAAAATCCGACCATGTGTACGGGTCATATGTCTTGGTGAGCGGGATATCCTTCACGTTTGGACCCACCATCCAGGTGACGATATCACAGGAGATTTCCAAAATACAAAAAGCTTGCCATACTATAAAAAGCCTTAAGAACTTTATTTAGAGCATACAAGGTTGCACTTAGAGCAAGAAAAACATGTATTCGCATTTGAAACAAACCAGCCGGCAAGATCAAAGCAACTTTCCTTCCAGGATTCGAGAATCGCAGTGACGTCAGCACGTCGCTCTGGGCATTAACAGTTTGACATATTGGTGTATGATAAACAAACTCCACCCATAAATAACATTTTAGCTTTGTATGACTGAATCCCATGTTGGCTTTTTTATCTTGTTAAATATGATAATCCTACATCTTTTGTCTGGATAACCTCGGACTTTATTTCCTGCTCTCTCATTATGATACAGTGACTGCACATTATTTAGGATTGAGTTATTCACCAGATATGAAGCTGGTGTTATGACAGATTGTTAATTGTTCTCATAATAGGTTGCTCAGTAATTTTTAGTTGCAAGATTTTGTTTGCCTGGTGGTGCCTATTGGTATACTACATCTGGCACAAGTTAATCAGGATTGGAACATGAGCCAGCAGGGAAATATGGATAAAATGAGCAACTGTTCCATGTTGTGTTCAGTTAAATAAAAGCTGTGGTGAAAAAAAGTCAGAGAGCTGAGAAAAGGCTTCTGTCACAATGTAATTGACAAAATATGATGTCTTCTTTTTTTAATCAAATCTTTTCTTATTACTTTTACATAAAACAACAAAAACAACATACAACACAGATACGTATTGAGAGGAAAAATAAAAAAAAATAAATAAAAAAACCCAAAACCAAAATAAAAACCCAACCCTATATCCCCCCCCTCTCCCCATTACTCACAAGTCTACCTACTCCCATCTCATCATACATCCAAAATATCATTCTTATCATTCACATATCTTCTCCATATCTTTTCAAATTTTCCTGGACAGCCTCTATGTAAAAAAGTATATCTTTCCTTAATTAGGGTTTCCCTTACTTGTGTTTTCCATTCTGCTATTGTAGGTGAAAATGGTGATATCCATTTTTGTGCTATATGTTTGTGAGCCTGAAATAGGCTCCTTGTTATTGATATCCTGTAGTCAACTGGGATTTCCGATTCACTCAGGATACCCAGAAGACATCCCCCCAGCTCTGGAGACAGCCTAGTCCTGAAAATATGATGTCTTCAATATGACCTTAAAATACTCTGGAAGATTAGAAATACTTGTGAATGGCCAATGTGGAAGATAAAGATTTGTGTCCTGTCAGGAAACCATTTTGCCTCCAGAAGCAGAAGCATCTCCCAGTCTTCAGGATGTTTCCTTTTTGACTTAGTAGCCAAATTAGTTTCATTAGTACACACTGGGCATGTATATGTCCAATCACTCTAAACCGGTAACCTGTAAAAACTTTTAAAATGTCACCTATGGAGATTTTAGGGTACCGTAGTTTGCCACCGTTCTGCGGGTATATGCAATTTTAAAGAATAGCATGTTCAGTATCTATTTGCTCGGCATAACATCATTGTTTATATTTTACAGAAAAACTGGGTATTGTGTTGTGTTTTTGTGCACTAAAATTCACGAAAGTGTACTTTTTTCTTTCTGAATATTTACACTTGATAAACCACTGCACAAATATTGTGTGACATAAAAAGGGCAGCACTCACTATATTATTCTCCAGAGCCTCTGCTTAAAAAAAGATATAATGTTTGGGGGTTCTGAGTATTTTCCTAGCAAAAAACACTGATTTTTTACATGTATGTGAGAAGAATTAGCCTGGATATACAGTGGGGACGGAAAGTATTCAGACCCCCTTAAATTTTTCACTCTTTGTTATATTGCAGCCATTTGCTAAAATCATTTAAGGTAATTTTTTTTCCTCATTAATGTACACACATCACCCTATATTGACAGAAAAACACAGAATTATTGACATTTTTGCAGATTTATTAAAAAAGAAAAACTGAAATATCACATGGTCCTAAGTATTCAGACCCTTTGCTGTGACACTCATATTTAACTCAGGTGCTGTCCATTTCTTCTGATCATCCTTCAGATGGTTCTACACCTTCATTTGAGTCCAGCTGTGTTTGATTATACTGATTAGACTTGATAAGGAAAGCCACACACCTGTCTATATAAGACCTTACAGCTCACAGTGTATGTCAGAGCAAATGAGAATCATGAGGTCAAAGGAACTGCCTGAAGAGCTCAGAGACAGAATTGTGGCAAGGCACAGATCTGGCCAAGGTTACAAAAAAATTCTGCTGCACTTAAGGTTCCTAAGAGCACAGTGGCCTCCATAATCCTTAAATGGAAGATGTTTGGGATGACCAGAACCCTTCCTATAATTGGCTGTCTGGCCAAACTGAGCTATCGGGGGAGAAGAGCCTTGGTGAGAGAGGTAAAGAAGAACCCAAAGATCACTGTGGCTGAGCTCCAGAGATGCAGTCGGGAGATTGGAGAAAGTTGTAGAAAGTCAACCATCACTGCAGCCCTCCACTAGTCGCGGCTTTATGGCAGAGTGGCCCGACAGAAGCCTCTCCTCAGTGCAAGACACATGAAAGCCCACATGGAGTTTGCTAAAAAACACCTGAAGGACTCTAAGATGGTGAGAATTAAGATTCTTTGGTCTGATGAGACCAGGATAGAACTTTTTGGCCTTAATTCTAAGCGGTATGTGTGGAGAAAAACAGGCACTGCTCATCACCTGTCCAATACAGTCCCAACAGTGAAGCATGATGGTGGCAGCATCATGCTGTGGGGGTGTTTTTCAGCTACAGGGACAGGACGACTGGTTGCAATCGAGGGAAAGATGAATGTGGCCAAGTGCAAGGATAACCTTCTCCGGAGTGACAGGGCTTCAGACTGGGCCGAAGGTTTACTTTCCAACAAGACAATGACCCTAAGCACACAGCTAAAATAACGAAGGAGTGGCTTCACAACAACTCAGTGACTGTTCTTGAATGGCCCAGCCAGATCCCTGACTTAAACCCAATTGAGCATCTCTAGAGAGACCTAAAAATGGCTGTCCACCAACGTGTACCATCCAACCTGCCAGGACTGGAGAGGATCTGCAAGGAGGAATGGCAGAGGATCCCCAAATCCAGGTGTGAAAAACTTGTTGCATCTTTCCCAAAAAGACTCATGGCTGTATTAGATCAAAAGGGTGCTTCTACTAAATACTGAGCAAAGGGTCTGAATACTTAGGAGCATGTGATATTTCAGTTTTTCTTTTTTAATAAATCTGCAAAAATGTCAACAATTCTGTGTTTTTCTGTCAATATGGGGTGCTGTGTGTACATTAATGAGGAAAAAAATGAACTTAAATGATTTTAGCAAATGGCTGCAATATAACAAAAAGTGAAAAAAATTTAAGGGGGTCTGAATACTTTCCGTCCCCACTGTATGTCAGAATTGGCCTGGTTTTGAAGTAGTTAAACAAGGAAATACCAGGAGAATTGCATAGGTAAGGTTCTTGAGGCAGAATATTTCCATTTGGGTGATAATATATAAAACAAATATAACAGCCCAAGGAGAAACTCCTCATGATGGTCAGAGCAGGCATGCAAACCGAGGGACACAAATATGTCATCAACAGATTCCACAAAAAAAAGTTTATTTCTGTAGCTTCTATCAAATACTGAAATATGCTGATGAGGGTGGGGTACAGCAACATGGCGTGGTTGAAAATGTGTTGCCATAATGCAGGGTAAAACAAAGTGATGTGTTTAATGTTGAGAAGTGTGACAAGAGCAGTGTTTCAGATGCTCTTGAGCCTCTTGGTCTGTTTAGGTCTCATTTGGACGATGTAGTCCAACAGAGCAATACCTACTGGGATGACTTGGCCAAGAGACTAATAGCAATGCTGGAAGAAGCTTTTGCAGCTAAAAGAGTAGTGGATGCTATAGCTGCTGTGCCAGGAGAGGTGTCTGCAGAACAGCCTATAGGCCAAGGTGCACGGGTTGTTGCAGAGACTAATCCTCTCATGACTGAAGGTCCGAGCGAGTCTAAAAGCACAACGGAAATTGTGTCCACAATGAAAAAAAGAGAAAATGTGTATTTTGTGACAGACATGCTTAATGAAATGTTAGCATCATGGAGTGTACAGCCAGTATATATTCTGCTGTCCTCTCCTGTGTTTGGAGAACTGGTACCACGGGGTATGGCTGATTGGAGCTGGATATTGCAGGCTGTACTGTGCAGAAATCGCAAATGCTTGAATCATTTAATGCGATGTTTGGTGTTAATGTGGAAAGTTAACTCACAGTGCGCTGGATTGCTCCATACAAAGCTTGGGTATGAGAGGCACTCTGGAGCGCTGTTGGACAGGTCAGATGTATTGAAAAAAGGTGTTGGCAAACATGTTTTGCAAGAACAGTTGCTGTTGGAGTGTTGGACAACAGGGGGCGATGCGAGACTGTGGGAAGGTCCCATAGAGAGTAACTGCTTCCCTGTGTGTGGTCCCTCCTCAGACACTGTCCTAGCAAGCGATGGGACCAGAGTTCCTGGTGGTTTTGAACTGGGTAATTTTGAGAAAGCGGTTGCCAGGGATAACCACGCAGGTATCAGCGAAACTGAAACCCAAAAAGTGATGGGTAAACTTGAGACAGATGTCAAAATAGGACCCCTACAGTCTTGGGAGTGTAGATCTGGGGGAGGTGAGAAGAAATGTAAGCTTAGGCAGTGCGGAAGAAGTGCGCATGGAAGCACTCTCAGAAAAAGAGGTAGGTGGAGTGCCCCTTTAGGAAGAAGGGTGTTGTATTTCTTCCTCTGGTGCAAAATGGGGGGAGGAAATGTGGAGATGCGACCCCATGTCACAGGTGCATATGAGCAGTGTATGCCTGATTTTGGTAGGCTTGCTAATTGTACACCTGTGTGCTGGCTTCATAATAATCCCAGGAATAGAGATCAGTGCTCATCCTTGGAGACAACTCTGCCCAGCAGACAGGAAGTCTGGCCTAAGAGTCAGGAGGGAGGCGGTCTTTCCGACGGACTTTCAACGGACTTTCGACGGACTTACGACGGACTTACGACGGACTTCCGAACGAACGGACTTGCCGACGCACGAAGGGACTAAAGTCTGTTCTAAAGTCCGTTGAAAGTCCGTTCATTTTGAATACGACGGGACTAGAAAAGGAAGTCAATTTAACGGCGAGATGGACACCTTGCGAGCCCCATCGCAGGAACCAGCGCCGAGCTGGCTCGCTCATCAGGAAAGGAAAGATGTTTTTTCCTTTCCCAATGAGCGACAAGCATTGCTGACATTGAGGCTGGGTTCACACTGGTGCGGGGATCCGACTTGGATCCCCGCCAATACCAGGCACTGTGTTTGGTATGAATCATGCAGGGGTACTCCACGCCAAATTTTAAATAAAAAAAACGGCATGGGTTCCCCTCCGGGGGCATACCAGGCCCTTAGGTCTGGTATGGATTTTAACCACACCCCCATTTGAACCACACCCCTATAAGCCACGCCCACTATTTCACATAAACCACACCCATTGTTTGGCGCGGCACGCTGAGCGTGCCGCATTTTTCTTTTTTGCTATGTCACGCCTACAAAAGCATGCCCCACCCCTTAATTATAATAAGACTCCACTTCAGCCAAAAAAGTGTCCCTATAAATTTTTTTACAATGTTGGCAACTATGTGTAATACATATTGTAATTAAAAAGTTTCTATGATTGTATTGCAGTTTACAGAACTATTGATAGAAGTAAATTCAGTTTTGGAATAAAACACAACGCTATTTCTGTCTGTTTTGTTAAATGGCTGTCAGCTAAGGCATAGGACAGCACACTGCTTGAGACCTGACTGAAAATACCTACAGCTATAAGAGATCCAGCACCCTATACCTTCTTTCTACTTCCTAATTCTTGTAAACTTAGAGCTAAATCTTGAATATAAACATAATCCCAATCGAATATAATTCTGCTGAGCTACGATAAGATGTGAAGATGCCAAAAATATAAGGCAGACCATCACCCTCAGAAATATAATGGATACTACTTACTTAAACATATATTTACTGGTGGTATATACAGTTCATTACGGTATTACCCTGATAAATCAGTCACTTGCCTTCAGATACATGTCAGGCTTAGGAGCTGGGACGTGGAAACAATCTTTCTAATTGATCTGGCTATTGATTGTCTAGATCAGCTTGGGTTCTAGAGGAAGTGTTAATATTAAGGTTTTTTTAGGATGTAACTGAAAATGTGCAACGTAATAAGTCATAAGCAGTATTGGGTAAAATTATTTCTCCTGGTATTCTGTGTTTTCTATTTTTTACCCAGTTATACAAAACTTTGGATAATTAGGTAAAGCAGTTACGTTTCTTTTAAATCTGTGTGAAAGAAAAATGCATGCCTTTGGCAAGTGCCCCCTGGAGTGCCTCCCTGATCATAGCTGCTTTTTGTTTAAAATATAGGGGTCTACGTATAAAAATAATTGCAGTATGAAAGTGACAAACATTTGTACAGCCAAAAGGGAAACCACAATATTTTGTGTATGTAGCACTAACTCACGGTGGAGCTGCTGGTTTAAGCGGGTCTGTTACCTTCACTCTGCTTCCCTCTGTTTCACCGGCACCGGGTCTAGGGTTCCGTTGAGTTTACTTCTGGACGACACACGCACCAACACTGGAGTACGTTTTCAATGCTTTATTAAACAAACGACTTAGGAAGTAGCAGGAAAGAGGTAGAAAGGAAACTCGCAGAAGAAACTCAAATATTCTCTGAAAGGGTTCTCTTGACAAAATGTCTTGGTATAATTCAAATACTGTTTGAAATGCGCTCCCTTCATGGGACACACTCCTTGCTTGTCTGGATAGGCCTCTCTCACCGTTCTAGCAGCCAGTACGCAGCACGAATCAAAGTCTCCGCCACAGACTTGTTTGGGAACAAAATCCGTAGGATCCTCTGCCACAGGATGTATAGATTTGCTATAGTGAAAATCAGTCACAGTGCTTGAACCTTTAAGCCGAGCCGGCAACACTATGCTGTATAGTTACTTTTGGATGCGTCCTCCAACCGAGTCATAAGGCCCCTCTATAGACCAGCATGCGGTGTGATCTCTCCAAGACGGGTCCTCCCCTGGGATCTCCTCGGTTGTCCAGCTTCGTCACACAGGACCGACAGCTCAGGACCATTCCTCGGCCGCAGTGGTAGGCTCCAGACAAGCCTCTGGACCCACCCCTGCGCCGTTGTATCGTGGGCCTCCCGATCGGAGGACCACGAGGTAGCCCCTCAACGCATACCTGTCGGTCAGGAGGGCCAACAGGTGGCTGCAAAACGAACCCCAAAATATGGCATCTGTCCCATAAATACCCTCGCCCAGAATGCAACTCGGAGGACCACCTCCACCGAGCGTGCCTCCGGGACAGAGGAGCATCTATTCGCTTCAACACTTTGCCTTTCCAACCCTGACCAGTGGTAACAGCGACACCCACCGGTCAGCACGGAAACACCCACAACGTCAGCCAAGCTGGAACAGAGGCGAACTTTTAACCTTCCTAACGCACAATTTACGAAATTTACCTAACATGCGGTAGATTGCAAATCTACCAGCGCTACATGTAATATTACTATTTTCTATGATCGTATGCACCATCCACTGGCCATGATCTGGTATTTCTCCTGATTGAAATATTTCAGGAAAAATATGGCATTATGGCCACTAGATGGCGTTCATATCATAGGAAATAATTATATTACATTAAAATACAAATTTATTTATTTATTTAGGTGTGACTGCAATTGTTTGTCACGTTCAAATGGTAAAATTTTGTATACGCAAACCTCATCACGTAATGACAATAGACAAATTAATTCACAATTTTTTATCTCATTGTACTATTGAGCCCTTTCTTCTAACATTGTGTATTTTTAACCCTTTCTCCCAGTGGTGTGCATTAGGTAACTGTTTCCCTTTGCTGCCTGTATTCTCTAACCCTTGCCACCCTCTGCCTGTGTTCCCTAAACTTTTCTTTCTAGTGCCTATGATCTGCACTTAATTGATCCTCGCTAAAACCTATTTGCCAAGAACTGTTAACCCCTTCATGCTCTCAGTGCCAACAATTGTGAAAGGGTTCATCGCTGACAGCTCATTCGTGTGGTTTTCTGCAGTTGGAGATGTACTTCAAAAAAACTGTAGAAAGGTGTATTTTTTAAGGTTATTCTACATAAAAAAATTATTTTGTATATATTTAGCACAGTGAAGTTCACTCTTTACTCGTTTAAAGGTAACGGGACAGCGCAAAAACACACATCATGCCTGTTTACTTATTATAGTGAATCACAATACTTTTGATTGGTAGAGTGTGGTATGGGATAGAACTCTCATTGAATTCTCTGTACTTTATAATTGTCAATTTCTTCTGACACTTCAGGTAACTGGATGTACAGTGCCTTGAAAAAGTATTCATACCCCTTGAAATTTTCCACATTTTGTCATGTTACAACCAAAAATGTAAATGTATTTTATTAGGATTTTATGTGATAGATCAACACAAAGTGGCACATAATTGTGAAGTGGAAGGAAAATGATAAATGGTTTATAACATTTTTTACAAATAAATATGTGAAAAGTGTGGTGCGCATTTGTATTAAGCTCCCCTGAGTCAATACTTTGTAGAATCACCTTTCGCTGCAAAAACAGCTGCTAATCTTTTTGGGGATGTCTCTACCAGCTCTGCACATCTAGAGAGTGAAATTTTTGTCCCATTCTTCCTTGCCAAATAGCTCAAGCTCTGTCAGATTGGATGGAGAGCGTCTGTGAAGAGCAATTTTCAAGTCTTGCCACAGATTCTCAATTGGATTAAGGTCTGGACTTTGACTGGGCCATTCTAACACATGACTATCCTTTGATCTAAACCATTCCATTGTAGCTCTGGCTGTATGTTTAGAGTCGTTGTCCTGCTGGAAGGTGAACCTCTGCCCCAGTCTCAAGTCTTTTGCAGACTCTAACGCGTTTTCTTCTAAGATTGCCTTGTATTTGGCTCCATCCATCTTCTCATCAACTCTGACCAGCTTCCCTGTCCCTGCTGAAGTAAAGCATCCCCACAACATGATGCTGCCGCCACCACCATGTTTCACGGTGGGGATGGTGTGTTCAAGGTGATGTGCAGTGTTAGTTTTCTGCCACACATAGCATTTTTCTTTTAGGCCAAAAAGTTCAATTTTGGTCTCATCTGACCAGAGCACCTTCTTCCACATGTTTGCTGTGTCCCCCACATGGCTTCTCGCAAACTGAAAACAGGACTTCTTATGGCTTTCTTTCAACAATGGCTTTCCTCTTGCCACTCTTCCATGAAGGCCAGATTTGTGGAGTGCCACGACTGACAGTTGTCCTGTGGAAAGATTCTCCCACCTGAGCTGTGGATCTCCACAGCTCCTCCAGAGTTAGCATGGGCCTCTTGGCTGCTTCTCTGATTAATGCTCTCCATGCCTGGCCTGTCAGTTTAGGTGGACGGCCGTATCTTGGTAGGTTTTCAGTTGTGCCATACTCTTTCCATTTTCAGGTGATGGATTGAACAGTGCTCTGCGAAATGTTCAAAGCATGGGATATTATTTTACTACCTAACACTGCTTTAAACTTCTCCACAACTTTATCCCTGACCTGTCTGGTGTGTTCCTTGGCCTTCATGATGCTGTTTGTTCAGTACGGTTCTCTAACAAACCTCTGAGGGCTTCATGGAACAGCTGTATTTATACTGAGATTAAATTACACACAGGTGGACTCTATTTACTAACTGGGTGACTTCTGAAGGCAATTGATTCCACTAGAGTAAAGGGGGCTGAATACAAATGCACAACACACTTTTCAGATATTTATTTGTAAAAAAATTTGAAAACCATTTATCATTTTCCTTCCACTTCACAATTATGTGCCACTTTGTGTTGGTCTATCACATAAAATCCCAATAAAATACATTTATGTTTTTGGTTGTAACATGAATACTTTTTCCAGGCACTGTAAATACCCATATACACCCCAGGCCTGTTATTGTTCAGCTTCTCTAAACAAGTCAAGCTGTCAGCAAAAGTGTCACCTAGACCTAGTTTTCACTTGTTGTCAGGGGGGTGGTAAAATCACTGCCTACCCTACACCTTCAGCAGGGACAAAGCAGATGCAGATGCAGTGTGAGATCACGTGGTAAGCTGCACTGTGATTCCCATCTGTGTCCGGGTGCACAGATTCTGACCAATGATCTCTTTACAAGTGAGAGAGAGGAGCGGAGCCACCTACACTGTTAGGAGGTACTAGAGCTTGGCCGGGTAGGCGAAATGCAAGGTTTTTATCTTCCTTTGGGGGGGGGGGGGTGATGAGGGCTCTGGAGGGAGATGTGTGCAGAGGTGGGGATGGGAGAGAATAGCCTTTTTTTGTCTATTTTTACACTCCTTTCTGTCAGCTACAACTCCTGTTTCCTTGAATCATCTATATACTATTTTTTTTCCTTTACAATCCTACTTACCTCTTTAGTGAACAATATAGGGGTGCGCATCTTCACTGGCCTCACGATTCGATTTGATTACGATTATCAAGTCAACGATTCGATTCGATTCCGCGATGCATCACGATGCATCACGATTACAGCGCAAGTCCGCAAGTTCTCATGGTTTTCATCAAAAAAAATTCAAGTAGTCAGGAGGACTCCATTTTTTTTATTCTATCTGTTCTTAAGAAAAAAAGAGACAGCAGAGGAGCTCCAGGCTCTCTTCCAAAATACTAAAGGAGATGGTCAGAGCCTGCGGACATGCTACAGGAGATGATCAGAGACTGCAGACATGCTACAGGAGATGATCAGAGACTGCAGACACGCTACAGGAGATGGTCAGAGACTGCAGACATGCTACAGGAGATGGTCAGAGACTGCAGACATGCTACAGGAGATGGTCAGAGACTGCAGACATGCTACAGGAGATGGTCACAGACTGTGGCGGACATGGCACAGGAGATGGTCACAGACTGCGGCGGACATGGCACAGGAGATGGTCACAGACTGCGGCGGACATGGCACAGGAGATGGTCATAGACTGCGGCGGACATGGCACAGGAGATGGTCACAGACTGCGGCGGACATGGCACAGGAGATGATCACAGACTGCGGCGGACATGGCACAGAAGATGGTCACAGACTGCGGCGGACATGGCACAGGAGATGGGCACAGACTGCGGCGGACATGGCACAGGAGATGGTCACAGACTGCGGCGGACATGGCACAGGAGATGGGCACAGACTGCGGCGGACATGGCAAAGGAGGTGGGCACAGACTGCGGCGGACATGGCACAGGAGATGGTCACAGACTGCGGCGGACAGGGCACAGGAGATGGTCACAGACTGCGGCGGACATGGCACAGGAGATGGGCACAGACTGCGGCGGACATGGCACAGGAGATGGGCACAGACTGCGGCGGACATGGCACAGGAGATGGTCACAGACTGCGGCGGACATGGCACAGGAGATGGGCACAGACTGCGGCGGACATGGCACAGGAGATGGGCACAGACTGCGGTGGACATGGCACAGGAGATGGGCACAGACTGCGGTGGACATGGCACAGGAGATGGGCACAGACTGCGGACAATAATGCAGAGTTGTGGTGTGATGAAGGCACATAGAAGACAATTTATGATATGGACTTGTGTCACAGCCCCCCCCCCTCCCCCTCTGTACTTACATGCTGCTCTGCCGGTGGCAGCCT
This sequence comes from Aquarana catesbeiana, assembly GCF_042186555.1. NCBI lineage: Eukaryota > Metazoa > Chordata > Amphibia > Anura > Ranidae > Aquarana > Aquarana catesbeiana. The sequence continues at coordinate 243,617,086 of NC_133329.1, forward strand.
GTAATGAGCAGGGCGATCTGCCTGCTCACCATCTCCCCCCGATCTCCATTCCAGCCGCCGGTTGTCGATCCATCGTATCTCTCCTGAGGTCAGCAGTGAATTCTCCCGGGACAGCGTTCCGTGCGTTAAGCTATTAGTGTATGTGTATATTCCGGTCATGTGACTCTCGGCCGCGCCTCCCTCCTCTCACGTCTCTCCTGATGTCAGCCCCGCCCGCCGCTCTTCTGACCTGATAGCTCCAGTCAGTGGGCGGAGCTGACATCAGGAGAGACTGAGAGGAGGGAGGCGCAGCCGAGAGTCACATGAGCGGAATATACACACACTAATAACAGCTTTCCGCACGGAGCGCTCTCCCGGGAGGGGGCGGGGCCAGAAATCGATTATTCGGGTCGCATGCATCGATGCCGCATCAGGGACAACCGAATCGCGATGCATCGATGCTGCGATTAATTTCAGCAGCCCTAGAACAATATTGTTTTTTTCTTTTGTTTATCCCTACAAACTTGCCTTATGTATAATCTAGTTGCTTCTAGGATGGTGGACTTTAAAGGAGTTGTAAAGGCAGAAGGCTTTTTATCTTAATGCATTCTATTCGATTAGCACCGCTAAAACGACGGTAAAGCGCCGCTAAAAATAACGACGTTTACTGCCGACGCCCGCCCCAGTGTGAAAGTAGCCCAACTCTAAACTGGTAACCTGTAAAAAATTTGAAAGCGTCGCTTATGGAGATTTTTAAGTACTGAAGTTTGGCACCATTCCATGAGTGTGCACGATTTTAAAGTGTGACACGTTAGGTATCTATTTACTCTGCAAAACATCATCTTTTACATTTTACCAAAAAAAAAAAAAATGGGTTATATGTGTTTTTTTTTTTTGCATTAAAATTCAATAAATTGTATTTTTTCCCAGAAAATTGCGTTTGAAAAAATTGCTGCGCAAATGTGACATGAATTACAATTACTGCCCTTTTATTCTCTAGGGTCTCTGCTAAATATATATAATGTTTGGAGGTTCTCAGTAATTTTCTAGCATAAAAAAAAAAAAAAAAAGATTTTTTTCATGGAGAGAAAAGACAGAACTGGCCTGGGGTGGAAGTGGTTAAAAGAAACAAATCCTTTAGAACCATTTTATAGATGGGTCAGATGTAATATATTGGATTTTTGTTTTATGGTGTTACATCAGAACACAAACAACAGGCTGAAATCCATAAAGAGGGGGAATAGTGAAATGGAGAAAGAGGAAGGAATGAGATACCATAGGGGGGCATCCATAGAGAGAGGGGGGATGGAGAACACAGGTATCACAGAGAATAGAGGGGTGTACATGTGAGACAGACAGGGGAGGAAGGCTTCAGGATGGAGACAGCGAGGCTGGGTTTATCATATGACCTGGACAGGAGATCGGGAGCGCGCACAGCATACAAGAAGCAGCGGGGGCGCGCACGGGAGGAAGCCTGTAGGTAGGGATGTGATTGCTGTCCTCCTTCATACAACAAGCTGGGATCCTTCGTGCAGGCGGGGTGTGCAGTGCATTGTTGATCACCATCGGAGCTGTCCATTGTGCTGATCCGGACTGGTAAGGTGGATGTTGTGTGTCCGGGATCATTAGAGGAGCTGTCAGACAGATGGCCGGAAATCGCGGGGGTGGGGGTGTCACTGATGATGGGGGACCTGTTGGGTGTCAGAGGGCTGTGTGTTCTATGGAGGATCACTGTGTACATCAGACCTGGGATAATCAACAGATGATCAGATCCTGTAGAGGAGGAGAGTGTGATCGGATATATAGGACACATCCACCCTTCTTCTCCACTGCAGATCCCAGCCACAGAATCCATCCCACATACACTGTACACAACACTCTATATATACACTCTATATACAGCCACAGAATCCATACCACATACACTGTACACAACACTCTATATACACTCTATATACAGCCACAGAATCCATCCCACATACACTGTACACAACACTCTATATATACACTCTATATACAGCCACAGAATCCATCCCACATACACTGTACACAACACTCTATATATACACTCTATATACAGCCACAGAATCCATCCCACATACACTGTACACAACACTCTATATACACTCTATATACAGCCACAGAATCCATCCCACATACACTGTACACAACACTCTATATATACACTCTATATACAGCCACAGAATCCATACCACATACACTGTACACAACACTCTATATACACTCTATATACAGCCACAGAATCCATCCCACATACACTGTACACAACACTCTATATACACTCTATATACAGCCACAGAATCCATCCCACATACACTGTACACAACACTCTATATACACTCTATATACAGCCACAGAATCCATCCCACATACACTGTACACAACACTCTATATACACTCTATATACAGCCACAGAATCCATCCCACATACACTGTACACAACACTCTATATACACAACATGGACACATCACAGCTCACTCAGCTCAGAGAGGCAACGTGCACTTTCTATATGTGATGTTTTTATTATGCTGTAGTCCAATATAGATATAGAAATGATATTAAAGTAGTATTAACCCCTTTATGACTGCCCAACACCTATGCGCAGTGGCAAAAAGGGTGGGATTTAGCACCCACTCGCCACACATATGTATCACGGGGCGGGCGGCGCTTATGTGCTCAGAGAGCGCTCCCAACACAGAGCCTGAACTGTCAGAAACAGCTCTCCGTCTGGACTAAAGATCAGCAGCTGGCGGGACTGTTCATGTGACACTGAGGCACGTGATAGTCGATCCTTCCCACCTCCCCCCAGGAGTTCAGAACTATTTAAAACATTGCTGGGTCAGGCAGGAAGGAGTTAAAGAGGGTGCCCCCCCCATCCTTACTTTATAAACCTGCTATTGATGACCGGGGGGGGGGGGGGGAGCAATCATTTTACACCATTCCATAAAGAAATCCCATCGCTCCACAAATGAAACAATGGGACAAGGGGATTTATACATGCCTTAAAGCGGAGATCCAGACAAAAATACAACTAGGTATTTTGTACCTTTTTGAAGTGTACAAATGTGTACTTCCGTCCTAACGCCACCACAGTGCTGTACGTAATTTCTGCATCTGGATCGGCCCCCTCCTACTCCTCCCCCCCCCACTGCCCTCTGGGACCTGTGTGTGTCCCAGAAGACGACTAGGCCATTCAGAAAGTGCAGCATGATTTGCGCAGTAGGAAAATGGCTGTGAAGCCTGAAGGCTTCACTGCTGGTTTCCCTTAGTTGCAATGGCGGCGCCTGCACCCGAGCCGACGACTTTGGGGGGCTGACATCGCAGGGTCCCTGGACAGGTAAGTGTCCTTACTTTAAAAGTCAGCAGCTACATTATTTGTAGCTGCTGACTTTTACATTTTTTTTTTTAAGGCTGTAACTCCACTTTAATATCAAACATTGGAAAAATATAGGAAACAAAAATTCAAGAAAAAGGGAATATACATTTTTATTGATACGTAAATCCACAAAAGAAAAATCCCATTGCTCCATGAAAGAAACAATTGGACAAGGGGATTAATATGTACCTCAATATCAAACAGGGGAAAAATATATGAAACAAAAATTTTAAAAATGTATATACAATTTTATTGATATATTAAAATCCTATTGTATAAAAATCACATCATATCAACTACCATCCAATCACAAAAAGGGGGTTCATTGAAGATGTGAAAGTAGACAAATTGACGCGTTTCACTTGACATAATCAGGATCCAATTTCTTGTCTTTAATGTGACATATGGTAGCTGACAACGAAACATACAGTATTACAGCACCAATAATATTGTATGTTTCTGTCAGCTACCATATGTTACATTGAAGACAAGAATGAACCCCTATTTGTGATTGGATGGTAGTCGATATGATGTGATTTTTATACAATAGGATTTTAATGTATCAATAAAATTGTATATACATTTTTAAAATTTTTGTTTCATATATTTTTCCCCTGTTTGATATTGAGGTACATATTAATCCCCTTGTCCAATTGTTTCTTTCGTGGAGCGATGGGATTTTTCTTTATCGAATAATGTAACTAAATTTTTGGGGAAGGTACCTGTATAATTTTCACATGAGGTCCTCCACCTATATTGTATGAAGAAAGCAATCATGCTTATCTATATCCTTGTGACTTTTCCATCATATTTACCTATTTTTGTCCCTCCTCTGTGCTGCCCGGGTGCCCGTTCCCTTGCTTTTAAAATGTCTGGTACTGAGCATGTGAGATATGAAGCTCATAACGTCATGCACGTTCTCTCGCTTGTGTGCCATGCAACAATGTATGCACCTGTTGGGGGAAAAACAACCTTCCACAAGAAGCTTTTTTTTTTCCACCAGCAAGTGAATGTCATTTCATATGGTGCATGCACAAAATGAGCGCATGACCTCATGCACTTCATCTCACGCATGTGCGGAATGACAATACTGTGAGATCTCATGGTTTTGGTGCGGAATTCCTGAAGGCCATGGTGACGTTGCCTTCTCAGGAAGCATCTGTGCGACCGGTCATCATGGCCTTCAGGAGAACCATGAAGTGGTAGAGAAAAAAAATAAGTAAAAAAAAAAACAAAACATTAACCGCTTCCTGTCTGGCCATAGTAAATAAACGGCTGGACTAGAGCTGCACAATTCTGTCTAAAATGAGAATCACGATTTTTTTGCTTAGAATAAAAAGATCACAATTCTCTCACGATTCTCGCGCGTAAAATCTTTCACATTATACAAAAAAATTGGGCTAATTTTACTGGTTAGTTTTTTTGTTTTTTTTTAATTCATTAAAGTGTAATTTTTTTCCCCCAAAAATTGCATTTGAATGACTGCTGCGCAAATACAGTGTGACATAAAAATATTTCAACAACCACCATTATATTCTCTAGGGTCTCTACTAAAAAATATATATATATAATGTTTGAGGGTTCTAAGTAATTTTCTAGCAAAAAAAAATGATTTTAACTTGAAACCAACAAATGTCAGAAAAAGGTTTAGTGTTTAAGTGGTTAAACTTCCCTCATTTTCACACCAAAGTATATTCCTTTGATCTAAAGGACAAATTGTTACAATGTTTCTACTTAACCACTTCGCATCCAGGCCAATTCTGACATTTCTCTCCTACATGTAAAATTCATCTTTTTTTGCTAGAAAATTACATGGAACCCCCAAAACATTAGATATGTTTTTTTAGCAAAGACCCTAGAGAATACAATGGCGGTCGTTGCAACTTTTTATCTCACACGGTATTTGCGCAGCAATTTTTCAAACAGGTTTTTTTTGGTTATGCTTTAAAAAAAAACAAAACATTAAAGTTATCCCAATTGTTTTGCATAATGTAAAAGATAAAGTTACGCCGAGTAAATAGATACCTAACATGTCATGCTTCAAAATTGCACACGCTCGTGGAATGGTGCCAAACTTTGGTATGTAAAAATCCCCATAGGCGACACTTTAAATTTTTTTACTGGTTACATATTTTGAGTTACAGAGTAGGTCTAGGTGTAGAATTATTGCTCTCGCTCTAACGTTCGCAGCGATACCTCACCTGTGTGGTTTGAACACCGTTTTCATTTGTGGGCGGGACTTAGGTATGCGTTCGCTTCTGCGTGCAAGCACACAGGGACAGGGGCGCTTTACTTTTGTTTTTTATTGTTAATTTTATTTTTTTATTTTGACACTTTAAAAAAAAACAAAAAGATCACTTTTATTCCTATTACAAGGAATGTAAACATCCCTTGTAATAGGAATATGGCATGACAGGTCCTCTTTACAGTGAGAAATGGGGTCAATAAGACCCCACATTTCACCTCTAGGCGGGGAAGCCTGAAATAAAAAAAAAATTAACGATCTCGGCTTTCCAGCTGAGGCGCCGCATTCGTTTGAATGCAGAGGCCGGGCGTGACGTCATAACATCTGGTCCGCCGGAAATCTCTATGATCACCATCCGGGGCCGGCGGATCCTGTCTCCGACTCACCGATGGAAGCGGTGAGTTGGTAGCAGTACCAGAGGGCAGCGAGAGGGGGGGTCTTCCCCTTCCGCCGCCCATAAGAACGATCAAGCAGCGGGACAGCTGCTATGATCCTTCTTATGGTGTAGGGAATCGCCGGCACTAAAAGAAGACATCTGAATGATGTCTGTAGCTGCAGGCATCATTCAGATAGAAGGTACGTCAAGGATGTCCCTGGACGTACCTTGGGCGGGAAGTGGTTAAGTTCCACTGCTAAAGAATGTTGTGATTCTTGGCAGACTGCCCATTTTCTTTTCCTTTCTTTTGATGGCTGTCGGCTTTAGCAGAGCAGAGAGAATTCTCTGCATAGAAGGAATTGGGAAATACTTTTTTCAAGATCACAACGGGGAAAAAAATTGCAATAACGATTCTTCACGATTAATCGTGCAGCTCTAGGATGGACAGGAGCAGCGCCAATGCTGGTGAACGCACTGGTACGTCCTCCCACATTGCCAGCTCGTGCGCAATCTCTAGAGCACACAGAGGCAGGATTGATGACCAATCACAGAGAGCAGCTGAACAGTAGTAATCAATTATGTCATTATTTACTACAGTTTGAGTTCTTTGATTGGCCAAAGCGATCAGATGCGGCCATGTACCATGTGATAGCTGTGACCAATCACTGTAGTACACAAAGTTTCTAGACTGAAACCTTTACACAGTCTTATCCTGATTGCTTATTACAGTGAGCGATCACACAAAAAAAATCTCTGATCTCTTCCCCCTCCTCCCCCTAGAGTAGTACAGTGTCACTATGGTAACACTGCACTACTCTGGTGACAGTATGTAAAAAATAAAAAATGTATAAATATAGATTATACATTTATTAATAAACTAGAAAGGTAGTTAGTACATCACACCTAAATTTCCAAATATATATATATATACCATAATTTGAAGACTCCATAACTTTCACACAAACTAAATAACATCCACTGATTTGGGTCATTTTTACCAAAGAAATGCAGCAGAATAACATTTGGCTTAAATTTATGAAAAATACATTTTTTTATTTACAAAATGTTTTAACAAAAAGAAAGAAAAGGATTTTTTTTTTAATTTTCGGTCTTTTTTTCATTTATATAACAAAAAATTAAAAACCCAGTGGTGATTAAATCTAACCAAAAGAAGGCTCTAGCAGTCTAAAAAAATGATAATCATATAAAATGCCTGAGTAATTGTCATTCAAAGTGTGACTGAAAGCTGAAAATTGGCCTGGACAGGAAGGGGTGATGATGTAATCTTCCCACAGGCCAATCAAGAGGCCAAAAACCTGGTATATGGAAATAGCCCAGGGAGAAGGAGACGGGTTGGTGAGGGATGTGACTGTTGTATCACTGAAAAGTGGAGCTGAGAATTTTACAGTTTAGTTCTGCTTTAATACATCAAAACTGGAGTAGAGATTCTGGAGCAGCTGTGCTTGGCAACCAGTCAGCTTCTAATTTTAGCTTGTTCAGTTAAGCTTTGAAAATGAAAGATAGAAGCTGATTGGTTGGCAGAAACAGCTGCTCCAGATTCTGTCTAGCCCTTTTTAAATGACACTTACTGAAAACAATACAATAAACCTTTCCCAGTAAACTATTTGTTAAAATTCATATCCCAATTTACAGCTTTCAATGCAACTGTCTCCTACTCTCTCAGTGCTGCTTCCCTGAACGTCTGGTCTTCACAGGAAAGATTTACCAGCGGACAGTGCAGCTTGCTGAACCAGCTAAAATTCGATCCATCTATGACTGGCTTAAACCTGTTCACATTTCCCTTCACTCTGTGTTCTATTAAAGCGGAGCTCCGCCGAAAAAAAAAAAAATTAAAAGGCAGCAGCTACAAATACTGCAGCTGCTGACTTTTAAATTAAGAACACTTACCTGTCCAGGGCGCCCACTATGTCCTTACCCGAAGCTGACCTGTCCCTCGGTTCCCGGGTGCAGGCATCGGCATTTTCAGTAAGGGAATCAGGAAGTGAAGCCTTGCAGCTTCACAGCCTGATACCCTACTGCGCATGTGTGAGTCGCGCTGCGCGAGTAATGGTTAACAGATGAGTTATAACTGACTATAGCATTTGCTGAGAAAACCCTGCTTTACAAATGCAACGCAAGTTTTTATGTTCCACCAGGTTTTGGAGGGGTAGTGAGGGGAAGTAGAATTCTAGGCTAAACCTAATTAATCTTAAAAATGTCCCCTCCCCTTCTAACAACTATGCTGATTAACCTGTATAAGAAAGATATATATACTTATCTATGTTCAGCCCGCTCAGGTCCAGTCATGTGATCAGCCTCCCTTGTGTTAGTCAGTGGCATGCAGCTGAGGAGGGAGCGAATGGGCCATCGGAGTCCATGGGTGACATCACCACACCCAGGCAGTGGTGGCTGGTGGGTTGTTTTTTTTGGGGGGGGCAAACAACCACCTACCCGGTCGCCCAGCAAACCCCCTTCCTCCCCACACTGTCAGTCGTTTGGGTCACCCCCCATGCGGTTATCCAGCCCCGCATTTACCCCATCTAGGTCGAGGGGCGGGCAGTGCTCCAGCAGGTGGAGGCTTCCATCACATCTCCTCCTCCTCTGCATCAAGGCAGCTTCCGCTGTGCGTCTCCTCTCTCCTCCCCCCTCCTATTAACACACAACTGGGTGGGCTCAGGGCAAAGTGCTCTGCGCCCCAAGCCCACCTTGTTTTGAAGCCTATTAGAACCTCTGGCTCTAATTACGTGCTTAGATTAGGGGGCCGGAATCATGGACGCCCCTTATTGTCAAGGGCTCACTCCTCTCCCCTGTTGCTGCCACTGTCTGACAGAGGGGTGATCATGTGACCAGACGGCAGTGACCCAAAAATAGGTAAGTATGTACATTTTTACACCTTTCTTACACAGGTTAGTCATCATTGGTGTTAGGAGGGGGAGGGAACATTTTTTAAGACTAGTTAAGTTTAGCTTGAAATTGTACTTTAACTACTTCATCTCTCACACCTGTTCACCCCCTATGGACCAGAGCAATTTTTACATTTCTACTATGGACTTGTTTGTTTGGCAATAACTTTGTCATTACTAAAGATAACATGCTGATACATACAATATAGTGTTTTTTTCTTTAAGGATTAACAAAGCTTGCTTTTTATGATATTGTCTGGCAACAATGATTTATTTTTATTTTTTTCAATCCTCTCGTTCCTTTCTTTCTCATTCCTTAGACAATAAAACACAGCAAAACTAAGCAGTGTTAGTTTAAAAATATATAGTACTAGTGCACAATACATGTGCACATTTTACTCTGTAATTTGTCCTGTTAAAAGCAACATGAAGATTATGATTCTGGTACATGCATTGCAAAGTTATTTACAAATTATTTATTTTTTTTTACAAGAAAAACAAATGAATTTTAATTTTTTTTCCAATTTTGCACTTTTTTTTAATGGGAAATGTGTAATATATATGTTTAAAGTAAAAAATATTAACAAACAAAACAAAAAAATTTATATTGATAGTTTATAAAATAGAAAAAAAAAATTGTCAGAAAAATAATATGATGAGAGAAGGAGACTGATGCCCCGTACACACGACCAGTTCCGACGGAATTCCGCTCAAGCAGTCTTGCATACACACGGTCACACCAAATTCCGACCGTCCAGAACGCGGTGACGTACAACATGTACGACGGGACTAGAAACAGAAGTTCAATAACCAGTAGCCAATAGCCTCCGTCTCGTACTTACTTCTGAGCATGCGTCGTTTTTGGTGCATTGGAACAGCATACAGACGAGCGGTTTTTCTCTATCTAAGTCCGTCTGAATTTTCGTCAGAAAAAGTCCGATGGGGCATACACACGGTCAGAATATACGATGAAAAGCTCCCATCGGACTTTTTCTGTCAGAAATTCCACTCGTGTGTACATGGCATAAGGGGTAAGTTAGGGCTGTATAGATAAAACTAAGGGTTAATAAGGGGTTAAACAGGGGAACATTTTATTTTTTTAACCGCTTGCCGACCAGCCGTCATCATTATACGAATGTATACTACATTGTATCTTTGTATAATCAGTGTTGTTCATAAACACTGATTCAGACTGCTTTTTTGACAGCTAGAGCTGCCGACTTCTTCTCTGGGTATGTTGTAATGCTGGTGTTCTACTGAATAGTGCCCTCCATCGAAAAGTGCATGCGCAGAATGGAAGGGCACTCCAGCTGATTTCCCGATCAGCTGGCGTGAAGTCACCATAGCGCATGCGCACATCGTAGGAGGCTTTTTACGACGGGAGATACCATTTCACGGGCACAATTGAAAGCAATGCAAAGAGCGGAGGGACACCGTAGTTGTCAGATTGAGCCTCGCTGTTGCAGGGTGGGTTTTGTCTGTGTTGCAACCCGCCCTTAGACACAGGCAAAACCCGCTGTGCCACTCAGACAAAACCGCACCTTAAGCACACTCTAAACCCGCGCTGCAACAGCGAGGCACAATATAACAAATACTGTGTCCCTTCGCTGTTTGTATAGCATTCATTTGTGGCCATCAAATGGTATCTCCCATCAAAAAAAAGCCTTCTACGATGTGCGCATGCGCTGTGGGCACGTCAAGCCAGCTGATCGGGAAATCAGCTGGAGTGCCCTTGCGTTATGCGCATTCACGGGTACTCTTCGATGGAGGGCACAAATCGACAGAACACCGGCATTACAATATACTCAGGAAAAGAAATCAGTATACTTGGAGGGGGATCCCAGAACTAGGGCAAAGAGACTGGAAGTGCTATACGCCCTGTGTACAATGATAGAGTTTTTTTTTTTTTGCACGTGTAGCACCTACAAAGTCTGCTAGTTAAAGAAGCGCTATAGTAAAAATATTGTATTCTGGTAACTTTATGGGTTTACTACCTGTAATGATGCCATATGGTAGATACCTTTTTATTTTACTTTATATATGTTTTATTTATTTTTATTTTATTATTTATTTCAGGTACTTATATAGCGCCGTCAATTTACGCAGTGCTTTACATATACATTGTACATTCACATCAGTCCCTACCCTCAAGGAGCTTACAATCTAAGGTCCCTAACTCACATTCATACATACTAGGGACAATTTAGACAGGATACAATTAACCTACCAGAATGTCTTTAGAGTGTGGGAGGAAACCGGAGGAAACCCACGCAGGCACAGGGAGAACATGCAAACTCCAAGCAGGTAGTGTCGTGGTTGGGATTCGAACCAGCGACCCTTCTTACTGCTAGGTGGAAGTGCTATCCACTGCACCACTGTGCCACCCATTATTTTACTTTATATATGTTTTATTTCTTTCTCTGGTATAAGTGACAGTTACAGTGGTTGCCACAAACCATATGGGGTGACAGCACTGCTGCACAATTTCACTGCAGAATAAACAGTGTTGTCATCCTGGTAAAGGAAGTGGACACATAACGGCAGTGTTAAAAATTAATATAATTATGTTACTGGGAACTCTTGTATGAATGCTATTGACAGATTGTATCATTGTATCTAAATGTTTAATTTGCCCATAGTTACCCTTTTAAGTTTTTAAACATTTTCCGTTTCAGAAACCTCTGTAAATATACAGATCTTCATATTCGAAAACAATTTCTGCCTCAAGTGTACTCAGCTGCCTTGAACATCCTGTTTTAGAGCCCAGCCACAGCACATTTTCATAGCGGAGAGGTTAGTTGTTTGTCCTGTGCCTCCATGCCTCCATCTGGCTTTCATTTTATCTGATCACCCTCTGGCTGTAATTTACTTCTCCTTATTTCTGCAATGAATGGTCCAGCTTTCCCTGTCACTGCAGGCAAGTCAGCTCTGTGTTTGCTCACACAATTACTGTCAGCAACTAAGACAAATATACAGTATGTTCTGTACATTCCCCACTACTCACTGAGGTGCTGATCTCTCAGTCATGACAGAGTCACTAAACTGCACCCGGTGTAAATCCAGAGCGCTCTCCTCAGACACAGGCCCACCTGCTCTTTGTAGGGTACCAGCCCACAGCTGCCTAGTGCAGTATATTCACTGAACTACTAATCTGTGAGTTGTATACATATACAGTATATATAGCCTTAAATATATAAATATTTACATGCATATGCAACAGCATATTAGTCCTCTTTTACATGGGGCATACTAAAGCGAACGCCTGTGGAGAGCCATGTTAGTACAAGAGAGCTGTGCACCAGCATGGATGTCAGATTATGAGCATCGTCTGTGTCTATTCAATATTTTGTACTTTTTGCTATAATAAATATCCCCATTTTTTTGCCCTAATTTTTTCCTCATTTCAGGCCGATATGTGTTCTTCTACATATTTTTGGTAATAAAAAAATTAGCAATAAGCATATAGTGATTGGTTTGACAAAAGTCATAGCGTCTACAAAATAGGGGAAAGAATTATGGCATTTTTAATATTATTATTTTTTTTTTACTAGTAATGGTGGTGATCAGCGATTTTTATGGGACTATGACATTATGGCGGGCAGATCGGACACTTTTGACGCATTTTTGGGACCATTGACAATTATATAGCGATCGGTACTATAAAAATGCACTGATTACTGTGTCAATGTCACTGGCAGGGAAGGGGTTAACACTAGGGGGTGAGCAAGAGGTAAACTGTATTCCCTTGTGTGTGTTCTAACTGTAGGGGGATGGGGCCGAATAGAGGAGATGACAGGTCGTTGTTCCTAGCTAGTAGGAACACACGATCTGTCTGTTCTCTCCCCACAGAAGAGGGATTTGTATGTTTACACACACATGTCCTTGTTCTGGCTCTCGTGGCCGGCAGTCAAAGATACCGCTGGCCACGCGCACCGGCACCACCACAGTGCAGCGCGCATGCGCGTCTTCTATCCCTGCTTAAAGGGACCGACATACAGCTACGACGAATCTTGGGAACGTGCCAACCTGCCGCAGAATAATGACAGCGGCTGGTCGGCAAGTTGTTAAACCTCAGATTAGCCCCAAGCCCTACACCTCTAAGTTAGCAGTTCCCAATAGCTGCTCATTTACTAGTGCAAAGTGAGAGCAGGTAGCTTGGTGCGCCCGAATCAGCACCGGGACCAGATCTAGCATGTCTGATGTGAGCGCGCAGTAAAAAATATCGGGGGCAGAGGATTGGAGGTCAGTAGTTTGTAGGGCGGTGTACAGAGGCCAGCATAACAGAGAATGGGAGGTTGGCATGGGAGTGCACGGGGGTCAACAAAGGACAGGAGCCTGTAGGGTGGAGAACAGGGTTCAACACGGTGGTTAGCAGGGCAAAAATCAGGGGTCAGCAGGGCAATTTGCACAGGTCAGCAGGACAGTGTACAAGGGTTATCAGTGCAAAGGTTGGGGTCAACAGGGCAGTGTACAAGGGTCAGCAGGGCATAAGACAGGGGTCATTAGGGTGGAAGACAGGGGTCAGCATGGCAGAGGATGGGCCAGCAGGGCAGAGGACAGGAATCAGCAGGGCAGAGAATGTGGTCAGCAGGGTAGTGTACAGGGTTCAGCAAGGCATAGGACAAGGGTCAGCAGGGAAGAGGAACAGGTCAGCAGGGAGGTGGACAGGGTCAGCAGGGAAGAGGACGGGTGTGACGAGAGGGCCTGTGGAACTCAGAATACATCTTATGTCTAAGTCACCCTGTGCCATCCTGGCACAGGGTGAGTGAGAAAATATATCTTGGACTACTTAAAATGGGACAGTAATATTTGTCCACAATATCTCCCAGGATGTATGTAGAGACTATTATTGGTTTGGTTGATTCTGAACTCAACCTGTTAATTGAGTGAGCTGATCACATTAGCCTCCAGGACTGGCTAGGAGACGAACTGTTGATGAATAGGCTGAGGAGGGGGGGGGGATTGTTGTTTGTATTGTTAATTGTAATTAGCTCCAGCTATTGTGTTTATACTACTGTGTGAAGCTCGGTGCCCACAAGTCTGTCATCTGGTCTGGATAAATCTTTTAGTTAATTAGCTCATGTTAATTATGTTAATTAGGTTACAGTTGTATTGTTAGAGGAGGTTCCAACGGCATATAAAGTCTTGTAATTTTGATTCTAAATAAAACAGTTCATGTTAGCAATAAGCAAGTGTCTCCTTGTTTTGTGCTCAGAGAGGTTGGAATATCTGATATCTGTATACAGACTGGGAGGAAGTGGTATATGAAGGAAGCACTCAAGCGGAGTGTGGGACGTTCCGTGACATTGGTGGCAAGCAGCGGGAAAGCTTCCTGCAGTCTGGGACATCCAAACTTCCATCTGGATCCAAGGTCCAGATAGCAGGAGAGGAGAGGTACAGATACCAGCTGCCATGGATGAGGAATTCAGAAGGAGGTTGCGAGAGATGCAGATACAGCACAGAGGACCAGTATCAGAGCAGGTCCTGCTGGGATGGTGTGACTCTATTCGCTGCAAACTCTGGAAGGAAGCACTAGCCCGTGAGCAGCGACACCAGGGAAAAGTTCTCCCCTCCATCGAGGAAAGGTACTGGTCGCAGTACAGACTGCGGGTGCGGTTTTTGGGAGAAAAAACGCACAAGAAGCAGACAGCTGAATTAAGCAGGCTGGTCTGGGCAGAGATAAAGCTGGATGACAGCTACAGAGCCCTCCGGTGGCATGTATCCCAAGCATGTCCCTGGATAGCGGATAACAGCCCAACGGAGGGCTTAAGCTACGGCAGCTTGGGACTGTTGTATGTGAAGCTGACAGGGGACCCTAACTTTGGGAGTGATTTGGAGTGGCGGGTGGACGAAATCATGGATTTCAGAGAAGGGCTACTGAACATTTTGGAAGTGCACTGGGCACAGGAAGATTTGGAGTTTCTGGCCGTTCAGGAATGGGAGCTGGAGATCACCTACAGATGGCTGCTAGACATTGCTGAGTGCCAGGGCTGGGCTCCCTTTGCCTGGGACTATCAGGAAATACCAGCTGACAACCCTGAAATCCTGGCTGAAGAGTCGGCAATGTGGCAGAGCAATAGTGTGCTTTGCCAACCTGCCCCCGCAGCTATGGAGGCGGAGGTCTTATGGCGGATGCAGCAAGTGCTGACTGACCTTGATGATCCTGTTTCTGCATGGGATGATCTTGGATGGAGGAATGTGCCTGTCCAGCAGCATGCCAGAGAATCTGCAGCGGAAAATCTGGAGATTGCCATCCCCAAACCTGAAGTGCTGACAACTGGGCAGAGCTCTGCTAACCTCTGCCCAGCACTGATAGCATCTTCTGGATTCCATGGACAGGAGATGGTGAACCTCCATCCCCAGAAACCAGTTGCAGAGACAGGGGATTTGATAGACTTTTCTGCTGAGGAAGAACCATCGGGTGAGCCCCCAGCAGAAGAGTTGGGATTAGGGCCAAACTTCATTGCGCTCTGCTCAGCACTGATGGCATCTTCTGAGTTCCACGGACAGGAGATGGTGAACCTCTATCCACAGACACCAGTTATAGAGGTAGGGGATTTAATAGACTTTTCTGCTGAGGAAGAACAACCTGATGAGCCTCCAGCAGAAGAGCTGCTATTGGGGCAAAACTTCACTGTGCTCTGCCCAGCACCAACAGCAGTATCTGTGGAGTTACAACAAACTTCTCCAGCTGAAGATCTGGCAACCGGACAGAGGGTCCAAGACCTCTGCCCCACACCTGTGGCAGTTTCGGAGGCCCAGGGTGAGAAGGTGGCAATCACTTCCCAGCAGCAGATACAGGGGGAGAAGGGAGAGGAGGTGTGTGTTGTCCTCCCCAACAGTTGGCCAGGGTGGAGGAAGCAGCCTTCCCTCCCCAGCAAAGATCAGTGCACCTGGGAGACAGTACCATAGACATGTCGTCCAAGCAACCAGATGAGGGAATGGAAAAGGAAGCAGCCGGTTCACCTCCCCAATGGCAGCTACACAGTTTGGGAGTGGAGGAAGCCAGCCTCCTGCCCCAACGGTTAGCCGGAGCAGAGGATGCGGAGTCCCCAGCAGAAGTGCTGGCAACAGGGCAGAGTGTTACCAACCTCTGCCCAGCACCGGCAACAACTACAGAGTTCCAGGGAGGCGGGGCAGTCGGCCTCCCTCCCCAACAGTTAGCCGGAACAGATGGTGTGGGGTTTCCAGCAGAAGGGCTGGCAACAGGGCCGAGGACTGCTGGACTCTGCCCTCAACTAACAGAGGATGGATTTCCTGTGAAGGTGGATGGGACTTCGGTCTCCACCTGTATACCCCAGGGATGCTGGGCAGTGGGCCCAGATCCCCAACAGCATGACAGAGTGAGCCCAGACACCCTGTCTTCTCTCCAGCGGCAGAAAGGGCTCCAGGGAGAAGGGCCAGTCCAGGCCTCTCCCCAGCGGCAGATATGTTCTCTGAGAGAGGCAGAGGTTGGCTGGGTGAGTAATGCTTTGTTTGCAACAATTTATTTGGGGTACTGTGTGGGTACAGGCATTAGAGGACTGGAGCTACTTACTAACTTCGGAGTCAACCCGTCTGGCTCCTCCTGTGTTAGTCTTCTGCCGAAAGGGGAGAGATGTGACAGGAGGGCCCGTGGAACTCAGAATACATCTTATGTCTAAGTCACCCTGTGCCAGGATGAGAAAATATATCTTGGACTACTTAAAATGGGACAGTAATATTTGTCCACAATATCTCCCAGGATGTATGTAGAGACTATTATTGGTTTGGTTGATTCTGAACTCAACCTGTTAATTGAGTGGGCTGATCACATTAGCCTCCAGGACTGGCTAGGAGACGAACTGTTGATGAATAGGCTGAGGTGGGGGGGGGGAGATTGTTGTTTGTATTGTTAATTGTAATTAGCTCCAGCTATTGTGTTTATACTACTGTGTGAAGCTCGGTGCCAAGTCTGTCATCTGGTCTGGGTAAATTTTTTAGTTAATTAGCTCATGTTAACCACTTGACGACCGCCTCACGCCGATGTACGTCGGCAAGGCGGCACGGACAGGCAAAATCACGTACATGTACGTGATTTGCCTTCCGCGGGTGGGGGGTCCGATCGCCCCCCCCCCCGGTGCCCGAGGCGGTCGTCTTTTGTTCCCCGGCGATCGGAGGTGAGGGGGAGGCCATCCATTCGTGGCCCCCCCCTCGTGATCGCCGCCGGCCAATGGGAACATTCCTTTGCTGCTGTATGCTAAACAGCAGCAAAGGAAATGATGTCATCTCTCCTCGGCTCGGTAGTTTCCATTCCAGCGCCGAGGAGAGAAGACATCACTGTGAGTGAAAACACACTACACAACACAGTAGAACATGCCAGGCACACAAAGCACCCCGATCCCCCCCCCAATCGCCCCCCGATCACCCCCCCCCGTCACAAACTGACACCAAGCAGGTTTTTTTTTTTTTTTCTGATTACTGTATTGGTGTCAGTTTGTGACAGTTACAGTGTTAGGTCAGTTACTGTTAGCCCCCTTTAGGTCTAGGATACCCCCCTAACACCCCCTAATAAAGTTTTAACCCCTTGATCACCCCCCGTCACCAGTGTCGCTAAGCGATCATTTTTATGATCGCTGTATTAGTGTCGCTGGTGACGCTAGTTAGGGACGTAAATATTTAGGTTCGCCGTCAGCGTTTTATAGCGACAGGGACCCCCATATACTACCGAATAAATGTTTTAACCCCTTGATTGCCCCCTAGTTAACCCTTTCACCACTGATCACCGTATAAGTGTTATGGGTGACGCTGGTTAGTTCGTTTATTTTTTATAGTGTCACCCGCCGTTTATTACCGAATAAAGGTTTAGCCCCCTGATCGCCCGGCGGTGATATGCGTCGCCCCAGGCAGCGTCAGATTAGCGCCAGTATCGCTAACACCCACGCACGCAGCATACGCCTCCCTTAGTGGTATAGTATCTGATCGGATCAATATCTGATCCGATCAGATCTATACTAGCGTCCCCAGCAGTTTAGGGTTCCCAAAAACGCAGTGTTAGCGGGATCAGCCCAGATACCTGCTAGCACCTGCGTTTTGCCCCTCCGCCCGGCCCAGCCCGGCCCACCCAAATGCAGTATCGATCGATCACTGTCACAAAACACTAAACGCATAACTGCAGCGTTCGCAGAGTCAGGCCTGATCCCTACGATTGCTAACAGTTTTTTTGGTAGCATTTTGGTGAACTGGCAAGCAAGCACCAGCCCCAGGCAGCGTCAGGTTAGCGCCAGTAGCGCTAACACCCACGCACGCACCGTACACCTCCCTTAGTGGTATAGTATCTGATCGGATCAATATCTGATCCAATCAGATCTATACTAGCGTCCCCAGCAGTTTAGGGTTCCCAAAAACGCAGTGTTAGTGGGATCAGCCCAGATACCTGCTAGCACCTGCGTTTTGCCCCTCCGCCCGGCCTAGCCCAGCCCACCCAAGTGCAGTATCGATCGATCACTGACACTTACAAAACACTAAATGCATAACTGCAGCGTTCGCAGAGTCAGGCCTGATCCCTGCGATCGCTAACAGTTTTTTTGGTAGTATTTTGGTGAACTGGCAAGCACCAGCCCCAAGCAGCGTCAGGTTAGCGCCAGTACCGCTAACACCCACGCACGCAGCATACACCTCCCTTAGTGGTATAGTATCTGAACGGATCAATATCTGATCCGATCAGATCTATACTAGCGTCCCCAGCAGTTTAGGGTTCCCAAAAACGCAGTGTTAGTAGGATCAGCCCAGATACCTGCTAGCACCTGCATTTTGCCCCTCCGCCCGGCCCAGCTCAGCCCACTCAAGTGCAGTATCGATCGATCACTGTCACTTACAAAACACTTAACGCATAACTGCAGCGTTCGCAGAGTCAGGCCTGATCCCTGCGATCGCTAACAGTTTTTTTGGTAGCTTTTTATTGAACTGGCAAGCACCAGCGGCCTAGTAAACCCCGGTCGTAGTCAAACCAGCACTGCAGTAACACTTGGTGACGTGGCGAGTCCCATAAGTGCAGTTCAAGCTGGTGAGGTGGCAAGCACAAGTAGTGTCCCGCTGCCACCAAGAAGAAGACAAACACAGGCCCGTCGTGCCCATAGTGCCCTTCCTGCTGCATTCGCCAATCCTAATTGGGAACCCACCACTTCTGCAGCGCCCGTACTTCCCCCATTCACATCCCCAACCAAATGCAGTCGGCTGCATGAGAGGCATTTTCTTTATGTCCTCCCGAGTACCCCTACCCAACGAACCCCCCCAAAAAAGATGTTGTGTCTGCAGCAAGCGCGGATATAGGCGTGACACCCGCTATTATTGTCCCTCCTGTCCTGACAATCCTGGTCTTTGCATTGGTGAATGTTTTGAACGCTACCATTCACTAGTTAAGTATTAGCGTAGGGTACAGCATTGCACAGACTAGGCACACTTTCACAGGGTCTCCCAAGATGCCATCGCATTTTGAGAGACCCGAACCTGGAACCAGTTACCGTTATAAAAGTTAGTTACAAAAAAAGTGTAAAAAAAAAAAAAAATATATAAAATAAAAAAAAATAGTTGTCGTTTCATTGTTCTCTCTCTCTCTATTCTCTCTATTGTTCTGCTCTTTTTTACTGTATTCTATTCTGCAATGTTTTATTGTTATTATGTTTTATCATGTTTGCTTTTCAGGTATGCAATTTTTTTATACTTTACCGTTTACTGTGCTTTATTGTTAACCATTTTTTTGTCTTCAGGTACGCCATTCACGACTTTGAATGGTTATACCAGAATGATGCCTGCAGGTTTAGGTATCATCTTGGTATCATTCTTTTCAGCCAGCGGTCGGCTTTCATGTAAAAGCAATCCTAGTGGCTAATTAGCCTCTAGACTGCTTTTACAAGCCGTGGGAGGGAATGCCCCCCCCCCACCGTCTTCCGTGTTTTTCTCTGGCTCTCCTGTCTCAACAGGGAACCTGAGAATGCAGCCGGTGATTCAGCCAGCTGACCATAGAGCTGATCAGAGACCAGAGTGGCTCCAAACATCTCTATGGCCTAAGAAACCGGAAGCTACGAGCATTTTATGACTTAGATTTCGCCGGATGTAAATAGCACCATTGGGAAATTGGGGAAGCATTTTATCACACCGATCTTGGTGTCGTCAGATGCTTTGAGGGCAGAGGAGAGATCTAGGGTCTAATAGACCCCAATTTTTTCAAAAAAGAGTACCTGTCACAACCTATTGCTATCATAGGGGATATTTACATTCCCCGAGATAACAATAAAAATGATTAAAAAAAAAAATGAAAGGAACAGTTTAAAAATAATATAAAAAAGCAAAAAAAAAAAAAGCACCCCTATCGCCCCCTGCTCTCGCGCTAAGGCGAACACAAGCGGCGGTCTGTCGTCAAACGTAAACAGCAATTGCACCATGCATGTGAGGTATCACCGCGAAGGTCAGATCGAGGGCAGTAATTTTTGCAGTAGACCTCCTCTGTAAATCTAAAGTGGTAACCTGTAAAGGCTTTTAAAGGCTTTTAAAAATGTATTTATTTTGTTGCCACTGCACGTTTGTGCGCAATTTTAAAGCATGTCATGTTTGGTATCCATGTACTCGGCCTAAGATCATCTTTTTTATTTCATCAAACATTTGGGCAATATAGTGTGTTTTAGTGCATTAAAATTTTAAAAAGTGTGTTTTTTCCCCAAAAAATGCGTTTGAAAAATCGCTGCGCAAATACTGTGTGAAAAAAAAAAAATGAAACACCCACCATTTTAATCTGTAGGGCATTTGCTTTAAAAAAAATATATAATGTTTGGGGGTTCAAAGTAATTTTTTTGCAAAAAAAAATAACTTTTTCATGTAAACAATGAGTGTCAGAAAGGGCTTTGTCTTCAAGTGGTTAGAAGAGTGAGTGATGTGTGACATAAGCTTCTAAATGTTGTGCATAAAATGCCAGGACAGTTCAAAACCCCCCCAAATGACCCCATTTTGGAAAGTAGACACCCCAAGCTATTTGCTGAGAGGCATGTCGAGTCCATGGAATATTTTATATTGCGACACAAGTTGCGGGAAAGAGAAAAATTTATTTTTTTTTTTTTGCACAAAGTTGTCACTAAATGATATATTGCTCAAACATGTCATGGGAATATGTGAAATTACACCCCAAAATACATTCTGCTGCTTCTCCTGAGTACGGGGATACCACATGTGTGAGACTTTTTGGGAGCCTAGCCGCGTACGGGACCCCGAAAACCAAGCACCGCCTTCAGGCTTTCTAAGGGCGTGAATTTTTGATTTCACTCTTCACTGCCTATCACAGTTTCGGAGGCCATGGAAAGCCCAGGTGGCACAACCCCCCCCCCCCCCCAAATGACCCCATTTTGGAAAGTAGACACCCAAAGCTATTTGCTGAGAGGTATAGTGAGTATTTTGCAGACCTCACGTTTTGTCACAAAGTTTTGAAAATTGAAAAAAGAAAAAAAAAAATGTTTTTTCTTGTCTTTCTTCATTTTAAAAAACAAATGAGAGCTGCAAAATACTCACCATGCCTCTCAGCAAATAGCTTGGGGTGTCTACTTTCCAAAATGGGGTCATTTGGGGGGGTTTGTGCCACCTGGGCATTCCATGGCCTCCGAAACTGTGATAGGCAGTGAAGAGTGAAATCAAAAATTTTCACCCTTAGAAATCCTGAAGGCGGTGATTGGATTTCGGGGCCCCGTACGCGGCTAGGCTCCCAAAAAGTCCCACACATGTGGTATCCCCATACTCAGGAGAAGCAGCTAAATGTATTTTGGGGTGCAATTCCACATATGCCCATGGCCTGTGTGAGCAATATATCATTTAGTGACAACTTTGTGCAAAAAAAAAAAAAAAAAAGTGTCACTTTCCCGCAACTTGTGTCAAAATATAAAATATTCCATGGACTCAATATGCCTCTCAGCAAATAGCTTGGGGTGTCTACTTTCCAAAATGGGGTCATTTGGGGGGTTTTGTGCCACCTGGGCATTCCATGGCCTCCGAAACTGTGATAGGCAGTGAAGAGTGAAATCAAAAATTTACACCCTTAGAAATCCTGAAGGCGGTGCTTGGTTTTCGGGGCCCCGTACGCGGCTAGGCTCCCAAAATGTCCCACACATGTGGTATCCCCATACTCAGGAGAAGCAGCTGAATATATTTTGGGGTGCAATTCCACATATGCCCATGGCCTGTGTGAGCAATATATCATTTAGTGACAACTTTTTGTAAATATTTTTTTTTTTTTTTTGTCATTATTCAATCACTTGGGACAAAAAAAATAAATATTCAATGGGTTCAACATGCCTCTCAGCAATTTCCTTGGGGTGTCTACTTTCCAAAATGGGGTCATTTGGGGGGGGTTTGTACTGCCCTGCCATTTTAGCACCTCAAGAAATGACATAGGCAGTCATAAACTAAAAGCTGTGTAAATTACAGAAAATGTACCCTAGTTTGTAGACGCTATAACTTTTCCGCAAACCAATAAATATACGCTTATTGACATTTTTTTTACCAAAGACATGTGGCCGAATACATTTTGGCCTAAATGTATGACTAAAATTTCGTTTATTGGATTTTTTTTTATAACAAAAATTAGAAAATATCATTTTTTTTCAAAATTTTCGGTTTTTCCGTTTATAGCGCAAAAAATAAAAACTGCAGAGGTGATCAAATACCATCAAAAGAAAGCTCTATTTGTGGGAAGAAAAGGACGCAAATTTCGTTTGGGTACAGCATTGCATGACCGCGCAATTAGCAGTTAAAGCGACGCAGTGCCAAATTGGAAAAAGACCTCTGGTCCTTAGGCAGCATAATGGTCCGGGGCTCAAGTGGTTAATTATGTTAATTGGGTTACAGTTGTATTGTTAGAGGAGGTTCCAACGGCATATAAAGTCTTGTAATTTTGATTCTAAATAAAACAGTTCATGTTAGCAACAAGCAAGTGTCGCCTTGTTTTATACTCAGAGAGGTTGGAATATCTGATATCTGTATACAGACTGGGAGGAAGTGGTATATGACGGAAGCACTCAAGCGGAGTGTGGGACGTTCCGTGACATTGGGAAGAGGAACAGGTCAGCAGGGAGGTGGACAGGGTCAGCAGGGAAGAGGACGGGGTTGGCAAGGTAGAGGATAGGGGTCAACGAGGCAGAGAATGGGGTCAGTGTGGCATAGGAAAGGGGGTCAATGGGGCAGAAGACAGGATCAGTGAGGCAAAGGACAGGATCAGCGGGGCAGAGGGTGGGGTCAGCAGGGCAGAGGGTAGGGTGAGCAGGGAAGAAGAAAGGAGCAGGGAAGAAGGGGTCAGGGGGGCATAGGATGGGGTCAGCAGGACATAGGACAGTCATCAGCGGGTCAGAGGACAAGGTCAACGGGGCAGAGGGTGGGGTCAACGGGGCAAAAGATGGGGTCAGCTGGAGATAAGATGAGGCCTGCAGGGCATAGGATGGCACCAGCAGGGCATAGGATGGCGCCAGCAGGGCATAGAATGGCACCAGCAGGGCATAGAATGGGGTAGCAGGGCAAAGCATGGTGTCAGCAGGGGGTCAGCAGGGCAGAGGATAGAGTGATTGCTGGCAGGGCACTTATCAGAGGTGTTCCTCCACACACTGCACACAGCTGAGGTCGACTTCTTTTATAGACACAACCCCAATCTGCACAGTGTGTAGCTGGCTGTGTGCAGTGTGGGGAGGAGCAGCTCTCCTGCATGTCCTTTGTCAAGGCTAAGTACAGTTCAAGGTGGGGGGAGGAACTCACCAACCCGGGCACAACATCCACGGGGGGAGGTCAGTGCACCACCCACTACATCCAGCCATCCTCAACACAGCTTCATTTTTGGCTGCAGGCAAGCCGAGTGAGGTGGGCAGGAACAGAGGCATCAGTGGATAAAAGTAATAAAGAGACAGCCGTGCTTTCTTCTTTGTAGCCGCAAGTGCCAGTTGGCTTTACTGATGTGTGAGAGGTGTCCCAGGCTTCCCTCGCATGCCATCTTATATGTGGCTGCGTGCCACGTCTGGCACACATGCTGGGGGTTGCCAAATCCTGGTCTAAATACAGGGAAAACCAAGAGCTCATCTTGTTCTGTAGTCAAAGCAGGGAAATCCTTATCTCAGAACACAGCTAAGCCAAGCCATAGATGATTCGCTTTTCTTTCCTTCAACCACGGGCGTGTGTACAGGCTGTAGTGGAAATCTCCTACCTGAGCTCTCAGCACTGGAGAAACTGTGCAGTTTATGATGTAACCGTGGTATACAGATCATCCAAAAGGGTATATAGTGGCATTATTTTAATATAAAAAGAAGATTTATAAGCTGTGGACACTGTGGGGGGGGGGGAGATGAACTATTTTCATATTACTGGGTTTAGTAACACTTTAAGTTTATGCTGTGTCTTTGTGAGTAGTTTAGCCTCACTCTCACTTCCTTGTTTCCCAGATAATGAACTTCTTAATACCAAAGTTCAGTAGACTGAAGTGCAAACTAAGAGAAATCCCTGAAAGAGAGAGAAATTGCTGCACCAATTCTCTCAGTCTTATGTTATCACAGCGATTAGAAAATATAGCAAAAAACAAATAAATCTTCTTATGAATATGTATACTACGTTCACCCAGGGTGGACTTGATCTTCCTAATTTTCAACTAATTACTTTCCTTTAGTACATTCCTCCATATGGTGTGGGCTTGTCCTTCTCTGTGACTCTTCTGGGAGTCATTCATTTAGTGTGCGACCTGCAGTTGGGACTAGACCCCCTAGTGCTATTGCTAGAAAAGATTGATGATTAAGGGGCGAGCTGCTGTATTAAACTGTTTGTTTTCTGTTTTGTGTTATGTGCACAGTGGGAAATCTTGCTTCACTGGAAGCTGGCTGGCTTTCCCCCTCTTACCATAACCACCTGGAAAGTCCTCATTAAAGTTGAACTTTACCCATAACAGTTTGATAACAATTAATGTTTTTTAATGCTGCGTACACACGGTCGGACTTTTCGACCGGACAGGTCCGACAGACTTTCCAGCGTACTTTCGACGGACTTTTGACGGACTTGCCACGGACTTTCTAACGAACGGACTTGCCTACACAGGATCACACCAAAGTCCGATGGATTCGTACGTGATGACGTACACCAGACTAAAATAAGGACGTTGATAGCCAGTAGCCAATAGCTGCCCTAGCATCGGTTTTTGTCTGTCGGACTAATATACAGACGAGCGGATTTCTGGGTCCGGCGGAGTTACGACGTAAAGATTTGAAGCAAGATCCAAATCTAAAGTCTGTCAGATTTGCGACGGGAAAAGTCTGCTGAAGCCCACACACGATCGGATTGTCCGCCGGATTTGGTCCGTCAGCGTCCGTCGGACCAGTCGGGTCGAAAAGTCCGACCGTGTGTACGCGGCATA
The DNA here is from genome assembly GCF_042186555.1 of Aquarana catesbeiana. Classification (NCBI taxonomy): domain Eukaryota; kingdom Metazoa; phylum Chordata; class Amphibia; order Anura; family Ranidae; genus Aquarana; species Aquarana catesbeiana. The sequence goes on from NC_133329.1 coordinate 243,642,365, forward strand.
ACAAATGAACATACACTCCACACTAATAAACATGTTGCCAAAACTAGTGTGTGCTGTAAATTGCCTTCAGAATTGATCCTGTTTCTTCTTGCTGGAGGCTGCTATTTTGTTAAAGCCCAGAGCACTCACTTCCTTATTGAAAACTCTCCCCCTCTCCTTAGTCTCAAAAACTATATGTCACTTTCTGCAAATGTGTGCATTTCTAGCCTTAATTATATGTCTGGGCTCAGGGGAAGGCTGACAGAAGAATTACAGTGCTAGTGCTGCCACTGCTGAGGGCGAAAGGAGAGAATACCAGGGAAATAAGACACTATCCTTGTAGGTTTGACTCTTTTGAGTCTTCCTGGCAGCAGAGTTTGTCCTTTCACCTCTCCTGCTTTACTTTTCTCCCTCCCTAACCTGTTTTCCCTCTGCACAGTCTGTGTCATTCCTGACTTTGCTTCCCTCCCTCAGCAGCAGGACTGTCAGCAGATCGGTCTCTAGTGACCCACTGATTTTAGGTCCAGTACTGAGAATAGAGAGCATGTGCAGAGCAGGGTGAGACAGTGTATTACTGGATTTTAAACAGTATAGGCACTTATTTTTAATGTTTTACATAGCTATACCTGCAAAAGGGGCCAGTGAGCCAATAGGATTTTTTTTTCTCCTGATTTATGAGGGTAGGAATTGCCCAGACATTTTTACAAAATTTGGTTAGCCTGAATAAATGCCCAGGGCAATCAGACATGAGGTATAGACTCTACACGGCGTCCATCAGCCCCCTAACTCCAACAAACCAGCCCCCACACACACACACTTTTTTTTCCTTTCATTCTGGTTGATGCTTTTGGATTCCCCCTTCTTGCCTCTTATGCTTTCTTCTTATTCCTTCTCTCCCTTAAGCTCCCTCTTTTCTTTTCCTTCCATTCCCTCTCTTTGTGTGCCTCTACCTACTATGTGGAGGTTACTATCTGAAGGAGATCATCCTCTCTTTCACCTCTGTGAATTGAGTTAGAGGTTATTTAATTTTTGACTGCTCAAGATCTCTTTTGTGATCAACCCCTCGGGAATTTGTCTATGTTTTGCTTTACTGTACAATTTACAATGAATGTACCTTGGCCTCCATCATGGGCTACATTCTTAATGGAATGTACCTATTCATTCTTCTCTCCGATATGTCTCGTATTTTGCTGTACTTGACATGCAGTATTGTCTGTATATTTTCCTGTATAAATTCAGTAAATGTTTTTCTTTTAAAACAGGTGGTGAGGAGGTGTCACATCACCTCCTCACTGCCTGTCAAACGCTTCTCAAAAGCAATCCAAATCAGACCACTTTTCAGAGGTGTGACAGTTTACACAAAAGTTTAAACCTATCCTGGCCATAAATGGCTTGATATTCGGTGACTTGGGAAGGACTGGATGAATTTCAATCCATCTATGGTCATTCCTGTTCGACAGAAGTCAATCATTAGAACAGGAATGTTGGAAAACATTTCTTGATCGGCTGGCTGCAGTCGCTGATCAGTGCATTCTGACAGAGGAGTATCGCTGTCAGAATACAATGGCACAGCAGGGAGGACTCCTCCATCCTACTCACTTGTGTGGATGGAGGAATCCATCTATGGACAGTTTTAGAAGAATGTTTTCATAGTTTCACAATATTGTCCTCATTCGCAGAAAATTCCCCTGCTGGTGCAGTGTTAGCCTGTGAAATAAAATGTTTAATAAAACAATATAAAAAATAACACTAAATGTATGTGCAAAATAAAATATTTATGGAAATCATAAATATTTACTGCATTCGTTAAATATTGCATGTTTTTTGGGGACATGACTTTTGAGGTAAATATCACATTACAGTATTTATTTCTTACTAAATTGACCCCACAGTCAGTAGCTGTAAAAATAGCCCCAGGCAATGGTGTCAGTGGCTGCAATAATAACTCCCAGCATTGGTGTCAGTAGCAGTACTATTAACCTCTTCCCCTTCACTGATGGTCAGTAGCAGTGCTGTTAACCTCCCTTCCCTACGCCTTGTCAATGCTGTCAATCCCTTTTCTTTTCCCCCACCTTGTATTGCTTGTATTGCTGGTCAGTGTTAACCCCCCACCACCAACAATACTATCACCACCTTCATTGCTGGGCAGTGCTGTTAACCCTCCCTCCATGCCCCCACACCCCCACACCTTGTATTTCTGATTAGTGCTATTAACCCCTTAACCCACCCATTCTGTATTGCTGGTCAGTGAACTCCCACCCCATTGCTGGTCATTGTTGTTAAACCCCACTCATTGTAATTTCCCCTACCCCCATTCCTGATGCAATAACTGTCACAGCAGAGAGAAGGTGGTGGTGCCCCAGATGTAGAGAAACTGCGATCTGGTCTTGGCCATAGCCTGGTTGTTGAGAAGCATTGTTTTAGACAATATATGTAGTCCACAGTACTTCATTTGTATTGCTGTCTGTTGCTGTTAGTTACAGCTTGTAGCCTACATTTAGGTTTTCTTTCACTGTTTAAATCCTGAAATACTCTTTTCCCACCTACAAGAGGGAGCTCTAGGTATCTACTTGCCGACCAGTCATGCACCTGGTATGTCATCGTTCTTCAAGTATTTCTACCAGGATAATGCCTGCAGCTGCATGCATCACCCCGATACTGTTTTTTAGAGCTGGCAGTCAGCTCTCTTGCAATAGCAATTGGAAAGTCTAACTAGCTGTTCGATTGCTATTAAAAGCAGCAGGAGGGGATGTGCCCCCTCCCACCACCTTCTATGGCTTGCTGGGGTTCTCCCATCCCACCAGGAGACCCGAGCAACCATCCAGCAAACGAGCCGAACAAAGCTGGCAAGCGATGTGGCAGTCCACATCTGGTGGTAAGTGACATCATCTCTCACCACCCACAGCTGTTCCGCCCTCACAGCCGGCCACGAACACAACACTGTCTGAGGTGTTGCGGGCGAGCAGAGAGATGACATAATCTATTACCGCTGTTCCGCCCTCACAGCCTGGCTGCATACATTACACTGAGGTGCGGTGAGCAAACAGAGAGATGGCATCTCTTACCGCCCACCCCCCATCACTGCTGTTCCACCCTCACTTGGAAAGGGACAATCCGCATCTGGCTAGTGACAATCCGCATGTGGTGGCAAGTGACGTGGCAAGTTACAATGTCCATCTGGTGGCAAATGACATGGCAAGTAACAATCCACATCTGGTGGCAAGTGGCAATCCACATCTGGGGGAAAGTGACGTGGCAAGTGACAATGAGCATCTGATGGCAGGTAATGTGGCAAGTGACAATCCGCATCTGGTGGCAAGTGACAATCCGCATCTGGTGGCAAGTGACAATGTGCATCTGGTTGCAGGCAATGTGGAAAGTAACAATCTGGATCTGGTGGCAAGTGACAATGCGCATCTGGTGGCAGGCAATGTGGCAAGCGACAATGTGCATCTGCTGGCAAGTGATGTGGCAAGTGACAATCTGCATCTGGTGGCAAGTGACAATCCGCAAGGGGTGGCAAGTGACAATCCGCATCTGCTGGCAAGTCACATGGCAAGTGACAAACTGCATCTGGTGGTAGGTGACGTGGCAAGTGACAAGCTGCATCTGGAGGCAGGCGACGGTGGCAAGTAACGTGGCAAGTGACAAGCTGCATCTGGTGGCAGGCGACGGTGGCAAGTGACACGCTGCATCTGGTGGCAGGCGACGTGGCAAGTGACAAGCTGCACTTGGTGGAAGGCAACGTAGCATGTAACAAGCTGCATCTGGAGGCAGGCGACGGTAGCTAGTAACAAGCTGCATCTGGTGGCAAGTGACATCATCTCTCACCACCCACCCTGCATCACAGCTGTTCTGCCCCCACAGCCGGCTGCGAACACAACACTGTCTGAGGTGCTGCGGATGAGCAGAGAGTTGACGTCATCTCTCACTGCCCACCCCGCATCACTGCTGTTCCACCCTCACAGCTGACCACGAATATTACACTGAGGTTCATTGAGTAGAGAGATGACATCTCTTACTGCCCGTCCCACATCAGCGCTGTTCCACCCTCACTTGGCAAGTGACCATCTGCATCTGACAAGTGACAATCCGCATCTGGTGGCAAGTGACAATCCACATCTGGTGGCAAGGGACAGTCTCCATCTGGTGGCAAGTGACAATGCACATCTGGTGGCAGGCAATGTGGCAAGTCACAATCTGCATCTGGTGGCAGGCGACTATGGCAAGTGATACGCTGCGTCGGGAGGTAGGTGACGGTGGCAAGTGACAAGCTGCATCTGGTGGCAGGCGATGTGGCAAGTGACAAGCTGCATCTGTTGGCAGGCAATGTGGCAAGTCACAATCTGCATTTGGTGGCAGGCGATGTGGCAAGTGATAAGCTGCACCTGGTGGCCAGTGACGGCAAGTGACAAGCTGCATCTTTTGGTAGGCGACGGTGGCAAGTGCAAGCTGCATCTGGTGGCAGGTGACGGTGGCAAGTGACAAGCTGCATCTGGTGGCAGGTGATGTGGAAAGTGACAGGCTGCATCTGGTGGCAGGCAATGTGGCAAGTCACAATCTGCATCTGGTGGCAGGCGACGGTGGCAAGTGACACGCTGCATCTGGAAGTAGGCGACGGTGGCAAGTGACAAGCTGCATCTGGTGGCAGGCGACGTGGCAAGTGACAAGCTGCATCTGGTGGTGGGCGACGTAACAAGAGACAAGCTGCATCTGGTGGCAGGCAACGTGGCAAGAGATGGGGTTGCATCTGGAGGCAGGCAACTGTGGCAAGTGACAAGCTGCATCTGGTGGTAGGTGACGGTGGCAAATGACAAGCTGCATCTGGAGGCAGACGATGGTAGCAAGTGACAAGCTGCAACTGGTGGCAGGTGATGTGGCAAGTTACAAGCGGTACCTGGTGGCAGACGATGGTGGCAAGTAACAAGCTGCATCTGGTGGCAGGTGACTTGGCAAGTGACACGCTGCATCTGGAGGCAGGTGACGGTGGCAGGTGACAAGCTGCATCTGAAGGCAGTCAATAGTGGCAAGTAACAAGCTGCATCTGGTGGCAGGTGATGTGGCAAGTGACAAGCTGCATTTGGTGGTAGGTAAGTGACATGCTGCATCTGGAGGTAGGCGACTGTGGCAAGTGACAAGCTGCACCTGGTGGCAAGCGATGTGGCAAGTGAAAAGCTGCATCTGGTGGTAGGCGACGTAACAAGAGACAAGCTGCATCTGGTGGCAGGCAACATGGCAAGTGACAGGCTGCATTTGGAGGCAGGCGACGGTGGAAAGTGAAAAGGTGCATCTGGTGGCAGGCAACGGTGGCAAGTGACAAGCTGCATCTGGAAGCAGACGATGGTAACAAGTGACAAGCTGCATCTGGTGGCAAGTGACAAGCTGCATCTGTTGGCATGCAAAGGTGGCAAGTGACAAGCTGAATCTGGTGGCAAGCAACAATGGCAAGTGACAAGCTGAATCTGGTGGCAGGTGACAGTGGCAAATGACAAGCTGCATCTGAAGGCAGGTGACGGCGGCAAGTGACAAGCTGCATCTGGTGGCAGGTGACAGTGGCAAGTGACACACTGCATCTGGTGGCAGGCGACGGTGGAAAGTGACATGCTGCATCTGGAGGCAGGCGATGGTAGCAAGTGACAAGCTGCATGCGGTGGCAAGTAACGTGGCAAGTGAAAAGCTGCATCTTGTGGCAAGTGATGTGGCAAGTAACAAGCTGCATCTGTTTGCAGGCGACGGTGGCAAGTGACAAGCTGAATCTGGTGGCAGGAAACGGTGGCAAGTAACAAGCTGCATCTGGAGGCAGGTGACATGGCAAGTGACATGCTGCATCTGGAGGTAGGCAATGGTGGCAAGTGAAAAGCTGCATCTTGTGGCAAGTGACGTGGCAAGTAACAAGCTGCATCTGTTTGCAGGCGACGGTGGCAAGTGACAAGCTGAATCTGGTGGCAGGCGACGGTGGCAAGTGACTAGCTGCATCTTATGGCAGGTGTTGTGGCAAGTGACAAGCTGCATCTGGTGGCAGGTGACGTGGCAAGTGACACACTGCATCTGGAGGTAGGCAACGATGGCAAGTGACAAGCTGCATCTTCTGGCAGGCGATGTGGCAAGTGACAAGCTGCATCTGGTGGCAGGCGACGTGGCAAGCGGCATCTGGAGGCAGGTGACGGTGGCACGTGACAAGCTGCATCTGGTGGCAGGCGACGGTGGCAAGTAACAAGCTGCATCTGGTGGCAGGTGACAGGGCAAGTGACAAGCTGCATCTGTTGGCAGGCGACGGTGGCAAGTGACAAGCTGGTGGCAGGTGACAGTGACAAGTGACACTTAGGGCTCCCACTGATTCTGCATTATGGTGAGTTGAACTATTGCATTTTTTATTACAATGTAATAATGAAAATAATGCACTTCAGTCATCCTGACACCATATCAGCCATGGTGTCATGATGATTGAAGCACTAACACCAACAAATTGCCCACACAAAAAACGCATACTAACCCCCCACCCCCACTCCCAGGGCCTTGGCATAATTTTATTCCACGCAGCCGCTCCCTGGTGTCAAAAAGTTTGGGGACCACTGCTGTAATGTGTTACAGATTCTCTTGGGAAATACTACTCTAAAGATTGCCCCTCCACCACAGCAGCTTCTGCAATAAAGACATTTTTCATCAGACCTTCAACCTTGTACATTTTTGGGTCGATCTTGGCCATATCTACATTATCAGTTAATGTTCTTTGTTCAAGTTTAATTTTGTAGATACTTCATAACACTTTCTTTACGCTGCTGTTGGAGACATTAACCTCTTCAAGATCAAGCATAGTTCTGACACTTGTTTACAAGTTAAAATCAGTATTTTTTGCTAGAAAATTACTTAGAACCCCAAAACATTATATATCATTTTTTAGGAAAGACCCTATAGCAGGGGTCTCAAACTGGTGGCCCTCCAGCTGTTGCGGAACTACAAGTCCCATCATGCCCCTGCCTGAGGGAGTCATGCTTGTAACTGCCAGCCTTACAATGCCTGATGGGACTTGTAGTTTCACAACAGCTTGAGGGCCGCCAGTTTGAGACCCCTGCCCTAGAGAATAACATGGCAGGCATTGCAATATTTTATGTCACAGTATTTGCGCAGCAGTCTTTCAAACGCATTTTTTTAAAAAATACACTTTACTGCTTTTTAAAAAAACTAAAAAAAAAAACTAAACAGTAAAGTTAGCCCAATTTTCTTGTATATTGTGAACAGTGTTAATTTCATCTACTAAAATATTTTCGGCGACTAAATTAATACTATTTTAGTCTACTAAAACTAAAACAATTCAGATGACTAAAATACGACTAAAACTAAAATTATATTTTAGTCAAAAGACTAAATCTAAATTAAATTTATATCACAACGGCTAAATCTGCATCTGTAGTGCATGTTCAAACCTTAATACCATAAATAATAAACATGCTATTAGATTTTTACTCCAGGAGTAAATGTTTGGCAGTTCTATAGAAATAATGCATTAAAATTTAACTAAAATTCGATTTTAGTTGACTAAAATGTACTGGAGATTTTAGTCGATTAAAATACGACTAAAACGAAAACATCCCAGATGACTAAAATACTACTAAAACTAAAATGGCATTTTAGTCAAAAGTCTATAACTAAAACTAAATCAAAATTTGATGTCAAAATTAACACTGATTGTGAAAGATAATGTTTTTTTTTTTTAACAGAAAATTTTTATTAAACAAATCAGCATTACAATATAAAAAAAAAAAAAAAAAAAAATTAGTACAATCATTGTGGTGATAATAATGATAGTAAGATCTATCTTCAGCCGATAGCCACTATTTATGAGCTATTCCAGTTGTGTACATGTCAGAAGTTTCGCTTAACAATACTCCTATGGCATTACATCCTTATAAACTCTTAGATAATGTAAAGTAAAAAAGCAATATTCAATCAAGCCTGGTGGGGGGGACGGGGGGGGGAGAAGAAGGGGGGGAGGGGAGGAGGGGGGGGGAAGGGATGGGAAGGAAGGGGATGAAGGGGAACGGGCATAAGGAGAATAGACCTGAAATGTAGGATGTCCTCCACTGTGCTTTACGTCCTAATTATGGGGTAGGGGGTTCAGGGTCCCCGGAGGCGTCCACCCAGGAGGACCAAATTTTGTCGAACTTCCCCGGGCATTGCCTACTTTCATACGTCAATCTATATAGGGGGAGTACCATATTCACCGACCTTCTCCACGAGGCCAGGGTAGGAGGCTCTACCATATTCCATCTCAGCAAAATTTCTCGCCTAGCGTAGTACAGTGTGAAGGTTAGACACAGTTTACTATACCTATCTCCCTCAACATCTTCCAGATGACTGAGCAGTAGTATTTGGGGGTCCACCGGTAAGTTTCAGCCTATGACTTTGCTCAGTGTGGAGGCAACTGCTGACCAAAAGGGTCGGATTTTGGGACAAGACCAGACCATGTGCCAGAACGTGCCCACCTCCTGCCTGCATCTCTGACAGTTGGGATCTCTTTGATGGTAAATGCGCGCCAGTCTCTGTGGGGTGAAATATGCCCTGTGTAGGAACTTAAATTGTATGAACCTGTCAGTGGAAGGGAACGCCAAGCAGCGCACCTAGCCATAAGCTGCGTCATGAGTGGTCGCAAATTATTGTCCATGTAGTCCTGGACTTTAGCGCTAATCTTAATCCCCAAGTATCTGAAGTCATCCACCCATTTAAGCTGCGGGTGTGGTACCCTAGGGGTTGAGGGATGGAGCGGGAAGAGAACTGACTTGTCCCAATTAATGCGAATCCCTGAGTATCCACCAAATCGGTTAATCAGATCCAGTGCAGTCTGCAAAGAGGACGAGGCATCCGCTAAATAGAGCAGAGCCAGGGCGAATAGGCCCGGGGAGAGGGGGCATCCTTGTCTTGTGCTTGAAATAGTTGGAACTTTCCCGATAGGCATCCGTTGGTACGTATTCTAGCTGAGGGGCCATGGTATAACATACGGAGCCATCCCATGAAACCCGGGCCAAACCCGAATCGTGACAGCACTTCCCATAGGTAGCCCCACTCGACGGAGTCAAACTCCTTCTCCGCGTCGAGTGAGGCCACCGTTCCTTTAGTCACCTCGTCTGCCCTGTCTATGTGAGTGTGAAGGCGTCTGATGTTAATGTCAGTTCCCTTCCCAGGCATGAAGCCCGTTTGATCCCTGTGGATGAGGGCAGTAATGACTAAGTTAAGCCTATTGGCCAATACCTTTGCCAGTACCTTTGCATCCACGTTCAGAAGGGATATGGGCCGATACGAGGAGCATAACGTGGGGTCTTTCCCTGGCTTAGGGATCACCACTATGATCGCTTCGCTCATCGTGTCCGGGAGTTTCTCGAGACGTGTCGATGCTGAGAAAAGGCCCTGAAGTCTATCAGCACTAGTTCTGAAGCATATTGTTTATAAAACTCCACAGGGATGCCGCCAGGTCCTGGTGTTTTCCCTGTCTGCATCTATTTAAGTGCCCGGAGTATCTCCAAGGACGTAATTGGGGCGTCAAGCTTGTCACGATACATTACTGTTACGTCTTTTAGGTATGCCACAAGATCCTCCCTTCTGTAGTCTACCCTGGACCTGTAGAGAGATTCATAAAATTGCACAAAGCAGCCATTGATCCCTTCCGGTGTGTGGATCAGCTGTCCCGAGGAGTCCCTAATATGTGAAATGCTCATCCCTCCCGCCTGTTCCCTGGAAAGCCAGGCCAACAAATGGCCTGACCTCTCTCCCTGCTCAAAAATCCGTTGGGATTGAGCCAACATTTTCCTCTGAGTGAGAGAGGTATGGAGACGAACCACCTCCTTCGTCATAAGTTGTAGATGCGAATAGTGCACAGGGTCCCGAGTACTAACAAAAAGAGCCTCTGCCCTACTCGCCTCCCTCTCAGCCTTAACCAAGTCCACCCTACGCTCCCGACGGACTCTGGCAATGATGGTCTGGTAATGTTCCCTCGTCGTGGCCTTGAAGGCATCCCACACAACTGTGGGGTCAGCTGAGCCCACATTTACGGCCCAGAAGTCAAACAGTTCCGTTCTAAATTGGGAATCTACTGCAGTGTCTGAAATCCAAAATCTGGAGAGCCTCCACATCCTTTCTACTGTGCCCAGGGAAAGGTCCAAGGACAACAATAAGGGTGCGTGGTCGGAGATTCTCCTAGGGAGTATTTGTATGTCCGTGACCCGTGGGAGGACCGGGCTCCCTGCGAAGACCAAGTCTATGCGGTAAAACGTTCTGTGAGAGGCCGAGTGGCATGTGTATGCCCTGGTCTGGGGGTGACGCCACCTCCAGACATCCGTCAGGCCATAGGTATCCGCCCACTCAGCCAACCCAGGGCAATGATGTCCCGCAGGAGTTAGCCTGTCAAAGTCCGGGTCAGGGACCAGATTGAAATCACCCAATATAACATTATTGTCAGATGCAAATTCAGCCATCTTGCCGGTGATCTGATTGAGCACCAGCAAGGAAGCCGGAGGAGGCAAATGTAAGCCGACAATAGTCCACGTTAGAGAGTATATTTTAGCATGAATAATAACATACCGACCGTCAGGGTCCAGGGCCAAGTCCAGAAGCTGAAAGGGGAGTGATTTCAATACCAGAATAGTAACACCCCTAGAGAAAGTGGAGTGCGTAGAGTGGTAATGGTGACCCACCCAAGGTTTTTTAAGGGCCAGAACCCTACGTCCTGTTAGGTGTGTCTCTTGGAGCACACATATATGTGGGTTATAAGTTTTAGTGAATTGGAACACCAGGGAACGCTTGACCGGGGAGTTCAGTCCCCTGGTGTTCCAGGAGATGATGTTAAAGGAGGACATGTCTACCAAGAATAATAAGAGTGTTAGGAGTAGTACAGGTCACGGCTCCCGGACTGGACCCCGGGACCCGAAACGGACACACCTGGAAACAGTGCAATGCTGATAAGTCAAATATTTTGGTACAATTATCAAACAAAAACAAAACCAAACTAAAAAAAAACAGTAGAGGATACCAATATCTAAAGTAGATGAAACTTGCCCCATTAGGGGAACTTTCCCCACCCCCCACCCCGCCCAACCCCCCAAAACTGAGGCGGGTTTCAATCCCAAACTTATTCAGCTCGCTGGCTGCAACAGGGGGTCTGTGAAAGAGGCAAGCCTGCCTCCCCTGAGACTTCACACGGGGGGAGGAAGCAGCAGTTCAAGCGGCCTTCCACACATGAGATCTCCGCTTATGATACAGCAGGCTGTGAGGACCTAGAAGGTTAGACGAAGGGAATTAGTCCATAATGCAGCCTCACAGTGAAGTCGATCCGTCTTTAGGAGGATAAACAAAACAAGAACTCCAACAGTCCTCAAGAGAACAAGCAAGTGTAAAGGAACTGCATATCTCAACGGTCACCTGACCAAGTTCTTTGGCAGGGGCATTAACTTAAAATTTCACTGATAGGGATAGTGAGCATCCCTCTTCAAATCCGCACAGAGCATAGATTGAACTGGGCATAACCTGTGCAACAAAACTAAATCATCGATGTGGTAGTTCGTGTGGTAACTCAGACCTGGGCCCAGGTTATGGTGGGTAAACAGTGAAAAGGGTCATATCACACCTACCAGGTAGACCTTCATCGAATCTGTGGTAGGGAGTCCAGCCAGGCAGAGGCCTCTCTCGGTGTAGTAAAGAAACGAGTTGTCTCGCCGTCCTGGACTCTGAGGCGAGCAGTGAAGAGTACACTGTAGCGAATGCTGCGTGATCGCAAGGCCGCTTTAACTTGGTCAAAAGATTTCCTGAGTTTCTGGGTCTCTACCGAATAGTCCGGGAAGATCATCAGCTTAGTGTTCTGGAATCTGAGGTCCCCGACATTTCTAGAAGCGCGGAGAACTTCGTCTCTGTCTCTGAAGTTGAGGAGACGGAGAATGAAGGTGCGGGGAGGGGATCCAGGAGGCCCTCTCTACCGTGTAATAAGGTGACCAGCGGGCCTCAGGTAACAGGTCACGCAACAGACCCTCTATGAAGGAGGTAGGGTTGTTCCCCTCCACCCCCTCTGGTAAACCAACAATGCGAAGATTATTACGCTGGTTTCTGTTCTCCGCGTCCTCGGCTCTGTATTCAAGGGCCTTTACTTTGGTTTGAAGCGTACGGAGTGATACCCCATGTTCCGCAACGGTGTCTTTGGTGGTACTCAGTCTTTGCTCCGTCTCAGTGACTCGCAATCTGATTTTATCTATATCTTGGCAGATTAGACCCATATCCAGCTTGACAGCTTCAATTTTAGTTGTTAATGTGGATTGGGAAGTGGCGATGGCCGCCATGACGTCCGCCAGCCAGGGGGGCCAAGAGTCATCCGATTCCATAGTGTTCGTCTGCGAGGCTCTGTGGGCGCTGCGCGTAGTAAAATCCTCCGGAGAGGGGCAGGCGGGCGTCTGAGGGGAGTCCAACTGTGGTGGAAAAGTCAACCTCTTACCCCCTTTACTATATTTAGCGCTGGAGTTCCTACGTCTCATTCAGGTGTTAGGGGGCCCAAGCCGGGCAGTAGTCAGCAACTGACTGTGGGAGCCTGTCAGCAGGGTCAGGGGGTAGTCAAGCAATAGGTATGGTGCAGTGTGTGTCCCCTTAACAGTCTTCCTCTCACCTGCAGCTGTATAGTGCAGCAGCTGTCCGCCTTAGGCCTCCACAGGCTTATCGGAATAGTCAGCCCAGCCGGTGCCCCCCACACTCAGGAGGACAGGGGGTGAAGGCGCTCCAGGAAATGTTCCTCCTCACAGGGAGATGTCCCCAACCGTCACAGGGCCCCCTCCTCCAGGCCACCAGGATCAGGGTCTCCTCCAGGCAGTCCGACGGTTCCGAACCTTCAGGGAAGGCCGTGGTTGCAGCCTAGTTACACGTGGAGGGGAAGGAGAGTCCAGGCCCAGAGCACGGCCTATATAGAGTCCAGAATCACCTCACCCGCCCTCATCCGCAGTCCACAGCAGCCGATTAGCTCCGCCAGCAGGACCGATTGTGTCAGGGGGCTCCCGGTTCGCCGCGCGGCCCATCAGGAAAGGCCGCGGCTTCGGCCTAGTCGTCCACGGCAGGCTGGGAGCGAACGGCGGTGGCGATCGTGGCCCGGGAACAAAAATCCTCCTCGCTCCTCACTTGATAGGGAGTCCCAGGGTGCCCCCCCAATCAGCTGGGGTGAAATTCAAGGACAATTAGGGTGGATGGATCCGGATTTAGCAATCGGATGAGCGGAGCTCTCTAGAAAAGCCACCGCTCACACCGCCATCTTGGCCACGCCCCCCCGAAAGATAATGTTACGTCGAATAGATAGATACCTAACATGTTACGCTTTAAAATTGCACGCACTCATGGAATGGTGAAAAAACTTCTGGCTTTGTTCGGGACTCCGGCCAGCCGGCGGACATCCCAGCTGGTCACTCAGGTCTCCCGGCGGGACAGGAGACCTGGGTGGAAGGTGGCAGGAAGGGGGGGCATCCCCTCCCACTGCTTGTGATAACGGCCGTGCAGCAATTTGCCGCATCAGTTGTTATCGCTTGAAAGTCGACCGTCTGCTCTAAAATATGGTACTGTAGTGATGCCTCTGGCTGCAGGCATCACCCCGGTATAACCACAATAACGGTATAACCACAAAATGAAGTACAGGTATGTGATTTTTCATGAAGTGGTTAAAGTGATTATAAAGTCTTGTTTTTTTTTTTCTCTAAAAATAACAAACATGTTATACTTACCTGCTTTATGCAGGGATTTTGCACAGAGCAGCCCAGATCCTCCTCTCTTCGGGTCCCTCTTCGGCTCTTCTAGCCCCTCCTTCTTGTAGAGTGGCCCCATAGCAAACAGCTTGCTATGGGGGCACCCAACCTGAGTCACAGATTCAGTGTGCCCATTCAGACACGGAGCCCCGGTTTGGCCCTGCCCTTTTCTCTCTTGATTGGCTGACCAAATTTGATTGACAGCAGCACTTCTGCTTCGCCTCAGCCAAACAGGAGGAGAGTCCCGGACGGCCGAAGAACTCGTGGACATCGCTGGAGAGAGATGGGGCTCAGGTAAGTATTAGTGGGTGCTGGGGCAGCTGCTGCACACAGAAGGTTTTTTATCTTAATGCTAGAAAGCATTAAGATAAAAAACCTTCTAACTTTACAACCCCTTTAATGCTGCATTCTGAGCATATACTACTATACTAATGAGGAAGAATGTCTGCCTTTATTTATGTCTTCTATAAAAATTAATTAAAATCCAGTTCTGCTTTGTCTCAAATTTCAAGTGAACCTGACCTGACTTAAAAAGTGATAAATGTGATAAGTGCGGGCATTACCTAATTGCTTCCCATGTCCTTGTGAAACTCTTTTGTTCCCAAGCCTAAGCTGTACATAGAGCCTATCCTGGCACTAAGTCTTACCTAATGCCAATCCACTGTCAAATACCAAAACCTTAGTGGGCAGTAGAGGCCAATGGTTTCAATAACTGCAAGTTATTGCCCCGAACAAGTATGCAGGCAAAAAGTTCTACATAGTTCTATGTAGTAGTGCATCGTTAGGTTGAAAAAAAACATAACCCCATCTAGCTCAACCAACAGAAAATAATAGACTAAATTGAGAACCTTCAAGTACAGAACTTTGTACCCATAGTTGATCCAGAGAAAGGCAAAAAAAACAACTGTAAAACATTGTCCAATTTGCTCCAGCGGAAAAAAACATAAATTCTTTCCTGATCCCACAGAAGGCTATTGGATGTTGCCAGGATTAACAGTCTCTAGTGTTACCTATAAATGTTAATATTCAGTTGTATTTTGAGCATTTAGGAATCCATCCAGCTCTATTTTGAAGATCTACTGAGCTGGCCCAAAATAGTTCTTGAGAGTCTATTCTATACTTTCATAGCTCTTTCTGTGAAGAAGTCTTTCTGTACTGTATGTGGAGGATAAATCTCTTTTCCTCCAGGCGTAAAGAGTGGCCCCTTGTCCTTAAAGTAAATAACTCTACACTAAGTTCACTATGGGGTTGATTTACTAAAGGCAAATCCACTTTGCACTACATGTGCACTTGGAAATGCAGTCGCTGTAGATCTGAGGGGAAGATCTAAAATGAGGGGAAGCTCTGCTGATTTTATCATCCAATCATGTGCAAGCTAAAATGCTGTTTTTTATTTTCCTTGCATGTCTCGCTCAGATCTACAGTAACTGCAATTCCAAGTGCACTTTCAGAGCACTTATAAGTGCACTTGCAGTGCAAAGTGGATTTGCCTTTCGGAAATAACCCCCTATATGAACCATATACAGTATCTCACAAAAGTGAGTACACCCTCACATTTTTGTAAATATTCTATTATATCTTTTCATGTGACAACACTGAAGAAATGACACTTTTTTACAATGTAAAGTAGTGAGTGTACAGCTTGTATAACAGTGTAAATTTGCTGTCCCCTCAAAATAGCTTCGCACACACAGACATTAATGCCTAAACCACTGACAAAAAAAGTGAGTACACCCCAAGTGAAAATGTCCAAATTGTGCCCAATTAGCCATTAGCCAAGGTCTCATGTGTGAATGGGGAGCAGATATGTTAATTTTGGTGTTATCGCTCTCACTCTCTCATACTGGAGGTTCAACATGGCACCTCATGGAAAAGAAATCTCTGAGGATCTGAAAAAAAGAATTGTTGCTCTACATAAAGATGGCCTAGGTTATAGGAAGATTGCCAAGACCTTGAAACTGAGCTGCAGCACGTTGGCCAAGACCATACAGCGGTTTAACAGGACATGTTCCACTCAGAACAGGCCTTGCTATGGTCGACCAAAGAAGTTGAGTGCATCTGCTTAGCATCATATCCAGAGGTTGTCTTTAGGAAATAGACGTATGAGTGCTGTCAGCATTGCTACAGAGTTTGAAGGGGTGGGGGGTCAGGCTGTCAGTGCTCAGACCATACGCCGCACAGTGCATCAAATTGGTCTGCATGACTGTCGTCCTAGAAGGAAGCCTCTCCTAAAGATGATGCACAAAAAAGTCTGCAAACAGTTAGCTGAAGACAAGCAGACTAAGGACATGGATTACGTGTACCATGTCCTGTGGTCTGATGAGACCAAGATAAACGTATTTAGTTCAGATGGTGTCAAGCGTGTGTGGCAGCAACCAGGTGAGGAGTACAAGGACAAGTGTGTCTTGCGTACAGTCAAGCATGGTGGTGGGAATATCATGGTCTGGGGCTGCATGAGTGCTGCCGGCACTGAGGAGCTACAGTTCATTAAGGGAATCATAAATGCCAACATGTACTGTGACATACTGAAGCAGAGCATGATCCCCTCCCTTCAAAGACTGGACCACAGGGCAGTATTCCAACATAACGACCCCAAATACACCTCCAAGACGACCACTGCCTTGCTAAAGAAGCTGAGGGTAAAGGTGATGGACTGGCCAAGCATGTCTCCAGACCTAAACCCTATTGAGCATCTGTGGGGCATCCTCAAATGGAAGGTGGTGGAGCATAAGGTCTCTAACATCCACCAGCTCTGTGATGTGGGCATGGAGGAGTGGAAGAGGACTCCAGTGGCAACCTGTGAAGCTCTGGTGAATTTCATGCCCAAGAGGGTTAAGACAGTGCTGAAAAATAATGGTGGCCACACAAAATAGTGACACTTTGGTCCCAATTTGGACATTTTCTGGCCGCTCAGGTGTCGGCTAATTGCCAGCTCCCATCTCTCCAAAGTGACTCACCTGTTGATGATATCCTGCTCGTCAGTCCTGCCTACTTAAGCCGTCCAGCCCAGATGGTCTCTGCCTTCACCTTGGTCAACATCACAGAGACTATCTCCTGCGTTCCTGTTAAAGACTTGCTTGGCTGACATTCCTTCTGGCACCAGATCCTGCTTGCTGTTCCACTACGCTGTTCTCTGGCTTCCTGACTTTCTGGCTTGTTTGACTATCTGTTCCGGTTACCGAACTTTAGCCACGTTTTGACTATGTTTGTTCTATTTACTTTTCTTATTAAACAAGTGTGATTTAACTGTACTTCTGTCTCGGTCTGATTCATGGTTTCTGACAGGGGTGTACTCACTTTTGTTGCCAGCGGTTTAGACATTAATGGCTGTGTGTTGAGCTATTTTGAGGGGACAGCACATTTACATTGTTATACAAGCTGCTACAACTACTTTACATTGTAGCAAAGTGTCATTTCTTCAGTGTTGTCACATGAAAAGATATAATAAAATATTTACAAAAATGTGAGGGGTGTACTCACTTTTGTGTGAGATACTGTGTATATGTATATATATATATATATATATATATATATATATATATATATATATATATATATATATATATATAAAATGAGAAAGAAACTGTTGGTAGGAGAGTCTCATAAGATTGGACAACAATGGTCTGGTACCTCATCCTAAAATTGATTGCACAAAAAAAACCCTAACCACTGAGATTGCAAGGACTATAACGGTACCAATAGGTATATAAAAAATATCAAAGTATTTATTTTACAAAATTTTAAATATGTTAGACATGAGATATGTATACATTATACTTTACAAAACGAAACATCAAATAAGCAGTAAGATGCTTCTTCTTATGTCGCGTACACACGAGCAGACTTTTCGACCGGACTGGTCCGACGGTCTAGCCAATGGACTTTCGGCGTACTTCCGATGGACTTTCCGAACAAACGGACTTGCCTACACACGATCACACCAAAGTCGGACAGATTCGTACGTGATGACGTACGACCGGACTAAAATTAGGAAGTTGATAGCCAGTAGCCAATAGCTGCCCTAGCGTCGGTTTTCGTCAGTCGGACTAGCATACAGACGAGTGGACTTTTCGATCGGACTCGAGTCCGTCTGAAAGATTTGAAACATGTTTCAAATGTAAAGTCCGTCAGATTTTTGACTGAAAAAGTCCGCTGCAGATCCGATAAAGCCCACACACGGTCGAATTGTCCGCCGGACTCAGCTCGTCAGACCAGTCCGGTCGAAAAGTCCGCTTGTGTGTATGCGGAATTAGTGTTGATTCTCACCAGCCCTACTACGGTAGAGAATGGGAGGTTTTCTTTGACGCAGGTAGCGTTTTACGGAACCTAGCCCGCTTCTTCAGGAAAGTATGTCGCACACTAAAATAAAAGATATTGTATACATCAATTACAATTCCATTTGACAATCGGTATAGTGGCTAAATCAATCACACTTAATTCTATGTGTCGCTATGCATTGATCATAACCTAATACTGGGTAAGTGTTTCAACCCTATAGCATTCTGGTTACGTTATGTCTTGAATATACTTTGACTGTCTATATGAGGATATGTTATGGTGGGTGGGTGTTTTTTCCCCTTTTTTCTGTTAAACAACTGTAGGTAGTATAAGTGACCTCATTAGATATAAAGTTCTAAAATAGGGACTAGGGCCGTAGCTTGTAACCATAAGGGGCCCCACACCACTTTGTCCCTCTGCCTTGCCAAGCTACATAGAATGCTGTTTCTATGGGCGTTGATATATACATAATCAGTCATTTCATGTAATATATCTTTTCAGATATTTATATGAAAGGCTCTATGGGAGCTCTGTGTTCTCATGATTTACATGTGCCATATATCGTGGACCAAAAGGTGGCAGCAGATGACCATATGAAGATCATCTGTTTTTGACCCTTGTGACTCTATTGATATGTTTCTGTATAGGCTCTAGGTAGGTGGCAACAAAATGATTTAGCCACTATACTGATTGATCAAATGGAATTGATGTATACAATATCTCTTATTTTAGTGTTTGACATACTTTCCTAAAGAAGCGGGCTAGGTCTCATGAAACACAACCTGCGTCGAAGCGAACCTCCCATTCCCTACTGTAGTAGGGCTGGTGAGAATCAACACTAAAAATTTGCATCTTACTGCTAATTTGATGTTTTGTTTTGTTTGTAGTATATGTATACATATCTCATGTTTAACATATTTAAAATTTAGTAAAATAAATACTTTGATATTTTTATATACATATTGGTCCCGTTATAGTCCTTTTAATCTTAGTGGTAGGGTTTTTTGTGTAATCAATTTTACGATGAGGTACCAGACCATTGTTGTCCAACCATTGAGGCTTCTCTTCTTAGTCTCTCCTCCCAACCTTTTTTTCTCACTATATGGACTCCCTTGTTGCAGTGTGTCTACATTTATTTTTTATCTTTTGTTCAAAACAAAGAGCAACTTTAATTTGGACTATATGTGGAGTTTACATCCACTTTAAGTTCCCCGATATCCTTTTTGTGAACTGGTGCCCAAAACTGAACTGTATATTCCAGATGAGGTCTTACTGTTTATTTATGGGGTTGGTCATAGTAAAGATTTTAGTCATCGATAAATAACAAGAATACTTGTTGACATTATTCTTCTAGCATGTATGTTTATTTTCATCAATCACAATCTTCATCTTTTTGTTTTGTGTATCACAGGTTACAAAAAAAAAATGCAGCCAGTTGCAAGGGATCGCTATAAAGAACTTAGTCCAGCCCTGACTCCAGAGGGCAATGTTGTTATGAGCTTTAGCTTTGACAGTTATCAGCTCGAAGAAGAAGAACTACAGACAACTGGAAACGCCCAAACACAGGGAGTCCTTACCTTAATGGAGCCAGGTATAGCTAGATGCCTCCTATATAATAAAATATAATTTTATTATATTGATATTATTTTTGTAGTTTAACACAATCAGTAAAAACTATGAATTGCTTTTGTAACTAACCTGTATGTGTATAATATGTATGAATTTAAACAAGGTTGGTCATACTACCCATGATTTTTTTACCTCTATTTTCCTTTATATTGGCTCTTCAAAATGACAAATGCAGTAATATAGAGGTTGGATAAAAATTTTAGGGCAGCATACATACCACTTTTACTAGTAAATAAGTACATTTTGTATAGAATATACACAGGGAAACTCGACAGTGGGGAACAGTTCCGATCATCTCCATGGTCTAAGAGACCGGTAGCGATGAGCATTTCATCACTTCCAGTTTGGCCGGATATAAACAAATCCTTAGTGGTTTGAAAAAAGCATCAGATCACATCAATCTTGGTATGATCCGAATCTCTTGAGAACAGAGGAGAGACCCTAGATCTCTCAGTAAAGAGTACCTGTCCCTGTATATTGCTATCACAGGGGATATTTATATTCCCTATGATAACAAAATAAGTGATAAAAAAAAAACTTAAATGGACAGAGTAAAAAAATAAGTATAATAAAATTACTAATTTAAAGAAAAATTTTGAAGCGCCCCTGACCCCCTGTGTTCACGCACAAAGGCGAACGCACACTTCGGTCCCACACATGCGCAAACAACGATAACACTACACATGTGAGATATCACCATGAACATCAGATCGAGGGCAGTAATTCTAGCACCAGACCTCTTGTGGAAATCTAAAGGGATAACCTGTAAAGGCTTTTAAAGTGTCGCCTAAGGATAATAAAATTTACATACTTTGTCACAGTTGCACAGGCATGCAATTTTAAAGCATGATATGTTTGTTATCTATTTACTTGATGTAGCATCATCTTTTATATTTTACCAAACAATTGGTTATTATATAGTGTTTTTTGTGCATTAAAATGAGAAAAAGTGTATTTTTTCCAAACAAAATTGCGTTTGAAAAACCTTTGTGCAAATATGTGATATAAAAAAGTTGCAATACCCACCATTTTATTCTCTAGGGCCTTTGCTTTAAAAAATGTGAAAGTGCCCCCTTCCCGCCCATATTCACGCGCAAAGGCAAACACACGCGCCGGTCCCACATGCGTACAAATAGCGATCACACCACACAAATCACCGCGAACCCTAGATTTCTTAGTAAAAGGTACCTGTAACTGATTATTGCTATCACAGGGGACATTTACATTCCCTGTGATAAAAATAAAAGTAATTAAAAAAAATAAATAATTAAAGGAACAGAGTATTCCTTTCCTGTGGGAGATTCTTCGAAGGGTGGGATTTCCTCTGGTATTTATCCAGTGGCTACAAATAATACAGTATATCATTCTCCAACAGCCACCATTCGTTTGGGGGGGTCGCTTGTCTCCTACTTTTACGCTATCGCTGGGTACTCGACAGGGCTGCCCTCTGTCCCTGGCGCTTTTTCCCATAGCCATGAAATCTGTGGCTGAGGCGCTTCACGTCTCACCGCATATAAGAGGACTTAGACTGGCTTGGCTAGAGGAGAGGGTAGCCCTGGATGACCTCCTGCTTTTTTTGAATGATGCTAACTCCTCCCTGCAAGGAGGGTTACTTGTCCTAAATGAGTTCTCCAAAGTAACAGGGCTTAGGGTCAACTGGTTCAAGTCTCAATTGCTTGCCATTGACCCAGAAGTTCAGCGTGTTGCTCTGCTGGCTCTCCAGTTGCAATGGGTGGACAAGTTCACTTATTTAGGGGTGTGTGTGTCTCGAGGGATGCTGCAAGTTTTATTCCATTAAATTTGTAACCAGTTGTTCAAACTGTCAAGGCTAAACTGAAAACATGGGAGAACCTTCCCTTGTCCCTCCTAGGCCGTATTAACCTTATTAAAATGAAGATCCTCCCTAAATTAAATAAAAAATTTTTCCTTCCTCTAGGGCCTACGTCCCCCTAGTTACAAATTGTCTATCCTTATGCGTGCCACTTTGCAGGGGGGATTGGCATTTCTGGATTGCCATAAATATTTTCTCAGTTGGTCACTGCGGTTTAGTGGCTAATTCCAGATTAAGTCCAAACCTGCTATGATTTTGAAAGCCGCGGTGCTACGCTCTGTGGAGACACTGTCAAACCTGCCTCTCCGTGGATCCAAAACTCCCTATGATTTAACCCCTTCCATGCTTACAACCCTTCGGGCCTGGAAAGCAGGGATAGCTTATGAAAAATATCTACGGTTTCCCCAAATACCCCCCCTATGGAATAACCCTACCTTACCTCACTTCCCTAAACTCCCTGAATCCAAAATGTGGACCAAATTCAGCATTAAACTGATCTCGGATATCATTTTCGATAATTCCGTATACTCATTCGGCCATCTAATGTCTCACCATAATGTCCCGTCCTCACATCTCTTTAGATATTTACAGTTGACCCATGCTTTCAGAAGTCAGCTCTCTCCTAGCGTGACACAATTGGTACAACCAAATTTGGAAAGGGTTTTACGTTATGAATGTTTAGAGAAACCTACTTCTGTCCTTTATGCACATCTCCTTCTGGTCTCCTCCCCTAAATTATCTGCGCTTCGTCAGCATTGGTTCCATGATGTCCCGAAACTTGACTCAGAGGATTGGGAGGACATGTGGGATTTTCCATTTAAAATTCTTGTCTCCCTAAGAGACCGCCTCATACAGTATAAGATCATTCACAGGGCATATCTTACCCCTTACCGGTTGCATAAAATGAGGACTTCCCTTTCCTCAGAGTGCTGGCGCTGTAACCATGTCCCGGAAGATTTTATTCATATCTTTTGATCCTGTCCTGTAATCAGTGTCTACTGAACACAAGTACTCTCTGTGGTGAATGAAATACTAGGTATCTCCATCGGTCCATCTCCAAAAATGTGTCTGCTGGGATTGGTGGAAGAGCTGGTACTCAGAGTGGCCGAAAGAATCCCGATTGGCCTCCTTTTGTTTTATGCTTGGAAAACGATCACCTTGTGTTGGAAGAAACAGACTCCGCCATCTCTCTCCCTTTGGAAAGCATGTACATAATGTATTACCTCTTTATAAGGACACTTATTTACATAGAGGCTGCCCAAAATAATATGATAGTTTGGGCTAAATGGTTGGCAGAACCTTCTACTGCAATAGCTGACTAAGAGGTCAACCAGGCATTCCATATACCCCCTTTTAGGGTAAATTTTTGATTAACCTTCATTGTGTTCCATCTCATTTGAGGGCTATCGCACTGACGGTCTATCTCTTGAGCACGAGCCATATTCATTATTTGTTTTACCTTGCCACAGCGCCTCTGCATTCCCTGATGTTTTATTGCACTGTAATGCTTTACTGGGACCCCTGTGTGGGTCTAATGCTGGAGCTGTGTCAAAACTGTCTTTATGTCAGTGTTCATTTGTGTACCTTTGTATGTTTTTATACGCTAATAAAAAGATTTCCAACAAAAAAAAGGGACATAGTAAAATAAATAAATAAATAAGTATAATAATAATAACACACATGTGAGGTATCACCACAAACATCAGATCGAGGACAGTAATTCTAGCACCAGACTTACTGTGGAAATCTAAAGTTTTAACCTGTAAAGGCTTTTAAAGCTTCGCCAGTGGATGATAAAATGTATATAGTTTGTCACCGTTGCATGGGCATGCGCAATTTTAAAGCTTGACATGCGTGGAGTCTATTTTCTCGGTGTAACATCATATTTTAGATTTTACCAAACAATTGGGTATTATATTGTGTTTTTGTGCATTAAAATTCGAAAACATGTATTTTTTCCCCAAGAATTGCGTTTGAAAAACCACTGTGCGAATAAAATTGTGATATTGGTATAAGTTGCAACATCCACCATTTTAGTCTCTAGGGCCTCTACTTTAAAAAAAATATATATATAATGTTTGGGGGTAATTAAGTAATTTTCTAGCAAAAAATACTGTTTTTACATGTAAACAAAAAAGTGCCAGAAAAGGCTTGGTCTTCAAGTGGTTCGGAAAACAAACTGGAAAGCTGTTTTGCTTTGTTTTAAAATTCTATGACTGTGGCAGACTGAGTTAGCAGATAGGGAATGATATGATATGATATGATAATATGGTTCTATATACTTGAAATTTGTTTTATTTATTTATTTATTTCAGGTACTTGTATAGCGCCGTCAACTTACGCAGCCCTTTACATATACATTGTACATTCACATCAGTCCCTACCCTCAAGGGGCTTACAATCTAAGGTCCCTAACTCTCATTCATACATACTAGGGACAATTTAGACAGGATCCAATTAACCTACCAGCATGTCTTTGGAGTGTGGGAGGAAACCGGAGTACCCAGAGGAAACCCACGCAGGCACAGGGAGAACATGCAAACTCCAAGCAGGTAGTGGTTGGGATTCGAACCAGTGACCCTTCTTACTGCTAGGCAAGAGTGCTACCACTACACCACTGTGCCGCCCTGAAATTAGTTAGAGGTATATAATTGAATAAATACACAATCAACCATAACATTGATTATCTTGTTACAATGACACTTGGAAGTGGGTGGGATATATTAGGCAGCAAATAAACACATTGTCCCTGAAGCACATTGTCCCTGAAGTTGATGTGTTGAAATGAGAAAAAATGGGCAAATGTAATGATTTGAGTGTCTTTGAGAAGGGTCAGATTTTAATAGCTAGACAACTGGGTCAGAGCAACTCCAAAACAGTAGCTCTTGGGATGTTCTCAGTCTGCAGTAGTCAGGACCTACCAAAAGTGGTCCAAGGAAAGAAAACCGGTGAACCAAAGACAGGGTCATGACCGGCCAAGGCTCATTGATGCATGTGGGAAGCAAAAGCTGGCCCATGTAGTCCAATAGAAGAGCAACTGTAGCACAAATTACTGAAAAAGTTAAAGCTGGTTCTGATAGAAATGTGTCAGCACACATAGTGCATCGCAGTTTGTTGTGTAGAGGGCTGCATAGTTGCAGACCGATTAGGGTGCTCATGCTGACCTGTGTCCACAGTACAAAAATGTCTACATTGGGCACGTGAACTTCAGAACTGGACCACAGGAACAATGGAAGGAGGTGTCTTTGAGGTGTTCACGTTGCCTCCAAATTTTTAAGATCTCAATCCAATCAAACATATGTGGCATGTGCTGGAAAAACAAGTCTGATCCATGGAGACCCCACCTCACAGCTTTTAAAACTTAAATGATCTGCTACTGATGGCCTGGTTCCATATAACACAGCATACCTTCAGAGGTCTAGTGGAGTTCATGCCTTGATGGGTCAGAGCTGTGTTGGCGGCAAAGGGGAGACATACGCGATGTTAGGTGGCTGGTCATATTATAGTGGATTGTCATAATGTAATGACTCATTCATGTAAGTATCTGTTGGTATGTTGAGCAGCAAATGGATTTCTGCCTATGAAATTGAAAATGTAATATAAAATAATTTGATATTCAGTCCGCCAAGGGTGGGCCAGAACCATAAGGCTATAAAGCTGTAAAGTACAGCATTGCCATAATAAAATTTACAGATATTGTATGTTATCACTTCCAACAACAGTTTAAGAAACAAGAGAATAAGCTATTGGTCAGAGATATGCAAATTATTCATGTAGACAAATTTGCATCCAAAACTGTTGATTATAGCTCAGGCAAAAATGTGTTTCCCTACTTTAGTTCTTCCTGAGCGCTGTATCATAAAGCTTTGATTTCTATATCTTGCATCAATGATGGACAATAAGTCTTTGTTTCAGTTACAACCCAGCTGTTTTGGGTGCAGGGCTGACTTCAGAGTACATTATGGAATATTCCGCTCATTATTCTGAAACGAGGACTGAATCCTTTCAAGCTGAACTCCAGTCAGATGTGACAGACTAATGCAGCCTGTATTCTGTAACACACCCTTAAAATATATCTAAACACAAAATTAAAAAACATGATATATTGCAGCGTGTTAGTCCTTGGTGTGTGGCTGCAATAATTTTCTTATTTCAAGTTTCTTTTGCTTTATTTTCCCCTGGTAGTCTTGCAAATAACACCCTTCCTGTCCCTGGGTGCCTGTGTCACTACTCCACTGTTCTATGGAGGGAGCCATGGTTGTCACCTGCATTACTCCTCAACTGATCTATGGAAGATGTCATGGTTGTCACCCTAGGCTGCTCTTCTGATATGAATTAGAAAATTGTTTGTATCTCTTCATCTACATTACATAAAGGTCGGGGCAATTGGTAGTTTACAGATGATAGCTAGAAAGGAAGCAGCTCGCAGGAAGTGACAAGGACATTTCTGTCAAGACCAACAAGTATTTTCTGCATTTGCTGTAAATGTTCTTAGCTTGAAAAAAAAAGGAAACTAAGGAGGCCATCACTCCAAGGATTGTAAACTGCAATATAATGCATTTTAATTTGTGGGTATAGTCATCCTCTAAAGTAGAACTAAATGCAAAACTATTTTGGGTAGCCTAATGGGTGGTTATGACCCCATGTTCAATTTATTTTTTGTCATCTGTGTCTCATTGGGGAGATTTCTCTTCACTTCCTGTTCCATGGACAAAACAGGAAGTGAGAGGAAATCCCTCCAAAGTGAGGGAACCCCTGGTTGTTGATAGGGTAACCAGAGCTAGTGTCCCCATTGGAAGATTTCTCGTTAGTTCTGTTCTGGTGACAACCCAAAATTTGGGATTTTCCTTCACTTTCACTTACGGTGATAATGGTAAACAGATGCAAAGATAGCAATACCTGACAGTTGTTATAATCCTTCTCTACTCTATCCAAAACAAAATACATTAATGTATTTTTTTAAATGCAAGCAATGTAAGACTTTAATTTGACTTACTTGGTATCAGAATCTTGGAATCTACTGTACAGCAAAGCTCTGAGTGGGAAAGAGAGAAGCAGCACAAAAAGCCAAGGTGAGAGCAGAATGAGAGAGAGAGAGAAAGAGAGACGAGTTCATCACTATGCTGCTGTTTCTTCTTCCACTGTAAATCCTAGGACTGGATGGACAGAGTAATATATGAATACGGGCAGGTGGCGCTACCTAAATTGGATACGTAAAGTTAAGTGTTAGCTGAAAAGCTATATATACTGTGTACTTTCCTAAAAGTGGGCTAAACAGTGCATTTGTTCAGAAAAAACATATTTAAAAAGTGTATATGTGCCCAATGGGATTAGTATCCCGTACCTAAGGGTGCAGACAAATATATACAGGTATAGCAAAAAAAAAAATATATATATATGTAAAACAGGTATGCCAGAAAATTCATCAGTGGTGGTGACACCAATTGTAAATACTAAGTGTAGCAGTAACACAGCCCCCCTACTGATGTGTAAGGGGTTACCATAGACCAAATCGTCCTTCCGACTGTTATACTGGCTGGAGATGAGTCTATATTCAGTCCACAGCCAGTGCCATAAACTGGTTGAATATTCACACTATATCTCCACTGTGCACAATATGTTAAGCTGGTGAAGCAAACACAGCCCCCTTCTTCACCATAAAAACAACCAAGTGTAAATTGTGACAGCATATAAAAAAACCAAAAATGTGCCAAAGATATATCAAACGTGGCAAAAATGTAAAAGATACAAAAAAATTAATTAAATGATAAAAGTCAGTATTGTGAAAGTCCTAATTTGCAACCAATTCATTCAGGAGTTCCTGCGTAGAGTGACTTTAGTGATGGCAGCGGTAAATATCCAGTGACTTAGGTGCTCCCCCTCAAGGGTCCCCACTCACCAGCTCTCCCCACCCCTGCAGGGGTAATATGCATCTAATATCACCGATGTTGTCTTGGAATCCAATGGGGTTGTCCCTAGGGGGCTTCTGCTCCGGGTGTGGGTGTCCTTCAGGGTTTAGTTTTCTCTTTTTAAGTTCTCTAAGGGGCGATGACGATAGATTGAGAAAGACATGTCTTGCTTCCATGTCTTGCTTCCTGCAATGTGTCGTCGGAAGGACGATGTGTTTGAACACATTTCAGGAAGCAAGACATGTCTTTCTCAATCTATCGTCATCGCCCCTTAGAGAACTTAAAAAGAGAAAACTAAACCCTGAAGGACACCCACACCCGGAGCGGAAGCCCCCTAGGGACAACCCCATTGGATTCCAAGACAACATCGGTGATATTAGATGCCTATTACCCCTGCAGGGGTGCGGGGAGCTGGTGAGTGGGGACCCTTGAGGGGGAGCACCTAAGTCACTGGATATTTATCGCTGCCATCACTAAAGTCACTCTACGCAGGAACTCCTGAATGAATTGGTTGCAAATTAGGACTTTCACAATACTGACTTTTATCATTTAATTAATTTTTTTGTATTTTTTACATTTTTGCCACGTTTGATATATCTTTGGCACATTTTTGGTTTTTTTATATGCTGTCACAATTTACACTTGGTTGTTTTTATGGTGAAGAAGGGGGCTGTGTTTGCTTCACCAGCTTAACATATTGTGCACAGTGGAGATATAGTGTGAATATTCAACCAGTTTATGGCACTGGCTGTGGACTGAATATAGACTCATCTCCAGCCAGTATAACAGTCGGAAGGACGATTTGGTCTATGGTAACCCCTTACACATCAGTAGGGGGGCTGTGTTACTGCTACACTTAGTATTTACAATTGGTGTCACCACCACTGATGAATTTTCTGGCATACCTGTTTTACATATATATATATATTTTTTTTGCTATACCTGTATATATTTGTCTGCACCCTTAGGTACGGGATACTAATCCCATTGGGCACATATACACTTTTTAAATATGTTTTTTCTGAACAAATGCACTGTTTAGCCCACTTTTAGGAGAGTACACAGTATATATAGCTTTTCAGCTAACACTTAACTTTACGTATCCAATTTAGGTAGCGCCACCTGCCCCTATTCATATATTACTTTTCTTGCTTACCTCATCCCTGTGGGGGGTGAGTAAGGGGAGGCTGCAAGCCTTTGGTCTGTGAGCGCGGAAATTTTGTTTCTTTTCTATACTGGATGGACAGAAATACACATTCTTTGTCATATAAAACAGCTCCCATATGTACAGTCAGGTCCATAAATATTGGAACATTGACACAATTCTAATCTTTTTGGCTCTATACACCACCACAATGGATTTGAAATGAAACAAACAAGATGTGCTTTAACTGCAGACTTTCTGTTTTAATGTGAGGGTATTTACATCTAAATCAGGTGAACGGTGTAAGAATTACAACAGTTTGTATATGTGCCTCCCACTTTTTAAGGGACCATAAGTAATGGGACAATTGGCTGCTCAGCTTTTCCATGGCCAGGTGTGTGTTATTCCCTCATTATCCCATTTACAAGGAGCAGATAAAAGGTCCAGAGTTCATTTCAAGTGTGCTATTTGCATTTGGAATCTGTTGCTGTCAACTCTCAATATGAGATCCAAAGAGCTGTCACTATCAGTGAAGCAAGGTATCATTAGGCTGAAAAAACAACACAAACCCATCAGAGAGATAGCAAAAACATTAGGTGTGGCCAAATCAACTGTTTGGAACATCCTTAAAAAGAAAGAACGCACCAGTGAGCTCAGCAACACCAAAAGACCCGGAAGACCACAGAAAACAACTGTGGTGGATGACCGAAGAATTCTTTCCCTGGTGAAGAAAACACCCTTCACAACAAATGGCCAGATCAAGAACACTCTCCAGGAGGAAAGTGTATGTGTGTCAAAGTCAACAATCAAGAGAAGACTTCACCAGAGTGCATACAGAGGGTTCACCACAAGATGTAAACCATTGGTGAGCCTCAAAAACAGGAAGGCCAGATTAGAGTTTGCCAAACAACATCTAAAAAAGCCTTCACAGTTCTGGAACAACATCTTATGGACAGATGAGACCAAGGTCAACTTGTACCAGAGTGATGGAAAGAGAAGAGTATGGAGAAGGAAAGGAACTGCTCATGATCCAAAGCATACCACCTCATCAGTGAAGCATGGTGGTGGTAGTGTCATGGCGTGGGCATGTATGGCTGCCAATGGAACTGGTTCTCTTGTATTTATTGATGATATGACTGCTGACAAACGCAGCAGGATGAATTCTGAAGTGTTTTGGGCAATATTATCTGCTCATATTCAGCAAAATGCTTCAGAACTCATTGGATGGCGCTATACAGTGCAGATGGACAATGACCCAAAGCATACTGCGAAAGCAACCAAAGAGTTTTTTAAGGGAAAGAAGTGGAATGTTATGCAAAGGCCAAGTCAATCACCTGACCTGAATCCCATTGAGCATGCATTTCACTTGCTAAAGACAAAACTGAAGGGAAAATGCCCCAAGAACAAGCAGGAACAGTTGCAGTAGAGGCCTGGCAGAGCATCACCGGGGATGAAACCCAGCGTCTGGTGATGTCTATGCGTTCCAGACTTTAGGCTGTAATTGACTGCAAAGGATTTGCAACCAAGTATTAAAAAGTGAAAGTTTGATGGATGATTGTTAATCTGTCCCATTACTTTTGGTCCCTTAAAAAGTGGGAGGCACATATACAAACTGTTGTAATTCCTATACCGTTCACCTGATTTGGATGTAAATACCCTCAAATTAAAGCTGAAAGTCTGGAGTTAAAGCACATCTTGTTCATTTCATTTCAAATCCATTGTGTTGGTGTATAGAGCCAAAAAGATTAGAATTGTGTCGATGTCCCAGTATTTATGGACCTGACTGTATATTTCATCTGTATATTTTAGATTTGCCTTGAATTTGGGTTTAATTGCTACGTTCACCTTTTACAGAAAAATAATAAATGTACACATATTTGCAGGAAAAGAATGTGCATTTATATATTTTTTGCATACGAGCCAACAAAGAATTTCACTCGCTATCAGTGGATCATTTCCAGGCTCCTGCAGGCTCTTTCTCCAGCTGTATTTCTCTACAAAGGTATGCACTTTCAGTTGGAGATCTGGAGCAAGTGTCAAAGAACTACAAGTGTGGTAATGACTACGCTCATGTTCCATTACAGACTACAAGTCTGCGGTGGGAAAGCATGCATGTTTTATTTTGACACACAAAGATCAAACATTCAAAAAGATTATTAAATTAGGTTAAGTAGCAATTTCTGTTTTTTGTATGTTGGATATAAAACACTAAATGATTTCATACTAATAGGTGAACACGCTCACAGAAAAATACTTTCTCTTACTTTTTTATACTGTGGTTCTTCTTCATTAAGATTCAAATCCGGAGCCTGCGGACCGATATCATGGAATATACTTTGCTATGTTACTTGCTGGGGTTGGCTTCCTCCTTCCATATAACAGCTTTATTACAGATGTGGACTATCTGCACCACAAGTTCCCAGGTGTGTTAAATGTTGCATTGAATGTGTTTGTATATGTTTTCCCTTTCATGACAAATATTTTTCCTTCTCTTAACAACTTAAAGGGAATGTATACAGCCATGTACATATTTTATGTCTTTATTTATTATGATCAGGACAAAAACAATAAAATGTTTTAAATATTTATCAATATTTTGAGTTAGGTAAATCTAAAATACTAGATATTAATATTTTGTATTCTTACTCTTAACCAGCAGATGGAGCTTTAGGCACTTTTTCACATGCTTTCCTCTGTTAGTGCCATTGTTTTAAAAAGCCTGTTGTTTACAGAGCTCAATATTTCAAGATGATGTTTTGAAATTCAAACTTTCCAGGCTGAGTTACGTCACACGTCCTCTATAAGCATAAAATATCAGTTTCAATACTTCTGTTGACTTTATAGTGGCATAAGAAGCGAAACACCCAAACAGGGGCTTAAAGAGTATGTAAACCCAACATTTCATATTCCAGATGTGTGCCTGCTGTACCATGTACTTGTATGGAAATGTGAAAAAGTATCCTGTTCTCTTTTTATTGCTTCCTTTGTGAGACATCCTTGGTGTTTCTGCCAGTCCCTCTGCTTTTCTATTAAAAACTGACCACACTAAGAAGGAGAGAACAGTGTGTTCAGTTCTCTAGCTATGCTGGGAACGGAGCCTACTCTCCTCCAATGATCAGACTTGTCCTGACATGCTCCCTCTGCACAGCCATTCTCTGGGAATTTCAGTGTGCTGCTGTTTCTCCTCCCCCAGCTCTTATGCAGCTGGCTTACATGGCTTACCCCTGGCTTTGTTTTGTCGCACGGTCCCAGTTTTGGCTGTCATGTGAGTAACCTTATTTGGCATAGCCCATTATGCCGAAATTTCCTCCTTTTTCTGCTGATTTTGTTAGACCCATGAAACTATATTGCTTTTTATACATCTGTTATAGAATTTAGATGCATCTGGCTCCTGAAGAGTGGATTGAAGTCCATGAAACACAGCGTCGGGCCTACCTTTGATGCATCAAACACACATTGACCAATTTTCAGATGTTTTTTACTTCACATGACTTTTATCTTGTTTGGGGGAATAAGATGCATAATTGTACCTACCCATGTCCCATGGTTGTATATACATAGATTTATTGTCTATATGCGATTATTTTATGTCTAATGCATGCAATGCGTTTTTATGCCATGTTGATCATTGGTTCTTAATAAACATACATATGTTTGCACCTCTGTGAGTGTGATTGGGCTGCATCTTGCGCACCTCATTCAAAGTCCCAACCTCCCCCCCTCTTTTTCATTTTTTTTATGCAGCTGAAAACAGAGGGGACGTGATCACTTATAAAAAAGGGAATAAAGAGTATTTAAAATTTTTTTTTTTATATCTATACACAAATACACAAATATTTTGCCTTTCATTTCTATTTTAAACTGAGGTGAGGGTTTACAATCACTTTAAGACAGAGAAAGCAGTATTCACATACAATAGACCATAGCAAATTACACAGGCCTTGGAGCATAAAGTATGAGCAATTGAATTTTAAACTGGCTGTATGCTGGTACCTTGTATAACATCTATCTCTATAGCTTATGCATCAAAGCATAATTGGAGGGGGTGTAATATAGAAGAACAACTGCACATATGTGGTGGTTCTGTATGGTTATTCTAACATATTGTAATGAAAGTTATATTTAGGACCTCTGGTGGCTCCTGGACCTCAGGGCCTATTTATTTATTGGCTCTAATGTTTCATATAAAGACTAATGTAACAGTTTAATTCCACATTTATTCAATTTGGCAAATAATAATGTATCTTTGCATTGGAAAACACCATTAGCACCATCTATTAAGACTTGGTTTAATAAGACAGATCATATAATGTTCCTGTAGGAATTTACACAGTGCAACTGACAGACTTTGAATCACAATACATGGGACACAAGGAGAAACTTCTACAGAATTTTTGAAGGTTTTTAGCTTTCAGAATGAAAGACCCAAAGAATTGATGACCCATGGATTAAATGTCTGATCTTACTGTATAATTGTAAATTATTATTATCATATATTATCTTATAAATGATGTCTGCGCTCAGGCTAACCACTTTCTTTTTCATTCTTGTTGTTCTAGTTACCTCTCTAATTACATTGTTAATTACATTGGATTGAAACAGAAAATTAATAGTTTTTTTATTTTTTTGGAAATAAATGTTTTTTTTTTTATCCCAAAACATTAATGGGTATTATTTCAACATGCAATCTTCAGATACGTAAATGACACAGAGCAGTTGCTCCCCTGATCCCTTCTTCTCCCACTGGCTGTGTCTGACTTTACATATTTTTTTTCTTTTCTTCCTATTTTATTGTTTTTCCTGACTATAGTTCCTACAGTCTCACATACACTGGCAGGGCTGGTACAGGGCATTTACAAGGGTGGAGTAGAACCTTAAGCCTAGGCCTGCATTATGTGTGCTTTTGGTACTTCAGCTAAGACAATGTGAAACACTGGCAGAAATCAGAGGTTTTTCCTAAGATTTGCAATATACGAGGGTTCTTCAAAATGTTTCTGCACTTTTTTAACTCTTAAATATAATAAAGTGTGGAAACTTTTTGAAGACCCCTCGTATAGTTCTTGATCTTATAATATCAAAATATTTCTGTATTGTATTGTATTTGAACTGATCTGTGGTGAAAAATATATAGAGTTGCATAATATTGACAAAGGACAAAGAGAGAAACTTTCCAGACCTTGTAAAAAAGATGGACTTCTCAAAAATAATTCTAATGCCCCGTACACACGAGCGGATTTTCCGTCGGAAAAAACTTGGATGGTTTTTCCGACGGAATTCCGCTCAAGCTTGCCTTGCATACACCCGGTCATACAAAAGTTCTCTGAACTTTCGACTGTCAAGAACGCGGTGACGTATAACACTACGACGAGCCGAGAAAATGAAGTTCAGTGCTTCTGAGCATGTGTCAAATTGTTTCTGAGCATGTGTAGGAATTTTGTGTGAATTTGTACAGACGATCGCATTTTCCGATAGAAACTTTTCCTGACCAAAAAATAGAGAACATGCTCTCAATCTTTTTCTGGCTGGAATTCCGCTGGAGCATACACACGGTCGCATTTTCCGACAAAAAGCTCTCATCGGAGTTTTGCTGGCGGAATTTCCGATCGTGTGTACGCGGCATAAGGGTGTAAGTAGGAACAAGAGACATCCGCAGCTTTCATACTGTCCCATATTTTAAAGTAGAACTATAGGCAAAACTTGATTTTCATTTTGGATAGAGTAAGGCTGGGTTCACACTAATGCCTCCGCAGGTCCTAGCAGGGGGTCCGGTGCGTCCCTGTACACTGATTCAGGTGCAAATCAGGTCCGAATTTTGGCCTGAATTTGCGCCTGAAACAGAGCCAAAGACGCACGGGACCCTTTTCCAATACGGACCGCGGCCACCCCAGAGATGTATGATCCGGCTCCATTGAGAGATGGGCACAGTCTCCTGTCATGCAAATTG
The DNA here is from genome assembly GCF_042186555.1 of Aquarana catesbeiana. Lineage (NCBI taxonomy): Eukaryota > Metazoa > Chordata > Amphibia > Anura > Ranidae > Aquarana > Aquarana catesbeiana. Next base: position 243,676,833 of record NC_133329.1, read on the forward strand.
GATACGGGGAAACCTGCATCCAATTTGCATAAGTGTGAACCCAGCCTAGGGGAAGGTTATAACCTCTGTCAGATCTATGTCCCCATTGGAAGATTTCCCCTCTATTACTTTTCTGGGGATAACCCAAAATTGGGTATTTTATTTATTTTCACTTTTGATGATAATGGTAAACAGGACAAATAGAGAGGGTGGATCTCCTTAACTGGAGCACAGAAAGCAATACAAACTGACAGGGGTGCTAATCCCTCTCCACTCTATCCAAAACTTAAAAAAAAGATTTGCTTTTAGGTATACTTTAAGTAAGTGAGCTCTTATTGGGTTCAGTATCATGTTTTCAGTACTTGATATACATACTGTATATTGTGGGTAGCGTCTATTTCAAAATCCTCAGAAACAAAGAAAAGGAAAAGGGGAAGTCATGTTACAGGTTTACTTGCCTGAAAAAATATGTGAATAGTTATGCCCTGTACACACGGTCGGATTTTCCAACGGAAAATGTGCAATCGAAGCTTGTTGTCGGAAATTCCGACTGTGTGTGGGCTCCATCACACATTTTCCACTGGAATTTCCGACACACAAAGTTTGAGAGCAGGCTATAAAATTTTCCGACAACGAAATCCTTTGTCGGAAATTCCGATCGTGTGTACACAAATCCGACGCACAAAGTGCCACGCATGCTCAGAATAAATTAAAGCAGGGGTCCACCTATCTATCGTTTTTTTTTTTTTTGAGTTCATTCACAAATTTTCTTCTCAGCATTACATACTCACATATTGTGTGTAATATGTCCGCCTGTGTCAGATTTCGTCGGAAAGAATAACTTATATTATTCACTGCAGGCGGTTTCCATCTTCATTGTGGGCATTTGAAGCCCACAAGCATTTATTTCCTGGATATGGTGAATGCTGTGCTCCCAGCATTCACTGCTCGTTCCCGCACATGCTCAGTGGCATCCTGGGAAGCCTGAGACTAGCTCCCAGGAGACTGGGAGAGGCTAGAAACACGCCTACTCCCACGGGAGGAGAACCAGGAAGTGCAAAGAAGAATAGAAAAATAAAAGGTAATTACGGCGATTTAATTTTTTTTAAATGGCATGTCAGCATCTAGGCAAGGAAGAGAATACATACAGATATTGTTCAAAATTTGGGTGGAACCCCGCTTTAAGAGACGAAAGCTATTGGCTACTGCCCGTTTATAGTCCCGACGTACATGTTTTATGTCACCGCGTTTATAACGATCAGATTTTCGGACAACTTTGTTTGACTGTGTGTATGCAAGACAAAATTGAGCCAACATCCGTCGGAAAAAATCCATGGATTTTGTTGTCGGAATGTCCGATCAATGTCCGACTGTGTGTACGGGGCATAAGATTTTAGGGGTATGCATTTTGTTTCTATTTTTAGATTTTACAATTTGTCAATACTTTCTTAGGCATAAATAAATAAGAATTATGGGTTATTATTTAAATATTTGATTTACTTTTTTGTCATTTGCTTTCAGGCACATCTATTGTGTTTGATATGAGTCTGACTTATATCATTGTGGCTTTAGCTGCTGTTGTCCTTAATAATGCTACGGTGGAGCTTCTTACTACTCACACGAGGATCACCGCTGGTAAGTAACAAAAACATATCTTTGCTTTCAGTCAGTGAAGCAATTATTTAAAAATCAATAGACATGTGAACACAAATGGCCACATTTCAAGGGCCGGAGTTCACTCAGATGAAATATTGTTGGTCTTGGCTGCTAAGGTGGGACTAATTACAAGTACCAGTAATTTCACATTTTACATACATAGGCTTGAATTGCCACACTGCATAGTCAGGCAGGTTTTACGATCCATATGTAGGCCTGGATTTTTAGAACGTTTGCAATTAGCAAAATATAAAAAAAAGTCTCCCTTTGTTTTTAATCATAGCAGATTTCTTATGTAAGCCATTAGAAAGAAAAATAAATAAATACACTATATTAATCAAGGGGTAATAACACTGCAGTCATAGAAACCTGTAGTTCAGCTCATCCACATCTTCCACCGTTAACTGAAATTGGAATCTGCCTGCTGTCTCTGTGTGTGTGTGTCTCTGGTATGTGTCAGCTCATCCACATCTTCCACCGTTAACTGAAATTGGAATCTGCCTGCTGTCTCTGTGTGTGTGTGTCTCTGGTATGTGTCAGCTCATCCACATCTTCCACCGTTAACTGAAATTGGAATCTGCCTGCTGTCTCTGTGTGTGTGTGTCTCTGGTATGTGTCAGCTCATCCACATCTTCCACCGTTAACTGAAATTGGAATCTGCCTGCTGTCTCTGTGTGTGTGTGTCTCTGGTATGTGGCCTTCTCTATCTGTTGCCCTGTGCGAACAACCATGACATTATTTGTTTTTCTGGACTGTCTTACCTAAGTTTTATGTGTTGATCTTGTCTTGGCCTCTTGCTATTCTGACTTTTGAAGCAAAAAGTTCACTTTGATTGCCAGGCACTCTTATAGTCACTCATGATTAATTAACGAACTTCAACCCCACCCCTATAACAGTATATATTTGAGCATCCTTAAGGGGTCAGCACATTGCTGGGGGGTGCACATTGCAGGGGCTTCTATCCTTAAGGCTTCTATCTCTAAGTGATTCTTTCTACAAGTGATATGCACTTCATTCTCTGCACTTCAGCGATTGCACGAAGCAAACAATTACAGCAATCTGCACTGGAAAGCAGCTAACAGACTACAGGTGACCCTGTCTCTCTCTTAAGCTCTCCTTCCACTCTGTAACATGCACTCTCTACCACTACTTCTGACACTCCTGACCTCTCTCCTCAAACTCTCTTACCTTCACCCCCCCTCTCCACCCGCCTGCTTATACATATCACCCTGCCTTCTGTCTTCCCCCTACTACTGCTCTTACCAACTCTCGCTCATTCTACATCCATACACTGATAAAACCTCCAGTACTCTGAAACATGCCCCTTCACATAAATCACAGTCCCACATTACCTCCCTCACCCTCCTGCTTCTCCTAATCTCTGGTGACATATCCCCAAACCCTGGGCCACCATCATCTGTCATTGCCCATTGCTCCCATCCCCCTACACCCTCTGGCAGGAGCCGCAACCCACAGAACTTGGTCTCTATTCCTCTTTCCAATACCAGCCCCCCCTTTTCCTGTGTCCTGTGGAATGCACGTTCTGTCTGCAACAAACTCACCGCCCTCCACGACCTCTTCATCACAAATTCCTTTAACCTACTTGCCATTACTGAAACCTGGCTTCATGAATCGGATACTATTTCTCCTGCTTCCCTCTCCCATGGGGGCCTTCTCTGGACTCACTCCCCCAGACCAAGTGGACGGAAGGGAGGTGGAGTGGGAATCCTTCTAGCTCCATGCAGCACCTATCAGGTTCTTCACCCACCTCCCTCTCTGATACTCTCCTCTTTTGAGGCACACTGCATTCGTCTTTTCTCTCCCATTTCTCTAAGAATTGCTGTCATCTACCGGCCCCCTGGACCGGTATCAGCCTTTCTTGATGACTTCTCTGCCTGGCTACCCTACTTTCTCTCTTCTGAAATCCCCACAATTATTCTTGGGGACTTCAACATCCCTGTCAACACTAACACTACTATTACTTCTAAACTTCTCAGTCTAACCTCATCGCTTGACCTGAAGCAATGGATACAGGCTCCTACCCACTCCAATGGCAACACCCTTGACCTTGCCTTCTCCTATCTGTGCACTCCGTGCAACCTTTCCAACAATCCACTCCCACTCTCTGATCACCACCTTATTAGTTTTGCTCTCTCCTTGTCTTCCACCTCTTCTCCCTCCAACCGCCTAACAGTTACACGCAGAAACCTTCGCCACCTCAACCCTTCTCTTCTCTACTCTGCTACTGATCACCTCTATGACAAAATCTCCCCCCTGTCCTGTCCCAACCTAGCTACTTTCGCTTACAACAGCTCACTGTCTTCCTCCCTAGACAAGCTGGCCCCCCTCACTACACGCAGAATTAGGCCCCGACTGCTACAACCCTGGCAAACAGATGACACCAGAAGTCTCAGAAAACGTAGCCGCGCTCTTGAGCGCCTGTGGCATAAGACTAAGACCCAGGAAGACTTCACACAATATAAATCTGCCCTCCTAAAATACTACTCCTGCCTTCACACTGCCAAACAGACCTACTTTATCACACTCATTAACACCTTCTCATCCAGTCCACGTCAACTCTTCTCCACCTTCAACACTCTACTCTGTCCTCCACTGCCTCCACCCACCAACTCACTCACTGCCCAGGAGATTGCCAATCACTTCAAAACTAAGATTGATACAATTCATGAGGAGATCGCCAATGCGCAAAAACCTCCCCCATGCAACACTCCATGTCCACAGATACAATCATTACTTCCCTCATTCAACCCTGCTACTACTACTGAGGTTGCTAAACTTTTATCTAGCACTCATCTAACCACTTGCCCCCTGGATCCTGTTCCCTCGCAAATGCTACGCTCACCCTCTGACTCGATTCTACGCTCCCTAACTCACATTTTCAACCTCTCCCTCTCTTGTGGCATCTTCCCAAACTCTCTAAAACATGCGCTAGTCACCCCCATACTAAAAAAGCCCTCACTGGATCCCACCAATCTCAACAACTTACGTCCCATCTCCTTACTCTCCTTCTCCTCCAAACTTCTTGAAAGACTGGTCTACAACCGATTAAGCGACCATCTGACCATGAATAAACTTCTTGATCCCCTTCAGTCCGGTTTTCGCCCTCAACACTCCACGGAAACTGCTCTCCTTAAACTCTCAAATGACCTACTAATGGCTAAAGCCAATGGACACTATTCTGTACTACTTCTCCTGGACCTCTCTGCTGCCTTTGACACAGTGGACCACCCCCTCCTCCTCAAAAAACTCCACTCCTTTGGTCTCCGTGACTGTACTCTTCG